>NC_053498.1:43498194-44144444 GCF_905171775.1 Rana temporaria | reverse complement strand
CTCCGGGAAACAACTACTACTTTGCTGCTAAGCCACCCACTACAACAGAGTATTTCTGTGGATTACCTTCATGCCCTGAACACCACGCACCATGGACATGCCATCACCTGCTTAAGAAGCCTACAAACTTATAAGTAGCCATTGCTTCACTTGTAGTCCTATAAGAAGATCTACTGCTAGTATTTCATATATTACAATTGTATTACTAAATATACTGTGTGGATATGAACATACTATTTGGGAGATACTATTGTGCTAAAGGTTGTTTGCAAAGGAGTGCCTTTAAAGGGAGAGCTACCTTCAACTTACTACAGCAATATATAGCTCATGTATGCAAGTATATATTCCTGAGCTATATTGCCTCTCATATGTAACCATTACTACATCTACGACATTTAGCTCTTGTATGCAACTATGTTCACCTGAGCTATAATGCCTCTCATATGCAACAATTATTACATCTACAATATTTACCTCAAGTATGCAACTCTAATTACCTGAGCTATATTGCCTCTTATGTACTATTTTTCAACTATAGTGCCTGTCATATGCAAGTTACGAGTTGTCACTACAACTCATATTTACTACAAGCTTGACATAAGTACAAATCTCTCACAGGCCTTGTCCTAATTATTTGAACATGTTCGTTTTTCTATGCTAGGGGTTTATGCTATTTCATATCATCTCCCTTAGTGGCCTAATGCATCCCTACATGCTTAAGTTGATATGATGTAGAGAACCCCCAAACTCCTGTTGCTTGGAGTGATGTCTGGGGTCCCTTACTGATAATCACTTCCATGTAGTGGTGTATTGGAATATTGACCTTGAAATGTATAATATTTTTAAATGCTAAGCTCTGGTCGCATGTTGTAATGCGTCCATCCTTAGTAGCTCAACGTCTTTCTTTATGTGACAGAAATATGTTGTAGAGAACCACCAAACTCCTGTTGCTAGGAGTTACGCTTGGGGCCAATACTGAGTTGTCACATAAAGAAGCGCATTGAAGTCCTTGCTAACCGCAGTTGTGGATCACTCCATTCACCAGTGCTGTTACAGTCTGGGAGAGAGACTTGGATCTCAAATTCTACCAAGGTCAGCTGACTCACCTATACCGGCTCACTCACTCGAGCTCTGTGGAGTCTAAAACCCAAGAAACTAACTATAAAATTTTGTTGCACTGGTATAGGGCACGCATTTACTCTTCTGTGTCGGACCAATGCTGGCAAACATGTGGCCAGAGAGGCACACTTATGCACATATGGTGGGAATGTCCCCGGATCAAACCCTTTTGGGAAGATATTAAATCCCAAATAAAAGAGATTGTAAGGGAACTACTAGAATGCCCCTGGCGCACATGCGTGCATGCACGCATTCAAGAACAACGGCAAGCACCCGGAACACTGGCGCACGGACACAGCAGCCTTGCTAGAGCGCTATTGCGCATTCGCAAGGACGGCGTGCACACGCAGGAGTGCGTCCCTAATCTCTCTTGCGCCAGTCTGCCTATTTTAAAGGGGGCTCCGACTTCCAAACAGTGCTGACAGGTCTTCAGCTGTGCCCTGATTTCCTGACTCCCGTTGTGTTCTGCTTAGTTCCCGTTGCTGACTTTGCTTTCCCTGACTCCACCTCTGGACTCCAATACTTCTCTGATTACTAGGTACCTGATCCCAGCTATCCGTTGACTCTGCTCCTGCTGATTCCATTGTACCTTGCTGCCTGCCTGTTACCGAAACCAGCTACACACTTGACCCTGCTCCTGCTGATGACTTGGTACCCTGCTACCCGTCTGTTAACCAACCCGGCTATTCTTCTGACCTCTGGCTTCCGGAAGTTCCAGCAAGCTGCTAACCCAGATCCTGCAAGTTGGTTGGAGTTCCCCTTAACTTCGGCTGGTCCCTCGAGCACTACCTGTGCTCTGTGCCTGTTGACCTGCCCGTGTCTCCAAGCCTACATCTTCACCTGAAAGTGTTCCTACATCTTCACCTGCTCGTGTTCCTCCTGACCCTAGCCACCATCTGTCACACTCTCAGTGGGGCTTGGGGCTGGAGACACAAGAGAGGCCGACCTCATCATATCATACTCCTACCAGGTACGTAACAGAGATCTTAGGCTTGGACATGCCCCTAACCCCGGTTAATTTTCTCCTCCATGTCCCTCAGATCCCAATTAGCAGATATAAGAAGAGTGCATTACCTCATCTTCTAAATGCAGCTAGGCGTTAGCTCCCAATCTATTGGAAACAACCTCAAAATCCAACAACAGTGTAATGGTTTGACAAAGTAAATTAGAGAAGCTGAACATTGGATAGCGACCTGTAGGGATACCCTAGAACGCTTCAACACCATATAGGCACCTTGGGTGGCCCATGTGACTGACCCGGGGCATGTATCCTCTAGCCTAGACTTAGCGCTGTTACAATTGGCTGATCCAGCCCTTAGATCCCGGGTAGAGGGAGGCACTCCGACACCCTGAACACAGAGGTGGCTCGGCCCCGGATGCGGCTCGCTCGGTGTAGACTTAAAGATTTTCGCCTTAAATCGCAGGGATCCCCTTCTCTCCTTTCCATTTCAATCTCTCCACTACCCTTTCCCCTTCCTGTCTCTCTCTCCTAGTTTCTTCCCAAATATTTGCAACCTCGTGGCTATATGGTTTGGAATGTTGTTTAATTGTCTTGCTAATTGGACTTCCAGTCATAATATTTTGCTGCTGTGAGGGGAGCCTCCCTATTGGGGTCGGCGTCCTTTTCCCCTCCTGACACCAATCATTTGTCACGGGAGCTCTCGTGTTGGGCGGTGTGCCAGGATAAGTTTGATGGAGGCTGAATAAGCCCTCCTCTACTGGCGCCGCTGCTGGCGAGTTGACTTCCACCCTTTAGAAGGTGTTGTTGACTACTAAGGTATGTGTCATATAAAGTCTAAGATGGCTCAACCGTGTTTACCATGTACTACAGCTAACCTGCAACCTATATATTTGTTTCCTTTGTCATTTATTTGGTCTTTCTCTTAAATAAAGAATATACAAAAAAACAATATCTCTCAAGCCATATTAGAAAGACTGAGTAATTAATACTGTGGAGGTGCTGATGTAAGCCCCTTGAACTGGACCTTCCCCAGCCCAATAGCCTGGGAACTGAGTTACTGAAAATGAACCCTTCCCCAGCCTGGACGAGCCAATTACATTGCTAGTGCAATACACTGTAGGTAGCGTGCCTACAGATGTTTGGTTTATGTTTTGTTATGACAGCATATACAGTGGCTTGAAAAAGTATGTTACAAGTAAAAATGTTATTGTATTTTATTGGGATTTTATGTGATAGATCAACAGGTGGACGGCCATGTCTTGGTAGGTTTGCAGTTGTGCCATACTCTTTCCATTTTCAGATTATAGATTGAACAGTCCTCTCTGAGATGTTCAAAGCTTGGGAGATTTTTTTTATAACCTAACCCTGCTTTATACTCCTCCACAACATTATCCCTGACCTGGCTGGTGTGCTCCTTGACCTTCGTGTTGCTGTTTGTTCACTAAGGTTATCTAACAAACCTCTGAGGGTTTCACAGAACAGCTGTATTTACACTAGGGTTGTCCCGATACCACTTTTTTACAAGTACCGATACTTTTTTTCAAGTACTCGCCGATACCGAATACCGATACTTTTTTAAAATGTGTCCCCAAATGCAGCCATGTCCCCCCACAAATGCAGCCATGTCCCCCCCATATGCAGCCATGTCCCCCCAATATGCAGCCATGTCCCCACACATATGCAGCCATGTCCCCACACATATGCAGCCATGTCCCCACACATATGCAGCCATGTCCCCACACATATGCAGCCATGTCCCCCCATATATGCAGCCATGTCCCCCCATATATGCAGCCATGTCCCCCATATCCCCCATATATGCAGCCATGTCCCCCATATCTGCAGCCATATCCCCCATATATGCAGCCATGTCCCCCCCCATATCTGCAGCCATGTCCCCCATATCTGCAGCCATATCCCCCATATATGCAGCCATGTCCCCCCCATATATGCAGCCATGTCCCCCATATAAGCAGCCATCCCCCCCCATATAAGCAGCCATGTCCCCCATAACTAGATGCTGCCACGCCGCCGCTTAGTTAATATGGGCGGGGAACATTACAGCTTTCATTTGAATAGCTGTAGTGTTTCCCGCCACGCCGCGTATAGACACTCCCCCTTGCTCGGGATTGGACAGATCACCCGTCCAATCCCGAGCAAGGGGGAGTGTCTATATGCGGTGCGGCGGGAAACACTACAGCTATTCAAATGAAAGCTGTAATGTTCCCCGCCCATATTAACCAAGCGGCGGCGGCGGTGGGGGGGCTGAGTATTCAGCCAGGCATCGGGGGCATTTGCAGGAGTACAAGTACTCCCGCAATTACTCGGTATTGGTCCCGATACTAGTATCGGTATCGGGACAACCCTAATTTACACTAAGATTAAATTACACACAGGTGGACTCCATTTACTAATTAGGTGTCTTCAGAAGACAATTGGTTCCACTAGATTTTAGTTAGGGGTATCAGAGTAACGGGGGCTAAATACAAACGCATGTCACACTTTTTCACATGCTTATTTGTAATAAATGTTAAAAATCATTTGTTATTTTCCATCGACTTCACAATTATATACCACTTTGTGTTGGTCTATCACATTAAATCCCAATAAAATACATTTTTGGTTGTAATATGATGACATGTGTAAAATTTCAAGGGGTATGAATACTTTTTTTAAGACACTGAAGTCTGTAAAGTATACATTCATGTGAAGTATATAGGGCATCTGTTTATGAGTAACCAGCCTCAAATTTCTATTGCACACTATGTACTGTTCGAAAACATTTCTTTTGCATAAGCACAGTTTAATATAATTTAAAAATAATAACATCAGTAATTTATAATTTGTCAATCACTCAAAAAAAAAAAATAGTACATTTGCTATACCTCTTTTCTGAATGTTAATAGATATTGTTTTCCTTTGCCACATTAAAGCAAAATAACTATATAAAAAAAGAGTATTTGATGACTCAATTGTAATAAACATAATGTAAATTATAAATAACAGAATATAAATAAAAGATATAAAAGTAAAGTGTATCATATTAATATGTAGTACTAGTAATTATAATGTTATGTTATTTATCAAGTGCTGGGAATGCAGTCTTGGTTCTGAATAGGGATGGGCTAAACACCCCCCTGTTCAGTTCGCAGCAGAACCCCGGAACAGGGGAAATGTTCTAACCTGAACAGAGAACACCATTTGAAGTCTATGGGAGTTGAACAGGAATAATCTAAAGTTCACATTTTGAAGTCTTATATGCAAGTAATTGGCCATAAGAGGTATGGGGTTCCGGGTACTTGTTTAATATTTGTTATTTTATTTTTAAAAATATAATTTTTTTCAGGAGCAGTGATTTTAATGATGTTTAAAGTGCAACAATAAAAATGAAAATTTCTTTAAATATTGTGCCTGGGGGTCCCCTTAATGTGCCTGTAAAATGGCCCATTTGTAGCATTTAAAGAACATGCAACAGGAAAACTGAAATTTCTAAAGAAAAAAAAAAGAAAAATCCCATTTAAAATGACATGCGGGTACAATTGCCAGCACCTGGCGTGGGGTCCCCCCAGTCCATACCAGGCCCTTCAGGTCTGGTATGTATTTCATGGGGAACCCCACGCCACATTTTTAAAAAAACGGCATGGGGTCTCCCCAAATTTCATACCAGATCGTTATCCAAGCATGCAGCCTGGCAGGTCAAGAATGGGGGGGTGAGCGAACGTCCCCCTCCTAAACCATACCAGGCCACATGCCCTCAACATGGGGGGTGGGTGCTTTGGGGGGGATCTGCACCCCCCACCCCAAAGCACCTTATACCCATGTTGATGGAGACAAGGGCCTTTTCCCAACAACCCTGGGCTGTTTTTGTCGGGGGGTGCGGGTGGGGGGCTTATCAGAATCTGAAAGCCCCCTTTAACAAGGGTGGCCCCATATCCTGCCCTCCATTTAAATGGGTATCGGGTACATAGTACCCATAGACATTCAACAAAAAATCTTCAAAAAAGAAGAACCACAAGACAGTTTTTGCCAAATCCTTAGGAAATAAAAAAAGTATCCCTCAAAGTAAATCCACCGTCAATCATGATGCCCGACAGATCCGAAAAATATAAAAAAAATTAAACGCTTTCGCCTCCTGGAAGGCTACCCCCTGTATGCGCTTGCTTTGCGAACTCTTATATAGACAAGGGGTGGGGCCAGCCGGTTATGTCGCCCAGTGGCACCATCCCCTTCTAACGTCAAATGACATTGTGTGATGTTATAAGGGGCGGTGCCACCAGGTGATGTAAATGTATTCTGATAAGCCCCCCACCTGCAGACCCCCGACAACCACAACAAAGGGTTTTGGGAAGAGGCTCTCGTCCACCTTCAACATGGGGACAAGGTGCTTTGGAGTGGGGGACCGCAGAGCCCCCCTGCCCCAAAGCACCCACCCCCCCATAATGTAAAGTATGGTAGCTGCGCTGTGGGGAAGGGAATGGAAAAGGGGAAGTGAGAGGTGGGAGGGATCGTGGGTGGACTCAGCAGTGAAAAAAAAAAAAAGTATCTGATACTAAAATAAACAATACCAATTTTTTATACACCAAATACCAATTTGGTGTATAAAAAAATAATTGCGTTTGAAAAATACTGCATGACATAAAAAAAAAAAAAAAATTAACATTTTATTCTCTATGGCCTTTGCTTAAAAAAAAAAATGTTTTCCAAATTTTTTTTTATAACTAAAAAATGCTGATATTTACTTATATGTGAAAAGTCCCAGAATAAGCCAGGTGTTCAAGTGGTTAACAAGAAAATAATGGAAAAGGGTCTGTCATGGAGAGGTTAATGCCTCATCCCAGGACTTGATGTTTCTCAAGTGTATGACCGTTTAAGGATTTTTGGATATACTGTATACAGTAGGAAGCAAGGGTTTAAAATATAGTTTAATTGTCCTTTAAATTTCAGTATTTTAATTAACCATTTGTCTCCTGGCCTTGGCATATGCCTCATTAACCCTTCTGCTGCCAGGTTCATACATCTTAAGGACTTGACCTGACAGTGAGGAGTTTCACATACAATCCAGTGGCTGCTGCCACTGGGATTGTGTGTAAAACTGACAGGCAGACTCCTACCTGTCAGGTCAAAGCATTCACCCAGCCGTCCGATTGCTTTCATAAACACCCCCCACTATGTATTTACAGGGTTTGCTTGCCCATCTGCGGGCCTGGAACCGACATGGCGGGTGGGAGAGAAGAGCTTGCAACCTCGTCTTTTTATATTTTCCTAGAAATGTGGGTAGTTTATTGCGTTTGTTTGCCTTTGTATTGACCTATGAAATATTGTGTGACATAAAAAATTGGAACTGGATATATATAGCGGAGCCCGGAGGATGGCTGCTTGAGCCGGGAGCTCTTCATCACCCCAGTCCAGCGGCGCCTGTAAGTGATCCAAAAACGGTCTAGAAGTGGTGCCACCGCTACACACAGCACCCCCAGACACAGGGCACCCCCCTATATAATTGGCTTAAATAAAGGGACACATTAAAGCTGTTATTTTGCTGTTTAAATATTTTCTCTCCAAATCCTGTAACTTTGAATATCTCTCTGACTTCAAAGACCCAGAGGGAAGGTTTATATTGGTTAAGGGCAAAATTGAGGGTCATCTTTACTCCCTGGTCTCATACTATTCTCCCAACAAAGGGCAAGACAAGTTTTTCCAACTAATCTTGGATACTGTAACCCCCCTTATGGAAGGTACAGTCATTTGGGGGGGATTCCAATGTGGCTTTCGACCAAGGTTTGGACAAATCCAAACCTACATCTGCCCAACTTACTAGACCCACTAGAATCAGCCTGAAAATTGCAAAACTACTCCATGACAGGGGGATGACGGATGTCTGGCGGGAGTCTAATCCTTCAAAGAGAGACTATACCCATTAGGCCCCATACTCACGAGCAAACATGTCTGCTGAAACTGGCCCGCAGGCCAGTTTCAGCAGACATGTTTGGTCGTGTGTGGGCGCGAGCGGGCCGAATTCCAGCAAACATTTGCCCGCCGGGCCTTTTCCCAGCAGACAAATATTCCTGGACTTGTTTTAAAACAGTCCGCTGGAATTCAGCCCGCTCGGACATGTACGGTCGTCAGTACAGACCTACCGTACATGTCCAGGCGCCCGCCGTCCCTCGCATGCGTCGAATGACTTCGACGCATGCGTGGAAGCATTTTAAAGGCGGGCCGCCCACGTCGCCGCGTCATTGTCGCGGCGACACCGCGTCATCGACGCGGCGACACCGCGGACACGCCCCGCGTATTGTTTACGCGCGGACTTCTGTACGATGGTGTGTACAACCATCGTACAGAAGCCCTCTGGCAGACATGTATGGTGGAAACGGTCCGACGGACCGCTTTCACCATACATGTTTGTCCGTGTGTACCCGGCCTTACTCTCACCCGCATAATACATAAGCCAGGATTGACCATATTTTAATTCCTTCATTTGTCCTTCCGGCAGTGATCAAGGCCCAAATCAGAAACATGGTCCTGTCTGACCACTCCATGGTCATCATGTCCATACGCACTATAGCCAGTATGGCAAAGAGTGGACATTGGCGGCTAAACGAGTCCATTCTCTCCAATCCAACCACAACAACAGAAATCAGTAAAGCTCTTTAAGAATATTTCACAATTAACAATGTTGAGGATTTCTCCACGGAGACCCTATGGGCAGCCCATAAAGCTTGTATTAGAGGTAAAATTATTCAGATCTCCACACGAATCAAAAGAGAACACGAAGCGGACGTTGTGCGATTGGAGAGGTCATACAGGACCCTAAGGGCACAACACAAAAAGAAACCGTCTTTAGCCTTACTAGAGAATATTGACAAGCTGAGACTAGAACTTAATTTAGTTCTCACAACAAAAGTGGAGAGATCTCTCCGCTGGAGTGGCAATAAGTTTTACACACAAAAAGAAAAGATAGGTCAGATGTTAGCAACCAAATTGTCCCCTAAAACAAGGTTTCATTCCTTGCCCAAGAACCTACGGCCAATCCAAAAAAGATTCTGGAGGCATTTCAAACATTCTATTCTAACCTGTATAGTGCTCCTCCACAGCTTCCCAGGGACTGGATCGACGATTTCCTGGACAGCCTAACCATCCCATCCTTAGACACAGAACATAGAGACAGGTTGGAAGCACCTTTTTCGGTTGAGGAGGTGGCCACAGTAATCAAGGGCCTCCGTAAGGGTTCAGCCCCTGGCCCAGATGGTCTATCGGCCCCCTATTATAAAACATTTGCAGATACCCTAGTCCCACATATGACAAACTTTTTTAATTTCAAGACTCAAGGCTACCCCTTGGGTACACAACTGAATACTGCATACATTACAGTTATTCCAAAACCAGAGAAAAATCTAGAAGAAGTCTGTAATTACCGCCCCATATCCCTGATAAATAATGAACTAAAAATTCTTACAAAAATTCTAGCTGTCCGCATCTCAACTTTCATTGGTAAATATATTCACAAGGACCAAGTTGGGTTTATCCCAGGTCGACAAGGCCCAGATCAAGTGAGAAGGGCAGTAGACATTGTCTCAATCTTGCAATCCAACTGGGACGGAGGTCCGAAACAACAAGGCTTTCTCCTAGCACTTGATCTGCAGAAGGCCTTTGATTCTGTGTCCTGGCAATATCCCCTCCCCCTACTAGAGCGATGGGGATTTGGCCCGAGATTCCTGGGGGTGATACAAGCTCTCTATTCCAACCCCAAGGCCCTAATCAGAATCCAAGGGTACTATTCTTCCCCAATGAACATAGCTAAGGGTACCAGACAGGGATGCCCTCTCCCCCCAATCATTTTTGCAATGGCAATTGAAACCCTGGCAATAGCTGTCCGACAGAACCCTGACATTCTGGGTGTATCATGTGGAGATCAAACTCAAAAAATGTGGGCTCTTTGCCGATCCCATTACTTCCTTACCAATCCTCTACAGGGTAATTTCAGAATTCTCTAAAATCTCTGGGCTGAAGGTTAATTATGCCAAATCACAAGCCTTGAATGTGTACCTCCCACCTTCCACAGTATCCCTCCTTCAACAGTCATTCAAATTTGAATGGTGTCCCTCATCCATCAAATATCTAGGGATTTCCTTAACAGCGCGTACAGAATCCCTATACACAAACAATTATCCTCCCCTATACCGAAAACTTACAGCAGACATGAATAACTGGGCCAAATATGAACTTTCCAGGCTAGGCAGAATTAACTCTATAAAGATGACCTTGCTTCCTAGAATCTTATATCTATTTCGCTCCCTTCCCATCTCCATCAGAAAAGACCAATTGCAGTCTTTACAAAGCAAAATACTCAAATTCATCTGGGGCAAGTCAGGTTACAGAATCCCCCAAAACACCCTATATAACCATAGGAAAAGAGGTGGGCTGGGATTACCGCATCTATGTAAGTACTTCTTAGCTGCCAGACTGGCTCAACTATCAGTAGTTTACTCCAAACTTGATAAACCGGACTGGGTCCACATAGAGAAACAGGCTGTCCCCCATCGTTCCCTAGACTACTTACTTTGGTGCCCCCAAAAGAGAAGACCGCCCATTTTGTCCCCCACCCTCTCTCAATCTTACGCCCTTTGGGATAGAATCCGTCACCTTCCAGCCCTGGTTTCTAAAGGGCAACCTCTAGCCAATATATTTCAAAACCCAAATTTTCCACCTGTAATGGACAATAAGGCCTTCAGTTGGTGGTTGGACAGGGGCCTGTACCGCATAGGACACCATTTCACAGCCAAGGGCCCTCTTACCCTAGACCACTGTTTAACCAAATTGGATCTCCCTGACACTGAAAAATTTTGATTCAGACAGATATTACAATTCCTACTGTCAGGGAAGGTTCCCCCTGCTGGTGTTACTGCCTGGTATTTGGCGTGCAGTACTGTGGCCCACCACCAGGTGTCTCCCGACAGTCTTGGACTGTCGGGGGAGTTCTTTCCTGGTGGTGTTATGTTATCCTTGGGCTGCAGTACTGGCGTCCACCAGCGGGGGATTCTTGGCAGTGTGGAGCATAAAGCCCTTCCTGCGTTCAGGTATAACCTGAACGTAATTAGCAAGCATATATATACCCGGCGTGTGCAATCAGTCCTCGCCCTGGTATATGTCTATTTACCTTGATCCTGAGCCTGTATCCTGACCCTGATTTTTGGACCCTGATTCTGATCCTTGATCCTGATCCCTGCCTGGACTTTCCTCCCTGTATCCTGATCCTTATCCCTGCCTGGACTTTCCTTCCTGATTCCTGCTTCCCTTGGATTCCTACCTCGCAGCCCGTCCATCCATCCGCTCCCTGATCCGCTGTGTTCCCATCCTCACCCATCTGTTGACTCCCCCTGTGTATGACCTCGGCCTGGCTTTGTTTATGGATACGGTATCTCCCTTTGATTGTACATACTGTTTGCCGTTTATTGTGCACTGGTTGTCCCCACATGTTTTGTTCACTTATTTGTAAATAAACACCTTTATTTCACTGCATACAGTCTTGGTCTCCTCTGTGTAGGCACACAGTACTGGTCTACTAAACTCTCCTGACACCTACACACTCTATGGATGGAGAGACCTCTACCTCCCAAATTCACAGACTACGAGCTCTGGTGCGGGCAGGCCATGGGACAAAGGGGAGGGGTATCTGTCATCTACTCTCCCTCACTCGCCCGACCCAGAAGTCTTACTACATGGTGGCATGGGAGGCCGACCTCCAACTTGAATGGGACCTGGAGACCTGGCAAGCGGCTTGCTTTGATTCATTTCAGGGTATTTTAAATACTTCCTTGATGGAAGCAAACTTAAAAGTTCTCATGAGGTGGTACATGACTCCCGCCAGACTTGCGGCCATCTACCCATCATCAGATCCCAGTTGTTTTAGAGGATGCCAACTCCTGGCTTCGATGGTGCATGTCTGCTGGGAATGTCCCATAATTAGACCAGTCTGGAAGAAGATTTTTAACCTCATCTACACAGTCACTGAATGCTCGTCCCCAGGTCAGCATCTGTTGCTCTCCTAAACGCTCAGATTCCGGGTATATCCAAGCCCAATCAGAAGCTGAGCCGATTTACGCTAGAGCTTGGAAAAAAAACAGGGTTTCCATTAAAGCGGTAAACCACAAGATTTCGTGGATCATGATGCAGGAAAAGCTGGCCAGCATTCTATCTAACACGTAAGAAAAATTTGAAGCTGTATGGGAACCATGGGCGTCCAACTGTGGTTTATCTCTAGCTACTGGGCAACCTGCATCCTCCAGCTCTAGTTAGGTACATGCTCCCTTCCCTTTCTTTTTCTCTTCCCCCCCACTTCTTTCTCTTTCCTACCTCTTATTAGTTGTTTGACTTAAGGGTAATGTTTTATATTCGTTTTTTTATAAAAACAATTTGGCAATACTATCGGCCTAATTGAATTCGTAAGCACGAGCTAGAAGTTCACTGAAGTCAAATTCGAACCCACTAATTTTCTTACGTGTGCTTTTATTGGAGGGGGTGGGCATGGCCAGGGCACACGGTATTGTTTTACATGGCGGGTGGTCTGCTTTAACATAAACGTGGCCTCAGTGGCATTTTCACCACAAGATCACTTTTATGGGCAGCAGTATGGTTCCCCCTCTTCTCTCGCTGAGTCACGAAAGTCTCCGCCGCTTACCAGATCTGTTGTAAGTGGCATAAACAATCTAATCCCCAGGCTGGATGGGCAGGAAGTCGAGTAAGGGCAAGATGGCCCCCACTAGACTCTATTGCCGCGTACACACAATCTTTTTTCAGCATGAATAAAAAAGTTTTTCAGCATGTCGAAAAAAAGACGTTTTCCCAACTTCATCATTAAAACGATGTTGCCCACACACCTTCGTTTTTAAAAAATGATCTAGCAAAGCGCGGTGACGTACAACACGTACGATGGCACTATAAAGGGGAAGTTCCATTCGCCTTTGGGCTGCTTTAGCTGATTCTGTGTTAGTAAAAGACGCTTCGTGCTTTTTTGTCTGTTACAGCGTGATGAATGTGCTTACTCCATTATGAACGGTAGTTTTACCAGAATGAGCGCTCCCGTCTCATAACTTGCTTCTGAGCATGCGCGGGTTTTTACGTCCTTTTAGCCCACACACGATCATTTTTTACAACCCAAAAAACGACATAGTTTAAAACAACGTTAAAAAAATGCAGCATGTTCGAACAGAACCTGAAAAATGATGTGAAGCCCACACACGATCATTTTAAATGACGTTTTTGAAAAACTAAGTTTTTTTTCATGCCTAAAAATGATCGTGTGTACGCGGCATATGCCCTTGGAGGACCGGAGCGACATCAAATGTCATTGCTGCACAACAGCCTTAATTAGTAAATTTTTTCTTATTGCTTTGTAAATGTTAGATCTGAGGTCTTTTTGACCCCAGATCTCACGCTAACAACTTACTTAACGGGCACTTAACCACTTAAGGTCCCGCTCACGTATATATACATCGGCACTTTAAAGATGGATATCTCGGTAACGGCAGCAGCTACTGCCACAACCGATATCATATTTTTCTGTGAGCGTCTCTGTTAACGATAACGGTGGTCTCCGCAGAGGATTTGTCGCGAGATCACCGTTATCAGTGGCGGGAGAGGGGCCCCCCTCCCGCCGCTCTCCCGCGCCCATCCGCCGCTTACCGGTTTCATAGTTTGTTATAAAATTTGGAAAACAGGTACTTTTTCTCCTTCAATGATGTGTGCTGATGCGGCTGCACTGATAGGTGGCACTGGTAAGCGGCACTGATAGGTGGCACTGAAGGGCACTGGTAGTTGGCATGGGTGTGCACTGATAGGTGCCACTGTGAGCACTGGTAGGCGGTACTGATATGCACCTGTAGGTGGCACTGGTGGGCACCGCATAGCAGCAGTGCCTCTCCCTGTTAGAGACCAATGTCCCTCTGTTAGAAGCAGATTACCAATCCTTTACTTCACATGATCAGCTGATCACGTGGTAGAGGGCTGGGATCGGCCACTTACTATGATCTGTGATCAGCCTAGTCTCATTGACTCGGTGATCACAGAGCGTGCAACATGTACCCTGCAAGGACATCTATTGATGCTCTCCCGGCAATTAAGGCACACTCTGTAGCCATCATTTGGCTATAGCGCGGGAAGGAAGTGGTTAAAGAGGCCATGTGATGCTTTTTTCTATTACAAGCGGTGTTTAAAAAAGAGACCGTATAAAAATTAAAAATATAAAGTAAAATAAATACTAACTTTTTTTTTTTTTAAAGAGCCCTGTCTCTCCAAGCTTGCACACAGAAATTAACCCATATGCAAGTCGCGTCCACATATGTAAATGGTGTTCAAACCACACATGTGAGGTATCGCTGCAATCTTTAGAGTGAATGAAATAATCCTAGCCCAAGATCTCCTCTGTAACACTAACCTGTATACATTTTGAAACTTCACCTATAGAGATTTTAAGTACCAAAGTTTATCACCGCTTCACGAGCGCGTGCAATTTTAAGGCATGACATGTTGGTTATAAGTCTACTCGGTGTAACATTATCTTTCACATTATATAAAAAATTGGGCTACATTTACTGTTTTATTTTTTTTATTCAAAAAAGTGTATTTTTTCCCCCAAAGATTGCGTTTGTAAGACTGCTGCGCAAATACGGTGTGACATAAAGTATTGCAACAATCTCCATTTTATTCTCTAGGGTCTCTGCTAAAAAAAAATATATAATGTTTGGGGATTTTAAGTAAATTTCTAGCAAAAAAATAAAAAATGTAACTTGTAAACAACAAGTGTCAAAAATAGGCCTGGTCTTTAAGTTGATTTTATTAAGGCCTGCTTTTAGTTCTAGTAGTAGCCTACAAAAGATATGTTTTAGGAATACCTTCCTTGAACCTAACAATGACATATAAATGCATATTTATTGAGAGTCAGCTTTGATATGCATGGATTTGTCAATTTTTGCTCTCACACTAGACACCTACTTTAAAACTAACCTTTTCTGGAGTTGTGTTTCCACGTACCACTTGCGCTGCTTGTTGTTTCCTCTGGAAACCCATCTGTATTGATCTCTTGAATAATCATTTTCATGAAGACTATCCAGAGGCACAAATATGTACATTTCTCCACATTTAGGAGTGACTGGTGGACCATGCATGATCAGATCTTCTGAAATTTCTCCACTAGCTACCTTTTTAATAATCTGTTTATTGGTCAGATCATTTTTCATGTCTCTTAAAAATGGTTTGTTGACCATTGTTGACAATTCCAGCTTGCTTGGAATGAAGGTAGATTCCATGTCTTCTTTTAAGGATCACTGGAAGCCAGTAGTAGCTTATAGCACATTGTTGAGTTTTGTCCTTTATGTTAGTGCAATATACTTTCAACCAGCAGATGGAAGACTTTAAATGCCACTAGTTCTAAACTTACTATTGCTTATACAGTATCTCATGTATATCAAAGACCAAAGAAACCCTACATTTTCTTTCACTGAAAGAGAAGACCACCATTGCTTCATTAAAAGTGTACTTTTAATAGTGCACTAATAGGATTGCCACCAAGCTGACATTTAAATGGAAGTTTTATTAAATATTGGCTGGCCAATGTTCAATCTATAGAGGCAATTGCACCAGTGTTTTTTTTTTATTATTAATACTATTGTTATTAACTACTTCAGCCCCGGACCATTTGGCTGGCCAAAGACCAGAGTACTTTTTGAGTTTCGGTACTGCGTCACTTTAACTGACAATTGCACGGTTGTGCGACGTGGCCCCTACACAAAATTGACTTCATTTTTAAAAAAAATAGAGCTTTCTTTTGGTGGTATTTGATCTCCTTTGTGGCTTTTATTTTTTGCGCTATAATCAAAAATAGAGCGACAATTTTGAAAAAAGTGCAATATTTTTTACTTTTTGCGATAATATGCCCAAAAGTTCAATAAAAAAACAAAAACATTCCACAGTTTAGGCCGATACGTATTCTTATACATTTTTTTGGTAAAAAAAAAAAAACGCAATAAGCATATATTGATTGGTTTGCGCAAAAGTTATAGCGTACAAAATAGGGGATAGTTTTATGTCATTTTAATTTGTTTTAATAGTAATGGCGGCGATCAAAGATTTTTATCATGACTGCGACATTATGGCGGACTCATCTGACACTTTTGACAAATTTTTGAGACCATTGTATTTTTTACAGCGAACAGTGCTATAAAAATGCTCTGATTACTGTGAAATGACACTGGCAGAGAAGGGGTTAATCACTAGGTGGCGCTGAATTGGTTAAGTGTGTCCTAGGGAGTGATTCTAACTGCTAGGGGGCATGGCTACGAGTGACACGTCACTGATCGCTGCTCCCGATGAGAGGGAACAGACAATCAGTGACAATGCAAAATGAAGGGGAATACTTTGACAGCCGCACTCCAACTAATATTTGTTTATTTTATTGTAAAGGTAAAATAACAAGATACATGCCACAGCAAAACCAGGTACAAGTTGACCCATTTCACACTAAAACTTAGGGCTTTATCATAGCTAACCATCTTTTGTACACTTGCCTGTCCCTGTTCTGCAGCTCTGTGACCCAATTGTGGGACACCGGCTGACATAGAGTCCGCGGGTCCCGTGCCCGCATGGTGTGAATTTCAAAGTGACGTACATATACGTTACTTTGCCCAGCCGTGCCATTTCTGCCAACGTATATGTACAGGATTTGGTCGGGAACAAGTTAAAATGTGGCAACCATATGCTCTAATTGTGCACTGTTCTAAATATACTTTAAACTAAAAGGTCAAATATGATGTGGGTTGTGTAACCATAATATTGCACCCAAAATCCCCATGTAGAAAAAAAAAAAATTATAACCTTATTCTTATCAGAAACCGGTTATATAAGAGAAATAATATATGTAACCATATTATTTGACTGATAATTCTCTCATAATTTGCATGTATAAAAGATTTTCACCCATATTTTTATGGGAAGCAGGTCAAATGTGTGCCTTGCCATTAGTAACCAGATTGCACCCATAATCCCTATGTAAAAAAATAAATATACCCATACTCTTATCAAAAACATGTTAAATATGTTTCTTGTCGGGGGCGTGGTGTTGGCATGGAAGAGTGAGGATGCATCTTCCTTGAGCTCTCGACAAGCGTGCACTATCCACCTTACACGCACAGCATTACCTCTCATTTCGTCTTCCATACTGTGCTCCGACAGCCAGGGAGGAGGTTCCGCAGATTTTTTAAGAATCTCCCCATGTTTAAGTCCTGCACCACATTACATTGTTGCAGTAGCTGCTTTTTCTGTTGAATCATGAGCTTGGTGACCCTCCTCGGAGGTGATCTTAAGCTCTCCTAGACTGCCTGTCACGGGTCCCCCAGTCTCGACTGCCCCATGGAAAACCCTCAGGGGGCCTTTGTTTTGGGACTTTTTTATCTGGCGTGTGTGGAGGTCATGAGGACTCACTGTGCAATGTAACATGGAGAGGGACACCATGAGCCATTGGACTCGGCCAGACCTACCGCCAGGGACATAGGATGGAACACTGTCTAGGTGCTTATCTGAGGGCCCCACTTGCCCAATGGTTCCCCACTTGCCCTGCGTGTTTGACAGGACGCGGGGGTGAATAATTGCTTACTCAGGTCACTTTTTTTTACATTTCAGGCGTTATTGACTTGCCGGGGGGGGGGGATTCAGGGGGTCTCTGGGGAGCGACCCTGAGTGCATGCTTAACCAATGGACACAATCCGGACTGTGGTGCCACTGGCGCTCACTTTGGCACCGACTCCTCAGGGGCCCCCCTCCCATATGTTAGAATGTTCGCTTTCTGGTTCTTGCATGTTTGCCAAAGTCTGATAATATTTTGTACCATGTGCCCTACGGGTGGGGTGTTCTCAGGTGCATCTGGCCCCAGGTTTTTACTGGGGTGACTTACATCTTTTTTTTTTCCAGGTGTGGCTGGACATGCTCCATCTTTTGACAAATGTGCCCCTTCTAGGGGCCCAGGGGAGGTTCCTGCCTAGGGCCCCTTTATCTAGTGGTCCTTGACTGGGCAGAGGAGCCACGGCTCACTCTCTCTGGGCCTTGACTCTCTGGGAGCGAGCGGTATCTCCGTCTGAAGGTTATTGCAATAATGTGTCTTTGTTGACTTTGCATGTTTTACCTTGGCTACCACTCCTTATATTCTTTGTACAGGTTTTGATTTGGTTATTCTTTTACATAGAAGCTTAACATTGCAGTGCGGCACTCACCAGGTCCACCTTTAGCGGGGGGGGGGGGGGGATCCAGTGCCTCGGACGCTCAACCTCTAAAGTGCCTTACCTCATCCCCCACTAGGCCTTCTCTGCCCTACTTGGCAGAAGTTCTACTTTGGAAATGTAGTTTTCTCCCATCTTTTCTACATCTCTTCCACCCTTCCCTTCGCATACTAGCCTGTCCATCTCTCTTAATCCTTCCTTCATGCTCTTCTCCGTCGTTCCCAGCACTTAATCTAACCTCCCCCTGCCTGCCACCACTCACCCTCTTAAAATGTTATTGAAATTCGTATCCTGGAACTTGAAGGCCCTAAAAGCTCCTGAGAAATGTTACAGTTGTCTCTCTGAAATATGGAGGCAAAGAGCTCAAGTAGTGTTCTTACAGGAAACTAATTTCCACACATACAAGATCCCAAAACTATACAACAAACATTTTCCAACAGCATATCACAGTGTGTCACACTCAACAAAATCAAAGGGCACGTGTATCCTCCTGGCCAAGACGGTACACTGGCATCTGATAGACCTCCATACTGACCAAGAGGGTAATACCTTTTTGTGAAAAGTACACTCCAGTCGCAAACATTCACCTTGGATAAACTGTACCTGCTGAATGTGGACCAGCTTTCAGTAATTGAAACTTGCCTCTCCGCCTTGGCTTCCTTTGCAGAGGGAACGCTGGTTATATGGGGAGACATCAATCTCACCATCGATCCCCGCAAAGACTCAACGACAGGCTCCTCAGCTTTATCCCTGAGATCTATTTTCTGAATAAGGGAACTGTTACACTCACAGGTTAATTGATATTTGGGATATCCTTCATCCACAAAAGAGAGACTATGGCCCAGATTCACGTAGATCTTTATGCCGGCGTAGTGCATCTCATATGCGCTATGCCGACGTAACAGAGAGGCAAGCACCGTATTCTCAGAGCAAATGCTCCCAACGTTGCGCCGGCGTAATGTAAATTCGTAGCCGTAAGCCGGCGTAATTCAAAGTAGGAGGGAAGTGGGCGTGATCCATTTAAATGAAGCGTGACCCCATGCAAATGAAGGGCTGAACGAACGGCGCATGCGCCGTGACGCGGACGTATGTCCCACACCCCTCTGCGCATGCTCACAACTACGCCCGGCATAACCCCTGAGATACGCCGGGCCACCGCCTATGCCCAGGGAATAAATACGCCCCGACATGCGACCGTCGAGTGCAAAAGTACACCCGTTTGTTTGTGGTGTAGGTACTTTTGCTTTGAGCCATGTCTGCTCCAGCGTCTGGGAAGGAGAGGAGGAAGAAGAACTTTTCCCCACAGGAGAAGGCGATTGTGATATCGGCCAGGTACGATGCTTGCCTCCATGGGGCAGAGAGTGGCACAACCAGTAAGGCCAGGAAGGATGAGATCCTGCTGGAGATCACCGCACAGGTCAATGCCCTTGGTATTGAGGTAAGGTCCTCCAAGGACATTTTAAAAAAGATTAATGACCTGCGTTGTGTGGTCAAAGAGAAGCTGGCCACAATGAGGAAGCATGCCAGGGGCACTGGAGGTGGACCAGCCACTGCTATTAGGCTGACTCCTGAAGAGCAGGTGGTTGCCTGGTGTCTCCAGAGGGAGCAAGTGGAGGGAGTGGAGGGCTATGACTCCTTTGAACAGGCCTCGAGGAGAGGTAAGTGTGTTTTATATCCTATCTGGTGTGTAGCATGTGAGGGGGTGTGTGATACATTTGCCTATATGTCTCAGTCTAATTCTCCCTGCTTGCCCTGTGTAATTCTGTTCTCAGCTAACAGGTTATTGACGTGCTAATGTCCCCTCACTATTTCTAAAGGTTAATTGATCTATTGTGTTGTGTGAAGGAGATCTGTGTTTAAGTGGCTTGTGTTAATTATTCTGATTGCTCCAGTGTGGTAATTATCTCTCTATATGCGGGGTCGAGCGGTCTAGTTAATGTATTCAGTACAACTAGTAATCAGCGTCCTTGATGTCATTGTCTAAAGAAAATGTGTTTTCATCATCGGCTCCGTCGTGTCTGCCTACTCATCTGTATGGAAGCCCCAGTGTGAGGGGGGCGGAGATTTGTCATTGTAACAGTTTTGGAAATGACATATAAGCTGTGTGTGATATAACATTAAAGGCTGTCTTGTTCTAGCAGTAAGCCTGGACTAATGTGTGGCTTAATGGGCGATCTCAGGAATATTCCTCCTAGTGGAATATTGGGGTGATGTTCTTATGGAAGAAGGGAATCTTTGACGGGGATATCATACCGATACCGTCACAGGGTGCAAGGGAACATGTGACAAGTGTGTGGGTCCACCAACATGTGAATGTTTGTGTCATCCACAGATGTGCAGGAGGGAGTGGGGCCATCTGCTGCCTGTGGCCGTCTCATGCCATCATCCCCGGAACATCAGCCTCAGCCTGACCCCCTGGGAAGCCAAGAGTCATCGGTGGAGGGGAGTGGCCACACCTCAACTCTAGAGGTGGTTGAGGAGGAGTTGGTCAATATGGATCAGGAGGTTTGCCTGTACTTGAAATATTCTTCCCTTTTGGCCAGGCCCTCTCAGACATCCACGCTCCTCAGGGTCTGCCCCCATCAGGTCAAGCCCCTCAGCCCTCCCCGTATAGAAGGCCCCAAGCCTCTCCTGGCCCCAGGAAGGCTACGAGTAAGACCAGGGGTGTTCCAGAATTCCTCCTGGAACATCTAGCGAGGGAACAGGACCGGCAGACCCGCCATATGGGTGCTGTTGCCGTGGAGATGCGACGTGTGGCAGACAGCCTGGCCTCCTTGGGCCACATAAATGAAAGTCTCCAGGATGTTAGTGGGAACAGTGCTGCGATGGTCACCTGCCTTGGGGAGCTGAAGGCCACAACAGCTGACCTCGTGGCAGAGGTAAAGTCCCTGGCAGTGGCCTTTACAGGCCAACACGGCTGCCATCGAGGCGGAGGGGAGGCAGGCGAGGCTGTTGCAGGCGGAGACAAATGCGGTACTCACCCGCATTGCCCTGGCTTTGGAGGGCAGGCAGCCAGCCAGGGAGAGAGCAGGGGATGATCCTCCTCCTCCTGATGCACCACCCCCCCCACCCGAGGCTCCCACCAGACAATTAAGGAGCCGGAGCCGTGGCACCAGGCTTGGCCCACGACAGGGCAATTGATTGTCTTTTTTTTCCTTATATTTGCTCTGGTCATGAGCGTTTTATTATGCTATTTGCTCAGGTTATGAGCGTTTTTGTTTTCTATTTTCTCAGGTTATGAGCGTTTTTGTTTTCTATTTTCTCAGGTTATGAGTTTTTTATTTTAGTAGTTACTGCACATGGTGAGGAGTGCAGGCTACAGTGTGACTGGTGTGTGAATGTGGTATGAATGGACAGCGACATAATTGGGGCCTTGGCGCGCGTTGCTGCTCCCAAGTCCTGCATGGTGGACTTGCGCTAATCCAATGTGAGGTGGATGTGATGTGTGTGAGCTAGGGACCACAGTGGTGTACATGCGTGCATTGTCCGTGTGCCATGATGAATGGGTGTGTTTAACGTGCAAAGATACGTTGCTCGAGGCAACTCCTGACTGCTGTTCTCTCAGCAGAATGGGTAGCCTCGGTTAAGGGGGGACTGTGTGGTTCGGGGGTCAGATCATCACGTATGTCAATCTCCAGGCCCTTTCTCATGGCGAAGTTGTGCAGCATGCAACATGCACCAATGATCTGGCACACAAAGTTTGGGGAATATAACAGGGTCCCCCCGGACTTATCCAGGCATCGGAAACGGGACTTCAGGATGCCAAATGTGCGTTCCACCACTGCACGGGTACGTATGTGTGTGCATCATTGTATTTTCTCTCTCCTCTGGTTTGGGGATTCCGGTATGGAGTCAGGAGATGGGGCCCAAGTGCATATGCCGAGTCACCTGGAAGAGAAAAGACAGGAGGATGTGCATGTGCATGTGCCCCTCGTGGTGTCTGCATCATGGGGTCGGACAGTCATGCCTGACACCCATGTCACTCACCAAGCAGCCAGCTGTCCCCGTAAACGTTCTGTTCGAATTCTGTTGGGATGTTGCTTTGACGGCATATGTAGCTGTCGTGGCTGGCCCCGGGGTGTTTGGCACGGACGTGCCATATGAGGCATTGGGCATCGCCTATCACCTGTACATTGATGGAATGCCAATGCTTACGATTGCGGTATGTGCTCTGTGGCACGGGGGGGCCGTAGTGCCACATGGGTGCAATCAATGGCCCCACGGTGCATGGGAATCCAGCAATTCTGACAAAATCCTGCATTGCCTTCTGATGCAGGTGCTCATGGGTGGGTCTGATGATGTGGTGGGACATGCGTGTGAGGATTGCGGGGACAACCTGGTGCACACATCTGCTCATGGTGGATTGTGACATCCCAGCCACGACTCCACTTGTACGCTGGAATGATCCACTGGCGAGGAAATGGAGTGTTGCCAGTACCTTGACCAGTGGCTGCAGTGCATGTGAGCAATCTTTTTTTTTTTTTTTACATACATGTGAGCAATCTGTCTGGCTGGTGATGTCATCATGCAGGGCTGTGGCTATTTCCAGGATGGCATCAGTGCTGAATCTGAAGATGCGATACACCTCAGAATCCCCCATGCCAAAGACGTTCATGCACGTTCGGTATATCCCCTCCTGTGCCCTACTCCCTTCTACACGCCTGTGAACACACTAGTAGTGCTATAACCATGCCTGCCCCTGGCATGTTGGCATACGGATGTGTTGTCCTGCAAGTGTGGTTGCTCAGCTCGTCCGTAACGGTGCTGCACACATACGTTCCTGAATCACCGTATCTCCCTCATTTGCATATTTGAATAGAAAATCAATGGGAGCCCCAAATGCATCCAGCGTAAATATGCGCCCACGCTACGCCGGCGTAGGAAAGTTACGTCGGTCGGAAGAAGCCTATTTTCAGGCGTAACTGGTTCTGTGGGTATGGCGCATAGATACAACGGCGCAAATTTACACTTAGACCACGCATCTCGAGATACGCCGGCGTAAGTTCTTTGTGAATCTGGGTCTATACCTTTTTCTCGCTGGTTCACGGCTCGTACTCTAGGATCGTTTTTTTTCTAGTCTCTCACGCCACAATCCCACCTGTCCCTAGTGCCAAGGTTGGACATATCGCTCTCTTGGACCATGCTCCGATCATCGCCCGACACATAGTTCGGCCACGTGGCTGCTAAACATATCCCTCATACAGGACCCTGAGGTTAAAGCGGACATCTTGTGGGAATTGGAACTCTTTTTTGAGAGTAGCAAAGACTCAGTCCCTAACCCTCTTTCTATTTGGTCTGCACATAAGTGCTATATCAGAGGAATGTTTATTAAACATGGTCACAGGCTTAAGGTGGCCAGAGCAAAAACATTGTCTGGGCTGCTTGCCAAACTCCATGACTCAAAAAAAACGCCATAAAACTCACCCAGATAGGGTCCTGGAAGCAGAAGTTACTAGTGCTCGGGAGCAAATAAAGGAACACTCCTTCTTCCAATCTAAGAACAAGTTTCTGAAGGGTCGTAGAACATTTTTATGAATATGGGGACAAATGCAGCAGAACTTTAGCAAATGCCATTTGCACACAACACTACTTATCCCACATTCCTGCCATATCCATCCTTGCAAGAATTAGAGCCCACGACTCCATAGACACAGCCTTTCGTGAGGCTCTCTATAATCTGCATCCCCGCCCTTCGGTGGACCGTCCCCAGAACAAAGTGCAATCAATAGATGCCTATCTTGCAGATGCAAATCTGCCTTCTTTCAATGCTGAGGAGGTGGAGTTGCTCTCGCAACCTATAACCACAGAGGAACTCGCAAGCGCTTTAGCTGGGTCCTCAAAGGGTAAAGCGCCCAGCCCAGACGGTTTTACAATTTACTACTATAAAACCATTCAAGCACAATTAGCAACTCACTTTGTCACCGCCTTCAGTGCAACACTAGTCGACCATAGCATGCCACCGGAACTTTTGCAAGCAAATATGACTGTCATCCCCAAGCCTGAGAAGGATCCGCTCCTGTGTGCGAGTTAAGGGCCTATTTTCCTGCTTAATTGTGACCTGAAGCTGTTCATAAAAATCTTGGCCGAGAGATTAGGCTCTGTCGTCCAACGTATAATCCCCCTAGATCAGATTTATACGCAACAGAGAAGCACAGGATAACACGATAATGACGATGGATGTGGTGGCATAGGGTCAAACGTCTTAACACCCCTTTCATCCTGTTGTCCACAGACGCAGAAAAGACGTTTGACAGGGTGAGCTGGACTTTGCTTCTGGCAACCCTGTGATGCTTTTGGGATGCCGTCCTCCATTCTGTAATTATCATCTGCCATCTATTCTACCCCTACTGCGACAGTTAGAGTAAATGGAGTCACTTCCAGATGCTTTGTTATAAGTAACGGCACGAGACAGGGGTGACCACTTTTCACGCTCCTCTTTATACTCTCCCTAGAACCCTTACTGCAACACATTAGGCTTAACCCGGACAATAGAGGACTTGAAACCAACACGTGCCATGACAAAATTGCTGCTTATGCGGACGATCTACTCTTTTACATCTTAGAACCGCATACCTCTCTCTCGGTCCTCTTATCTTCTATACGCCACTATGGTGATCTTTCGGATTTTAAAATCATTTTACAGAAGTCGGAAGCACTCAACATCTCTCTCACTCCCAGTTCTCATGCTCGCCTAAAGCCTCATACACATGATCGGATATCTGATGGAATCTAGTCTGATGGATTTTTTCATCGGATATCCGATGAAGCTGACTTTCATCAGTCTTGCCTGCACACCATCAGTCAAAAATCCGACCGTGCCAAAACGCAGTGACATAAAACACTATGACGTGCTGAAAAAAATGAAGTTCTATGCTTACGAGCATGCGCCGACTTGATTCTGAGCATACGTGGATTTTTGACCAATGGACTTTCAGAAAGACGATCGTTTTTTTATTCATAGGAAAAATTTAAAACATGTTCTATTTTTTTTTTATCGATGGAAAACAAACCGATGGGGCCCACACACGATTGGTTTGTCTGATGAAAACAGTCCATCGGTCTGTTTTCATCGGACAAACCGATCGTGTGTACAGGGCTTCAGTGGTAACTTTCCCTTCTAATGGGCTCCCCAGGCTATTCAATACCTGGACACTAAGGGCCAGATTCACAGCCAGCCGCCGTAACTTAACTTTTCCTATTTAAGTTACACTGCCGGAAAATTTCTACCTAAGTGCCCTATCCACAAAGCACTTACCTAGAAATTTTCAGCTGTGTAACTTAACTTAACTTAAATCCGGCCGGCGCTCCCACGCCGGACGTACTGCGTATGCTTGTGACGTCATTTTCCCGACGTGCATAGCGCGAAATTACGTTACGCCGAGCTTCGTGAATCGCGCCGGGTCAAAAAAGTTGCGTCGGGGGAAAAAAAAAAATAAAAAAAAAAAGACAGCGTCGCTGGAAAGAAGGGTCTGCTTTTACATGGTGTACTAACTTTACACTTTGTAAAAGCAGCCCTAATGTTACGATTGCAAACTAATACTTACGGAGAAAAAACGAAGCTGAAAAGCTTTGTGGATCTCCGTAAGTGCTAACTTGCATACCCGAAGCGGCATTTCGACTCGACTTCGGTACTGCATGCTAAGATCCGGCAGTGTAAGTCCCTTACACATGTCGGATCTTCTGCCTAACTATTGGAAACTGATTCTGTGAATCAGTTCCATAGTTAGAAACAGGGATACGCAGGCGTAACAGCAGTTACGCCTGCGTATCCCTTTTGTAAATCTGGCCCTAAATTACCTTCTAACCTACATCTCATCTACCAACTCAATTTCCAGCCACTTCTTTTCCTCAGACTTAGACAGATGGAAGAACTTGGCAGTTTCCTGGTTTGGTAGATGTAATGTCTTAAAGATGAATATCATGCCAAGGCTGCTTTTCCTCTTACAAACGCTGCCAGTTCGGATTCCGAAGAGCTTCTTTCGCAAGATATGGACAATTTTCATCAACTACGTTTGGCAGGGCAAGCCCTCGTGGATTAAGAGATTGTTACTACAGCGGCCAAAATATAGGTGTTGTGTTGGCCTCCCCGACCCAGCCCTTTACTGCACAGCAGTCCACTAGAACAGAATGATGGACTGGTGCAGACATGCAACCCATAATCTATGGGCCCCTTCTGGAACAGGTACGGCTAGTTTTTCTTCTCCATTAACGTCAACCGTACTTCATTTGAAGTATTTCTGACAAGTCCTTCTAGCTCCAACCTGACCGGAACTTGGTTAGAGGCTTTTTTTTTCTTGGCCCCTCTAAATGGACTGACCACTCAGGCCTTTATCCTATCCTTAACTCCTCCATTTTGGGCAGGTGGAAGATTTCTCAACTCTCAAACTTCTTCCAGTCCCTTCCTGACAAACTTTTTTTCCGCAGACAGCCTACTTCCTTTGAAGATTTGTGCCTGGAAAGAGGAACCTATATGTATATCCCTTTCCTACTCTTATAACATCCTACTTGCCCACACATCTCAACATGACCCCCCGTTTTTGAGGAAATGGGAGAGAGATCTTACCACGTTTACTGAGGATCATCCCTGTCTAGCAAATCCCAGGAGATCAGATAAAAAAATTTGATGCGCTGGTACAGGACCCCATCAGTATTGGCATCAATTTTCCCAGGTCATAGTTCTCTGTTTTGGATTTGTGGCACACAGACTGGCACATTACTTCACATTTTCTGTTAATGTATGGGGCTGTCCCTTGCAGATCATCCACAAGATTACTGATTATTGATGTCTCCCTCCAGGATAACCCTGCAGCAATACTCCTAAATCTTACTCCCATGTCCTATAAACGATATCGCAAATCTCTATTGAATGCAGCTAGGGCATGTGTTCCCAGTATATGGAAGCAGCAATACCCACCAGTGGTGTCAGTGTTTTGCAAGGGTGTGTGATATACAGTGGATGAAACATCTTACAGCTGCCTTAGGGGAAAGGGAAAAGGAACACAACACTCGCTGGACACATTGGGATCTGGTCCGATTCTCAGACGAATGTAAGTTCTACATTTGAGTAACTCGTCTCAGGAAAATTTGATACCTAGGGCCGTCGACCTCGCCAGAGCTTCTCACCCCCCCCTCCGCTCTCATTTACCCATTACTGTTCCCCCTTTACCATTCTATTCCCCACCGACACCATTGGTGTCGACCACTTCTTCCTTTTTCCCTTTACAGATAAAAATTCCCTCAGTTTGCATAATCCTTTTGGTACTGTTCCTGGGAAACCAGGGCAGAGAGCCACACTGTTTAGGCATAGTCTGCTAAATTACAATGGCTCGGTACCTGCCAAAAGGTATTAAGTTTGCTTTACCCATTAGGTTATCTTACTTTTCCTCTATCAATCTCATTTAAAGGGTATACATATGTCCTATAAAACTAACCATCTTCATGGTTTGGAGGTTCCCCCCATTATTCAGGTTGAAATGAAGGATGTGCTGTTGTGGAGTCTTTAAACCATTGTCTCCTGCTCTCTCATAACACTGTAAAGGAACCTTACCGATTGTCTCATTAATGTACATAGACCTTTTTGACAAGTTATAACATTATAAGATGTTGGTTGACATTTGTGATGCCATACTATTTTGTACAATTTGCTTATCTTAAATAAAGATTAAAAAAAAAAATGTGTCAAGTGTAACCCCCGATATTCCACCCATAATACCAATGCAGAAAAACAATTATACACATAATCTTTTCAGAAACAGGTTAACTATATTGTTTGTTGAATTTAAAGGATGTCTAAAGGTTTGTTAAAAAAAAAAACACACACACATGTCATACTAACCTCCTATATGCAGTTAGTTTTGCAAAGAGTGGTCCCGATCCTCCTCTTCTTGGGTCCTTCAGTGGTTCTGCTGGCTCCCACTCTTCTTGAGGGCCCCATTGGAGAAGCGCTCTCCTCTTGGGACACTCGTGCGGGCGCGCTCCCGTGTCCTGCTGCTGCGTCCATTGTCACAGACGGCAGGACTCGACAACGTCCACTGGCTCTAGCGTCATTAGATTTAAATGACAACAGCGGGAGCCAATGGCTGCGCTGCTATCAATCTATCGAATCATGACCGAGACACCGGCTGGAGCTGGTGTGCTCGTCCCTGTCTCTGGAAAGACCAGGTCCAGGTAAGTAAAAGAGGGGCTATGGGGGGCAGCTGCATCACAGACGGTTTTCACCTTAATGCATAGAATGCAAAAAATTAGGGTTTACAATCCCTTTAAGCCTGAGATTTCCCTCTCTCTCTATATATATATATATATATATATGTATATGTATATGTATATGAAAAATATATGTACCCATATTCTTATCAAAGTCCGGTCAAATTTATTTTTTGTAGGGAAGTTCAATTTCTATCACCCGACACCCAGGACATGCAGTTTTGGGCGCCAGGCAAGCATTTTTATTTTTCCAGTTAGCCTGCTGCGGGCAAGGTTTAGAGCCAAAGGTCAACTCTCTTGTAAAAGCAATCCAAGCAGCTAACTAGCCACTTGATATCTTTTACAAGTAGCAGGAGGGGACGTGCCTCCCCTCCTGTTGCCTTTCACGGGTGGTCCTGACACTCAATCGACCAGCCAGCGCTTCCAAAGGCTGATGACAAAGATCGGAACAGCTCTGTCTGCCTCTATGATAAGGGAAACATGAAGCGATTAACATACATTACTTCCGGTTTACCCGGGACCCGTTTTAATAATGGAAAGCACTTGATCACACAAATTTTGTTGGGATCAAATGCTGTCAAGGGCAGAGGAGAGTTCTGGGGTCTCCAAAAAGAGACTGCCTATCACTGCCTATGATTGTCAAATGGTATGTTTACATTCTTTGTGACAGCAATAAAAGTGATTAAAAAAAATTGAAATGAAATTTAAATTGACAGTGTAAAAGAAAAACAAATAATGAATAACATTTTTAAAGCACTCACACATCTAAGGTATCACTACGAACGTCAAATCACGGACGGTAATTCTAGCACCGGACATTCTGTGCAAACCTAAAGTGGTAACCTGGAAAGGCATTTAAAGTGCTCTGTATGGCTAATAACATTAACGCCGTTTGTTGCCATTGCAAAAAATTATATGTATAATCATATCAGAAATAGGTTTAATATATTCCTATGTATATTTATAAACCCATGTAGAAAATTAATTATATGCATATTTAAATCAGAAATCGGTTTAAAATATTCCTATGTATGTTTAACTATAATATTCCACCAATAATCCACAAGTAAAAAAATAATTATATGCATATTCATATCAGAAATGGGTTTAATATATCCCTATGTATATTTATAACCAATATTCCAACCATAATCACCATGTAGAAAAATAATTATATGCATATTATTATCAGAAATTAGTTTAATATATCCCTATGTATATTTATAACCAATATTCCACCACAATCCCCTTATAGAAAAATAATGATATGCATGTTACTATCAGAAATGTATTTAATATATCCATATGTATATTTCTAGCCAATATTCCACCATAATCCCCTGGTAGAAAAATAATTATATGCATATTAATATCAGAAATGGATTTAATATATCCCTATGTATATTTATAGCCAATATTCCACCATAATCACCTTATAGAAAAATAATTATATGCATATTATTATCATAAATTAGTTTAATATATCCCTATGTAGATTTATAACCAATATTCCACCATAATTCCTTGGTAGAAAAATAATTATATGCATAATATTATGAGAAATTAGTTTAATATATCCCTATGTATATTTATAACCAATATTCCACCATAATCCCCTTATAGAAAAATAATTATATGCATATTATTATCTGAAATTAGTTTAATATATCCCTATGTATATTTATAACCAATATTCCACCATAATCCCCTTATAGAAAAATAATTATATGCATATTATTATCAGAAATTGGTTTAATATATCCCTATGTATATCTATAACCAATATTCCACCATAATCCCTTTGTAGAAAAATAATTATATGCATAATATTATGAGAAATTAGTTTAATATATCCCTATGTATATTTATAACCAATATTCCACCATAATCCCCTTATAGAAAAATAATTATATGCATATTATTATCAGAAATTAGTTAAATATATCCCTATGTATATCTATAACCAATATTCCACCATAATCCCTTTGTAGAAAAATAATTATATGCATAATATTTTGAGAAATTAGTTTAATATATCCCTATGTATATTTATAACCAATATTCCACCATAATCCCCTGGTAGAAAAATAATTATATGCATATTAATATCAAAAATGTATTTAATATATCCCTATGTATATTTATAGCCAATATTCCACCATAATCCCCTGGTAGAAAAATAATTATATGCATATTATTATCAGAAATGTATTTAACATATCCCTATGTATATTTATAGCCAATATTCCACCATAATCCCCTGGTAGAAAAATAATTATATGCATATTATCAGAAATGTATTTAATATATCAATATTCCACCATAATCCCCTGGTAGCAAAATAATTATATGCATATTAATATCAGAAATGGATTTAATATATCCCTATGTATATTTATAGCCAATATTCCACCATAACCCCTTTGTAGAAAAATAATTATATGCATATTATTATCAGAAATTAGTTGAATATATCCCTATGTAGATTTATAACCAATATTAATATTCCACCATAATCCCTTGGTAGAAAAATAATTATATGCATAATATTATGAGAAATTCGTTTAATATATCCCTATGTATATTTATAACCAATATTCCACCATAATCCCCTTATAGAAAAATAATTATATGCATATTATTATCAGAAATTAGTTTAATATATCCCTATGTATATTTATAACCAATATTCCACCATAATCCCTTTGTAGAAAAATAATTATATGCATAATATTTTGAGAAATTAGTTTAATATATCCCTATGTATATTTATAACCAATATTCCACCTTAATCCCCTGGTAGAAAAATAATTATATGCATATTAATATCAGAAATGTATTTAATATATCCCTATGTATATTTATAGCCAATATTCCACCATAATCCCCTGGTAGAAAAATAATTATATGCATATTATTATCATAAATTAGTTTAATATATCCCTATGTATATTTATAACCAATATTCCACCATAATCCCTTTGTAGAAAAATAATTATATGCATATTATTATCAGAAATTAGTTGAATATATCCCTATGTAGATTTATAACCAATATTCCACCATAATCCCTTGGTAGAAAAATAATTATATGCATAATATTATGAGAAATTAGTTTAATATATCCCTATGTATATTTATAACCAATATTCCACCATAATCCCCTTATAGAAAAATAATTATATGCATATTATTATCTGAAATTAGTTTAATATATCCCTATGTATATTTATAACCAATATTCCACCATAATCCCCTTATAGAAAAATAATTATATGCATATTATTATCAGAAATTGGTTTAATATATCCCTATGTATATCTATAACCAATATTCCACCATAATCCCTTTGTAGAAAAATAATTATATGCATAATATTATGAGAAATTAGTTTAATATATCCCTATGTATATTTATAACCAATATTCCACCATAATCCCCTTATAGAAAAATATTTATATGCATATTATTATCAGAAATTAGTTAAATATATCCCTATGTATATCTATAACCAATATTCCACCATAATCCCTTTGTAGAAAAATAATTATATGCATAATATTTTGAGAAATTAGTTTAATATATCCCTATGTATATTTATAACCAATATTCCACCATAATCCCCTGGTAGAAAAATAATTATATGCATATTATCAGAAATGTATTTAATATATCAATATTCCACCATAATCCCCTGGTAGAAAAATAATTATATGCATATTAATATCAGAAATGTATTTAATATATCCCTATGTATATTTATAGCCAATATTCCACCATAATCCCCTGGTAGAAAAATAATTATATGCATATTATTATCAGAAATGTATTTAATATATCAATATTCCACCATAATCCCCTGGTGGAAAAATAATTATATGCATATTATTATCAGAAGTGTATTTAATATATCCATATGTATATTTATAGCCAATATTCCACCATAATCCCCTGGTAGAAAAATAATTATATGCATATCATTATCAGAAATGTATTTAATATATCCCTATGTATATTTATAGCCAATATTCCACCATAATCCCCTGGTAGCAAAATAATTATATGCATATTATTATCAGAAATGTATTTAATATATCCCTATGTATATTTATAGCCAATATTCCACCATAATCCCCTTGTAGAAAAATAATTATATGCATGTTATTATCAGTAATGGGTTAAATATGTTAATTGTCAGGAGTTAACATAATAATTCTACCCATATTTCCATCAAAAACAGGTCAAATGGAATTTTTCCATTAATTCAGTATAATTTACTATGATCCTGTTAAAAAACAGCAAGTGAACAGTTAAACATAAGCAACTGCTTCAACATTGTATCAATCACAGCAGGAATGAATAACATATTTTGAGAAATAACAAAGTCATTACCATATATATGTGTATAAAGTGCACTGACATCTAGTGAGAGTTCTCAGTATTGCAGCCAATAATCCAATCATCCCATCATCCCAATATGCAGTTTAGTACGTCCCATATAAAAAGGGGGGTAGCCATCCGGGGCCCTGGGGACCTCTGGGCCTTTTAATAAAAAGAAAAAATAAACCTCTGGGCCCTTTAATAATAATAAAAAAAAACATTTATAAAAAATACATAAAAAAAGGGAGGTTGCCATCCGGGGCCCTGGGGACCTCTGGGCCCCTGGGAACCTCTGGGCCTTTTAATAAAAAATAAAAAAATAAACAAAAATAAAAAAAGAGGGGGTTGCCACATGGGGCCCTGGGGACCTCTGAGCCCTTTAATAAAAAAAAAATGTAATTTTTTTTATAAAAAAATTAAAAAGGTGGGTTGCCATCCGGGGGCCCTGGAGATCCCTGGGCCCTTTAATAATAATAATATATATATATATATATATATATATATATATATATATATATATATATATATATATATATATATATATATATATATATATATAAAATATATAAAAAAAACATTTTTTTACAAAAAATAAATAAAAAAAAAGGGGGGTTTCCGTCCGGGGCCCTGGGGGCCTCCGGACCCCTAAAAAATAAAATACAAAATAAAAATATATATATTTTTTTTTTAGGGGGCCCCCTATTGGGTGGGGCCCCTGGGCTTGAGCCCAGTCAAGCCCAGTGGTAAGTCCGGCCCTGTGTGTAAGCGTACGGGATCTGTTTTCAAAAAACACTTTCACTTTCAATTCGGCCCGCCAAACACTTTAAAACACATGTCACTTCACTTCCCCTGCATCACCCCCCTCCCTCCCCTAATAAACTCCCGCCCGAACCCCCGATATTTACATTTCAATGTGCCGTGTGCCAGGTCTATCAGGCGCACCATGCACCCTCTCCTGGGCGCACTGAGCACATTAGTAACTAGGGAAATACACTGCACTAGCAGCGTATTTCTTTAATAAATGGCAAAACGGCTGCTACTCCTGCTTTTAGTCATGGAGTAAAGGCTTGGTAAATCAGCCCCACTGTGTCTTTTCTACCAGATAGATAGATAGATAGATAGATAGATAGATAGATAGATAGAGCAGGAAGGCTAGTCAGTATAGTTAAATCTACAGTTTGTAGAGAATATATTCACATCCCTAGGAGTTGTCAATATATTTATAAGCTGTATAGCTCAGCTAGATCTGCTATTAGTATCTGTCAGGCAGGAGATTGTTCTTCATGCAGCGCTCTACCGTGTTGTATTGCCTGCATTAGGGATTAGCTTAAACATAGTACTCCGTGTTATTCAACGTGTGCTAGTTAATTGCACATACACGCATTACCTGTTACTGCACGTGTGCAATTTATTTGCACAGAAACGCAGTCGCTGTTAATGCAAGTGGGCTATTGAATTGCACAGAAACGCAGTCGCTCTTACTGCGTGCATGCTGTTTAATAGCAACTAAACGCAGTTGGTGTCACTGCGTGTGTGCTGTTACATAGCTCCTGAACGCAGTCGCTCTTACTGCGTGTGTGCAGTTTACTAACACCTGAACGCAGTCGGTGTGACTGCGACTATTTTGTTATATAGCACCTGAGCGCAGTCGCTCTTACTGCGTGTGTGCAGTTTACTAACACCTGAACGCAGTCGGTGTGACTGCGACTATTTTGTTACATAGCACCTGAACGCAGTCGCTCTTGCTGCGTGTGTGCAGTTTACTAACACCTGAACGCAGTCGGTGTGACTGCGTCTGTTTTGTTACATAGCACCTGAACGCAGTCGCTCTTACTGCTTGTGTGCAGTTTACTAACACCTGAACGCAGTTGGTGTGACTGCGTCTGTTTTGTTACATAGCACCTGAACGCATAAATATGGCTGGAAGGGCAAAGAGAGGCAGAGAGTCACAAGGGCAACCAGGCTCTGCATCTAGAGGTAACACTGGTGGTGGATGTGGTGCATCCTCTTCAGCACGTGGCCGTGGCCGCTCGTCCTTCTTTTCGGGAGCTGGCCGTGTTGAGCCTCAACATGCAGAGAAATTAGTGGAGTGGATGACCAAGCTGTCCTCATCCTCCTCATCCTCTCTCACACAGACTGATCATAGTTTGTCTGGCAAAGCAGCTGCCAAGGCGTCCTCTTCCCTCTGCACAATGGCATCACACAATCCTTCCCTAGTCCCACCGTGTCCTCCTGAGGAGTCCCCCGAACTGTTCCAACACAGTGTTGGGTACATGCTGCATGAAGATGCGCAGCGTTTTGAAGACTCCGATGACGGAACACAGATAGAGGAAGGCATTGATGTGAGCCCAGGGAGAGGGGGTGGCCGAGAGGGACAACAATCTGGGAGTGATGTTCCCCCAGCTGGAGCATACTGCCAGGTTGTCGACAGTGATGATGAGGAGGGAGGGGATGATGAGGTCACTGACTCTACCTGGGTGCCTGATAGGAGAGAGGAGGAGGAGGATGAGGCACAGGCACATCTCCAAAGAGGCAGGATGCCCTCCAGGGGTCAGCTTAAGGGCAGCACACCAACGGCATTAAGTGGCACTGCTGTGTCTCAACGGTACAGCAAAAGTTCTTTGGTGTGGGCCTTTTTTGAAACATGTCCATCAGATCGTACCTTTGCTGTTTGCAACATATGTCTCAAGCGTATCTCGCGTGGCCAAAACATCACCCGCTTGGGCACCACATGCTTGTCCAGACATATGTCGAGCTGCCATGCAGCTCGTTGGCAAGCATACCAGAAAGACCCACACCAAAGACCAAAGCGTACCTCCCCTTGCCCTTCTGTGACCTCCAACCCCACTAGACCCCCAAGACCCCCAGTCCTCTCTAAAGCCTGCACTGAAGTTGCAGAAATAGGTGTGTCACAACCTAGTAGTGGTAGTACATGCGGGCAATCTACTGATAGTACCAGACAAATTTCCCTGCCCCAGCTGCTGCAGCGCCGAAAAAAGTACACTCCCAGCCATCCTCATGCCCAGCGGTTGAATGCTAGCTTAGCAAAATTGCTAGCACTTCAACTGTTACCTTTTCAGTTGGTAGATTCTGCCCCCTTCCGTGAGTTTGTGGAATGTGCAGTACTTCAGTGGCAAGTACCCAAGCGCCACTTTTTCTCACGGAAGGCGATTCCGGCTCTCTACCGTCATGTGGAAGGCAATGTCCATACCTCGTTGGACAGGGCGGTCAGTGGTAAGGTGCATCTTACCGCTGACTCATGGTCCAGCAGGCATGGACAGGGATGTTACCTGTCTTTTATGGCCCATTGGGTGACTCTGCTGGCAGCTGGGAAGGACGCAGGGCAAGGTACAGTAGTTTTGGAGTTTGTTCTGCCACCACGCCTCCAAAACACTACTACTGCTTGTGACACACCTCTCTCTTCCACCCCCTCCTCTTCTTCTTCCTCTGTGGCCTCTTCCTGTGGTGATGTTTCCTCAGAACCAGTCGTGCTCCGTAGGCGTATGAGGGGCTACGCAGGAATGCAGGCCAAGAGATGCCATGCGGTGCTAGAGCTGGTGTGCTTGGGAGACAGGAGCCACACTGGGAAAGAGGTTCTTTCAGCTCTGCAGGGGCAGGCTCAGAGGTGGTTGACACCACGCCAGCCAACCTCCTCTCTGCCCTGCGACAGGGAAAACTCACCCATGTGCCCTGCTTTGCGCATGTTCTCAATTTGGTGGTGCAGCGGTTCTTGGGCAGGTACCCGGGCTTACAGGATGTCCTGAAGCAGGCCAGGAAAGTCTGTGTGCATTTCCGGAGGTCATTTAATGCCACTGCTCGGCTGACAGACCTCCAGAGGGAATACAACCTGCCCAAGAACCGCCTAATCTGTGACATGCCCACCAGATGGAACTCTACATTGACCATGCTGCAGCGGCTGCACACGCAGCAGAGGGCCATCAATGAGTACCTGTGCCAATATGGCAGCAGAACTGGCTCAGGGGAGCTTGGTTTTTTTTCACCACGCCAGTGGACCTTGATCAGGGATGCATGCACTGTCCTGTCACCATTTGAGGAGGCCACGAGGATGGTGAGCAGTGACAGTGCATGCATCAATGAGACTGTCCCGCTTATTCACATGTTGGAGCACACCCTACGTGGAATAATGGACAGGGCCCTTGAGGCAGAACAGAGGGAGGAAGAGGAGGACTTCCTTACCTCTCAAGGCCCCCTTTATCCAGACACTGTTCCTGCTTTCCCACCTAGAACACAGGAAGAGGAGGAGGAAGAGGAGGAGGAGGAGGAGGATGATTGTATCAGCAGCATGGAGGTGGAGCCTAGCACACAGAATCAACAGCAGCAGTCTTCAAGGGATCATTTATAGTCCCAAGGAACACGTGGACTTTTACGTGGCTGGGATGAGGTGGCTGTGGATCCTGTCATCCTCAGTGACCCAGAGGACTCTGCCCCGAATGCCTCTGCAAACCTACGCTGCATGGCCTCCCTGATCCTGCAAAGCCTGCGTAAGGATCCTCGTGTACGTGCTATCAAGGAGAGGGATCATTACTGGCTGGCAACTCTCCTTGATCCACGTTACAAGAGTAAGGTAGCGGACCTTATGTTGCCATCGCAGAGGGAGCAGAAGATGAAATTTCTGCAGGAGGCCTTGCTGAAGGGTCTGTGCAATGCGTTCCCAGAACCGGGGGGATTACCAAAACCTGGCCCTGGACAACGTCTTGCTGAGGCTTCGGTGAGTCAGAGAAGGAGCGGTGGAGAAGGTGGCCGTCTGACCGATGCGTTCAGACAATTTTTTAGTCCGCAGCCCCAAGGTCTGACCGGTTCCAGCAACCATCGCCAGCGTCTGGTTTACATGGTCCGGGAATACCTAGCGGCAAGATCCGACTTGGACACCTTCCCCACGGAAAATCCTCTGGCTTACTGGGTCTTGAGGATGGATCACTGGCCAGAGCTTGCACAGTACGCAATTGAGCTACTGGCTTGCCCTGCATCCAGTGTTCTTTCAGAATGCACATTCAGTGCTGCTGGAGGCTTTGTGACCGATCACAGGGTCGCCTGATAACAATTTTTGATGCAATACTTTGCACGTGGCTCCTTGTTGCACTCCAATTTAAGATATTGGGAGGGGTTGCAGTGTTGTGTTGTGCCTAAGGCCTAATTTTTCTGCCCCTGTGTAACAGGGGCGCCTGATAACAATTTTTGATGCAATACTTTGCACGTGGCTCCTTGTTGCACTCCAATTAAAGATATTGGGAGGGGTTGCAGTGTTGTGTTGTGCCTCATGCCGCGTACAGACGGTCGTTTTCTGCAATGTAAAAAAACGACGTTTTCTGTGATGAAAAAAAAACGACGTTTTTGAAACTTCATTTTGAAAAACGACGTAGCATACACACCATCTCTTTTTCAAAAAGCTCTAGCAAAGCGCGGTTACGTAAAGCACGTACGACGGCACTATAAAGGGTCGTTTCCATGCGGAAGACAGCCTCTTTTGCTGATATCGTGTTGAGGCGTGTTAGTAAAAGTTTGGTGAGAGACGATTCACGCTTTTCAGTGTTTTTGCTTTAAATTTCGTTTTCTGTCGTACAGTTTGTGTATTTGTAGTCGGATCTGTGATACAGTGCTTGTATTGAGGACGTATTTGTTTTGGCAGTGCGTTCTTGTGTGCACGGTGCTTTTTTGCAGGTCGTTCTTCAGAGGCCATTCAGGGCGTAATTTTTAGTCCGATCTGATTTGACGACCAGGGGTCATCGGACCCTTCACGTCCGGGTCACCCTATGGACATAAGCACCGGCGTGTGTGTTTCTTTCACACACGCCAGGAACCTGGTGACAGAGCTTCACCACCAGAGAGGACGTCTAACCTGCATGTCGCAATAGGTATGTTGAACCAAGTGCCTTTCCTCCCTCATTTCTGCTCCTTATTCCCTGGTTCCTTTTATGTGGCATTTATATGGCTTATTGTCTGTGGTGCCACTTTGCAGACCAGGATCTCCCCCACCATATGACTATCTTTCTTTTTGAGTAACTGATATGCCCTAGGTTTTCCTCTTGTATTAGGATACCAGCCTTATTATAAAAGGTATATATATATATTTTTTTTTTTGCAATTACTAATTGTTTATTGGGTGAGAGATATAGTGGTCCTGCCATGACGCCCCGGTCTCGCCAAGCCCCATACCAGGGAATAGGGAATGATAATATAATCCCTTTTACTCTGCATTAATTGTGCAGTAATATTTATTACTATCAATTTAGGTGTGCGACTTCCATATGCATGCCACACCAGGCACTACGGCAGCCTTTGCTTCGTTATAACCTCTCTGTATCCATCACTATGGTCATATAGGAATTTAAGCGTTGCTTAACCACAACAATAGGTATGCTATTTAATTAATTCTTTATATTCCTTAAACCATATCTATTATATATTAATTACCTCTTTTTTGGGACTTCTCCTATTTAAGTGTGCTGATGGGTAAGATATATTCCATCAGTAACACCACAGTTATATATTTCTATGACTGTGGTATTATATGACCCATACTAGTTATTCTTATTATTATCCCTATAGATCTTGTTATCCAATCTTGTAACATTGCAACCTATCAAGGGTACGGTCTTACTCAGAACCCTGCGGATCTGATTCCCACAGGGGGTGAAGGTGCTGCCTAGACACGCTCTTGCCCGGTGTATCTTTCCAACTTCCCTTAGCCCTGCTCCGTATGTATCCACTGGCGTTATTTGACATCCCACAGTTACTGGTGAGCATCTATATGTATATATAATAATTTTTATGTACTTTTCATTCTTTATGAGTTTACTAATGAACTACATGAAATGTACATTATATACCCTGTTTAAATTATATGTAACTAATTTATTTTTGTTTACATATTATCAGATGAGAGTATGTCATAGATGTGTGCGGCGCCCAGAAGACGCTTAGTGCGAAACATGTCGGCGACCAGCCCTCTACTCATCTAATTATTGTCACATCTTATCTGTAACAGGGCAATCAATGATTTCTGTCATTGTATTTTTTATCTATTTTGTTTTCATGTATTTATATTAAATTTTGATATTTTTCCATATTTGTTTCTATTTGTTATATTATTAGCTCACCTACTTCTGACACGAAACACCACAAAAAGTCCTACATTACTGTTTTCGCTTTATATTTTAACCACTAAGGACTGGTGTAGTACTGTCATTGTTGGAAACCAACCACACAAATTCTTTGAAATACTGATTTGACGACCGTTTTCTAGCCATGTTGCGGGTACGTTCTCGTCACCGAGATCGTGCTGTGCTTGTTGTTAGGATGTGTGCTGCATCCCGGCAACGGTCCATGAACAGGGTGAGGAGGAGGTTGTGGACCAAGAACTGGTTGCTACGCATGGACCAGTTCTCTCATATGCCTCTGCTGCGGGAGATCCGAGAAAATAACCCTGATGATTTCAGGAATTTTCTTAGGATGTCTGACCCCGTATTTCAGCAGCTTTTGGCTTTGGTGTCGCCATATATCACCAGGCAGTACACCGTTATGCGGGAAGCCATCACTGCTAAGCAGCGGCTAGTTGCTACGTTGCGCTACCTTGCAGGACTTGAAGTTCTCGACTGGCATCTCCCCCCAGGCTCTGGGCCTCATAATCCCGGAGACCTGTTCTGACATCATTCAGGTTCTGCAGGAGGACTATGTTAAGGTAAGTGGTGTCCTTTCAATGCCCAAACTATGTATATATTGTCTGCTTAATTTTTTTCCCAAAAACACTCCCTAATTAACCTGTTTGGAATATGCTGAGAATGTTCACTTTGTCTCCATGTATGCTGTTTTTCAAAATATTTTTTGCCCTACATGCATCTTTAAGTTAGCCAACCTGTCCAGCATTCTATTTTGTGGCCAAACTCTCCTAGCCTAGTCCCTATATCCCCCTTTATTTGTGGCCTCCATTGTAGTGCAGCATTTTGTGTGTCCCTATATCCCCCTTTATTTGTGGCCTCCATTGTAGTGCTGCATTTTGTGTGTCCCTATATCCCCCTTTATTTGTGGCCTCCATTGTAGTTGTTGTCAGGTCACAAACTCATCTCGGGCCCCCCTCCCCCTAATGTTTTTTATTGCACATCAGAGGGGGTGATGAATCTGCTTAGTGATCCCATATTATTTTTGAATATTATATTAACTTTTTTTATTTTATTGGGATCCCTTGAATGTTTAGAGATATTCTGTTCACAATGTTTGTTTGAATGTATTTTTTTATTATTTTTCTATACAGTTCCCCACCACGCCACAGGAATGGCAGACTGTGGCAGCGGACTTCTCCCAGCGTTGGAACTTTCCGAACTGCGGAGGAGCCATTGATGGCAAGCATGTCCGCATCGTGCCCCCACCCCATTGTGGATCCCATTTTTACAACTACAAGGTGTTCCACAGCGTTGTTTTGATGGTGGTGGTGTCTGCCAACTATGATTTCTTGTACGTGGTGTAATGTTTGGGGGACCAGCTTGATCGCAGGACACAGGCTTTTTAAATCAAAACTGAGGTTTATTAAACCTAAATGGCTTCCAGCAGCAAAAACAAAAGAAATAACAGTCTCACCGACTTGTACAGCTCAGAACTGCTATCGCAGTTAAACAGTCCTTCCAGGTAAGTCCTTCAGTAGCAGGTTTTTAGGCAGGACACTGCCAAGTCCTTTCACAGCTTTTCATAGCTTTTCATAGCTTCCACAGCTTTCCTTGTCCACCATTCACCATGAATTGGACTCTCCTACACTCCTCCACTCTCACCTGCACTTCCTGTCTGCTTTAAACTACTTCCTTACACAGGTGCGTTTAACCCTTTCCATTCCCTTAAAGGCACCACAGTCCAAACAGAGGGGAAATATAACGTCCTTCCAGGACCCAGCCATGGCGTCCTGTACATATCCCCCCCCTGTGCCCCAACGCCAAGGAGGTGGAGGCAACAGTGGAGCTCAAACAATGGACTCGGGAGAGGGCATCTGCATTTTGATGCAGTCTCCCGGGCCTATGCTCCACTACAAACTTAAATTCTTGGAGCGCCAGGAACCAACGTGTAATCCTGGCATTAGTCCCTTTACCCTGCCTCATCCATGTTAAAGGGGCATGATCAGAAATGAGCCTAAACTTCCTCCCCAAGAGGTAATACCTGAGGGAATCCAGAGCCCACTTAATGGCCAGACACTCTCTTTCAATAATAGCGTAGTTTTTCTCCGCTGGTGTCAACTTTCTACTGAGGAAGACTACTGGGTGTTCCTCACCACAAACAACCTGTGACAACACAGCTCCCAATCCTACATCGGAAGCATCAGTTTGCACAACAAACTCTTCTGAAAAATTGGGCGCTATCAAGACAGGGTGTTGGCACAGTGCTGACTTGAGCACCAAAAAAGCCTTCTCAGCGTCTGCATTCCACTCCACCATGACCGATTTCCGACCCTTAGTCAGATCGGTCAATGGAGCCGCCAATGTGGCAAAGTTGGGTACGAACCTCCTGTAGTATCCCACCATGCCCAGGAATGCACGTACCTGCTTTTTTGTGAGGGGGCGGGGCCAACTCTTTATAACCTCTACCTTGCTGACCTGAGGTTTCACCACCCCTCTACCCACAATATAGCCCAGGTATTTCACCTCCTCCATTCCCAAAGCACATTTTTCAGGGTTTATTGTAAACCCCTCTTTCCAGAGAGAGTCCAGTACTGCCTGGACTTTGGGCAAGTGTGACTCCCAGTCTCTGCTAAAAATGACTATGTCGTCCAAGTACACTGAGGCATACTCCCGATGAGGTCGTAAAATCCTATCCATTGCTCGCTGGAACGTGGCTGGAGCAGTTTGCAGTCCAAAAGGCATTCTTTTGTACTGAAAACTCCCCTCTGGAGTAGAAAAAGCAGTTTTCTTTTTAGCAGCCTTAGTTAATGGGATTTGCCAATACCCCTTGGTAAGGTCTAATGTTGTGATATACCTAGCTGGACCTAGTCTCTCAATAAGTTCATCTACCCGGGGCATGGGGTAGGCATCAAACCGTGAAACTTCATTAAGCTTCCGGAAATCATTGCAGAATCGCAGAGTCCCGTTGGGCTTTGGTACCAACACAATCGGGCTCGACCACTCACTCTGCGATTCCTCAATGATCTCCAGGTCCAGCATCTTCTTTACTTCCTCTGAAACGGCCTTCCTTTGAGCCTCTGGGATGCGGTAGGGCCTGACAAAAACTTTGACTCCAGGTTCCGTGATAATATCATGCTCTATGATACTAGTTAGCCCCGGCAAGTCTGAAAACTTCTCTTTATTTCTCTGCAAGAACTCCTTTGCCTGCTGACTTTGGTATTTAGATAGGGTATTTGCTACTTGGACACTCTCCACCCCAACCTGTGGCTCAAGCCTTGCACTAGCCAGGGAGGTCACCGGTTCCCTGTCTGTCCAGGGCTTTAACAAGTTGACATGATATATTTGATACGGTTTCCTCTTGCCTGGCTGGTGGACTCTATAATTGACCTCTCCCACTTTTTCCACAACTTCAAAGGGTCCTTGCCACCTGGCTAAGAACTTACTTTCCACAGTGGGAATTAGCACCGCTACTCGATCCCCCACTTGGAAGTGCCTTATTTTAGCAGCCCTGTTATAGACCCGCCGTTGAGCCTCCTGGGCTTTTTGCAAATGCTCTTTGACTAGCGGCATCACGGTTTGGATCCTTTCCTGCATTTGGGAGACATATTCCAGGACACTCTTATGCTGAACAGGTTCACTTTCCCACTCCTCTTTAACCACGTCAAGAAGTCCGCGAGGTCTCCGCCCATATACCAACTCAAAGGGCGAAAAACCCGTGGAGGCCTGGGGCACTTCCCGGATAGCAAACAGGAGAGCTGGTAACAGGCAGTCCCAATCTTTCCCATCCCTTTGTACCACTTTCTTGAGCATAGATTTAAGGGTCTTATTAAAGCGTTCCACCAACCCGTCCGTTTGGGGATGGTAGACCGATGTGCGTAGCTGTTTAATCCGGAACAGCTTACACACATCGGCCATAACCCTTGACATAAACGGGGTACCCTGGTCTGTGAGTATTTCCTTGGGGAAACCAGTCCGTGTAAACATCTGGAATAATTCCCGGGCAATGGCCTTTGAGGAGGTATTCCGCAGGGGTAGCGCCTCAGGATATCGGGTGGCATAGTCAAGAATCACCAATATGTAGGAGTGACCTCGAGCTGACTTTACCAAGGGACCCACTATATCCATGGCTATCCTCTCGAATGGGACCTCAATTATGGGCAGAGGGACCAAAGGGCTCCGAAAATGAGTCACCGGAGCGGTCAATTGACAGGTCGGACAAGAGGTACAGTATCTCTTTACCTCTGCTTTCAGACCTGGCCAGTAAAACCGGTCGGTGATCCGTGCCTCCGTTTTTTCAACTCCCAGGTGTCCCCCTAACACATCGTTATGGGCCAGGTCCAGAACCTTTCGTCTATATTGTTGGGGTACCAACAATTGCTCTACCACATTTTCTCTCTCCTTGGTAACCCGATACAGCAACTCATTATATATTGCAAAGTGTGGCCACCTCTCATTCGCACCTGGCTCTTGGGGAACCCCATTTACTACTACCACTTGTTCCCGTGCATGGGCCAAAGTGGGGTCCTGCATCTGAGCAGTCCCAAATGCCCCATGGGGAACACCCAAATCCGGCAGCGCAGGGGTAGAGGCCACTTCCTCATCCTCTTCCCCCAGCATTACCTGAAGTGGGAAAGGCTCCTCCCCCTTAGTGTTTTGGTAGGTCTGTGGACCACATATCTTGACATCCTCAATAGTATCAACACTACTTTCATCACCATTAACCCAATCATTAGCATTTTCCCCATCTGGGTCCACATTAACGTTTGGCAGTTCAGGGTTATCCCTCTCAGCAGCAGGAACAGGGGGGCTAGTTTCTCCCCAGTCTCTGAACTGTTCTCCTTGTTCCCACAGTTTTGTAAACAATGGACAGTCTCGTCCTATTATAACATCATGCACCAAGTTCTTTATCACCCCCACCTCTTGAGTAACAGTGCCACATGCTGAGGAGATAGACAACGTGATGAGCGGGTACTCTCTAGTGTCCCCGTGAATGCATACCACCCGTAAAGTTTTTCTTACCGGACCGATCTTCCCAATCACTCTAGGATGAACCAGGGTTACCATGCTTCCAGAGTCCAACAAAGCCCGGGCAGGGAGGTGGTTCACTTGGACTTCACACTCAAACTTTTCCTCATCCAGGTCGAGGTGTGTGGTGCACACTTTGTGGGCACAAAAAGACCCCCTCCGAAGAACCCCGCATTCCATGGGCTCCTCTTGCAGTGGGCAGTGTGCCCGGGTATGACCCCAGGAATGACATCGCCAACATTGTACATCCCCTCCTCTCCGAACAGGAACAGAACGCTGCGAAGGTACCGGGAGTGTCTCTTGGCCTTCCGGGTGTTTGTCCCAGGGCTCCTTGGAACATCCTTTCGAAGGGCAGCAGTTGGTCGAACAGGCCGTGGCAGACTAGGCCCTATGCGCTTGGTAGGTCCGAGCAGGTCCTCCACCACTGTATATCGTTCCACCATCTCAACAAGGAGGTTTGCTGTTTTGGGGTCTCCATGGCTGACCCACCGTTGGAGGTCATCTGGCAGGGACCTCAGGTATCGGTCCAGCACGACCCGCTCCACAATTTGGGGGCCAGACAACACCTCAGGCTGCAGCCATTTTTTTACTAGTTGCACCAGGTCATGCATTTGAGACCGGGGTGGCCGATCTGGACGATATTTCCATTGGTGTACACGTTGGGCCCGAACGGCCGTAGTCACCCCCAGACGAGCCAGAATTTCTGCCTTTAGCTTTTGATAGTCTTTAGCATCATCTGGTGGCAGGTCAAAGTAGGCTTTTTGAGGATCTCCAGTGAGAAAAGGAGCAATGAGGCCGGCCCATTGGTCCTGAGACCATCCTTCTCTCTCCGCTGTCCTCTCAAACGTAGCAAGAAATGCCTCTACATCATCGCTCAGGGACAACTTCTGTAGAAAATGGCTTGCCCTCACAGTCACCTGGTTGCCAGGGGCAACAGCCGCTGGCTCCTGAACCTGAGACAGCTGTTGCACCGCTTCCTTTAAGGCAGTCACCTGAGCCTGCATAACCCCTTGCTGGGCTGCTTGCTGGGCTGCTAACTGGGCCACCAACAGGCGAGTATTTTCTTGCTGCAGAGCCAGCGCCTCTTTGTGGTAAGTTTGCGCTTGTATGTTAGCCAGGGTCAGCTGTTTAATTAGCTCCTCCATTGCTTCAACTTTCAATGTTTGTGCAGCTTTAACCCAGGACATAAATTCAATGTACTGTCCCTTTAAATGTTAGTTCAATATAAAGTCCAATGCAACAGAAAAAAAAAAAGTTTTTTTTTTTTCTCTTCTTATGCCTGTTATTCAGTCCTGCCCGCATTCGAGCACCAGTGTAATGTTTGGGGGACCAGCTTGATCGCAGGACACAGGCTTTTTAAATCAAAACTGAGGTTTATTAAACCTAAATGGCTTCCAGCAGCAAAAACAAAAGAAATAACAGTCTCACCGACTTGTACAGCTCAGAACTGCTATCGCAGTTAAACAGTCCTTCCAGGTAAGTCCTTCAGTAGCAGGTTTTTAGGCAGGACACTGCCAAGTCCTTTCACAGCTTTTCATAGCTTTTCATAGCTTCCACAGCTTTCCTTGTCCACCATTCACCATGAATTGGACTCTCCTACACTCCTCCACTCTCACCTGCACTTCCTGTCTGCTTTAAACTACTTCCTTACACAGGTGCGTTTAACCCTTTCCATTCCCTTAAAGGCACCACAGTCCAAACAGAGGGGAAATATAACGTCCTTCCAGGACCCAGCCATGGCGTCCTGTACAGTGGATGTTGGGAAAAATGGCCGGATGTCGGACGGCGGTGTCTTTGCGGAGACGGAGTTCGCCCAACGGCTTCAGTCGGAGGACCTTGCTTTGCCACCTTTGAGAATGAAGAGGGTCTGCCCTTCGTGTTTTTAGCAGATGAGGCTTTTGGATTGGGTCCCCACCTAATGAGGCCATTTCCCCAACGCACCCTCACCCCTGAGAGGAGGGTTTTTAATTATCGGCTGGCCAGGGCAAGACGTGTGGTAGAGAATGCCTTTGGAATCATGGCCAGCCGATTCCGATTGTTTTTAACTGCAATCCACCTTGCGGAATACATAATATTATGCTGTTGCATTCTACACAATTATTTGAGAAGACATTCACCAACTTACCTAACGGTATTGCCTGATGAGGCAGATGTTGTGGCTCCGGAGGCGCTCCGTGAGGCTAGCCATACAGGCTTGGCCCCCCAAACCGCATGTGCAGTGCGTCAATCCTATGTGGATTATTTTATGGGGAGGGGGGCCATTGCAATGCCCGATCTTGGGTAAAAAATAAAATCTTGTTTTTTCTGGAATAAACAGTGTAATTATTTTTCTTTTAATTGTGTTTTATAATTTTGGGTATTGTAGCTTTTTCCTAGGTTCTCATAGAGCCATGTGTTTGGGATGTACTAAATACCGATTATTGTCAATCTTAACAAACAAAATATACCTGAGTTATTTAATGAGTCAGCATTGATAGAAAGAACTAGCCACACATTTTTGATTGTACAAATATGTTTATTTTTTAACAGAGCAAAAATCTGTGTTTTTTTTTTGTCTTTTTAACCTCTTGACCACCGCCCCATGTCAAAAAGACGTCCTCTTTTTAAAGTTGAATATCTCGATAACGGCAGCAGCTGCTGCCACAACCGAGATATTCATCTTTTCAGGGGGCGGTGGTGTACACGATAACGGCGGTCTCCGCGGCAGATTCGCCGCGAGATCGCCGTTATCGGTGGCGGGAGAGGGGCCCCCCTCCCGCTGCTCTCCCGCGCCCTCCGCCGCTTACCGGAGCCGTCGGTAGCGGCGGAGGGGATCGGATGTGTCCGGCAGCTGAGCGGGGACGGGACTGAAGGAGAAATCTCCTTCACCCGTCCTCATAGCTCTGCTGGGCGGAAGTGACATCAAAACGTCAGTCCCGCCCAGCCTCTTAAAGAAACATTTTTTTTTTTGTCATTTGAAAAAATTACTTTTTTTTTTTTTTATTTATTTTTTTGCATTTAAGTCTAATTATGAGATCTGAGGTCTTTTTGACCCCAGATCTCATATTTAAGAGGACCTGTCATGCTTTTTTCTATTACAAGGGATGTTTACATTCCTTGTAATAGGAATAAAAGTGATCAATTTTTTTTTTTTTTTCAGTGTAAAAAATTATAAAACTAAATAAAAATAAATAAGAAAACCAAAAAATTTTTTTTTAAAGCGCCCCGTCCCGACGAGCTCGCGCGCAGAAGCAAACGCATACGTGAGTAGCGCCCGCATATGAAAACGGTATTCAAACCACACAAGTGAGGTATCGCCGCGATCGTTAGAGTGAGAGCAATAATTCTAGCCCTAGACCTACTCTGCAACTCAAAAAATGCAACCTGTAGAATTTTTTAAACGTCGCCTATCGAGATTTTTAAGGGTAAAAGTTTGACGCCATGCCACGAGCGGGCGCAATTTTTAAGCGTGACATGTTGGGTATCATTTTACTCGGCGTAACATTATCTTTCACAATATATAAAAAAATTGGGCAAAATGTATTGTTGTCTTATTTTTTAATTCAAAAAAGTGATTTTTATCCAAAAAAAGTGCGCTTGTAAGACCGCTGCGCAAATACGGTGTGACAAAAAGTATTGCAATGACTGCCATTTTATTCCCTAGGATGTCTGCTAAAAAAAATATATAATGTTTGGGGGTTCTGATTAATTTTCTAGCAAAAAAATTGTGATTTTCACATGAAGGAGAGAAGTGCCAGAATTAACCCGGTGGGCAAGTGGTTAACATTATCCAAAAATAAAATCACTTTTTTTAGTTTTTTTGGTCTTTTTAACATTATCCACAAATAAAAAAAAAAGTGATTTTAAACATATAAAATCACGGCTTTTCAACAAAAAAAAGGCCCCCAACAAATTAAACCCTCCCCAAAACATTGATTAAATTTTTCAGCTGGCTTTCCAGCGTTTTGGCTTTGTGCCGAATTTCGCGGGAGGCAAGACGGATGTCTTCGACTTGTGCCCTGCACGACAAGACCTCTGCGATGAGGAGCTGGGCACTATAGGTGTCAAGTCCCTCACCAGCACGATTTGTTCCTGAAATGTGGGACCAAAACATGTATTAACATTATGTAGGCCTACATCTACATTACCTGAAGCTGTGGTATATGATCAATGCATGTTTTAGCTCTTTAACGATCCACTTAGCTCCAAGCTGTAAAACTGAATAGCAATACAGGGATGTGTGGGGTTTGAGGAAGATGTAGGGGGTGATTGTTGGGGGAATAAGAGGCAGGTTTCCAAAAAATGATACACAATAGCTGCCACAGACAGCCAGCTGTCTCTGATTGATTTTCTTTTTCACAAAACCGCCTCATAATGTATGCAGCCCCTTCAGCCTATTGAAATGCTGCCAGAGTTGAGTCAAAAAGAAAGGGAAGCCCATATATGGATTTGGCGAAGGGGTTAAAAGAGAGACGAGACAAAGCCTTTTAAAAAGAGCCATGTCATGATTCATCTTTCAAGACTAAGCTGCTTCCAATGTTTATAAACAATGGTGTAGGCTATCATGTGTGCAAGCTCCTTCTACAGTCGCTATTTAGAAAAGAGCTTTTACAAAATATTCATATTTAAATCTTTTCAATAAAGTCCATGGCCGCAAAAAATGCTGAGTTGTTATCAGGTAATCTACCAATTGAAACAATTTCTCATACTCTTTCCTGTTCTTTCAGAAGAAAATGGCAAAAACCAGACCCCTTGCAGCACTGTGGTTCCTATTTCTAATCCTGGTAAGAATACTATCTGCATGGAGTTTGCATGCTATATGGGTGCTTTTGTGGGTTTTCCCTGGGTACTCCAGTTTCCTACAATGCTCCAAAGACATGCTGGTAGGTTATTTGATATGAATGAGCTTGTTTGTCCTCAAAGAGCTTACATTCTAAGGTCCTCTATCTCACATTTAATACATATACACATACTATGGCTAATTTGGAATAAGTCCAACTAATAGGGATGAGCTTGCCTTTGTTTGGACCTGGTTTCAGGTCCAAAACTGAAGGCCAGCTGTCATTCTTGGTCTAATGAGCTATAAGTAAGGGATTGTCCACCCCGCAGCTGATGTTACAAAGGGGTGGGGGTGTTCATGATATCATTGACCACTTCGCACCTTGACAAAGTGGTAACCAAGCCAAATTAAAAGGCTGAATTTGCCCAGCAGGGACACAAACAATAATTAAAAAGTAAACAGGGTTGTCTTTTCATATTGTAGCCTATACCATCCCTTCAATCGCTCACAAAAATAGCAGAGTAAACTTTAGCTAGTCAAACACTGATGCCTGCTGCCTGAAAAAAAAAAAAAAATCTTACAGATTCCTCTAAGCACACTTAGATAAATCTCACACTGCAGCTATTGTATTTGCACAGCCGGCTGTCAATAGAACTGACCAGTGATTGCATCTGATTGGATTTTCCAACCAATTCCTTTGATTTTTTAGTTGCAGGATGTTTGGTAGGTGGGGAGCAACAGGGCCACACACTGAGCAAATTTCTAAATATTCATCAGGACTTAAAATTTGTATAGTGTATGCCCAGTTTATTTATAATATACTTTCAAAGTCTACATTTGCTTGCTTTTTTAAAGCATCTAAAGCCTTCTCTCACTTTTGAGAGATTTCCTCTAACTTAAAGCGGGAGTTCACCCATTTCTAAATTTTTTTTTTTTCTTCCCCTAGATTCCTGCTCGTTCGGTCTAGGGGAATCGGCTATTTGTATTAAAATAGGTGCAGTACTTACCCGTTTTCGAGCTGCATCTTCTTCCGTCGCTTCCGGGTATGGTCTTCGGGAGCGGGCGTTCCTTCTTGATTGACATTCTTCCGAGAGGCTTCCGACGGTCGCATCCATCGCGTCACTCGTAGCCGAAAGAAGCCGAACGTCGGTGCGGCTCTATACTGCGCCTGCGCACGGACGTTCGGCTTCTTTCGGAAAATCGTGATGGATGCTCGTTATTACTAGGGGAATCGGCTATTTATTTAAAAATAGGTGCAGTACTTACCCGTTTACGAGACGCATCCTCTCCGTCGCTTCCGGGTATGGGCTTCGGGAATGGGCGTTCCTTCTTGATTGACAGGTTTCCGAGAGGCTTCCGACGGTCGCATCCATCGCGTCACGATTTTCCGAAAGAAGCCGAACGTCGGTGCGCAGGCGCAGTATAGAGCCGCGCCGACGTTCGGCTTCTTTCGGCTACGAGTGACGCGATGGATGCGACCGTCGGAAGCCTCTCGGAAACCTGTCAATCAAGAAGGAACGCCCATTCCCGAAGCCCATACCCGGAAGCGACGGAGAGGATGCGTCTCGTAAACGGGTAAGTACTGCACCTATTTTTAAATAAATAGCCGATTCCCCTAGTAATAACGAGCATCCATCTAAGGGGGAAAAGTGCCCTCTAAGGGTGAACCCCCGCTTTAAACTGGTCATGCATTCAGAAGACTGAACGAATACAATCAAACAGATCCCTCTATTCATGCTAAACAGCAGGGCTGGGCTCTCCCCTTCTGGCTACCTGAACAGTAACTGCATCTGATTGGATGGGGATGCTGTTTGGCTGACAATTTTACACCCAGAACATTTGATTTTTCATTTGAAGGATGTCAAGTGCTAAGGTGCAGACAGGGCAGCCAAAGCAGCAGATTTCAGCCAGTTTATTAGGAATAAAAAAGTGGGAGTATGGCCATCATCCGGGTATTGATGAACAAGTAAAGGGGGAGGGTGGGAATGGAGGAATAGTTGCCGAGGCTAATTCCAGAACAAACCCAACCAATTGAAATATGGACTATCTCGGTACTGATAAGTCAAGGCAAACAGTGATGAGTAAAAAAGATAATTTTATTAAATTAAAATGTTGCATTTAAAACAATAATGTACATCAAAAGATTGGTCGATTCTCGGCTAATTTCACGGGGTGTCCGCTTCCTCAGGAGAACCAATCTAAGGAACAATAATGCAATGAGAAAAATAAAACACAAATAATACAGTTCAGCAATAAATTAAATAATACGTAACAATTGAAATTTTACCCAATATGTAACGAAGCAGGCCTGGAGCCAAATCTGCCCAGGTGATTATCCCCCCGCGGCGGACCTGGGGGATGGTGCGTTGATCTCTAAATAAATGGCATACACTAGGTTAGGAGGGGCCCAGTACGTGAATACATTGAGGGTGGAAAGGGGAAAGGAAGAAAGGGGAGGAAGAGGGGAAGGAGGGGCAAAAGGGCAAGGAAAAGGGGGGGGGAGGAAGGGGGGGATATGGAAGAGAAAGGAAGGGCAAGGGAGGGAAGGGATTATGAGGGAAGGGGGGAGAGAGGGGCAAGAGGGACAGGAATACCCCATGGGGTGATCAAGGTAAAACTCACCACAGCAATTAGCATCCACAGATGCATAGGGGGCCAAGACCAAGAAAAGGATTCCCAATGGTGAGGGGACAGGTGGGCTGGCTGTGGACAAGGCAGGAGCTGTTCCGGATGTGTGGGGGTTTGTTCTGGAATTAGCCTCAGCAACTATTCCTCTATTTCCACCCTCCCCCTTTACTTGTTCATCAATACCCAGATGATGGTACTTTACTATGTTTATTACAAATTCCTAATAAAGGCCATACTCCCACTTTTTTATAATTATTGGGTGGATAACAATCCACACTCTTCATAATTAATTACTCAGCTTCTCTGGTAAAGTGGTTGAAAAGGCAGAAGTTTTTTTTTGCATCTTAATGCATTCTCTGCATTAAGGTACAAAACCTGAGTGCAGCTCCCCTTATACTTACCGGAGCCTAATTATGATCCAGCCATGTGCACTAGAGCAGTGGCTCTATCACTTTCTCATTGACTCAAAGACAGCAGCAGAAGCCATTGCCTCCCACTGCTGTCAATCACATGGAAGAGGGGCAGGGCTGCGCCACTTTCTGTATGTGCCAGATCCATCTTGGGAGCAAGCCTGCATAAGTGTTCCCATAGAAAGAAGCTTACTATGCGGGGGGGGGGGGGGGTCTAGGAGCACCGGCAGAGTACCAGAGAAGTGGAGAGATAAGGGCTGCTCTGTGCAAAACCTGTTGCGCAGAGCAGGTAAGACTAAATAAAAAAAAAGTAAAAAATTACTTTACTCTGACCGGTCAGGAAGTTAATAGAAATGTCCTTAATGGACACAGGTGGCAATAGGGGTTAACCATTCTCTACTCCCAAATTTATAATAAAAAAAAAGATTTGGCATTTTGTAAATTCTTTTTTTTTTCAGTTGGGCCCCAGGAGCATTTGGGCATAATGCTCTGGTATGCAGCATATGAGCACATTATGGCAGACTTACATCGCACCTGTCTGTCACGGGTGCTGCCTCCTCTGCCGCTCCCACTGGCTTCAGGTGCTGCATGGAGCTTGGGGGGTCCAGATGAATCCCCCCAATCATTCTGATCACCTCCCGTACCGGCCATCGCACCCCTGATCCATCCATGCTGGGAGCGGCATCTCCCCTTCCTTCCCACAGCTTCTACTCCAGTAATTTGACAGACTGGAGATAGTGGCAGGGGAGGGGGGAGCGGTGCGGGTGAAGTTTGGGCTTGAGGGGGCTTGGTAAACGTGTTTACCACCCCCTCAGTGAAGCACTCTGGGCGCATGCAGCGATCACTATGATCGCTCCTATATGCCCACTGATAATAGTAACTGTGAGTATCAGACTGTCAGTTTATGAATGAATGTAATCTCTATACAGATTCTGTATTTCATTCAAGTACAGTAATACAGAGAAAATTACTCTCTTCAGTCCCTTTCTCTGTCTCAAAAAAAGAAATACGGGGGTCTGATGGCTCACCAAAGACCCCCCCCCCCCAAAAAAAACTAATAAGACCCAGGGACTTTTTGGGGGGACGGCAACCCCCCCAGCCTCTCCATGGTGACAGGCCCCCCTCCCACACTCACCCCTCCATGGCGACAGTCTCCCCCACACACTCACCGCTCTACAGCCTCTTCAAGAGAAGCCAGAAGACCATAGCGAATATTAATTCGCTATTGTCACAAGTGGGTGGGTTCGAGGTGCAATGCTCTGTGCCCCAAGCCCAACTTTTTTCACCCCAATTAGAGCCTCAGGATCTAATAATGTGGCTTGAAAGAAAAAAACTCATACAAACGAGTCAGGAGCCCTGCAGGACAGTGGCACTCCTAATGGACTGGCCGCTCTTGGTAAGACCCCTTTCACATGGAGCAGACTCTGTCAAATAGATCCGCCTGCCCAGCAGGGGATCTGTCTGCTGATCCCCGCTGAGCAGGCAGATGAGAAGTCTGTGTCCGCTCTGCTGATCCAAAGCAGACACAGAAACAGCCCGCTGTTCTCTATGGGGCAGTCGGATGAAAACGGACCGCCTGTCCCATCCAATCCAATCTGCTAGATGGATGGGGAATAGAATCCCCATCTGTCTGTTTTTGGCAGACTGGACTGGATCGGATGCAGGCGGGTGTGAACAGACACATGTCCATTTACATCAGCCTCTCCATAAAGAACAATGGGTGGTCCGATTGGGCCCGCCCGAAAAACAGGCAGGCAGACCTGATCGATCTGCTTGTGTGAAAGAGGCCTAAGGGCCCTTTCACACGTACGGACCTTATGTCCGCATTTTCATCTGTCCGTTTGTGGATGAAAACGGGACATACATGGGTCCCTATGTGATTACAGGTGTCAGCGGATGACCATCCGCTGACACCCGTAATTGTCCGCCTCGGCAAAGATCCGCATTTGCGGACGGAAGAAAACCCTATTTTTCTTCCGTCTGCCGGATCGGATGAACACGGACATATGGTCCGTGTTCATCCGATCCTCCATAGGGGAGAGCCGAGGAAAGACAGGGCGGTCCCTGCACAGTGTGTGCGGGGACCGCCCTGTCAGCTCAGCGGGGATTTTACGGAGGATCTTTTGAGGACACACGGAGTGGATCATTACTGATCCGCCTGTGTGAAAGGGCCCTAAGGCTTGCTTACACAGGGGATGCACATGTGTTACGTGCATCTCTGTGCAGGCAGTCCCACTGATGTCATTTGGGATGTAGCAACTGCACGACAGAGCCGTTGCTCCCAATTTTACATCCATGTAGGTCCAAATGCATGTCCCTGAGCTCACATAATAGCACCTTCTTTTTATTCTACTGGTTTTATGCTTTCAGAAAATATACGGTTTGGGGGGTCTTTCACAAATTCTGAAAGCTGTAAGTGAAAAAATAAAAACCTCCATATTTTTAGAGAAATTTTTGGGTACGTTCGATTTTCACCATTTTGCAAAAAGGCACAATATAAGATTTACAAATATTTTTGTAACCTCCATACAGGTTAAGCTTTTATATTTAGTAGGGATTTAGCAGGAATTTTGTAAAATTATCTGTGTTTTTATCTGCTAATAATGGTTTTAGTGTATTTTTTGCAAATATATTGGTTTGAAAAACATTTGCGCAAATATCGCAGGGTCTTTTTTTAGAGGTCATATGCTTTCAGAAAATATAGTTTTGGGGGTCTTTCACAAATTCTGAAAGCTGTAAGGGAAGAATTAAAACCTTCAGATTTTTTGAAATTTGGATATTTACACTTTTGCATCTTTTTTGTTTCACCATTTCGCAAAAAGGCGCAATTTAAATATTACAAATTCAAATACAGGTAAGCTTTTATATTTAGTAGGAATTTGCTGTTTTTATCTGCTAATAATGGTTTACATGTGAAATAAAGTCTTATTGCGCTACTGCGAGTAGTGGAACGTGTACCCCTAAATGGGGCAAATTTCTAGACCTAAAGCTGCTATATCTAGACGGTGCACAAAAACCATAAAAGTGAAATGAAGTATAAAGTGATAAGCGCTAAAGTGAAAAAGGTATCAAAGCAAAAATAAATGCAAAAATTAATACAATAACACAGAAAACTAAAGAGTCAATGCACAGTGCAATCTGTGATGTGTGAGTAAGTGCTGATATCAACACTGGCACAGAAATTCAGACCAATTCCTGTAGGAAGGCAGCAACCTAATCCTCAGTGGTGCATGAAAACATAAATGTGAACAAATAAAATGTGAACAAATAAAATGTAAGATGGCAGTCTATAGTTCCAAAGGGATCATTAAAGGGATGTTAATCTTGAATGGGTCACCATAAATGACTGAGAGATGGGTCAAACTTAAATATCTTACCCCTTCACCAACATGTATGGATTAGAATTCATCTTCTACTTTTAGGCTGGTCCTTTAAAATTAGATGCCCATCATCTCTGTTCATTTTTTATCCTATTTTTTATCTTATCTTTTAATCATGCAGTATACCAGCTTGTAGCCGGATATCCGCATATGGATTTACACAGGAATACTGGCATTGTAGTTGCTTTTTAATTATTACATTTTTACATTATGTATTCCCAATGCTATCAACAATAGGCTCTGCACAGCGCGCATTGTAAGTCCAATAGAATAGGACTTCAAGAAAATGGCGCTTTGTTTACTTCCGGTCCCCTGTAATAACAGGTCGGGCCTAACAGCCAATCAGTATCCCTGAAGAAGTCACGTGACGGTGACGCAACGACGTAGGACAATAGCGACCACGTGATACAGGCAACCAACCGGAGGCCAGCGGAAACAAGCCAGCTGACTGCCGCGTCGTGTTCGATGCTCGAGCGCTGTTTTTTAAACTTACATCACATCTTTTACCCAATAAATCGTATCCATTTACCGGAACATACTTCACGATTGTGGTGTCATTCCTCCTTCTCATTTGAGAACAACAGGCCCCCCTCCTCTTCGAGGACGGAACATCTACTGAAGATACCAGCGGGACCGGAGAGGCTAATCCGACGGAGATCACTTGCCCTTGATGCTGTTTTACACCTGGATAAAGGTAAGGGCAATGTGTAACTAAAGTTGGAGTGTGACACCACATGTAGAAGATTTATCTCCATCATTCATCCCAACAGAGCATCTGTATGGACTCTCAGCCATTTATGGTGACCCATTCAAGATTAACATCCCTTTAATGATCCCTTTGGAACTATAGACTGCCATCTTACATTTTATTTGTTCACATTTTATTTGTTCACATTTATGTTTTCATGCACCACTGAGGATTAGGTTGCTGCCTTCCTACAGGAATTGGTCTGAATTTCTGTGCCAGTGTTGATATCAGCCCTTACTCACACATCACAGATTGCACTGTGCATTGACTCTTTAGTTTTCTGTGTTATTGTATTAATTTTTGCATTTATTTTTGCTTTGATACCTTTTTCACTTTAGTGCTTATCACTTTATACTTCAATGGTTTACATGTGTTTCTTGCAAATATATATTGTTTTGATAAACATTTGGGCAAATAACACTGGTTCTAAAATAATAAAATAAATCGGGAGCACCTTTGTATTCTACTGATCATATGCTTTTGAAAGCTATAAGTGAAAAATAAAAAAAGCAAAGGAAAAATTAAAAAAATGGTCTGGCCACCTGAGTGTACAAAATGTAGCACAGGGCCTGGCAGCAAAAGGGTTAAATGTAGTAAGCACAGTGTACACCAGTGGTCTCAAAGTACCGGCCCGCGGGCCATTTGCGGCCCGCGGACCAGTTATAAATGGCCCGCAGGCAGGGTGGAAGTGGGGGGAGCAAAGAGTTTTTTTGTGAGCTGGTGCTATCTGGTGGTGAGCCGTTGGTATTACAAGTTATTACCACCAGATGTGAGCTGGCGCCATCTAGTGGTGGCCGTTGGTATTACAAGTTAAGCATTACAAGTTAAACAGCAATTCTAATGTCATTTTACACTATTTTCACTGCCATCTTCTTCCCTCTAATTAGAACCCCCAAACATTATATATATTTTTTATCCTAACACCCTAGAGAATAAAATGGCGATTGTTGCAATACTTTCTGTTACGCCGTATTTGCGCAGCGGTCTTACAAGCGCACTTTTTGGGGAAAAAATTACACTTTTTTTTAAATTAAAAAATAAGACAACAGTAAAGTTATCCCCATTTTTTTTTTATATTATGAAAGATAATGTTACGCCGAGTAAATTCATACCCAACATGTCACGCTTCAAAATTCCGTCCGCTTGTGGAATGCCGACAAACTTTTTTACCCTTTAAAATCTTCATAGGTGACGTTTAAATAAATCTACAGGTTGCATGTTTTAAGTTACAGAGGAGGTCTAGTACTAGAATTATTGCTCTCGCTCTACCAATCGCAGCGATACCTCACATGTGTGGTTTGAACACTGTTTACATATGCGGGCGCTGCTCGCGTATGTGTTCGCTTCTGCGCGCAAGCCCGTCGGGACGGGGTGCGTTTTCTGGCTCCTAACTTTTTTAGCTGGCTCCTAGATTCCAAGCAAATTTGTCAAACCCTGACTTACACCAGTGCTGGTGGTAATAATGCGCTCGCTGACACCAGTGCTGGGGGTTAATAATGTGTTCGCTGACACCAGTACTGTTGTTTTTGAAGTTTGAAAGTTTGCATGCAGCCCCCCATGGCATATGAAAACTTGTCTTGTGGCCCTCAGGTAATTTGAGTTTGAGACCCCTGGTGTACACAAATGCTAACAGTCAGGGAGGAGGGTTTATGACAGAAGAGACCATCAGGTTTTTAGGTTTATTTGCTTAAAGTGGATGTAACCCCCACCCCCCCAAACAGAATTAAGGCTTGCACATTGTACAGTATAATATTTCATGTCATCTGTGCCCAGTCTTGCCACTGAGAGTTAATCCAGCTCTGAGCAGTCCTCATCTTTTTTCAGTGAGATACAAATTGACACACAGAGAAATAGGAGTCAGTTCTTCCCCCTTGCTGTGACGGGTGATTTACATATCTCATGCAGGAGCCTGAGAGAGGCATTCTGTGTAATTCAGATCCCCTCCTCCTTTCTTTTTCCGCTCTCCCAGGATTGGCTGCTCCACACCTCAGCATGATTGGGCATGCTAAAGTCCTGTGGTGACTTTTCTGGGTTTTGACTGAATGTTAGTGATCATAGCAGAAGTTCAGTGTAAGAAATGCATGTTGACAAGGGGAGTGTAGAGGTGGGCAGATTATCTACTGACATCACAGCTCCACCCACAGAGGTCTGGACAACAGGCCCACCCACAAAATCTGCCGTTGTTTGGGTCTCATCACAGACATAGGGGAGACATTTGAAAGTTAAGGATACATGCACGAGGCATGTATATCCTTTTAGATACCCACTATGGCAGTAGTTTAGCAAGGATGAGAGAGGTTTTACATCCACTTTAAAATACAAAGTCTGCTTTACTGACCTCTCCTCTACCCTGAATAGGAAACACCTAGTTGTAGGCAGCCAATCACAGACCAGATTTCAGTAGTATGTTTACCTAGTGTAGCAACCCACAGCAATAATTCTTTTTAGCTTACCACAGTCACATTAGTACAGTTCAGACATTCTCAGCATCCATTGTGGATCACTTTTCAAAGGGAACTGACAGGTATAGTTATACCTCCTTGACAACTCTTGAAACCCCACTGCACCACAAACGCATGCATTACACACAGGTGCAGCACTGCCCCATCCACTTGAATAGGTCGTGTATGGTGGCGGTGCTGTCTGCCATACGCAATCTGTATTATAATTGTTTGTACCAACATGTTCGGCAGCCATGTTAACTTGCGGGCTGGGCGGTCAGTAAAACCGTGGCTCAAAAATCTATTTCTTCTGGCACCTGTGCAAATGTGGCCCTACTGCCATCACCCACAAAATGCCCATCTTACCCAACTGTTAAACTGCCAAGAAAATACAGGTTTAAAAGTCATATAGTTTACTTTTTTTCCCCCATTGCCAGAAAAGCAATATTCTGTACATTATTTGTTTTTGCAAAAAAAATTAAAATAAGAAAACACAACAAAAACATACAAAACAGAATAAAATACTGTAAAGAACTGTACATGCATAGTTATTGAACACATACTTTTTATCTCTCCAAATAGAGACATACGTATAATCTCTATAACCGTTTTGTAGCCAATATTATGGCTTAACATTGGAATATATCCAACACGTTATATAAATATATAACTTAACTTTATGCTTTATGTTACATAGTTGCTGTACATAATGGTGGTAATATTTTTTATATATACACACACATATAATATAAAAACAGTGCAAAAAACTTGATTATACAAATGCTACATATAAGGTTTGTACATATCTATTGGTTTGCATAAGCTACAACTGGGAATGTAAAATGCAACAGCAGTGGCATGCAATAAACCATGGAACCAACCAGATGGGATATTTTTGGTTGCCAGGGGTTAAAGCTCACTACTACTTTTTGCAACTTTTATAATAAATAAACCAACCTCTGTTAGACAACAGCTCCTCAAATCCAGAATAAGCTACACAGGCAAATAAACCTCTCTACCATTGAAATGTAACTGCTTGTTGGCATCACATTTACTTTAGAGTGGTGCATATTAGCTAACTGACAATAAGTGCTTAAATCTAACAGTAAAAAATATATTTAAACGTTTGTGTAGCCATATACTGTACAATCAGATTGTACAATCTTATTGAGATTTCCCCAAACTATGAAGTAGAAGGACAAATCTGGGCAATCCAATCAATATGCATTCAATCATGCAGGCTCTTGAAATACATAGCTGATGGTTAATCTAAAGGAGAATGTACAATCATATTGTATAGTCTATGTCAGCTGAAGCCACCGCCTGACCATGCACTTACAATCTGACTGTAAAATCTAATATAGGCTAGGTTCACACTTATGCAGGTTGCAGTTGATGCATTTTCCCAGTGCGTTTTTTTTACATGAGTTTTGCGCGGTATCTGTTGCCATGCAGGAGAAACCAGCAAAACACAAGCACTCCATTTCTGATGTCTATGGAAATAAAAACACAACCTGCTTCGGGTAAAAAAGTCCCTGGCCCAGTTTCCAAAAAACACACAAATGTGAACATGAGTCATATAAAATCATGTTAAATGGACTGTAGTGCGTTTCTGCACAAAACTGAAAACCCCCTTAAAAAACGCATAGCTGTGAACCCAGCCTTCAATCTAACAACTATGTAGTACAGAGACCTGCTTGATTTGATGATTGATTATTAAGGTTTGTCCTTATATTACAGTTTTGGTAAATCCAAAGTAGATTGTACAATCATATTGTATAGTGTATGGCCAGCTTAAGCCAAAGCCTGACCATAATCTATACAATCTGACTGTACATCCTCCTTTACATCTACCATCAACTATGTAGTGCATTGACCAACCTGATTTGATGACAGGTTTAGGTTTGTCCTCAGTTTTACTAAATTTAAAGCAGATTGTTCAATCAAATTATATAATATATGGCTAGTTTAAGAGGAGCTGTGAAGTTGGACAACCGAAAAAACTGTTTTCACCGGCCCTTCCAAATACAAACTGGCATAGATGGTAGTTACATTCACAGGCTAGGTCCAGACTGCCATATCAATCTGACTTTCTTCCTTCAGTAAGGTATAAACTAATCCTTATTTATTTTAAAAAAAAAATCGTAATGGAACAAAGGTAGCATAGACCTCCAAATATTGAGTGTAGATAAATATCAAAGTGCGTGCAATACAAAGGGAGCTGGGAAAACGGCGCTCTCATAAGTCCACATTCTGAACCAGACCAGCACCTCCCCGAGGCAGATGCAAGCATTCTCGATAAATCAATCTTTTGCAGTTCAGCACATAGAGATTTGTTTTGCAGTCTCACTTTCCCATCTGGGAAGAAATATGGAAGAGATGGGTTTATTTTTAAATTCTCTCTGGTCGTTCGTTAAACAAACCTGAAACATTGAAGAAAAATACAGTTATTATATAAAAGGCTGCACACAGGCAGACACAGGCAGCAGTGTTATGGAACAGGGCGAAGCTTACTATCTCTTCTCTTCTAAGCTCAATCTCTTCTCCCCTCGCCTTCTCTTCCAGCTCCTTGCCAATAGAAGACCCCTGCCCTTGTTTATCTTGTGAACAGCTCTGCTTCCCTTCCCCCACATTCTTCCCTTCTTGTAACCCCCCCCCCTCCCCCTTTCCCGCCAGTACAGCTTGTTTTGCAACTTTTTTTTTTCTTTTAAAGAACTTTCCAAGGAGGAGCTAAAGAGATTGAGTAACTGCATGGAAAAAAAAAAAAGTGTAAACTCCCACTTTCTACAACCAAAACAAGTTTACCAAGACAACTCTGCACTTTTGCAAATTGCTGTTATTCACCCCCTCCCTACAAACCGAGCTGTCCTCAGGTCACACCAAGAATTTAGGTCCTATTTACAGACATTCTGACGTTCTATAGGTCCACCATCCTGGATTACTCACCAGAGATTCATCTGATTTTTTTCCTGGGGGTCTGCTCCAAAGTGCAAATGGTGTTGACTGCTTTTTGACTGTTGATTTTTGTAACTTGTCTTTTCCGCTTGGGGAAAAAATCTAAAAGGAAAATAACAAAAATAAATATGATTGGGGGAAATAGAGCTTTTTCTACAAGTAGAAGATATTGAATATCAAGCAGAATTGGAGCATGTATTTAAAATTTAGGAGAATACATCTAGTTGTCAAGACATTTTCATCCAATATTTACCAATCAAGTTCATATGGTAATTTAAACCAGTCTTCTATCACAAAACAAGGATCAACTGGATCAAGGTGGCACATCTACACACACACACACACACACACACACACACACACACACACACACACGTATTTTGATATCTAACTGGCCAGAACAGTTTTTACAAACAAAAGCTGGTTGTAATTGCCCAAAAACAAACAAGTCTTATTTTATTTAGTTCAGATTTTATTTGTAATATTTTATATAACAAATAAAGAAATAAAAACAATAGAAAACAAACAAAGCAGTTGGTCACATTCGATTGGACTGCTTATAGCTTCTCCAAACCGCTTCTTCCAGTTAGAGAAACTACAAAATGTCTCAAAATTACAGACTCAATCCAGTCTAATGTGACCAAATACTTACTAGATAGATCTTTAATGCCACAGAACCAGTTCCCATTGAAAATGACTAACTATGGGACTACTAGATAATATTAGAAATATATTCTATATTACAAAACCAGTCCAGTGGAAAATGACCAACTACTACTGGAAATACAATCCTGTCAAGCTATATCTGACCAACTACTGCTAGATAGATCTTCAACATCAAATAACCAGTCCAGCTTAACCAGACTAACTACCACTAGATATACTTTAATGTCACAGAACCAGTCCAGTTCAGTGTGACACACTACTTCAAGATATGCCTTCAACATTACAGAACCAGAACATTACATTACATTACAGAACCATTACAGAACCAACTACCTACATAATACATTCAAGTGCAGTTGAGATAAATCTTCAACATTACAAGTCCAGTTGAGTGGGGCAGATCCACAGAGCGAGTACGCCGGTGTATCTACTGATATGCCGGCGTACTTTCAAATTACCCGCGTTGTATCTTTGGTTTGAATCCTCAAACCAAGATACGACGGCATCTGGGTTAGATCCGACAGGTGTACGTCCTCGAACGCCTTCGGATCTAAGATGCAATACTTCGGCGTCCGCTAGGTGGCGTTCACGTCATTTTCCGCGTCGGGTATGCAAATTAGCTTTTTCCGACGATCCACGAACATACGCGCGGCCGTCGCATTCTCTTACGTCGGCTTTTTCCGGCGTATAGTTAAAGCTGCTGTTTTGCGGCGTATAGTTAGACCTGCCATGTTAAGTATGGCCATCGTTCCCGCGTCGAATTTTTTTTTTTGCGTAAGTCGTCCGTGAATCGGGATGGACGTAATTCACGTCTGAGTTAAAAAAATTACGTTGTTGCGACGTCATTTAGCGCAATGCACGGCGGGGAAATTTAGGGACGGCGCATGTGCAGTTCATTCGGCGCGGGGACGCGCTTCATTTAAATGAAACACGCCCCCTAATCGCCAATTTGAATTCCGCCGCCAGAGATACACTACGCCACCGTAACTTAGGGCGCAAATTCTTTCTGGATTCGAACCAACAAAAAGTAAGTTACAGCAGCGTAGCGTATCTCCCATAGGCTGCGCCGGTGCAGATCTCTGTGAACATGCCCCATTGTGTCTACTACAAAATATACCTTCAACGTTACAGAATCAGTCCAGTTGAACATACCCAACTACCTACATATACATTTGATGTTTTAGAACCAGGCTAGTTGGGAGCAACCAACTACTACTAGATATACAGGGCCAGATTCACAAAGAGATACGACGGTGTATCTACAGATGCACCATCGTATCTCTGACTTACACTGGTCCTATCTATGCGCCTGATTCATAGAATCAGATACGCATAGATAGGGCTAAGATCTGACAGTGTTACACTGTGTTACACTGTCGGATCTTTTTTTCAATTTAAAAATGGCGCCGGGGGCGTTCCGGCTGATTTACGATAAATAATATGTAAATCAGCGAGATACGCAAATTCACGAACGTACGCTGACCCGTCGCAGTGTTCTTACGTCGTTTCCGTAGCGGTTTTCCCGTCGTATACTTACCCCTGTTTTTAGCAGGTGCAGCCAATGTTAAGTATAGCTGGCGTTCCCGCGTCGAATTTGAATTTCCCAACGTCGTTTGCGTACGCCGATTTACGAACACGCGCGTCGCAAGTCCCGCTCACGTCGAAACCACTGACGTCCTAGTGACGTCAGTGGGAGCAATGCACGCCGGGAAATTCCCCGGACGGCGCATGTGCATTTAAATCGGCGCGGGAACGCGCCTGATTTAAATAGTACACTCCCCTAGCCGCGGAATTTGAATTCCGCCGGGGGATTTAGGATCCGCCGTCGCAAGTTTGGAGGTAAGTGGTTTGTGAATTAGCCACTTGCCTCTCAAACTTGCGGGAGCGGATCTTAATTCACGTAGATCGAGCGGATCGCTGAGCTACGTGAATCTGGCCCTATGTATCTTCAACATTAGGAACCAGTCCAGTGTAGAGAAACCAACTACTACTAGATATATCTTTAACATTACAGAACCAGTCCAGTTGAGTGACTAACTACTACTAGATATATATTCAACATTAGAGAACAAGTTCAGTTGAAGCTGACTGACTATTAATAGATATATCATGACCTGGATAAGCGAGAACCTTCACTGACATACTTGCCAAGCTAGTCATTCCATCCGTTATAAAGCCGTGAGGGATCTTACCTGTGATAACCAGGCAGCTCTCTCTTTTCCTGAGCTGAGTTGATACTTTGCTTGGTCCTTTAACTCCCTGGCATCTCTTGACAGCCTTGTCCGCGTTTTCCTTGGCACGTTTTGGGTTTTCTCGTGTGCTCACCGCTTCTGTGGGTGCATCTTCCTTGATATCCACTCGTGTCCCTGCCAGCCTGGCGCACAGGGGGGTCTGCTGCTGCTGCCTGCTCGCTGGGGTCGTGCTGGCAGGGCACATCCTGCTCTCCCTGTAAAAGAGTGGCATTTCCTTGCTCTCCAGTGGCTCCCAGCATAAAGTGCCCTTCAGGGGGGCACCGGCCTCGAAGTCGAAGTTCCAGCGTTGACAGTCTGAGGCTTGGATCTCTTTCAGCTGCCTCTTCAGCTCCGATCGCAGCTCGTCGTGGTCGATGGGGCCGAACAAGCTTCTACAGACGCCCCGACCGACGGAGCTGAGTGCCAACCTGGGCAGCACCGGCATTCCGTCCTCCTGCAGCGCGACGTTGAAAGTGGCCATGGCTCGGCTGGTCGGGGACCTTATCGGGACGATATGCGGGACTGAGTATGATGTGTGTATGTGTCTGGGCACGGCTCGGGAAGCTTATATAGAAACGGAGCGCAGAATAGACGGAGAGAAAAAACTGGGAGGTGGAGGCGGGGACTGGGAGACAAAGGGGCGGAGACTGGCTGGAGCTGGAGGAAAACAAGGTACAAGGCTGGAGATCCAGCCAACTGATTCTTTTTTTTTTCTTTTTACTTTTTCGGTTTGGCAGAAGGGTTTAAAAGCTTCAGATCAGGTAAAAAAAAAAAAGAGAGATAAGCCCTCATCTCTGATTGGGGACAGTGACATTGACGTGAGGTTCCATCTGATCTGTCCTGTCTACCCTCCGGCTGCCCGTTATTATTAAAAAACAATATTTTTTACTTTCTGCTATAAAACATATCCAATAAAAAAAAAAAAAATCAAATGTCTTCATCAATTTAGGCCAATATTTATTCTGTTACATATTTTTGGTAAACAAAATCCTAATAAGAGTATATTGATTGGTTTGCGCAAAAGTTATAGCGTCTACAAACTATGGGATATTTTTTTTATGGAATATTTTTTATTTTATTTTTACTAGCAATGGCGGCAATCAGCCATTTTTAGCAGGACTGCGACATTGCAGCAAACAGATCGAACACCTAACTGACACTTTTGACACTTTTTGGGGACCAGCGACACTAATACAGTGATCAGTGCTAAAAAAACAAATAGCACTGTTAGACCCGGTTCACACTGGGGCGACTCGTCAGGCGTCGCAGCCGCCTGACAAGTCGCGTCCCATTCTAGTGAATAGAACCGTTCTAATAGGAGCGACGCAAGTCGCTCCGACTTAGAAAAAGGTTCTTGTACTACTTCGGGGGCGACTCGGGGCGACCTGCATTGACTTCTATACAGAAGTCATTTTTCAAGTCGCCTTAGATGTCGTCTTCATGTCGCCTGGCCGAGTCGCCCCCAAAGTCGTGCCGCCCCTGTGTGAACCGGCTCTTACTGTACTAACGACACTGCCAGGAAAGGGGTTAACATCAGGGGCAATCAAAGGGTTAAGTGTGTTCTCTATGAGTGCTTTCTAACTGTGGGGGACGTTCTTTCAAATATCACAAGACTTCTCCTCTGTACGGTACAGAGGAGAAGATCGCTCAGTCATTTCCGGATAAAATATCAATGAATTAACGGCACTCCTTATGTGCCGTTAATGACGGTAATTAATGCGCAAGCGCGGGTGACATCATTATAATGAAAAAGCCGATTTACACAGAAAATACAGACATGAGTACACTTTCACAGGCAGCGATCAGTATTATGAATGTAGCACTACCCCCAAAGAAGCGGCTGGTTTGTTTTGGGTGGCATGTTACCTCATGGCTCTTCCGCCGGCCTAGGGGTGTATGGTGCATATAGCAGTAACAGGATGTCCATGACAGGTGTTTTTTGCTGTGCTCTTTATTACCCAGCCGGGTAAAAACATTAAAACTTGTGATGAAGAGTAGAGGTGAAGTAGAAGAAGAAATAGCAGACTCGGGCGCAACAATAGGGAAACAGTCCTGCTTCCAACAATGCTTTGTATTCTCCGGCACTCTAGCCAGAGTGGTTATAGCGTAATCCGGACAGGCCTACTCTCACTGACCTGGCAGCCAGAGTACCACTCGAACTTGAAGGAAAAGTCTCTGGCACAGACCCTCCTGAAATGGACTCAGGGAAAAGCCTCTGCCACAGGCCCTCTCTGTGATTGTGATTACCGAGATGATTCTCCTTGATAGAATTGCGTCTGAAACTCCTTCAGATAGTTTTCAGGTACCGACTGAGAGGTGACCAGTCTCTCAGTGTCCGGCTACCTTGATCCCTGGTGGTTTGTCGAGACCCTATTGGATCGCCAGCCTCTCATTGGCTCTCCTCAGATGGACTCCCCACTGAACAGCTATCCTGTTTGGGATCTTCAGGATTGGGAACCCAGTCGATCACTGGGCTCCCTGCCACAGCTCAAATGTTCCGGACCAACATGGTCTCGGAACCAGGAACACCGCGTGGCACGCGCACCCCAGTCTGGAAGGCCATTACGCCAGGGCATCGTGATGCGCAGTCACCCAAAAGGTGGGTTACGCACTCCGAAGAAGAACCCAGACTAATGGCGTCTGCCCCATAAATACCCTCCCCCAGCATGCACAGCGAGGAAACTCCCTCCTGATTGGCTGCTGGGGAAGAGCACCCAAACTTTAACTCCCCTGCTGCCACCCACTGTCCTGGGGTAGGAACTACACCCCAGTAACAATAGACAGCCCACAGCACAGCCAAGCTGAGACAGAGACCAGTGTAGCACTACCCCCCTGCTAGATTGTTTTGGGTGGCACATTTACCTTGTGGCTCTCCGAATTTCTAGGGGTGTATGGTGCATATAGCAGAAGTAAAGGAATGTCTGCAACAGGTGTCTTTTGCTGTGCTCTTTATTACCCAGTCGGGTAAAAACAATAAACTTGTGGTGAAGAAGGTAAAGTTGAAGGAAGAAGAAGAATAGCAAATTCAGGCGTAGTAATAGGGAAACGGTCCTGCTCCCATGTATAACACTTTTTTGCGCCACTCCTGCCTGAGTGGGAATAGCGCACCTGGACAGGCCTCGCTCACTGACCCGGCAGCCAGAGTATCGTTTGAACCTTTGAGAAGAAGTCTCTGCCACAGACCCTCCTAGTATGAATTTAGTAAGAAACCTCTGCCACAGGCCCTTCTGATTGTAGTTACGGAGATGTACCTCCTTAGTGAAATTACGCCTGGATCTCCTTCTAATTCCTTTCAGGTACCGACAGGTGACCAGCCTCCCAGTGTCCGGATGCCTCGATCCCCGGTGGATTGTCGAGACCCTATTGGATCGCCAGCCTCTCATTGGCTCTCCCCAGATGGACTCCCCACCGAACAGCCACACCACCTGGGATCCCCAGAACTGGGAACCCAGTCGACCCCTAGTCTCAAATGTTCCAGACCCATATGGTCAAGGAACCAGGAACTCCGTGTGGCACACACGCCCCGGCCAGGTAGGCCATAACGCCGGGGTGCCATGGTGCCGACACCCTAAAGGTGGATGCCGCACTTGAAGAAGAAGACCCTGAACATAAATACCCTCCAGATTGGCTGCTGGGGAAGAGCACCCAAACCTTGACTCCACTGCTGCCACCTACTGCACTGGGGTGGGAAGAACACCCCAGTACAGCAGAATGAGCCCACAGCAAGCTGAGACAGAGACCCAATTTGAACATTTTAATCAGATCAGAGTTTAACTACACTCTGATCTCCCTCTAAATTTAAATAGCACCGTTACTTTGAAGTAACCAGGCTCTACATACTCCTCCCACCTATTCAGTGTCCCAACAAAAGGTATTCAAGCCTGAATACATGGCCTGAATCTGCTTTAACAATAGAAAGATAAAGAAATAAAACAATATAAAGCATTCTGTGTACAATCCTTACAATATCATTTTAACTACTTGTCGACCTGCCGCCGTCGTTTTACGGCGTCAGGTTGGCTCCCCTGCGCGAGAGCCCGCAGCTCTACGTCGGCTCTCTCGCAGGCCACTAGAGGCGCGCGCCCCCCGCTCGCCCCCGAGTCCCATGCGCATGCCCGGTGTGCGCGATCGCCGCCGGGCACCCGCGATTGCTCGTTACAGAGCGGGGACCGGGAGCTGTGTGTGACACAGCTCCCGGTCCTGTCAGGGGGGGAAATGCCGATCCTCTATTCATACAACGTATGAACAGAAGATTAGTGATTTCCCCTAGTGAGGCCACCCCTCCCACAGTAAGAACACACCCAGGGAACATACTTAACCCCTTCCCCGCCCCTAGTGTTAACCCCTTCACTGCCAGTGGCATTTTTATAGTAATCCAAAGCATTTTTATAGCACTGATCGCTATAAAAATGCCAATGGTCCCAAAAATGTGTCAAAAGTGTCCGAAGTGTCTGCCATAATGTCGCAGTACCGAAAAAAAAATCGCTGATCGCCGCCATTACTAGTAAAAAAAATATATTAATAAAAATGACATAAAAATACCCCCTATTTTGTAAACGCTATAACTTTTGCGCAAACCAGTCAATAAACGCTTATTGCATTTTTTTTTGGAAAAATATGTAGAAGAATACGTATCGGCCTAAACTGAGGAAAAAAGTAGTTTTTTTTATATATTTTTATTACAGCAAAAAGTTAAAAATATTCATTTTTTTTCAAAATTGTTGCTCTATTTTTGTTTATAGCGCAAAAAATAAAAACCACAGAGGTGATAAAATACCACCAAAAGAAAGCTCTATTTGTAGGGAAAAAAGGACGCCAATTTTGTTTGGGAGCCACGTCGCACGACCACGCAATTGTCAGTTAAAGCGAAGCAGTCCCGAATCTCAAAAAGTGCTATGGTCTTTGGGCAGCAATATGGTCCGGGGGTTAAGTGGTTAAAACAACAAAACATTCCTGACTATCTATCCTGCCCCATTCTCTGACAGTTTTGATAGCAGATCACAACCTGTAAAAATATACTGGTTACTTCAAAGTACCTGATAAAGGATGAAAACTTTGCGCCAAGTGAATAAATATATAGTAGTAAATAAAATAAGCTGCTCCCCTCAAAAAGTGAATGCTCCTAGTGATATGGGTAAAAGATAGGGGGCGCTAATAATTAATAAAAATAACAATGAAAATCATAGGACTGCACTCCTGAAGTCACTAATCCTTATCAAATAAACAAATGTGCACACAACATTATCAAACAACATATGATTAAAAAATATTGCAATTAGTGCAAATAATATTCAGTCCCAATCTTAACCCCTTAAGGACCGCCGCATGTACATATACGTTGGCAGAATGGCACGTACAGGCACAATCACGTACCTGTACGTGGCTGCCTTCCCACAGGTCGGGGGTCCGATCGGACCCCCTCCCGGTACATGCGGCGGTCCGTTTTGCTGTGGGAGCGATCCGGGATGAGGGGGCGGCCATTGGTTTCTGGTCACCCCCTCGCGATCGCTCCCAGCGAATCAGATGCTTCCTCTTCCTGTGTAATGTAAACACAGGCAGAGGAAGTGATGTCATGCTCCACGAGGCGGTCTTTTTGACCGAAGCTCGTGGAGAGAAGACATCTGACATGAGTTGCACCAAACAGCACACTGACACAGTACACAGTACACATAGGCACACTTTTTCACCCCCCAGTCAGCCCCCGATCACCCCCCCAGTCACAGTGTCACTGATTGCAGTGATCACTTATTTACTGATCATTGCATTTAGTGTAATTTGTGACTGTAAAAAGTGTTAGGGACATTAGCTTTAGGCCCCTTTAGGTCTAGGGTAGCCCCCTACCCCCCCTAATAAAGGTTTAACCCCTTGATCGCCCCCCAGTTAACCCTTTCACCCCCTATTGCCAGTGTCACTAAGCAATCGTTTTTTTGATCGCTGTATTAGTGTCGCTGGTGCCGCTAGGTAGCCAGTTATTTTTTTAGGTTCGGCGCCAGGTTTTTCTAGCGTCAGGTACCCCCATAGATTTTCTAATAAAGGTTTTAATCCCCTGATTGCCCCTAGAGTTAACCCTTTCACCAGTGATCACCATATAAGGGTCACTGGTGACGCTGGTTAGCCAGTTAGTTATTTAGGTTCGCCGCCAAGTTTTTATATAGCGTCAGGTACCCCCATATATTACCTAATAAAGGTTTTAACCCCCTAGTTAACCCTTTCACCAGTGATCACCGTATAAGTGTTAAGGGTGACGCTGGTTAGTTAGTTTGCAGTTTATAGCATCAGGGCACCCGCCGTATATATAACCCAATAAAGGTTTAACCCCCTGATCGCCCAGCGGGTGATATCAATTAAATTTTAGCGTCAGTCAGGGTCTGCGTCGCCCCAGGCAGCGTTAGGTTAATGCCAGTAACGCTTACACCCACGCGCAAAGCATACACCCCCCTTAGCGGTATAGTATCTGAACAGATCAATATCTGATCTGATCAGATCTATACTAGCGTACCCAGCAGTTTCGGGTACCCAAAAACGCATTGTTAGCGGGATCAGCCCAGATACCGGCTAGCACCTGCGTTTTGCCCCTCCGCCCAGCCCAGCCGACCCAAGTGCAGTATTGATCGATCACTGTCACTTACAAAACACAACACACATAACTGCAGCGTTCGCAGAGACATGCCTGATCCCTGCGATCGCTAACAGTTTTTTTGGAAGCGTTTTCTACATTTGCTGACAGGTCAGGTGCTTTTTTACCTGTGAATTCTTACTAGTGTACCACTAAATTTAGAGCCCAAAATGGCAAAGCGAATGTACACTATTACTAGGTCTACGAGTTTCTGAGCATGACAGATAGTGAAGAGGGGGTTCTTGCTTAATAACATCAGAATGGGGTCGGGTACGCCTGGCCTTAGCAGGGACCACAACTTTTTCGACAGAGCTATCTGCAGCTGGGGCCCCTGGGCAGTGCCCAGGTGTGCCCTCTCATTAAGACAGCCCTGCTGGTCTTTGCATTGGCATGTGTTTTTTACGCTTCCACACACGTCTGAAGTTTTAGCGTAGGGTAAAGCAGGTGTGCAGGCTAGGCACACTTACACAGGGTCTCCCAAGATGCCATCGCATTTTGAGAGACCTAAACCTGGAACCGAAGAGTTGAGCAGTTAAAAAAAAAAGTGTTAAAAAATAAAATATAAAAATAAAAACACAAACAAATATAAAATAAAAAAACTAAAATAGTTTTTGTTTTATTGTTCTCTCCTACTCTATTCTCTCTCTATTGTTCTTCTCTTTTTTACTGTATTCTATTCTGCAATGTTTTATTGTTATTATGTTTTACCTTGCTTGCTTTTCAGGTATGTAATTTACTTTACTGTTTTCAGGTACGCCATTCAGCTGTTGCGCGGATTTATTTATCTTGACAGCAACAGAGTTTGCTCCCACGGTATATGAAGCTGTGACTCCAGTGCTGTAGGAGGTGATTGCACCACCACAGTTAAAAAAAGAGCATATATGCCGAAGCATTAGGGGCGGAGGAGCGATTTTGCTCCTAATGTCGCGTACATACGGTCGACATTCCGACGGAGGCTTGCCGGTGGAAAAGTCCGACCGTGTGTACGCGGCATAACTTTTTATGCCGCGTACATATGGTTGAAATTCCGACAGAGGCTTGCCCGTGGAAAAGTTGACCGTGTGTATGTGCCATAACTTTTTATGCCGCGTACATACGGTCGAAATTCCGACGGAGCCTTGCCCGTGGAAAAGTCCGACCGTCTGTGCGCGGCATTACTTTTTTGCGGGAGGATGCCCCCATGCTTCGGCATATATAAATGGTGCATGTATGCCCATCATTAGAAGTGGGTGGATGAAGGGAGGTATTCTAATGGTGGGCATACCCACCGATTAATCTTTTTTTTCGTTCAGCCAACAGGCTGCATGAAAAAAAAGATTCATAAAAAACGTCTCAAAGCAAAAATACAGTATATACAGTGCAGCGCAAATAAAATATAAAATTAAATATAAAAATCAATAAATAAGAAGTCCATAAGTGTACGTGAAAAGAAGAGAAAATCCAATCAATTTTCAATCACGCAGTGCAGGTAAATACAAGTGACCAGATAGATATCCTCCACCGTGCATAAGGATGGCCTCTCACCTCAAATAATCACTAAAGGTCACTGAGCATAATGATCAATCAAAGGATCCTGGTAGGATAAGTCAAGGTATTGCTTGGTAGTGATGTCGCAAACCTAAAAATTTCGGTTCGCATACCGCGCACGCAAACTTCCGCAAATGTTCGCGAACGGGCAAACCGCCATGGACTTCAATGGGCAGGCGAATTTTAAAACCCACAGGGACTCTTTCTGGCCACAATAGTGATGGAAAAGTTGTTTCAAGGGGACTAACACCTGGACTGTGGCATGCCGGAGGGGGATCCATGGCAAAACTCCCATTGAAAATTACGTAGTTGTCGCAGAGTCCGTTTTCAATCCATAAAGGGCATGATGTTGTATCGATCAGATAATGTAAGGGTTAGGGTTACAGATAGGGTTAGGGTTACAGACAGGGTTAGGGTAACAGATAGGGTTAGGGTAACAGATAGGGTTAGGGTTACAGACAGGGTTAGGGTTACAAACAGGGTTAGGGTTACAGATAGGGTTAGGGTTACAGATAGGGTTAGGTTTAGGGATAGGGTTACAGTCTGTAACCCTAACCCTAACCCTGTCTGTAACCCTAACCCTAACCCTATCTGTAACCCTAACCCTATCTGTAACCCTAACCCTGTCTGTAACCCTAACCCTATCTGTAACCCTAACCCTGTCTGTAACCCTATCTGTAACCCTAACCCTATCTGTAACCTTAACCCTGTCTGTAACAGGGTTAGGGTTCACAGTGACAGACCAAACTCTGAGGCCTCGTACACACGACCGAACATGTCTGCTGAAACTGGACCGCGGACCAGTTTCCGCGGACATGTCCGACCGTGTGTAGGGCCTAGCGGACCGGATTCCTGGCCGAGCGGACAGGTTTCCAGCGGACAAAAGTTTCTTAGCATGCTAAGAAACATGTCCACTGGAAAGCTGTCAGTTGGACATGTCCGATGGTCAGTACGACTCATCGGACATGTCCGCTGGCCTGAAATCCCGTGCATGCGTCAAAGTGATTCTCTGAGGGTGGATCCCGAAGGGCTGTGGCGATGCGTAGGACTGAAAAAGCTCTGCATGTCCTCCATCAACAACACGTCTGTAAAGTGTCCTGTCCTTGCCGGCGTGGTCATGGTAGGAGGAGGATTACTTTCACCTTTTCCACTGTTAGATTCCCGTTGTGCTATGACATCACCCTTGTATGCTGTGTAAAGCATACTTTTCAATTTATTTTGGAACTGCTGCATCCTTTCCAACTTCCGGTAATTTGGTAACATTTCAGGCACTTTCTGCTTATACCGGGGGTCTAGTAGCGTGGCCACCCAGTACAGGTCGTTCTCCTTCAGCCTTTTTATACGAGGGTCCCTCAACAGGCACGACAGCATGAAAGACCCCATTTGCACAAGGTTGGATGCCGAGCTACTCATGTCCCGTTCCTCGTCCTCAACTGATCTCACTGAAGGTCTGTTCTTCCTCCCAGCCACGTACAACACCACGGGTACCAGATAGGTGACAACGAGCACCCTGGGATGCCTGCTGTGGTTGGTCTTCCTCCTCCTCAAAGCCACATTCCTCCTCTGACTCCTCTTCCTCACACTCCTCTTCCAGCGTTTCTGCAGGTCCAGCAAGTGATGCTGAGAAGGCTGTTTCTGGTGGTGATGGTGAGCACAACTCTTCCTCTTCACACTCATCTACGGCCTGATCCAGCACTCTTTGCAGGGCATGTTCCAGGAAGAAAACAAGGGGGATGATGTCACTGATGTTGCCTTCAGTGCAACTGACTAGGTTTGTCACCTCCTCAAAAGGACGCATGAGCCTACATGCATTGCGCATGAGCGTCCAGTAACGTGGCAAAAAAATTCCCAGCTGCGCAGAGGCTGTCCTAGCACCCCGGTCATACAAATACGGATTTTTCTTGTTGGAGCAGGCGTTCAAACATTAGGAGTGTTGAATTCCAACGTGTCAGGCTGTCGCAAATCAAGCGCCTCACTGGCATGTTTAGCCGCTGGATATCTAAAAAGTGCGCCATGGCCGTGTAGGAACGCCTGAAATGGCCACACACCTTCCTGGCCTGCTTGAGGACGTCCTGTAAGTCTGGGTACTTATGCACAAAGCGTTGTACAATCAGATTCATCACATGTGCCATGCATGGGACATGTGTCAACTTGCCCAAATTCAATGCCGCCAACAAATTGCTTCCGTTGTCACACACCACTTTGCCGATCTCCAGTTGGTGCGGAGTCAGCCACTGATCCACCTGTGCGTTTTTCGGGGCGGACAGGAGTGCTGGTCCGGTGTGACTCTCTGCTTTCAGGCAAGTCAACCCCAAGACGGCGTGACACTGTCGTATCCGTGATGTGGAATAGCCCCTGGGGAGCTGGGGGGGTGCAGTTGATGTGGAGCAAGATGCAGCAGCAGAAGAGGACTCAGCCGAGGAGGTTATCGAAGAGGATGGAGTAGGAGGAGTAGAGGAGGTGGCAGCAGACCTGCCTGCAAGTCGTGGCAGTGGCACCAACTCCTCTGCAGAGCCACGCATTACATGCTTGGCAGCCGTCAGCAGGTTTACCCAATGCGCAGTGTAGGTGATATACCTGCCCTGACCGTGCTTTGCAGACCAGGTATCAGTGGTCAGATGGACCCTTGCCCCAACACTGTGTGCCAGGGATGCCATGACTTCCTTTTGCACAATAGAGTACAGGTTGGGGATTGCCTTTTGTGAAAATAAATTTTGGCCGGGTACCTTCCACTGCGGTGTCCCAATAGCTACAAATTTTTTGAAGGCCTCAGACTCCACCAGCTTGTATGGTAAAAGCTGGCGGGCTAAGAGTTCCGACAAGCCAGCTGTCAGACGCCGGGCAAGGGGGTGACTCTGTGACATTGGCTTCTTATGCTCAAACATGTCCTTGACAGACACCTGACTGTGGGCAGATGAGCAGGAACTGCTCAAGGTGAGAGACGCAGTGGCGGATGGTTGAGAGGGGGCAAGGAGGACTACAGTGGTTGACGTGACTGAAGATGCTGCACCAGGAGGAGGATGGTGGCTTTGAGCTTGTGTGCTGCTTGTACTCGTCATCATGTGTTGATCCCATAGGCGTTTGTGATGTGCGATCATGTGCCTTTGCAAAGCAGTTGTACCTAGGTGGGTGTTGGATTTCCCACGACTCAGTTTCTTTTGGCACAGGTTGCAAATGGCATCACTGTTATCAGAGGCAGACACAAAAAAATGCCACACTGCTGAGCTTTGCAATGTCGGCATTCTGGTGGTGGCAACAGCATGCGTTGATTGGCGTGCTGTCTGGCTGACCCCGGGTGCCGATACATGCTGTCTGACTGTGCCACTAGCTCCCTGCGATGACCTCCCCCTGCTTCCAACTCGTCTCCTCCTCCTCTCTGTCTCACCATCTGAACTTTCCCCCTGTTCTTCTTCTCTTTGAGTGGGCACCCATGTGACATCCCCGGACACATCGTCATCATCAACCGCTTCACTTGTTTCTGACAACTCAGCAAAGGAAGCAGCAGCGGGTACATCATCATCACACCATACATCCATGTGTGTAATGCTGCCTGACTGAGTCATATCCCTTTTATCTACAACCTTTGGCAATAATGGTTGAGCATCACTCATTTCTTCCAACTCATGTGTAAATAACTCCTCTGACAGATCAAGTGAAGCAGCTGTGATGCTAGTGTTGGTGGTGGCGGCAGGCGGGCGAGTGGTGGTAACTTGAGAGGTGCCCAAAGCTGAGTGGGAGGAGGATGGTGCGTCAAGGTTTCGAGCGGAATCTGTAGAAGATTGGGTGTCCTGTGTTATTCAGTCAACTATGTCCTCAGAACATTTCGAGTTCAGGGTACGTGGCCTCTGAACACTGGGCATTATTCTAGGGCCAAAGGGAATCACAGCACCACGAGATTATTAGTTTAGTTGTACTATTCGTGCAAGCTACTGTGACACCAGATATGAGTGGCACTGTGCACTGGCAGAAGTTGGAAGAATAGACGTTGTAGGCCTGACACACGCCTGCAGACAACTAACTGCTATTCTATTGCAGTCAAAATAGATTTTTTTATTTAATTTACTATGCCACCAGATATATGAGTGGTGGCACTGGGCAAGTGGGCACAGTATACGCTATGAGCCTGACACACGCTGGCAGCCAGGCAACTGATTACTATTCTATTGCAGTCAATTTTTTTTTAAATGTTATCTACTGTGCCACCAAGATAGATGAGTGGTGGGTGACACTGGGCACAGTGTACGCTGTGCCCCTGACACACGCTGGCAGCCAGGCAAAGTGACTACTATTCTATTGCAGTCAAATATTATTATTTTTTTAAATGTTATCTACTGTGCCACCAGGAGCGATCCGGGACGAGGGCGCGGCTATTCGTTTCTAGCCGCCCCCTCGCGATCGCTCCCCGGAGCTTAAGAACGGGGAGAGCCGTATGTAAACACGGCTTCACCGTGCTTCACTGTGGCGGCTGCATCGATCGAGTGATCCCTTTTATAGGGAGACTCGATCGATGACGTCAGACCTACAGCCACACCCCCCTACAGTTGTAAACACACACTAGGTGAACCCTAACTCCTACAGCGCCCCCTGTGGTTAACTCCCAAACTGCAACTGTCATTTTCACAATAAACAATGCAATTTAAATGCATTTTTTGCTGTGAAAATGACATTGATCCCAAAATTGTGTCAAAATTGTCCGAAGTGTCCACCATAATGTCGCAATCACGAAAAAAATCGCTGATCGCCGCCATTAGTAGTAAAAAAAAAAAAAATAAAACTATCCCCTATTTTGTAAACGCTATAAATTTTGCGCAAACCAATCGATAAACGCTTATTGCGATTTGTTTTACCAAAAATAGGTAGAAGAATACGTATCGGCCTAAACTGAGGAAAAAAAATGCTTATATATGTTTTTTTTTTTTTATTATTATAGCAAAAAGTAAAAAACATTGCATTTTTTTCCAAATTGTCGCTCTATTTTTGTTTATAGCGCAAAAAATAAAAACCGCAGAGGTGATCAAATACCACCAAAAGAAAGCTCTATTTGTGAAGAAAAAAGGATGCCAATTTTGTTTTGGAGCCACGTCGCACGACCACGCAATTGTCTGTTAAAGCGACGCAGTGCCGAATTGTAAAAACCCCTTGGGTCATTTAGCAGCATATTGGTCCGGTCCTTAAGTGGTTAAAACCACTCACATACTGGGGGACTCTAACATGAGTGCTAGCTGACAGGCGTGCAGTGTAGATAGTGTAACAATACAGACTACAGCGATCGTGGGTGACGTCATGCGTATCTCCTCCCCCCGTACGCGTTACGTCCTGTGGGTGGAACTTCTTCAGTGTGGGGCAGGCAGGTACGCAGACATCCCGCTAATGCTAGTATATATAGTAAGTATAGCATCATGGCAACCACTACATTAACCAATCGGATCCCCGAGGGGCACAGCCAATCATGGCTCACGTCTCTTACAAGAAATGCATCTCAATATACAGAGGAGACACCGATTCGTCAATTGGGATTGCCACAATACACCAACAAACTAAAAAAACAATGAATAGAGACGCATTTAATTAATGAAACATGCAGACTGGTCTGTATTGTTACACTGTCTACACTGCACGCCTGGAGTGCTCAGTGACCTTTTAAGATCAATTATTTGAGGTGAGAGGCCATCCTTATGCACGGTGGTGGATATCTATCTGGTCACTTATATTTACCTGCACTGCGCTATTGAAAATGTATTGGATTTTCTCTTCTTTTCACGTACACTTATGGACTTATTTATTGATTTTTATATTTAATTTTATATTTTATTTGCGCTGCACTGTATATACTGTATTTTTGCTTTGGAACGTTTTTTATGAATTTATCCTGAGTGCTGGCTTGCATTTTTTATTATTGTTATATTGTTTTTCCAGCGCTGAATACTTTCTACTTTTTTGAAAAAAAAGGGCCAGATTCATGTAGAGCGGCGCATATATAGACCGGCGTAGCGCATCTCTGTTACGTTACGCCGGCTCAATTTCATGACGCAAGCACCGTATCCACAGAGTATTTGCGCCCAAATTTGCGCCAGCATAATGTAAATTCCGAGGCGTAAGGTGGGGTAATTGAAAGTGGGAAGGAAGTGGGCGTGCTCCATTGAAATGAGCGGTGACCCCATGCAAATGAAGGGCCGGCCAGACTGCGCATGCGCGCATGATTCTGCACCTCACTGCGCATGCTCAGAACTCAGCCCGGCGCAATCAGTGAGATAGGAACTAGGCCCGGCGTACTTAGTGAGATACGCCCTGTGTAAAAAAAGGGCTTAGACAAACGCCCTTCCATTGCAAAAGTACATCCATGTGTTTCCCTTCCTGAAGCAAGGTGCTTTTGTTCTGTTGTCTGTGGCTGTGTGTTGGTTTGTGTAGAGCAGTGGTTCTCAACCTTCTTGTGCCGTGACCCCTTGATAAAATTTCCCAAGTTGTAGGGACCCCTAACAGTAAAATTATTTTCATAGCGTAGGTTTTCAGCATCCAGTAATTTGCGCCCCTAAACCCACGGACATTTAGCGCTCCCTGAGTCCTTTCCACTTGTACAGTATTAAAACCCCTTATAGTACATTTTGGGATGTACCACTCTTTCTCTTTTGACCTTCTTCTTTCTTTCCCTTTTATCTTTCTCTATCCTAATTTCTTGTTTTTTTCCCCCCATGCCTCGCCATTTTTCTTGTTCTTTCTCTCCCTTTTTCTTTTTTCCTCCCCCTCTTTTCCTTTCCCTTCCATGTATTCTTTTTTTTTATTCCTTCTCTTACTCCTTTGTGGGGATGTGGGGGGGAATGGGATAAGTGGCAGTTCTGGCGGGAGTTCTGATCAGCCAACTTGGATGCTCTTGATCAAGGCCGTCTGCTGATCTGAGAACTGTAGTGGGGACTTTTAATGGCAACTATAATAACAGGTAGTGTTACTCACAGTGTCTCCGACTTTGTGGGGTATCGTACAGGCCCGTCGGAACCCGACAGGCAAAGCACGCATTTGCCTCGGGCCCCGAGCTGGCCAGGGGCCCCAGCAGGGAAGGCCCTTCCCGCACCGCTGCGTCATCCTGCAGTCCAGTCGGCCGTGTACCATAACCGCGCGGTACAGGAGAATCAGGTTCCTGTTCCTGGCCGGACTGACAGGAAGTGCACACACTGAGTGTTAACTTCCTTTCAGTCCGGCCCCGGGAACAGCAAACTGAATCTCCTGTTCCGCGCGGTAATGTTACACGGCCGACCGGACTGCAGGAGGATGCAGCGATGCAGCAAGGGCCCTCCCTGCTGGGGCCCCTGTGTGGACACCAACATCTGCCGGCGTGTGCGTGGTGCGAGGATAGAGCTAAGTCGCCAACCCCCCAAATGTCTTCAAACGGCCCTGGTATCGTAGCAGTGACACCTATGCTGAAATCAGGAGATAGGGTCTCCCCAGCCCCTCCCACTTCACATTCCTCTCCAAACTGCTGACCTCTAGTCTCTGCCTCCCCGCCATGCAGTGAACTGAATGGGCGGCTGCGAAGAGGCTTAGTTGGCGGCCATGGGTTCCAGGAATAGCCCAGCTGGGTGGCCGCAAAAAGGCTGGAGGAGCAGTGCGGGCTTCAGGAACAGCCCAGGATTCAGTGACCCCTGGCAAATCATTATTCGACCCCCGAGGGGGTCCCGACCCCCAGGTTGAGAACCACTGGTGTAGAGGAAAGTTTTATTGGAGAGTGTTATAGGAGATTGTATTAGCTGTTTGTTTTTTCTGTGTGTTTTTTTGTGTCTGTTTTGCTGTGTGTTTTTTGGTGTCTGTATTAGCTGTCTGTTTGTGCTGTCTGATTTTGGTGTCTGGTTTTTGCTGTCTGTTTTTGTGTCTGTGTGTGCTGTCTGTTTTTGTGTCTGTTTGTGCTGAGTGTTTGGTGGTGATATGGCACCAAAGAAGAGGAAGCTAAACTTCTCTGTCCGTGAGAAGGAGATCCTTGCCAGGGCCATCACCCTAAATGGGTGTTTTTTGCATGGCCCTGAGAGCCGGGACATCACCCCGGCCAGGAAGAGGCAGATCCTGCCGAGGAGCGTGCAGTGGCCCAGTGCTTTAACAGGCAGCAAGTGGTGGGCCTGCCTGGCTTTGACTCCGAGAAGGCTGTGAGGACAGGTAAGTTTTTTTTTTTTTTCCTATCTGGCGAGTAGCATGTGTGTGGGGGGGAAGGGAATATGTGACAAGTGTGTGGATCCTCCAACCTGTGTATGTTTTGTGTCATCCACAGATGGCCAGGAGGGTGCTGGGCCATCTGGCCAGTCTGCACCATCCCCTGGAAATCAGGCTGCTGAAGACCCCCAGGAAAGGCAGGAGTCCTCAGGGGAGGGGCGTGGCCACAACTCACCTCATGAGGAGGATGAGGGGGAGGAGGTTGAGGAGGAGGAGGTTGAGGAGGAGGAGGTCACCATTGCCAGTGAGATACTTTGCCTTTTGGATGAGGCTCCCCCTGTGGCTGGCAGCAGTCAGGCCTCCATCAGGGGTAGCCCCTCCCACTCCTTCCCCAACAGGGCTCCCCCCAGGGGGCTCCCCTTCTCCCATGCCACAAGCCACATCTGCAGGCAGGAAGGCCACACACAAGACCAGGGGGGTGGCAGACTTTCTGCCTGCTAATCTGCGGAGGGACCAGGCCTGTCAGACCCGCCATCTGGGTCAGGTCACCCAGACTTTGGCCCAGATGGGGGACAGCCTGGCCTCCATAAAGGACTCAGTGAATGATGTGAGCTGCAACTCCTTGGCATTCATAAACTGCTTTAACGACCTGCAGACTGCCACAGCAGGCGTGGGTCAGGAGGTGAATGCCCTGACCCAGGCTGTCCAGGCCAATACGGCAGCCCTGAATGTTGGCCTCACCAGGATAGCCGTGGCCTTGGAGGGTAGGCCAGCAGGTGGGCAGACACCAGGGGAGGCTCCTCCTTCCCCTGATCCCCCCCCATGAGTCTCCCCTGAGGGGCCGTGGCCGGCCCAGGCGTGGGTCACGCCGACGTTGATTTGTGGTGTACTTTTGTTTTCAGTGTTTTATTATTTTTTTTGTTTTTACTGTGATTATGATTTGTTTTATGTTTGTGAATGATGTATGAATGTGGGGGTGACATTCCTGCTGGAAAAGGGGTGTCACCCTCAGTTTTGTTGGAGAAGGGTTCCCCAGGACCAGGGAGAAGTGATCCCAGGTCCATGTGAATGGTGTATGAATGTACAGTGACATAATTGGAGCCTTGGCGTGGCGTTGCTGCTCCCTAGTACCGTGCGGTGTACTTTGGTCTAATCCAATTCGATGAGGATGTGGGGTGTGTGTGCTAGGGACCACAGTGGTGTGCATGCATGCATTCTCATTGTGCCCTGATTAATGTGTGTGTTTAACGTGCAAAGGTGCCTTCTGCGAGGAGTCTCCTGACTGTTGCTCCCTCAGAAGACGGGGTAGCCTCGGTTAGGGGGGGATTGTCTGGTTCGGGGGTCAGGTCATCACGTAGCTTAATCTCCAGGCCCCTTTTCACGGCAAAGTTGTGCAGCATGCAACATGCACCGATGATCTGGCACACAAAGTTTGGGGAATACAACAGGGTACCCCCAGACTTATCCAGGCATCGAAAACGGGACTTAAGGTGCCAAAGGTGCGTTCCACCACTCCACGGGTACGTGCGTGTGCTTCATTGTATCTTTCCTCTCCTGGGGTTTGGGGGTTCCGGAATGGAGTCATGAGATGGGGTATAAGTGCATATGCAGAGTCACCTGGAAGGGAAAAGACAGGAGGATGTTAGTCGTGCATGTGCCCCTCATGATGTCTGCATCATGGGGGGGGACAGTCATGCCTGACACCCATGTCACTCACCAACCAGCCAGCTGTCCCCATACATGTTCTGTTCAAATTCTCTTGGGATGTTGCTTTGACGGTATATGTAGCTGTCATGGCTGGACCCTGGGTGTTTGGCACGGACGTGCCATATGAGGTATTGGGCATCGGCTATCACCTGTACGTTGATGGAATGCCAATGCTTCTCACGGGGGGGCTGTAGTGCCACATGTGTGAAATCAATGGCCCCCACAGTGCGTGGGAATCTGGCAATTCTGTAGAAATCACGCATTGTCTTCAGCCGCAGGTCCTCCTGGGTGGGTTTGATGATTTGGTTGGCCATGCATCTGAGGATTGTGGTGACAACCTGGTGCACACATCTGCTAATGGAGGATTGTGACATCCCAGCCACAGCTCCACTTGTGCGCTGAAAAGAGCCAGTGGCAAGGAAATGCAGTGTTGCCATTACCTTGATCAGTGGCTCCACTGCATGTGAGCGGTGTGTTGGGCTGGTGATGTCATCCTGTAGGGTTGTGGTTAATTCCACGATGGCTTCAGGGCTGAATCTGAAGATGCGAAACACCTCAGAAGCAGCCATGCCAAAGACATCTATGCGCGTGCGGTATATCCTCTCCTGTGCCCTCCTCCTCCTCCTCTGTTCCCTCCTCCTTCTGCGCGCCTCTAAAGTCACTAGTATAGATATGAGCATGGATGCCCCTGGCATGTTGGCATACAGATTGTTGTCCTGCAAGTGTGTGTGCTCAGCTCGTCCCTAACGGTGTTGCTTTAGCTGACCTGCACACGTCTGGTGCAAAGTTAAGCCTGCTTTTATAAGGGGTAACTTTAGACCGGACATTCAGCTGATGCGCACAGCGCGTAGCCTGCGCCGCACAAACGTACTTTTGTGGATCGCCGTATCTCCCTCATTTGCATATTTGACTAGCAAAACAATGGTGCGTCTAGCGGATTTTTGCGCCCCAAGATGCGCCAGTGTAATCGTTTTACATCGGTCGGAAAAAGCTGGTTTTCAGGCGTATCTCGTTTTGAGGATACGGCGCATAGATACGCACAGCGCATATTTACAATTACGCCGCGCATCTCTAGATACGCCGGCGTAAGTGCTTTGTGAATCTGGCCCAAAGATTACAATTCATGTCCAACAAGAACCATCAACATACTGGTATGTTGCTGGACTTTGAATGATTATATCAGAATGATGCCTGTGGGTTTAGGTATCATCTTGGTATCATTATTTTCAGCCAGCAGTCGGCTTTCATGTAAAAGCAATTGTAGAAGCTAATTAGCCTCTAGACTGCTTTTATATGCAGTGGGAGGGAATGTCCCCCCCCCCCAGATATAAACAGCGCCATTGGGAAATTGGGAAAGCATTTTATCACACCGATCTTGGTGTGGTCAGATGCTCTGAGGGCAGAGGAAAGATCTAGGGTCTAATAGACTCCATTTTTAAAAAAAAAAGAATACCTGTCACTAACTATTGCTATCATAGGGGATATTTACATTCCCTGAAATAACAATAAAAATGGTAAAACATAAAATAAAATGGAAGGTGTAACAGAATGACCCGGGACAAACAGAGACTTTGTAAGGATGAGGGGTACTCCTGTACCGGCGTCACCAAGGAGTCTTATGTCTAGGGTCACCTTATGTCCTATATGGCCATAGGGTGACTGAGAAATTATATCCTAAATTACAGGACAGGGGACATTAATAATAATTCATGGTTACAGGATGTCTTGAGATATCACAAGTTGTTGGCTTATTCAATGTGGGGACACATTCTTTTGAAAGGTGTTAATTGCATCTACTCCTAGACATTTCATTGTCCATTGTGTAAAGGTGTTGATTCAGGTCTGCTCCTGGACCTTTCCATCGTGTGATAACACGGTTTAAAGCCTGTTGATGCCCAGGTGTGACTACCTGTCTGTCGGAGACAGAACGTCTGTCTAAAGATGTGGATTGAAGGGAACTCATTGTGTGATGGTATTTTGTGTGAATTCTATTGATAAAAGTATGTGATTGAAGCCCCATGGTGTGAAGGGGGGTGGAGATTTCAGTGTCCCTTTGATTACGGTCACCTGCTTGTAACTGCATGAAAAGCTGAGAAGAAACCATTAAAGCAGTCTTCATTTTGAAACCAGAAAGCACAGAGCTTGTCAGTCTCGTTATTGAGGGAATTCTTACGGAATGGTTCGGGCCTGCTAGATGTTGGAGGGTCGGAAGCTGTCTTGGGTTGATGGAATGGGAGATCGTGAACCGTGTTAACCCCTGACCGTTACAGTGGTGGCAGCAGTGGGATGTTTCCATCGACAGAAGGACGGCTACAAGGACACAGGACAATGGAGACGCTGTATGAACGGCTGAAGCTCTCTTCCCTCAAGGACTTACTGGAGAGCCGGAGCAGATTGGCCTGCAACCGTAAGAGAAGGGACATTATTACAGAGCTTGTACAAAAATGGATAGAGCTGAAAGGCCCAGCGTAACAGAAAGGCCCAGCGTAACAGACAGGACACCCGATGAAGAGTTTTTTGACCGGGCTGTTAGACGTGGACTGGCACAGTATGGACCTAATCCTCCACCGGAGATCATAGACCGGGTTATAGCGGCTGTGGATGCCACTTGGCTACAGCAAAGAGGTGCTGCAGCAGCAGAAGTCACAGCAGCACCAACTGAAGAGAGGGGAGAGGTACAGATGCCAGTCTCCATGAAAGTGGAGTTCCAGGGAGCCGGGGCAATTGGCCCCTCTCCCCAGCAACAAGCTTTGGTGGTAAAGCGTTTACTCCCAGCTGAATCACTGGCAGCAGGGCAGGATGCTACTGGCTGCTGCACACAACTGCAGCTTGAGCTGACATCGGGGGATGGGACTGTGGTCTCCCCTCACAGCAACACAGCGGAAGAGCTGGCAACAGAGCAGAGTGCCACAAGCCTCTGCTCTCAACCAGCAGGAGAGGGAGTTCCTGTGGGAGTGGATGGGACTGTGGTCTCCACTCAAAGCGACCCAGCAGAAGAGCTGGCAACGGAGCAGAGTGCCACAAGCCTCTGCTCTCACCTAGCAGGAGAGGGAGTTCCTGTGGGAGTGGATGGGACTGTGGTCTCCACTGACACAACCCCAGAAAATGGTGCGTCACCGAGACAGGAGGATGTCGGCTTTGCTTTGCAAGCATCAGGGGATTTTCTACCACCAGTGGATGGGACTACAGTCTCCACTGGTATACCCCAGGGATGGGGGCCAGTTGGCCCAGATCCCCAACAACATGATGGACTGAGCCCAGTCACCCTGTCTTCTCTCCAGCGGCTGAAAGGACTCCAGGGAGAAGGGCCAGTCCAGGCCTCTCCCCAGCGGCAGGCAGGTTCTCTGAGAGAGGAAGAGGTTGGCAGGGTGAGTAATGCTCTGTTTGGAGCAATTTATTTGGGGTACGGTATGGATACCAGCATTGAAGGACTAGTACTACTGACTAAGTTTGGAGTCAACCCGTTCGGGGTCTCCTCCTGTGTCAGTCTCCCACCGAAAGGGGAGAGATGTAACAGAATGACCCAGGACAAACAGAGACTTTGTAAGGATGAGGGGTACTCCTGTACCGGCGTCACCAAGGAGTCTTATGTCTAGGGTCACCTTATGTCCGTCTGAGAAATTATATCCTAAATTACAGGACAGGGGACATTAATAATAATTCATGGTTGCAGGATGTCTTGAGATATCACAAGTTGTTGGCTTATTCAATGTGGGGGACACATTCTTTTGAAAGGTGTTAATTGCATCTACTCCTAGACATTTCATTGTCCATTGTGTTAATTCAGGTCTGCTCCTAGACCTTTCCATCGTGTGATAACACGGTTTAAAGCAGGGGTCTCAAAGTACCGGCCCGCGGGCCATTTGCGGCCCGCGGACCGGTTTTAAATGGCCCGCGGGTGCCGCGGAAGTGTAGATCGAGGTGCATGAAGAGTAGGATCAATGACTTCGGATCGGCACACATGTGATCCGTGGCGTGCCGCGGGACTGCAGAGCAAAGCGGTAAAAAACACATTGAAATTGTCTCCGCTCTGTTTGCACACAGCCCGCCTGCTCTTAACCACGCTGTGATAGACAGAATGCGTGTCCAATGCGCTGATGTGTTTTGTCTATTACAGCGTGGGCTTAGGAGGAGGTGGGGCTGTGTGTGAGCAGGAGTGGAGACGTTTAAACATACGGGTGGTGAGTTGCTTTCTAGCAGAGAATCCGTCCCCCCCATCCGTTCCCCCCACACCTCTCCCGGCTGGCTCTGTCCCCCCCCAGCTGCCGTCCGTCCCCCCCCCTCCTCCCCCCAGCTGCCGTCCGTCCGTCCCCCCCTCCTCCCCCCAGCTGCCGTCCGTCCGTTCCTCCCCCCAGCTGCCGTCCGTCCGTTCCCCCCACACCTCTCCTGGCTGGCTCTGCCCCCCTCCTCCCCCCAGCTGCCGAGTCTCCTGTCCTTACTGCAAATAGCACACAGTGAGAGGGGTGAGCTGTGCTCTTCCCATCTCAACTGTGAGGACTGTTTTTGGAGGCGACCGGGTTAACCAAGAGAACCTGTCACCTTCAATTGCTATGACACAGAGAATTGTTTTCTCCTGTGTGATAGCAATAAAGTTAAATGTAAAAAAAAATAAGAAATAATAATTCAATTCATAAAAAAATAAGTAATTAAAAAGTAAAGAAGAAGAAAAATAATATTAAAAATAAGAAAATTATACAAAAATTTAAGTAAAAACGACAAGCTACAAAAAAGTGATAATGTAATAAAAAAAAAAAGAAGAAACAAAAAATATTTGAACTAACCGTGCCACCCCTGCCATCCAACTGCTATTCTCCGGGGGTGGGGTTCGGTTGGTGAGGAGGGGGTGCATTGCAGAACCTGGCCTTGGGGTGGCAGGGAAAGGAAATCCAGCCCTGCTGGCTGCCCTCTCACTTCTTCCACCCTGGCGAGGCGGCAATTTGGGGAAAAGTGAGGCGGCAATTTGGGGCACAGTGAGGCAGCAATTTGGGGCACAGTGAGGCAGCAATTTGGGGCACAGTGAGGCAGCAATTTGGGGCACAGTGAGGCGGCAATTTGGGGCAAAGTGAGGCGGCAATTTGGGGCACAGTGAGGCAGCAATTTGGGGCAGAGTGAGGCAGCAATTTGGGGCACACCAGGGAACATGGGGCACATGAGAGCACATGGGGCACAGCACATCAGGACAGGGCACATCAGGACAGGGCACATGGCACATCAGGGTACAGGGCACATGAAACAGAACATCAGGGTACAAAGCCCAGCACATCAGGGTACAGGGCACATGAAACAGCACATCAGGGTACAAAGCCCAGCACATCAGGGTACATGGGGTACCTTGATGTGCTGGGCTTTGTACCCTGATGTGCTGTTTCATGTGCCCTGATGTGCCATGTGCCCTGTCCTGATGTGCTGTGCCCTGTCCTGATGTGCTGTGCCCTGATGTGCCATGTCCTGATGTGCTCTCATGTGCCCCATGTTCCCTGTTGTGCCCCATGTTCCCTGATTGTGCCCTGATGTGCTCTCATGTGCCCTGGTGTGCTCGTATGTGCCCGATATGCCCTGATGTGCTGTGATTGTGCCCCATGTTCCCTGATGTGGCCCATGTACCCTGATGTGCCATGTGCCCCATGTAACCTGATGTGCCCCATGTACCCTGATGTGCTGGGCTTTGTACCCTGATGTGCTGTTTCATGTGCCCTGTACCCTGATGTGCCATGTGCCCTGTCCTGATGTGCCATGTCCTGCACTGTGCCATGTGCCCTGTCCTGATATGCCCTGCCCTGATGTGCCGTGCACCCTGATGTGGCCTGTTGTGCTGTACCCCTATGTGCTGTGCTCTGATGTGCTGGGCTTTGTACCCTGATGTGCTGGGCTTTGTACCCTGATGTGCGCTGTGCACTCATGTGTGCTGTGCCCTGATGTGCTGTACCCTAATGGTGAGTGGTCAGTGTGTAGTGTAGTGGTCAGTGTGTAGTGTAGTGGTCAGGGTTAATAATGCGTTCGCTGACACCAGTACTGTTTTTGAAGTTTGCATGCGGCCCCTCATGGGATATGGAAACTTGTCTTGTGGCCCTCAGGTAATTTGAGTTTGAGACCCCTGGTTTAAAGCCTGTTGATGCCCAGGTGTGACTACCTGTCTGTCGGAGACAGAACGTCTGTCTAAAGATGTGGATTGAAGGGAACTCATTGTGTGATGGTATTTTGTGTGAATTCTATTGATAAAAGTATGTGATTGAAGCCCCATGGTGTGAAGGGGGGTGGAGATTTCAGTGTCCCTTTGATTACGGTCACCTGCTTGTAACTGCATGAAAAGCTGAGAAGAAACCATTAAAGCAGTCTTCATTTTGAAACCAGAAAGCACAGAGCTGTGTCTCGTCTTATTCTGGGAAATGGGATGGATCAGGTCCTGTTGGTTGGAGTGTCGATAAGCTGTCGTGGAAGATGGATGGAAGGTCGTGAACGGATTTAACCCCTGTCCCATTTGGGGTTCCGTTACAGAAGGAACAGTTTACAAAAAAAAAAAAAGCAAAATAAATAATAATAAAAAAAAAAGCATCCCTTTCCCCCCCTGCTCTTGCGCAAAGGCGAACACAAGCGTCGGTCTGGAGTCATATGTAAACAGCAATTGCACCATGCATGTGAGGTATCACCACGAAGGTCAGATCGAGAGCAGTCATTTTAGCAGTAGACCTCCTCTGTAAATCTAATGTGGTAACCTGTAAAGGTTTTTAAAAATGTATGTAGTTTGTTGCCACTCCGCGTTTGTGTGCAATTTTAAAGTATGTCGTGTTTGGGGGCGTGGCCAGGACAGGCATGTGAGAGGACGCATCTCTCACAGCTCCCAGCGGTGATCCGGTACTGATCCTCCCCCGGCCACAATTCCGGTCCGAAACCACCCTATGCTGGAAGACAGTACTCCCGGGATCACAGCGGTACCACCACCGGCGCTTTGCACCAGAGGGATGACCCGCAAAGGACAAGCAGAGATCGCGGGGACGGAGCTCCAAGATGGCGCCGCCGCGCTGGCTGTGAAGGGGACACCACGTGGAGCGGAGAAGCCGGGACCTAAACAAAGTAAGCCAGCTAAGGCCCCGGGTAAAGACCCCCCTAAGGACATGCTCTATTATGCCCAAAAGTTGTCTGGGGCTGGGGGGCAGGAACAACCGTCCCGCTCTGGGGAACCAAACCTGGCCAGGCCTGCTGTACAGGAGGACACTGTCCCGCTTTATTGGGGTAGGAGGAGGATGGGGATCAGGCAGGCCCCAGGCTGGAAGGTGGTCAGGCCGCTGCAACGCAGGCTGCGACCGCTGTGCAACCTACGCTGGCAGATATACTTCAAGCTGTTAATAAATGCACAGCCTCGGTTGATACTATTAAGGAACAGTTTAGACTGCTACGGCAGGATATGCAAAAAATCCACCAACTTACTACAGCAGTAGAAAGCAGAGTTAGCGAGGTGGAGGACCAGATACATCCCATGGCCCAAGATACCAGAGCTGCCCTGCAGATGGCTAGGGACGCATATGACCGCGTGGAAGATATGGAGAACCGTCTCAAACGAAACAACGTTCGTATAGTGGGTCTGCCGGAGAGGGTGGAGGGCAAAGACCCCACCACGTTTGTGGAGAACTGGCTGCTTGAACTTTTTGGCAAAAATGCACTGTCGCCATTTTTCGCAGTGGAGCGGGCCCACAGAGTACCCTCACGCCCACCGCAGCAGGGAGGCCCCCCCAGGTCCATCCTGGCAAAATTACTTCATTACCGGGACAGGGAGGCGGTGCTGCGCCAGGCTCGTGAACGAGCAAATATCCAACACAATGGCATACGGGTGTCCTTCTACCCAGATTTCTCCCAGGAGGTGCAGAGGTGCAGGGCGAAATTCTTCGATGTGAAGCGCAGGCTGCGAATCCTGCAACTCCCCTATGCCATGCTCTACCCTGCGAAGCTCAGAGTGGTGGTGCGGGGCCAGGCCCAGTTTTTTGAATTCGCTAAGGAGACCATGTCATGGCTGGACTGCAATGAACAATCTTTACAACGTCGAGTGCAGGAGGAAGGGGAGTGAGACCTGAGACCGTTTTCTGTTGGCCTTCGGGCACCTAGTCTGCACAACTGGAAGATTTTCTGATTTGCTCCTGTTTAGGGAGGAACCCCTACTTTTTACCTGTTTGATTTTCCTTTTTCAGAACTTTGTTTTTTCCTCTTGGCCGGGGGACATGATAAGTGGCAGCACAACGTGAGGAGAGCTGCTCTCATTAAGATGCGTGCTGTGCTGATGGTTAATGTGACTAGTGTAAGTCAACGATTAGTCGCACAAAGAGTTGTAACCGCCCTGTTGGCGGTTCGTGGAGGTTTAGGACCCGTTTGGTCCGAAGCTTGCACTAACTTTTATTTTTTCAGCTACCATATGTGGAAAGAGGTACATCGCACAAGACTTGGGCCTTTGGCCCTTTTGCAAGGTGTTGAACAGATGTGGACAGTCCTGGGGGTGGGCCCTTCCTCGCAATCGTGGGGCCAGAATGTATGTTTTTGCCCGCAAATATATGTCTATATGATTTTAGTGGAGGACACTCATAGCTAAGGTCCCTATTTGAAACGTACAATGTTGTTTATGTGCTTAAAGAAATTTTTACCAGGGGTGATTTGTTTTCAGGAGACGCACTTGACGGCGGAGACTGTGTGCTTCCTGAAATATGCATGGGTGGGTAAGGCATATCACTCTACACACACCTCCTTCTCTAGGGGGGTAAGTGTACTGGTGTATAATGCCCTGGATTTCCAGGAAATTGACAGTGCCATAGACTCAGAGGGCCGCTATGTATTTATCCACTGCAAACTGGGTACTTTGATTTGTGTTCTAGCATGTGTTTATATCCCCCCGCCGTTCACGGCAGCGGTGCTCCGGCTCCTCCTCTCTTTTTTGGATGGCAGGCCGGATGTCCCGTTGCTCGTGCTTGGCGACTTTAATTGCTGTTTGGATCAGGTGGCAGATAGACATCTGGGCCCTCGACCCTCTGCCCTTGCTAGGAGTACTCCCCTGGCGCGGTTGCTGCAAGAGGTGGGCTGGGTGGATATCTGGAGGCACCGTAATCCGGGAGGCAGGCAGTTTACGTGTTTCTCAAAGACTCATGGCTGTCTGTCTAGGATAGATCTGGGGGTGGGAAATCTGAACATGCTTCCACTGATAGCAGACCTGTCGCACAGGCCCCGCAGCGTGTCGGATCACTCAGCCCTGGTGGTGCAGCTCTATGTGGCTCCACAGGGAAACTTAGTCAAGGTACCGTGGAAACTGAATGCATTTTGGCTGAAACTCATCCAATCCCATGAGGAGATATTGGAGGGGGTGCGGGGGTACTTTGCGGCTGGAGATGGAATGGAGATGGACGTGTTACACTGGACGCCTTTATGGCGTATCTTCGGGGCCTCCTCATAAGGCAAGTGAATGGGGTCAAGAGGGCTTCTACTGCTTTGTTGATAGAAGTGGAGAACAGGGTTCAGGAAATGGAGCAGGCTTACATCGCAGATCCTTCCGATTTGATCAGGGAGACCTGGCAGGTTGCTCAGTCTGCCTACCAACAATTGCTCTCCTCGTCGGCTGAGAAGAAAAGGTTTTTTGCTAAGCAGGCTGTCAGGGCACCAATCCTGTGCAGCCCCAGATTCCTCAGCTCCGTGGCAGACCAGCGCTATTGCGTGCGCCTGTGGTGCGCGCGCGCATGCGCAGTGTGACCGGGCGTCGTGTGCGCGCACAGGCTCGTTCCGCTCTCGGCCAATCAGAGGCCTGAGCGGCCTATTTGAACCAGCCCCTTCCACCTCTCGGGTTGCTGGTTCGTAACAGCTCCTGAGTGTCTTGCTGCTGATAATACCTGTTTATACCTGCTGATACCTGTTGTACCTGACCCTTGGCTTGCCTTCCGGATTGCTGCTCTCTCTAACCCATTGACCCCGGCTTGAACTTTGGACTTCCTGCCTTCCCCAACCCCTGACCACGGCCTGTTTCTCAGATCTCTCTTCAGCCTTGTCCCTGTGTGGGGTGCCTTGCTCCTGGACTGTTTCCTGGTCTGATCATCAGTGGTTCCCAGTGGGCTACCGCCATCCAGCTCCTGTTTGTGCATCGGATCTCCACCTTGCTACCGGTACCGGTGCCTCCCAGTGCGTCCTTCCCCCTGTCCCAAATCCAGGGGGCGGATCGCGCCAGGTCGCAAAGGTGAGCCGCCCCCAGCATCTCGTCTTTGGTAAGTTACTCCCTGACAATACGAACCAGCCAGATGTCTGAGGCCGACAGGGCGTGCTCACCTTTTGAGACTCTTTGTCAACAAGTCTCAGCGTTGACCGACGCAGTTCAAAAGTTGCAAGAGGGATACCTGCAGATGGACGGCTGTCTCCAGCAACTGACTGTCGCACCTGGTCCTTCGGTCCCCCCCGCAACTCCAGTCACGGGGGCATCCACCTCCCAGTCTTCTTCAGGGCCGGCCATGGTCGTGCCCCATCGGAGCCTCGTGTACCTACACCTGAGCGGTTCGCGGGCGATCGCAAATAGTTTCGAGCCTTCAAAAACACTTGTTCACTATACCAAATATTGCAACCCAGAACTTTGTGCTCAGAAGCCGTGAAGGTGGGCTTCGTGATTTTGCTCCTTTCTGATGAACCCCAAGCATGGGCTCATAGCCTGTTGGAGCAGAGAAGCCCGATATTGGACACTATGGACTCTTTTTTTGAACACATGTCCAAACTGTACGACGATCCTCTGCGCTCAGCCATGGCGGAAGCCACCCTCCACAACTTGAACCAGGGTAGGAGGCCCGTGGAGGATTACATTGCTGAATTTCGTAAGTGGTCAGCTGACACGGGGTGGAATGAGGCGGCCTTTAAAGTATCAATTTCGCCAAGGACTTTCAGAGTCCCTTAAGGACGAGTTGGCCAGAGTCGATCCACCTGCTTCATTAGAGGGTTTGATTAAATCAGCCACCCAGCTCGACAGACGCCTGCGGGAACGACGGGCAGAGCGATACCAAGCGACCCGTCTCAACTGGACACCACCAAGATTCTCTCCTGCTCCTCCGCCTCTCCCGGTCCCGCCAGTCTCCTCTCTTCCTGACCCTGAGCCCATGCAGCTCGGCCTAGTTCGGTCTCCTCTCACCCCCGAGGAGAGACAGCGAAGACGTCAGTCCAATCTGTGCCTGTAATGTGCCACTTCCTGCCCGGTGAGACCTTGTAAGTTTAAACTACCACCTGCTTTCAATTACCACATTGCTAACCTACCACAGACGTATATTGTCCTCTTTCTATCATTACATCTCCCGGAGGGGGCAACCAGGCTGCCAGCCATAATTGACTCTAGAGCGTGCAGCTGCTTCCTGGACTCTGCCCTAGCCCAGAAGCTGCATGTTCCCTGCCGTCCCAAGGACTTCCATCTGCAGATTCATCTGGCGGATGGCTCCCTTCCACGTTATGGATTAGTTACCCAGGAAACGCTACCTATATTCACTGTCTCTGATGCCGGACATCAAGAATTTCTCTGCTTGGATCTCATACCGTCCCCAATGTTCCCCATCATCTTGGGACTCCCATGGCTGCAGGTTCATCAACCCTGTATAGACTGGTGCAAAAAAGAAGTCAAGTTTTCTTCCTCATATTGCTCCCAGCACTGCCTCCTGCCCGCCAAGGCCTCTTGCTCTACCTTGACTGCCGCACCAAATAACCTTCTTCACGTCCCTTCTGTCTAATCAGAGTTTAAAGACGTCTTTGACAAGCAGCAGGCCGACCGCCTTCCCCCGCACAGGCCATACGACTGTCCTATCGACCTTTTGCCCGGCTCCAAGATTCCATTCGGTAGTATCTTCCCCTTGTCGGAGATGGAATTAGCAGCCCTCAAGGCTTATATCGACGAGAATCTAGACAAGAAGTTTATTCGCCCTTCCTCTTCTCCAGCCGGGGCTGGGATCTTTTTTGTCGAAAAAAAGGATGGCTCCCTCAGGCTTTGCATCGACTACCGGGAATTAAATAAAATCACTATAAAAAACAGATACCCGCTACCTCTCATTCCGGAACTATTCCAACGTTTCCGAGCAACCCAAGTCTTCTCCAAACTGGATCTCTGAGGGGCCTATAACCTCATCCGAATCAGGGCGGGGGATGAATGGAAGACCGCTTTTAGATCCAGGTTTGGGCATTTTGAATATCTGGTGATGCCTTTTGGCCTCTGCAATGCCCCCGCCACGTTCCAGCACCTGGTTAATGACAATTTCCGCCAGTGCTTGGATGACTTCCTGGTTGTCTATTTAGACGACATTCTCATTTTTTCGGCCTCTCTTGAGCTACACCGCTGCCACGTTAAGAAAGTTCTGGCCATTCTCAGGGAACATAAGTTGTACCTTAAGGCCGAAAAAAATGTGAGTTTGAGAAAACAACAGTTCAATTTTTGGGATTTATCATCTCTACCAACGGGATAGCCATGGACCCGCAAAAAGTGAAGGCAGTCCAGGACTGGCCAGCTCCGGCCGATAAGAAGGGCATACAACGATTCATTGGCTTCGCTAATTTTTACCGGAGATTCATTGTTGGTTTTTCGTCCATTGTGGCTCCCATCACCGAGTTGACCAGTCAGGGGTGTCGTTTCCATTGGTCCCAGAAGGCACAGGAAGCATTTACAAGGCTTAAAGCAGTGTTCTCTTCCGCACCTGTTTTACGGCACCCAGACCCAGCACTGCCCTTCATTTTGGAGGTTGATGCCTCTGAGACGGCCACTGGCGCTATCCTGTCACAGAGACATGGACCTAAATCTCTACTACACCCTGTGGCCTATGCATCCCGGAAGTTAAGTCCTCCAGAGAGGAATTACGATGTTGGGGACCGAGAACTGCTTGCCATTAAATTTGCTTTAGAAGAGTGGAGATACCTGTTGGAGGGGGCGTTCCATCCAATTTTAATCTTCACTGACCATAAAAATTTGGAGTACCTACGATCTTCCAAACGCCTAAGACCCAGACAAGCCCGGTGGGCTTTCTTCTTCACTCGTTTTAATTTCCACATCACTTACAGACCTGGCTCAAAGAACGGGAAAGCGGACGCCCTTTCTAGAATGTTTGCTGACACCTCCGCCCCAGTGGAACCTAGTACTGTCTTAACCTCCCAGAATTTTTTTTAGATTTCTCGAACAGACTTGCTAAACTCAAAAGTGGCTTCCAGACAGTGTCCCGACCAAGTCACCTCTTCTCTGGAGAAACGGGATGACTTGCTGTGGTCAGGGGATAAGATTTTTGTGCCGGCAGAAACAAGGCAACTAGTACTGAGCATGTTCCATGACCATAAGTTAGCAGGCCACTTTGTATCACGAAAAACCTTGGAATTGGTCTGCCGCTCCTTCTGGTGGCCGAAATGGAGGCAGGACTGTAAAACCTATGTTTCATCGTGTTCCCGCTGCCAGCGTTGCAAGGGCCCAAATACCAAGTCCTGAGGCTTACTGAAACCTCTTCCCATCCCGGAGCGCCCATGGACAGAGGTCTCCATGGACTTCATTGTGGATCTGCCCCCATCTGAAGGCTTCACCACAATCTTAGTCATAGTTGACCGCCTGTCCATATTGGCTCACTTCTTGCCTATGATTGTCACGCCCTCTGCGGCCAGAATCTTCTTCAAGGAAGTAGTGAGACTGCACGGGGTGCCCAAAAGTATTGTGTCCAATAGAGGTGTGCAGTTCACGTCTAAATTCTGGAGGGAGCTCTGCAAATCACTGGAAATTAAAGTTTGCCTGTCCTCTGCCTATCATCCGCAATCCAACGGTCAAACGGAGAGGACCAACCAAACGTTGGAGCAATATCTCCGCTGCTTTTGCTCGGTATCTCAAAACGACTGGGTATCCTTATTGCCATTGGCAGAATTTGCCTATAACAACTCGGTACATGCCTCTACTAACCAAACCCCGTTCTGGGCCAACTTCGGCTACCACTCTTCCTTCCGGATTCCATCCCTGAATCACCTGTCTCAACGGTCCAGGAGCACTTAGTCTCCATCCAGCAAAACTTCCGGAAACTTCAGGAGGTCATGCAGCAGGCCCAAGAAAATTTTAAGAAATTCTATGACAAGGGGAAGAAGGAGTGTCCGGCCTTTGAAGTCGGGGAAAGGGTCTGGCTGTCCGCCACTAACCTCAAATTACCAATCCCTTCACGGAAATTGGGTCCAGGTTTATCGGCCCTTTCAGGATCAAGAGGAAAATTAACCCCGTGGCCTTTGAATTGGCTCTACCTGAATCCTACAAGATCCACCCGGTCTTCCATGCCTCTTTACTCAAACCGGTCAGACCAGATCCGTTCCCTGGGAGAGAAGAGCTTCCGCCTCCGCCAGTGGAGGTTGAGGGGGAAAGGGAGTTTGAGGTGGAAACTATCCTGGGCTGCAGGAAAAGGGGGAGACAACTCCAATATTTAGTTCAATGGAAAGGATAACCTCCAGAAGACAACTCCTGGGAGCCTTCCAGGAATCTGCACGCTCCCCGTTTAATCCGAGCTTTCCATCGGGAACATCCAGAGTTGATGGACAGTTTGGGCATCCGGAGTCCGCCCCTCGGGGGGGCACTGTCAGGGCACCAATCCTGTGCAGCCCCAGATTCCTCAGCTCCGTGGCAGACCAGCGTTATTGTGGGCGCCTGTGGTGTGCGCGCGCATGCACGGTGTGACCAGGCATCATGTGTGCGGGCGCGCACAGGCTCGTTCCACCCTCAGCCAATCAGAGGCCTGAGTGGCCTATTTGAACCAGCCCCTTCCACCTCTCGGGTTGCTGGTTCGTAACAGCTCCTGAGGGTCTTGCTGCTGATAATACCTGTTTATACCTGCTGATACCTGTTGTACCTGACCCTTGGCTTGCCTTCCAGATTGCTGCTCTCTCTAACCCATTGACCCCGGCTTGAACTTTGGACTTCCTGCCTTCTCCAACCCCTGACCACGGCCTGTTTCTCGGATCTCTCTTCAGCCTTGTCCCTGTGTGGGGTGCCTTGCTCCTGGACTGTTTCCTGGTCTGATCATCAGTGGTTCCCAGCGGGCTACCGCCATCCAGTTCCTGTTTCCGCATCGGATCTCCACCTTGCTACCGGTACCGGTGTCTCCCGGTGCGTCCTTCCCCCTGTCCCAAATCCAGGGGGCGGATCGCGCCAGGTCGCAAAGGTGAGCCGCCCTCAGCATCTCGGCTTTGGTAAGTTACTCCCTGACACAGGCGTTCTTTGAGGAGGGTGAGAAAACCGGCTGTATATTGGCACGGATTGCGAACTCCCATCAACGTTCGCCTGCTATAGGGGCTATAAGATCAGTGTCGGGAGGAGTAGTCTCGCAACCAGAACAGATTATGCAGGAACTGGCGGGTTTCTACGAGGCCCTGTACGGTTCTGGTATGGCATATGCTCAGGATCTGGAGCTGTATTTAGCTCAATTGGTCTTCCCAGAACTGTCCGATGACCAGCGTACCTTGTTGGACAAGCCAATCACTGTAGAGGAGTTATTGGAGGCAGTCAGCGCTTTCCCTAATTGTAAGGCTCCGGGGGAGGACGGTTTGCCCATGGAAGTGTACGGTTAATCTGAGAAGGTTGTTCCTTAATATGCAGGCACATGCGGACAATATGGGTAGTAGGGCTCTGCTGTTCTTAGACGCTACAAAGGCGTTTGATAGCATAGATTGGAACTATCTTTGGACGGTGTTACAGAAATTTGGGTTTGGCCCTACTTATATCTCCTGGGTGCATTTGTTGTACAGCCAGCCGCGGGAGGCAATAAGGGCATTTGGCTCCTTGTTGGGGAGCTTTGCATTGAGGAGAGGGACGCGGCAGGGCTGTCCCCTGTCCCGTGTCCCCTCTCCTCTTCGCTTTGGCTATCGAGCCGCTGGCCATTAGTATTAGGGCTAACTCCCGCATCACCGGTTTCTGCTATGGAGACGAGCAGGAAAAGGTGATGTTATATGCGGATGATACCATTCTTCTGTTGGGAGATACGGATACCTCCCTTAGAGAGGCTATGGTGGCAATTTCAGACTTTGGAAAATTCTCTGGTTTGCTTATAAACTGGTCAAAGTCGGCATTGCTTTTGCTGGATGGTGATGACACGCAGGTAATTAACCCCTTATGCCCCATACCCATTACCTCATCCTTTAAGTACCTAGGGGTACAGATTACAGCTAGGCCACGAGACTTCATCCATCTCAATATATCCCCCTTGCTACTAAGGTTTAGGGACAAAGTTAAAACTTGGAAGGCCCTGCTCCTGTCGGTTGCAGGCCGGGTGAATCTAATCAAGATGATACTCATGCCGCAACTGTTGTACTTTCTCCATAACACCCCCATGGTCATCCCCTTGAAGGTTTTTCACACAGTCAATAGTATCTTTCGTGGCCTCATCTGGAAGGATAGGGCTCCTAGGATCAAACTGGAACACTTGCAGAGACCTAAAGATAGCGGGGGATTGGCATTGCCAAACCCCTGGCTATACTACTTAGCGGCCCAGATGCAGCAGCTGGTCGGTATGTTTCAGCCGGCGGTGCGATCCTCTGTTCAGAAGCTTCTGGAGCACACCGTGGGCATAAGTCCGATCCCTGAGGCGTTGGAGGCGCAAGCCTTTGCTAAACCACATAAGAAGTTTCCCACTTTTAGTCTAATCCAGAAGGTATGGAACAAGGTCAAATATGTCCAGAATGCGGAAGGCTATACAAAATACAGTCCCATATGGCAAAATGGCACTTACACTGAACTGGCCAAGTTGCAATCGGGGGCTAGATGGAAACAGTATGGGATTACGCACCTCACACACATATTTCGCAATGGAGTGTTATGTACGTTCTCTGCACTGCGGGAGGCGTTCGACTTGCAGCATTCAATGTACTTCTCCTTTTTACAGTTGAGACATGCAGTGGTGGCACAGGGTCACTCCTCTGAGTGGTGCCTGTCGCCGACCCCTGCTTTTGATCTTTTGGGGGATGCTGGGACGTCGAAAGGCTTTATCTCCCAGTGCTATGCCATTTTGTTGCAGTATGTGATGAAGCAGCATCCCCTGAGGATAAGGGAAAAGTCGGAGACGGATGCGGGGGAGTTGGATGGTGAACAGTGGGAGGAAATCTTTCAGGCAGTAAGCAAGTGCTCGCTCAATGTTTCACAAAGGCTCACCCAGTTGTATATTCTGTTGCGTACCTACTATACCCCACACAGGCTCCATAAGATGAATCCGCAGCTTGACCCTACACGGTGTAAGAGAGACCATGGAGATTTGATCCATATGCTGTGGAGATGACCTAAGCTCCACACATACGGAGTTGTGTGTACCGTTAACTCAGCATTTGGTGTGGCTCTTCCACAGGTCCCGAGGGCATGTCTCTTGGGGGCTCTGGAGGAGTACGAATGGGAAGAGGCGGACAGAGAAGCGATACACTGGGTGCTGTTCCAGGCAAAAAAGCTCATCATGGTTCATTGGAAAGCTGAGGCTCCCCCGACCCAGGCTGAATGGATTGCTAATATTGGGACAGTGTTGAGGATGGAGAAAATGATCTATCAGCACAGGGGTAATGCCCACAAGTTTGAGAAGCTGTGGGCAAAGTGGTTGGATGTACTGGGTCTGGCCCCGGTGGATTTGGTGATGGATAGGCTACTGGGCATCAATGTTGGGTGAGGCGTGGATTATTATATATGCCAGGAGGGTGATGCTTGGACTGTTTGGGGGGGGGGGGGTCAACCTCCAGATTATGGATGCTATGTCTGTACATGCCATCTTTTCTCTTTGTATTTTTTTATATATTTGTCCCCGAAATGTCGAGGGGACTTTGTATGCCTTGTACCTCTGCAAACTAAATAACATTTTGTTGGATTTAAAAAAAAAAAAGTATGTCGTGTTTGGTATCCATGTGTTCGGCCTAAGATCATCTGCGCAAATACTGCGTGAAAAAAAAATTCAACACCCACATTTTAATCTGTAGGGTCTTTGCTTTAAAAAATATATACTGTTTGGGGGTTCAACTTAACTTTCTTGCAAAAAATTTTTTTTTTCATTTCAACTAAAAGTGTCAGAAAGGGAGGGCTTTGTCTTCAAGTGGTTAGAAGAGTGGGTGATGTGTGACATTAGCTTCTAAATGTTGTGCATAAAATGCCAGGACAGTTCAAAACCCCCCCAAATGACCCCATTTTAGAAAGTAGACACCCCAAGCTATTTGATGAGAGGCATGTTGAGTCCATGGAATATTTTATATTTTGACACAAGTTGCGGGGAAAAAAAATATTTTTTTTTGCGCAAATTTGTCACTAAATGATATATTGCTCAAACATGCCATGGGCATATGTAGAATTAAACCCCAAAATACATTCTGTTGCTTCTCCTGAGTATGGGGATACCACATTTGTGAGTCTTTTTGGGAGCCTAGCCGCATACGGACCCCAAAAACCAATCACCGCCTTCAGGCTTTCTAAGAGTGTAAATTTTTGATTTCACTCCTCACTACCTATCACAGTTTCGGAGGCCATGGAATGCCCAAATGGCACAAAACCCCCCCAAATTACCCCATTTTGGTAGATACCACACATGTGGTATCCCCATACTCAGGAGAAGCAGCAGAATGTATTTTGGGGTATAATTCCACATATGCCCATGGCATGTGTGAGCAATATATCATTTAGTGACAACTTTTTGTAAATGTTTTATTTTTTTTGGTCATTATTCAATCACTTGGGGTAAAAAACTTAAATATTCAATGGGCTCAATATGCCTCTCAGCAAATAGTTTGGGGTGTCTTCTTTCCAAAATGGGGTCATTTGGGGGGGTTGTGTGCCATCTTGGCATTTTATGACCTTCAAAACTGTGATAGGTAGTGAGGAGTGAAATCAAAAATTTGGGCCCTTAGAAATGCTGAAGGCGGTGCTTGGTTTTTTGGGCCTCATACACGGCTGGGCTCCCAAAAAGTCCCAAACATGTGGTATCCCCGTACTTAGGAGAAGTAGCAGAATGTATTTTGGGGTGCAATTCCACATATAACCATGGCGTGTGTGAGCAATGTATCATTTAGTGACAACTTTTTGTAAAACATTTTTTTTTGTCATTATTCAATCAGTTGGGACAAAAAAAATATTCAATGGACTCAGCATGCCTCTCAGCAATTTCCTTGGGGTGTCTACTTTCCAAAATGGGGTCATTTGTGGGGGGTTTGTACTGCCCTGACATTTTAGCACCTCAAGAAATGAGATAGGCAGTCATAAATTAAAAGCTGCGTAAATTCCAGAAAATGTACTCTAGTTTGTAGACGCTATAACTTTTGCGAACACCAATAAATATACGCTTATTGTGATTTTTTTTACGAAAGACATGTGGCTGAGTACATTTTGGCCTATATTTATGACTAAAATTGAGTTTATTTGATTTTTCTTAAAAAAAAAGTAGAAAATATATATTTTTTTCCAAATTTTTGGTCTTTTTCCGTTCTTATCCCCAAAAAAAAAAAATAGCAGAGGCAATCAAATACCATCAAAAGAAAGTTCTATTTGTGGGAAGAAAAGGACGCAAATTTTGTTTCGGTACAACATTGCATGACCGCGCAATTACCAGTTAAAGCAGCGCAGTGCCAAATTGTGCCTGCATATTGGTCCGGGTCTTAAGTGGTTAAGCACAAAAAAATATTATGATAATAAATCAAAGTCCATAAAACACCAAACGTCCATTCCGTGCTTGCTGTGATATACTGATAGAGAAGTGATCCTTCACCAAACTTGAATAAACACCCAAAGTGACTGGATAAGTAATCTGCTTACCAGAGCACATTGACTCCTTTACTCAAAAAGAGAGTCAATGAGAGCTTATGCAGGATAATGCCTGCTCACATAATAGAGATATTAGGCGACTTCCTCCTTAAAGGTCTCGGCCGGATATCAAATAACAATGGAAACATCCATAGCGTAATTTCGTTTATTAAAAAATTAGCAAAGATAAAACTTAGCCAAATGGCTACTCACAAAAATCAGAAAAAAAGGTAGAAGTGCAGGAGAGAGAAAGAAAAATAAAAAGGAACAAGGAATCTACAGTATAGCAGGAGTTGACTTCACTGATAAGGAATTAGAAGTGTTGAATCAAGGACTCAATTTTGCACCTGATAAAGATTTAGACAAATTTGATTTGTTTATTGATATAGAAAAATATATAAGAAAATTAAATATTAAAAAATTCTTTGCCAATCAAACTCCCGGGCCAGGTACATCAAGTACAGATCAGCAGTTTGTTCATAGTAGTTTGAAAAATAACTCTGTTTTTAACCCTGCGAATGGTAAAAATCACCATATAGAAGTTTTTAAAAACATGGTAAAAGATGAAGCTAGAGAGTTGGATATTAATAAACATTTTTCGAACCAGCGTATCTGGGAAGGGATTAAAGCAATTGAAGAAAATAAACAAATAGTGGTAAGGCCAGCAGACAAGGGAGGAGGGTTGGTGGTTTTGGCCAAAGATTACTACTACCAAGAAATCGTCTGCTGGGTGACCCTACCACATATATAAAGTTAAAGGGGATCCAACAGCACAATTAAAAGGAGAACTCGCTAAATGGATAGCAAAGGGGGTACAGAAACAAATTTTGAATAAAAAAGAAGCAGATTATATTAATATCTATGCTCCAAAGATTCCAGTATTATATATATTGCCTAAACTTCATAAAAACAAAGAATTTCCACCAGGCCGACCCATTATCTGTGGGATTGATTCCCCTTTTTCCAGACTTGGAGAATAGCTTGACGCTTTTTTCAAGCCTTTAGTATCCCAAAGCCCTTCCTATTTAAAGGACAGTAGAGACCTCATAGTACTTCTACAACAAATTATATCCACTAAGAATACTCTATTGGTTACAGCAGGGCCAATCCGGCCTATAGGCTCACTATGCAAGCCACTTAGGGCCCCTCAAAGCTGAGGAGGGCCCCCCACATTACTAGAGGCCCCCGCCTGGTGAGAAGTCATTTTTGGCCCCTCATCCCGCTTCTCAAGAGGTAAGAAGTCACCACCCCTTGCTTCTCACTTTAATGTAAGATGCCACCATTTCCGACAGCAGAACACCCCCTCCCCCGCTTCTCAACTTTAATCTTTAATATGTCACTGTCGGCAGCACCCCCCCCGCTTCTGAACTTTAATGTGACATGTAATTTTGCTTAGGGCCCCAGGGAGGTCAGGATCGGCACTGGGTTACAGTGGACATTGAGTCCAATATTCAACATAAAGACGCGTTGGTTGCTGTGAAATGGGCTCTTTTGAGAGAGTCCAGGCTCAAGAAAGTCCAGATTAATTATCTCATTAAGAGTCTACATTTGTCTATGAGTAATAATTTCTTCTGGGCTAAGGATGAGTTCTACAACCAGACTGGGGGCTTGGCTATGGGGGCACGCTATGCCCCCAGTGTGGCGAATGTAGTTCTCAATAAGTGGGAACAAGAAACTATTTTCAAAGATAGGAACCCATCATTGACGTGTTATAAAAGGTACATTGATGATGTTATCTTGTTATGGGAAGGGTCTATGGTCAGTTTTGAACTTTATTTACAACAAATGAATAATAATGTCTGTGGTCTGAAGTTTTCTGCTGAATGCAGTGATGCATCTGTTAACTATTTAGATCTTACTATAACTAAAACGAATGGGTCATTTGAAACTAAAACATTTTGTAAGGCCATGGACAGAAATGGTTTTGTGCCAACTGGAAGCTGCCACCATCCACAGTGGATAGTGGCAGTCCCCAAAGGACAATACATGAGACTGAGGCGTAATTGTGCTAATGACAATGATTTCCTTAATCAGGCTGAGGTGCTTACTGGAAGATTTACAGAAAAAGGCTATCCGTTGGAGACACTTACCAAAGTTTTGTCACAGGTGTCCTCAATGGATAGGCAATCCCTCTTGATTACCAAACCAAAAACAGAATACAAGGGAGAACTTGCTTTTGTGTCTGGTTTTCATAGACAATTTAGACAGGTTGAAGCCATTTTTTAAAAACATTGGCCCATTTTGCTTAAGGATAAAGATCTTATATCCTCAATCCCATCTAAACCTAGATTTATTCATAGGAGAGCTCCAGGACTGAGGATCAAAATAGCAAAAAATGTGCCGGACCCCCCCCCCCCCATCTACTTTTCTGGATGGCTCTGGATTCCATTTCTGTACGAGGTGCAAGGCGAGCAGAATTACTAGGAGATCAGAGGACTCCAAGAAAATCAGCCAGTTTCAATCCAAGGTGACACAAGAGACCTTCAAAATAAAACCATTTATCACATGCGATTCGGACCATGTGACATATGTGTTGGAGTGTGCCTGTTCCCCTTAACCCTTAAAATAGAGCGGGTCCACCGCATAGGAAGAATCAAGGATGGTGATGGTGAATGGCCAAGGGATATAATAGTTAGGTTTCGATATTTTGAAGACAAGGCCGAGATTTGGTCAAAATTGAGAAGGAAGTCACCTTTGCGCTATGACGGAACGGAGATTCGGATCTTCACAGACCTGGCGTGGGAAACCCTTGCCAGAAGGAGGCATCTGAAACCTCTATTGGAACAAATGCGCCAGCAGAATATCAAATACCAATGGGGGTTTCCCGGCGTGCCTTATTGGACATAAAGATGGGGTTTCAGCAAATATAACATTCCCAGAGGATCTGCCAGGCTTCTGCCGGAAATTAGACATGCATGTTCTAGAATTGCCTGGATGGGTTGAATAGGCTCAGATGGATTGGAGAGGCGGGATCTGTGGTGGGCGGGGAGGGTCGAGGGGGGGATGGGAGTGGGTAAATCAGAGGGGGGGCCTTTGAGTTGGTCCGCAGCCCTGCTCATATAAGACCGTCCTCCAATGATTTCTCTTTGGGGGTACCAGAGAGGGCTGGGCGTCGGGAAGCTTCACCTCATTATACGAGAACCGATGGGAAGTGGGGTGCGAGTATCCCTACGGTTCAGAGGCGATGTTTAGGCCTATGAAGGGGGGTGGGGCGGATAGGAAGGAGAGAGGGATTTTCCTCCTCCAAAAAGGGGAAGGCGAAAGGTACGTGGCTCCCAGTGAATCTTTAAGCATGCCCAGGGCAAGGATGGAGTAGGAAGCAAGGGCAGAAGTAAAATTCTTATCATATAATGTGAAAGGTATGAACTCCGCTGTGAAAAGATTTAAGGTCCTGGAAGAGATCAAACAATACAGAGCGGACATAGTCTTTATACAGGAATCCCACTTGACCTTGGATTCTAATGTTAAGTTGTATTCACCCATGTACCCTACCTGGTTCTATGGGGACTCCGTCTCCAAACATGCCAGGGGTGTGGCAATTGGTTTTGCAAGAGGGATTGGGTTCATCCTGGAAGCAAGGATGACAGACCCGGAAGGTAGATTTTTATTTTTAAAAGGAAGGCTAGGAAACACCGTCTACACCTTAGCAAATATCTACGCCCCTAATGTACACTCAATTCAATATTTAAGTAGAATCCTGGGTAAACTGAAACATTTTGCGGAGGGCTATGCGATTTTGATGGGGGACTTTAATTTTGTTATGAACCCGAGAGAAGACAGTACGTCCCGGGTGAGGGAGACAACTAATGTGCAGTTACAAAACATAAAACACAAGATCCAAGATTGCCAACTAGTGGACGTTTGGAGGATATTCCATCCAAACACACATGATTACACGTTTTTCTCCCCACCACATGGAACGTACACCAGAATAGACTACATTTTGGTAGATCATAGGCTGTTGGAATGGATTACCAAGACGGACATTGGAATTATGACTGTCTCGGACCATGCACCAATATCCATGAAAATTAAATCATCCATACAAAAGATTCCACAGCCGGTATGGCACCTAAACGATAACTTGATTCGAGATGAAGAAGGGACAAGTAGGGTGGAAGAGGAACTCAAACAATTTTTTCTTATCAATGATACAGAAGGGATCTCAAGTGCAACTCTTTGGGAGACGCATAAAGCGTACATCAGAGGGATACTAATCTCTCAGGGTGCGGGGGAAAAAAAAGAGAGAAATAGGAAGGCCGATACTCTGGTCCAAGAAATAGTGAACCTGGAACGTAAACACAAAGAGCAGGGATTAAAATAAACGTACCACAACTTAATTCTAAAAATAGACGCGCTTAAGAAGATCATGGAACAAGAAGCGAGGAAAAACTTAAACTGCATTGCCAGAGAGAGGTATCTATGGGGCAATAAATCCAGTAAGCACCTTGCCAAAATGGCCCAAAAAAAAGAAAATCAGGAAATACATTGAAAAAATTAAAAGGAAAAATGGGGACCTGGTCTATTCGACTGGGGACATTGCTGACACCTTTAAAAACTATTATGAGGAACTATATACAATAAATCAGTCGGGGTGGCAAGTAGGTGAAAAGGAGGCTAAAACCCGTGCTTTCCTCGAGAAAGCAAGACTCCCCAGAATAGAGGAGACGGCAAGATTAAATTTGGACCGGCCTATAACCGAAGAAGAAATTAAAAACGCTTTAAAAAATACGGTAGGCGGAAAAAGTCCCGGCCCAGACGGGTTCTCAGTTTTATATTATTAGAGATTTAGTAATATCTTAATACCGAAGTTATGCAAATATTTCAATGGTCTAGGAGCAGAATACAAAACCAGTAAGGAAGCGCTAGCTGCCTCGGTGGCAATAATCTTAAAAGAAGGGAAGGATAGCTCACTCTGTTCGGGATATAGACCAATTTCCCTGTTAAACACAGACATTAAGGCCCAGATTCACAAAGCACTTACGCTGACGTATCTAGAGATGCACGGCGCAATTGAAAAATGCGCCGTGCGTATTTATGCGCTGTGTCCTCAAAACGAGATACGCCTGAAAACCATTTTTTTCCGTCCGACGTAAAACGATTACACCGGCGCATCTTGGAGTGCAAAATACGCTAGACATACCACTGATTTTCTAGTTAGATATGCAAATGAGGGAGATACGGCGATCCACAAAAGTACGCTTGTGCGGCGTAGGCTACGCCCTGTGCGCATCTGCTAGTTTCACGGCGGAAAGTTACACCTTATAAAAGGTGACTTAACTTTGCACCAGCCGTGTAAAGGTCAGCTAAAGCAACACCGTTAGGGAAGAGCTGAGCACACACACTTGCAGGACAACAATCTATATGCCAACATGCCAGGGGCATCCATGCTCATAGCTATACTAGTGACTTTAGAGGAACGCAGAAGGAGGAGGGAACAAAGGAGGAGGAGGAGGAGGGCACAGGAGAGGATATACCGCACACGCCTAGATGTCTTTGGCATGGCTGCTTCTGAGGTGTATCGCAACTTCAGATTCACCCCTGAAGCCATCATGGAAATCACCAGAACCCTGCAGGATGACATCACCAGCTCAACACACCGCTCACATGCACTGGAGCCACTGGTCAAGGTAGTGGCAACACTGCATTTCCTTGCCACTGGCTCTTTTCAGCGCATAAGTGGATTGTCGGCTGGGATGTCACAATCCTCCATTAGCAGATGTGTGCACCAGGTTGTCCCCACAATCCTGAGACGCATGGCCAACCAAATCATCAAACCCACCCAGGAGGACCTGCGGATGAAGACAATGACAGATTTTTACAAAATTGCCAGATTCCAACGCACCGTGGGGGCCATTGATTGCACACATGTGGCACTACAGCCCCCCCCCCCCCATGAGACAGAGCACATGTACCGCAATCGGAAGCATTGGCATTCAATCAATGTACAGGTGATAGTGGATGCCCAATGCCTCATATGGCATGTCCGTGCCAAACACCCAGGGTCCAGCCATGACAGCTTCATATACCGTCAAAGCAACATCCCAAGACAATTCGAACAGATTGTGTATGGGGACAGCTGGCTGCTTGGTGAGTGATATGGGTGTCAGGTATGACTGTCCCCCCCATGATGCAGACATCACGAGGGGCACATGCATGACTAACATTCTCCTGTCTTTTCCCTTCCAGGTGACTCTGCATATGCACTTGGACCCCATCTCATGACTCCATTCCGGAACCCCCAAACCCCAGGAGAGGAAAACTTTAATGCTGCACACATACGTACCCGTGGAGTGGTGGAACGCACATTTGGGGTACCCTGTTGTATTCCCCAAACTTTGTGTGCCAAACTTTGTGTGCCAGATCATCGGTGCATGTTGCAGGCTGCACAACTTCACTGTGAGAAGGAGCCTGGAGATTGACATACATGATGACCTGACCCCCAAACCCGACAATCCCCCCTGACCGAGGGTCCCCCGTCTACTGAGGGAACAGCAGCCAGGAGACGCCTCGCAGAAGGCATCTTTGCACAGTAAACACACACATTAAACATGGCACAATGAGAATGCACGCATGCACACCACTGTGGTCCCTAGCACACACACCCCACATCCACATCGAATTGGATTAGACCCAATTACCCCACACGGTACTAGGGAGCAGCAACGCCACGCCAAGGCTCCAATTATGTCACTGTGCATTCATACACCATTCACATGGACCTGGGATCACTTCTCCCTGGTCCTGGGGATCCCTACTCCACCAAAAATGAGGGTGACACCCTTTTTCAGCAGGAATGTCACCCCCACATTCATACATCATTCACACACATAAAACAAATCATAATCACAGTACAAATTCCTCAAAAAAACAAAAGAACATCCAAAATTACCGTCGGCGTGAGCTACGCCTGGGCCGGGAGACTAATGGGGGGGAAGCAGGGGAAGGAGGAGCCTCCCCTGGGCTCTGCCTACCTGCTGGCCTGCCCTCCAAGGCCACGGCAATCCTGTTCAGGCCCACAGTGAGGGCTGCCATATTGGCCTGGACAGCATGGGTATTGGCGTTGACAGCCTGGGTCAGGGCACTCACCTCCAGGGCCACGCCTGCTGTGGCAGACTGCAGGTCACAAAAACAAGTTATGACCGCCAACGAGTTCGTGCTCAAATCATTGACTGACTCCTTAATGGCGGCCAGGCTTTTCTCCATCTGGGCCAAAGTCCGGGTGACCTGACCCAGATGTTGGGTCTGACAGGCCTGGTCCCTCCGCAGATTTGCAGGCAGAACCTCGGCCACCCTCCTGTTGGGGGAGGAGTGGGAGGGGCTACCCCTGATGGAGGCCTGACTGCTGCCAGCCACAGGGGGAGCAACAGGGGGAGCAACAGGGGGAGCATCATCCAAACCCAAAAGAATTTCCCTGGCAAGGTCCATCCGATCATCCACATCCTCCATCCATCCTCCATCCATCCACATCCTCCATCATCCTCAATCCATCCATCGTCCCCTCATCCTCCTCCCCCTCAACCTCCTCATGAGGTGAGTTGTGGCCACTCCCCTGCCCTGGGGACTCCTGCCTTTCTTGGGGCTCTTCAACAGCCTGGTGTCCGGGGGATGGTGCAGACTGGCCTGATGGCCCAGCAACCTCCTGGCCATCTGTGGATGACACAAAACATACACAGGTTGGAGGATCCACACACTTGGCACATATTCCCTTCCCCCCCACAAATGCTACTCGCCAGATAGAAAAAAAAAACTTACCTGTCCTCACAGCCTCCTCGGAGTCAAAGCCAGGCAGGCCCACCACTTGCTGGCTGTGGAAGCACTGGGCCACCGCGTGCTCCTCCTCAGTCCACCTGATGGTGCAAGGTGGGCCCCCGCCAGTGCCCCTGGCATGGGCATTTATCCTGGCCAGCTTGTCACAGACTAGGCTCCTCAGATCATTGATCTTCTTAGCGATCCCACTGGTGGTCCTCGTCTCCCCCCCCCCCGCATTGATCTGATCAGTTATCTCCTGGATGATCGCCCTCTTCCTGGCCGGGGTGATGTCCCGGCTCTCAGGGCCATGCAAATATCGCCCATATCGGATGATGGCCCTAGCAAGGATTTGCTTTTCCTGAACCGGGAAATTCAGCTTTCTTCTCTTTGGTGCCATATCACCACACAACACTCAGCACCAAACAGACACAAAATTCAAACAGAACAAACAGACACAAAAAGACACAGAACAAACAGACACAAAAACACACAGAACAAACACAAAAATCAGACAGCAAAAACCAGACACCAAAATCAAACAACACAAGCAGACAGCTAATACAAAATAAAAAAAACACACAGAAAAAACAGACACAAAAAACACTCAGAAAAAAAAACCACAGCTACTACAATCTCCTACTTCAATAAATCTTTACTCTAACACTACTACACTAACCAACAAACACCAACAGACAACAGAACAAAAGCACCTTGCTTTAGGAAGGGGAACACATGGATGTACTTTTGCAATGGAAGGGCGTTTGTCTGGGGCTATTTAAGCACAGGGCGTATCTCACTAAGTACGCTTGGCCTATTTCCTATCTCACTGATTGCGCCGGGCCGAGTTCTGAGCATGCCAAGTGAGGTGCAGATTCGTGCGCGCATGCGCAGTACGGCCGGCCCTTCATTTGCATGGGGTCACGGCTCATTTCAATGGAGCACGCCCACTTCCTTCCCACTTTCAATTACCCCGCCTTACGCCTCGGAATTTACGTTACGCTGGCGCAAATTTGGGCGCAAATACTCTGTGCATATGGCACTTACGTCACAAAATTGAGCCGCCGTAACGTAAATGACATGCGTTACGACGAACTAAATATGCGCCGCTCTACGTGAATCTGGGCCTAAGCTTTTTGCTAAAATTCTCGCTGAGCGTCTGAAAAGGGTTATGCACTTTCTGGTGCACCCTGATCAGGTGGGATTTGTCCCTAACAGAGAGGGTAAAGATAAAAGCATAAGAGCAATCCTTCTGCTCCAGAACATAAGGCAGAATACGTCCCCGGGTCTATTCCTATCGGTTGATGCTGAAAAGGCTTTTGATAGGGTGGACTGGGGGCTCATGATGGAGACTCTTACAGTAATGGGAATAGGGAATAGGTTGTCCAGATGGATCAATACACTATACCATCATCCTTTCGCGAAAATTATAATCAACGGAACACTCTCAGAGCCTTTTGAGATGAAGAATGGGACGAGACAGGGGTGTCCCCTGTCCCCCCTTCTCTTCATTTTGTCACTAGAGCCTCTACTGGCCACCATCTGAAATGACTCAGATATTAATGGCGTCAAAGTGGAGGAGGAGGAACATAAATTGACGATATTTTATTCTACCTTACCAACCCAGTAAAATCTATTCCCAAGCTCTCCAGGATATTACAACATTATGGTTCCATTTCAAACTTTAAAATTAACATAACAAAATCTGAAATATTAAATATAAATCTCAACAAAAGTGAGGAAGGGCAAGTAAAAGAGATCTGCGCATTTCCTTGGAGCAAAGAATTAAGATATCTTGGTATTAACCACTTGCCGCCCGCCAATGACATATTGACGTCGGCAAAGTGGTTGTAGAATCCTGACCGGACGTCATATGACGTCCTCCAGGATTCGCTGCTATTGCGCGCCCCCGGGGGGCGCGCAATGCACCGATCGGTACAGCCGCTTGTCCCCCGGACACAGCGCATTCCTGATCAAGGTAGACAACCAATGAAATTGGTTGTTTACCCATGTGATCGGCTGTGTCCATTCACAGCCGGTCACATGTCAAAACAAACCAGAGGCGCGCATACAGCTCGCCGCCGGAGGCAGGCAGCATGCAGATCGGGGATGGCGCGTGTCCCCCGGACACAGCGCATACCCGATCAGGTTAAACAGCCAATGAAATTGGTTGTTTGCCCATGTGATCGGCTGTGTCCATGTGATCGGCTGTGTCCATTCACAGCCGGTCACAAGTATAAACAATGTGGCGGTTTCCAAGGATCTCTCCTTCTCTCTCACACACACAGACCGATTGTGTGAGGAGAGAGGAGAGATCTTACATCCGTGAGTGAACACATTTTTTTAAAATAAAAATACATACAGTATACACGACCCCCCCCCCCCAATAAAGAGAACCTGTCACACTGCCATCAGTGCTGCCACCAGTACCATCTGGATCTGTCACAGCCCACCAACGGTACCGTCGTCAGTACTACCATAAGTACCACCACCAATACCGCCACCAGTACCGCCACCAGTACCGCCACCAGTACTGCCACCAGTACCGCCACCAGTACCGCCACCAATACCGCCACCAATACCGCCACCAATACCGCCACCAGTACTGCCACCAGTACCGCCACCAATACCACCACCAGTACCGCCATCATGTCTCAAAGAATGTACACACCTGAGGAGGCATACAACATCCTCACATGTCGGATAATGAGAGCAGCGGGGAGCTCTCATTATCCAATTCTGGTTCGGAATACCAGCCAGTGGAGGGTAGTGAGTCAGAGTCAGCGGAGGAACCCCCCTCCTAAAAGAGCAAGGAGATCAGGACCTAGATCCGAAGACCTGCCTACCACCAGCAGCGCTAGACCCCAAGAAGAGGAGCCCAGTACCAGTACTGGAATTACTCATCCAGCCCAAAGAATCCGTGCCCAGTCCTACCTTCCTGATGCCCTGGCAAACCCTTTGTGGTTGCCTGCCAACTCAGGATCCGCTACAATCCCCCCTTTCACCGCACAGCCAGGTGTGCAGTTCAACACGTCAAATTTTTCCAAATTGGACTATTTTTATTTGTTTTTCCCCAATGATTTGTTGCAGTACATGGTGGACCAAACAAATCTCAATTCAGAGCAATTTATTGCTGCCAACCCCAATTCGTCCTACGCCCGTATGTTTACTTGGCGCCGTCTCACACTAGAGGAATTCAAACTGTTTTTGGGCCTTGCTTTTAATATGGGGCTTTCAACCAAAAAACGAATCGCATTCCTACTGGTCCACCCGCCCCATCCACCACATGCCCATATTTTCTGCGGTCATGTCCAGGGCACGGTTTGAAATGATAATGCGCTTTCTACATTTCAACGACAACTCGCAGTGCCCTCCCCGAGATCACCCCAACTATGACAAATTATATAAGCTTCGCCCCCTAATAAATTCTTTTACCAAACGATTTTCTGAAGTGTTTATCCCCGACCAAAATATTTGTGTAGACGAATCCCTTATCCACTTTACTGGCCGGCTGCATTTCAAGCAGTATATCCCAAGCAAGAGAGCCAGATACGGGGTAAAAATGAATAAATTGTGTGATCGAGCCACTGGATATGTGCACACATTTCGTATTTACGAAGGCAAAGATTCCCAGCTCCAGCCCCCTGATTGCCCCACATATATAGGAACCAGTGGTAAAATTGTCTAGATAATTACTACAGCAGCTTGCCCCTTTTCCGTCACCTGTATTGTGAACAAACCCTGGCCTGCTGTACCTTCCGAAAAAATAGGAAGGGGTTCCCACAGAATTTGCTATCAAAACGGCTACAAAAGGGGGAAGCCGCATTCATGAGGAATGAGGAAGTGTTGGCCATGAAGTGGCGGGACAAGAAGGATGTTCACATGATGACTACAATCCACAATGACAACTTGGTGGAGTTTCAGAGAAGACGTGGCCCTGTAGTAAAGCCTGAATGTGTTCATGAGTACAATATGTACATGGGGGAGGGGGGTTGATTTAAATGATCAGATGCTACAACCCTATTTATCAACCCGAAAGTCAACTTTTTGGTATAAGAAAGTAGCATTATATCTGTTTCACATGGCCATGTACAATTCATTTGTCTGCTATCAAAAATCACCCCAAAACCACCCCACCACCTACCTCAAATATTATGAAGACATTGTCACTGCCCTGATTTATCAACAAGGACCCGCCCCAGGAAGCATTCGATCTGATTGTGTCAGTCGACTTCATGAACAACATCTTCCCTATAGCATTCCCCCTGCAGAATCCGGAAGAAGACGCCAAAAGAGATGTCGTGTATGCTCAAGAAGAGGAGTTAGAAGAGATACAAGTTATCATTGTCCCGATTGTCCCTCCCAACCTGGCCTGTGTATCGGTGATTGCTTCAAAATCTATCACAGATCCATCAGATACTAATTCCCCTTATTAGTAACAGACTGCCATTTCCCCCTTTCTAATACCTGTGCCTGCCTGCTACCATGTTTCTATCTTCCATGTAACTGACCCTGGCCTGTTTACCGACAATGTCTTTGCCTGCCGTTTTAACACCTTTCTGACTCTCACGTGCACCAACCTCAGCCTGTTTATCGACGATGCCTTTGCCTGCTGTTTTAACCACGTTTCTGACTTCCACGTGTACCGACCTCGGCCTATTAATCGACCATGTTTTTGCCTGCCACTTGGACTGATCTTTTGCCCTTCTACTTTAGTAGACAGGGGTCTCACATATGTGAGGGGCTTCAGAATAGCGTTCTGAGTACAGAAAATCAGTTTTTGGTTTTCCGTTTTCCCAGAACAGGGTCTGGTTGCCCGGAGGCTTCAAAGAGATTTGGGTGGGAGAAGCCTCTACCCCTGTCCCCCTGGCCCTAAGCTTGATGGTCCTTCCTGCTGCCTGGACCAATACTTTGGCTGTGCTGACCATATCGCTGCCTGTAATGACCCAGGACTTTATGGACTATTTTTTTTCTGCTGCCTGGACCAATACTTTGGCTGTGTTGACTATTTCTCTGCCTGCTGCCTATACTGACTACGAACAGTATTTCTGCATGGACATCTCTGCCTGCTGCCTGGACCTGTGCTTTGGCTGTGCTGACAGTATCTCTGCCTGTCTATTACTGCCTGCTGCCTGGACGATTGCTTTTGCTGTCACTGACCACATCCCTGCCTGCTGCCTGGACCGATGCTCTCCTCTGTGGACCACTGCACTACTAAAACCACAGGTAATCTTTTGTTATTTGGTATGTACCTGCTATGTGTTAGATATATGAAGGGCCTTCAAAAATGTGATCGGTAGTCAGAAAATTATATGTGTAATTTTATCCTGCTAGAATGTCTGGAGGTGCTATTTGGATGTTGGGCCTCTGTATATGGCCAGGCTGTGTAAACGTCTCACACATGTAGTATCGCTATACTCAGGAGGAGTAGCAGAATGTATTTTGGGGTGTCATTTTTGCTATGTACATGCAGTGTGTTGGAAACATCTTATAAATGGGCAACTTTGTGTTAAAAAAAATCGTTTTCTGAAACCTTCTGGAAAAAAATGAACTGTTCAAAAGACTCATTATGCCTCAGATTATACATTGGGGTGTTAGCTTTCCAAAATGGGGTCATTTTGTGGGTGTTTCCATTGTCCTGGTGCTCCAGGGCCTTCAAAATTGAGATAGGTCATCATGAAATTATATGTGTAATTTTGCTCCTAAAATGCCTGGAGGTGCTACTTGGATGTTGGGCCTCTGTATGTGGCCAGGCTGTGTAAAAGTCTCACACATGTGGTATTGCCATACTCAGGAGGAGTAGCAGAATGTATTTTTGGGTGTTTTTGCAAATATGCATATGCTGTGTTCAAGAAATAACCTATCAATACAATAAGTTTGTGTAAAAAAAAAAAAAAAAAAAAATCTTAATTTTCCCAAGAATTGTGTGAAAAAATTACAAATTCGAAAAACTCACCATGCATCTTACTAAATACCTTGGACTGTCTACTTTCCAAAAAGGTCATTTTGGGGGTATTTGTACTTTCCTGGATTGTTATTGAATCAAGAAATGAGATAAGCCTTCAGTACATCAGGTGTAATCAGATGTGATAAATTTTTAGTGATTTTCACCCTAACTTGTAGACTCTATAACTTTCACACAGACTAAATAATATCCACTAATTTGGGTTATTTTTTTACCAAAGATATGTAGCAGTATAAATTTTGGCCCAAATTTATGAAGAAAAATTACTTTTTTGCAAAATTTTACAATAGAAACTAAAAAAAAGTGTTTTTTTTCAAAATGTTTGCGTTTTTTCGCTTATATCGCAAAAAATAAAAAACCCAGCGGTGATTAAATACCACCAAGAGAAAGCTCTACTTGTGAGAAAAAAATTATAAAAATTTTGTTTGGATACAATGTAGTATGACTGAGTAATTGTCAATCAAAGCGTGAGAGCACTGAAAGCTGAAAATTGGTCTGGGCAGGAAGGTGTTTTAGTGCCCTGTATGGAAGTGGTTAAACTTGCCAATACGGTCCAGAAAATATATAAAATAAACTATGTGCCCCTGCTAAATGAGATTAAAAATTAATTATAAAAAACAATAAATAAACCCATCTCATGGATTGGACGCATAAATATATTGAAGATGATAGTAGTACCAAAAATACTCTATAAATTCCTATTAATACCAATTGCGATACCCCAACAATTCTTGAGAATCCTCAACTCCCTTTTAATGAATTATGTGTATAAAAATAAAAAAATTCCATCCTAAAACAGGGAAAGTTACTCGGAGGTCTGGCGGTGCCAGATATTAAAAGTTATTATAAGGCGGCTGTTCTTTCTCGGGCGGTGGAATGGGCCAGGGACAGAAAAGGCAAGAGATGGGTACAAATTGAAAAGATAAGGAAAAAAGGTGAGTTGCGCTCAGAATCACAACATAATGTTGTGAATAAATGTATGAAACAAGTGCAAGTGCATTTAGAAAAAATCCGTGAGTCCATTAGAAGATGCACTAATGCCAAGGAACATAACAAATATATAATCCCAATGTGGGAAAAAAACAAAAAAGCAAAAAAGCAAATTGTCCAATAAATGAACAGAGGCAATTGTAGAATAGAGGTATATCCAGGAACCAATCCACCACCGATCTCTGATTACAGGAATCAAACAATCCCACCAAAAGGTAAGTAAAGATGTACTCTTACCAGATCCAGGTTTTAATCAGGCATATCGACCCACTAGGGCCATGGAGAAGAGGCACAGATTCGACCACTGCTGGTAAGTAAGGGTCTCCACTGGAAATTCCTCCGCTGCGCTTGTGACTCCACATCCCATTCGAGGAACCAAGGAAGGAACAAAGGCTCAAATAGTGAAGTACCATCAAACGTTTATTAAAAGATGTGCTCCCGATATGCTCATTGACCCTTATCTGGAATTTTCTCACAGTTCGTCCAACATATTGTAACCCACATGGGCAAGTGAGTAAATACACCACATGGGTCATAGAGCATGTAATGAACGATCGAATATTGAACGTTTGCGAGGTACTATTTGAGACAAAGCTCAAAGTTTTGCGTTCTTTCACTGCATTGATTTTGCAAACAGCACATTTTTTACATTTATGATAGCTCCGTAGGTACATAAGGTGGACGTTCAGTGCGTCGCCCGTGCCCTTTGACAATGTCATTTATGACGAAACCGGTCAGGGCGGAGCCACGCACTAAACGTCACTGCGTTTACGTGACCCCGGAAGCACGGGCGCACATTGTTACTGCTATTCTGCTTGGCTATGCCTGTTTAGCCGGCAATTTTGAATTTTAAAATTTGTATGTGTATATGTTGCACATCTTTTTTTTTGGTATAATCAGTGTTTATTGAAGAAAATAAAAAGGAAACAAAAATAGAAAAGGGAAGGGGGCAAAGCATACAAAACAAAAGACAGACATGTCCACAGGGCGCTACTCGTTGAGAACAGGCCTCGCAGGGCCTTCTGGCAGTCAAAATAAACATCAATCATTGCACATTGTATATGTACATATAAACAGTCCATGTTAAACATAAACTCAGTCTCAAGGGTCGCCGCAGCAGCCAGCACCCAAAGGGACGCCAGCCGCTGCCCCGGCCCTCCAGGCAACATGGCAGCCAGATGGGTAGCCACCGGAAAGTGCACGGGGGCAAACTACTGCAGTTAGGGGCATTGGAGGGGGCAGAGCTAGGGCATCTACCAGACCCCCGGAACCCGGGTACTAACCGGGCAGGGAGCCTGTATGAGTGCTGTGCCAATTAAAGGGGAGAAAGGGAGGAGCCACAGGGCCTCAGGGCCTAGGCCTAGACCTGCAGCCCGCCCCAAGGGCAGAGGGGGGGGGGCACTAGGCCTCCAACTAACCACCCACCACCCCCAAGCGAGCCACAGGGTCAGGGCCAGGGGATTGGCAAAGGCACTTAGGCGGGGTCATGGGACTGAATACAGTCCAACAACTTGCTCCAGCCTACCTCACAGCATACCCAACATTCACTGACATGAGATTCCAACTGGCAACAAATCACAAGATAAAAGTGAAACGAAGAGAAAAAAAAAAGGGAGACCGGGGAGGGAAGAGAGGGGGAGGAGGGGAAAGGTCTAGAAAGGAAGAAGCTAGACCCAAGGGGTGTGGAAAGAAACGAAAAAAGAAAAATAAAAAAGGGGGGGGGAGTGTAAAGTAGGAAAAAAGAGAAAGATAAGAGAACAGTGCGTACCTCAAAGCTGACGGAGAACGTGTCCACCTCCACACCGGGCTCACCACTCCATATCCAAGCGACAACACCATCTATCCACCTCCTTGACTAAATACTTGAGGGCCCAGGTTCTGCTTCAGTGAGAGCCTGCAACCTGCGAGCCTTAAGGGAGGGCTCTGCCAATTCTAATAGAGCAATGTCCAAACTAGAGGGCACGAAGTCAGGGTCCGCGACATAGTCCGCCCAGGGTGCCCAGACAGCCAGATGTCGCTCATGGCGGTCGCGACAGGTCGCCACCCAACTCTCCGCCTCTCCGATAGCACTGACCACCCGAATCCAATTATCAGAGCACGTACTTACCGAGACCGAGATGCTGCGGATGGCTCACCTTTGCGAACTGGCGCTAACCTTCCTCCGAGGGTGGAAACAGAGAGAGGGAAGCACCAGAAGGCACCGGCACCGGAGGGTAGCTGGGTAGTAGCCGAGGTGAAGATCACAAGTGTGGGATCCGGAACCACAGCATACGTTAGAAGCCAATGCGAAGTCAATCAGGAGCAGGAATAAGGAAGTCCAAGAAGCAAGCCAGGTTCAGGGAATGGAGACAGCAGCAAGCCCGAGATTCAAGCCGGGATCAGGGGTCACAGAGAGAAGCGAGTCCAAAGCCCAGAGCCGGGGTCAGGGGTAAGAGAAGGCAGCAATCCGATAAACGAGCCGAGGTCAGGTATCTAGTGAAGAAATCAGGTAATCCAGGTCAAGAGGTTAGTTCAAGGGATAAAGCACATACAGGAACTGATGACAAACCAGCAATTAGCAAAGGGGAAGGGGCTGGCTTAAATAGGTCGCACTGGCCACTGATTGGTCCACAGAAGTACAGGTTCAGGACCAGGTCCCAACGGACAGCACACAGAATAGCACTGAACAGTGGCTCAGAGACAAAAGAGCTGGACCTACAATGGAGAGATCCTGGGTTCGATTCCACCCAGGACCAACTGGGGAAAGAGACCGTGGAAGGTCTGCGCCCTGACAGTGCCCCCCCCCTAGGGGCGGACTCCGGACGCCCAAACTGTCCTTTAACTCAGGATGTTCACGTTGAAAGGACCGAATCAACCGAGGGGCATGAATGTTTCTGGAAGGCCCCTATGAACTCCCATGAATTAAATGGAAGTCCCTTCTACCTTTGTCATAAAATTTCTTAAAGTCCTCCTGAGCCCGCTGCATCACCTCTTGTAAGTGTGAGAAATTCTGTTGAATGGATACTAACCGTTCTTAGACGGCTGGAACAGAAGCTTCGGGAATAGAGTCCGGTAAGAAGGGAGGATGGAAGCCATAATTTGCCCAAAACGGTGTTTGATTTGTGGAGGCATGAATGGAGTTGTTATATGCGAATTCTGCAGATACTAATAGTGAACGCCAGTCATTCTGGGAGACTGAGGCAGAAACAACGGAGGTACTGCTCCAAGGTCTGGTTAGTTCTTTCCGTTTGGGCCGTTGCTTTGCGGATGATAGGCCTGAGGACAGACAAATCTTCACTTCCAGGGACTTACACAGTTCCCTCCAGAACTTTGGATGTGAACTGTGTACCCCTATCGATACGATACTCTTGGGGGGACTTCCGTGAAGTCTAACGACCTCTTTAAAAAAAATGTTTTGCCGTATCAGAAGCTAAGGGCGTGCCAACCATGGGCAAAAAATGTGCATTTTTGACAACCGGTCAACCACGACTAGAATCGTGATGAACCCTTCAGAGGGTGGTAGGTCAACGATAAAGTCCATTGAGATGTCTGCCCATGGACGTTCCGGAATGGGCAGTGGCTTGAGAAGACCCCAGGCCCTGGTGTTAGGACCCTTGTTGCGTTGGCAACGGACACAGGAGGCCACATAGGTTTTGCAGTCACGCCGCAACTTAGGCCACCAGAAGGATCGAGCAATTAGTTCGGAGGTCTTACGTGTTCCAAAATGGCCTGCCATCTTGAGGTCATGGAAGGTACCCAGGAGTAGCTGTCTTACTTCCCTTGGCACAAAGATCTTATCTCGAGACCACCACAATCTTCCCGTTTACAAGTGAAGAGGTTTACGGATCTGTACATTGGCGAGATGCCAATTTAAGAGAATTGAGGAAGTCTGATTGAGCGATCAGAAAAAAGTTTTGAGGGTTCAGGATAGTGCTGGGTTCTGAAGTATCAGGTGTTTCCGGGAACATTCTTGAAAGAGCATCGGCTTTACCGTTTTTTGAACCGGGTCTATAGGTTATGTGGAAGTTAAACCGCGTGAAAAAGAGGGCCCAGCGAGCCTGCCTGGGTCTTAGACGCTTAGCGGAACACAAATACTCTAAGTTTTTGTTGTCTGTAAAAATTATGATAGGGTGAATAGCTCCTTCCAGTAAGTACCGCCATTCATCCAATGCGAATTTGATAGCAAGCAACTCCCTATCCCCAACATAATAGTTCTTTTCCGGCGGAGTAAGTTTCCGGGAGGCGTAAGCAACTGGGTGCAAGAGGGATTTTGGCCCCTGTCTCTGAGATAAAACAGCACCAGTGGCGGACTCTGAAGCGTCAACTTCCAGGATGAATGGGAGTGTTGGATCTGGGTGATGTAAAACGGGTGCCGAAGAGAATACTGACTTAAGCTTAATGAAGGCTTCCTGAGCTTCCCGTGACCAATGGAACCGATTCCCTTGACCTGTAAGCTTGGTGATGGGGGAGACAATGGAGGAGAACCCCACAATGAACCTTCTATAGAAATTGGCGAAGCCAATAAAACGTTGGACACCTTTTCTATCTGTAGGAGCCCGGCCATTCTTGAATTGCCTTGACCTTTGGGGGTCCATGGCAACCCCATCAGTGGATATAAAGAAACCTAGGAATTGTATTGAAGTCTTCTCGAACTCGCATTTCTCTGCTTTGAGATATAATTTGTGTTGTCTGAGGATCATAAGTACTTTTTTAACGTGGTTTCCGGTCTAATTCTAGCGTAGCTGAAAAGATCAAGATGTCATCTAGGTAGACAACAAGGAAGTCGTCCAGGTACTGACGAAAGATGTCATTGACTAAATGTTGGAAAGTGGCCGGGGCCGGGGCGTTACAAAGCCCGAAAGGCACCACTAAGTATTCGAAATGTCCGAATCTGAACGCTGTCTTCCACTGGTCCCCTTCCCTGATCCGGACAAGATTGTAAGCTCCTCTGAGGTCGAGTTTTGAGAAGATGCGGGCCGAGCGGAAACGCTGGAACAGCTCTGGGATGAGTGGTAAGGGATACCGTTTTTTAATGGTGACCTTATTGAGCTCCCTATAGTCTATACAAGGTCGGAGTGAGCCATCCTTCTTCTCGACGAAGAAAATCCCAGCCCCAGCGGGAGAAGAGGAGGGGCGAATACATTTTTTCTCTAAATTCTCGTCGATGTAGGCTTTGAGGGCCTTTAATTCAGTTTCTGAAAGGGGAAAAATACGGCCGAAGGGAATCTCAGAGCCTGGCAGGAGATCAATAGGGCAGTCATACGGCCGATGTGGGGGTAAACAATCTGCTTGTTGTTTATCAAAAACGTCTTTGTACCCCAAGTAGGCAGGAGGGACGTGTAGAAGGTTTTCCGGTGGGCTAATGAGGGTGGAGCAAGAATCAGGAGGAGGTAGCAGGCAATGCTGAAGGCAAAAAGAAGACGTGAAACTGATGTCTCTGGTGAGCCAATTGATACATGGTTGATGGAGCTGAAGCCAAGGGAGTCCCAGGATGATGGGGAACATGGGAGATGGGATGAGGTCCAACCGAAGATGTTTCTTGATGGCCAAGATCAGAGATGACGTGCAGGGGAAGTGTTTCATGTGTAACCAATCCAGAACGGGGAAGTGACCCATCCGCTAGGTGGACTTGAAGGTGAGTATCTTTAGTGCGGTGAGGGATGCGCAGCTTTTGGGCCAGGGCCAAGTCCAGGAAGCTGCTGCATGCTCCCGAGTCAATGATCGCCGGTAGGCGGGTTGCCCCTTCCGGAAGCTGCAGGGAAAGGAAAAGCACAACGTACGTCTGTGATAGATGCGAGACATGGTAATTGAGGGTTGGTGCATGTTTCAACTTACAGGGTCTCACCGGACAGGTGTGCAAAAAGTGGCCGTCCCCACCGCAATAAAGGCAAAGGTTGGCTCGACGCCTGCGTAGTCTTTCTTCCGGAGTGAGGGGCGGACGTACTAAGCCAAGCTGCATAGGCTCTGGATCAGGTAATGAAGAAGTTGGGTGAAACGAAGGAGGTGTGGGGCACCGAAGGCAGATGTGGCGGAGCCCAGCTGAGACGGTTGGACTGGAAAACGTTCAGACGCCTCTCTCGTAGGCGTCGGTCCAACTGGGTGGCGGACTGGATCAGACCCTCCAGCGTATCAGGGGTTTCAGAACGTGCCAGTTCATCTTTTAGGGCTTCGGAGAGACCCTGGCGATATTGGTACTTTAGGGGCCAATTCGTTCCACCCAGTATCGGCCGACCACTTCCTGAACTCGCGTGTAATCCTCCACTGGGCGTCTACCCTGGTTCAGATTATGGAGGGTGGATTCAGCAGTGGATGAACGCAGGGGATCGTCATAGAGCTTGGCCATGTGAATATAAAAACTCGTCAATAGTGTCCAAAGCAGGACTCCTCTGCTCCATTAGACCATGGGCCCAGGCCTGGGGTTCATCCGAGAGGAGGGAGATGACCAATCCCACTTTCTCTCCACCGCCTCAGAGCAAAAAGTCCTGGGCTGTAAACCAAAATAAAGGGTGCAGGCGTTTTTGAAAGCTCTGAACTTCCTACGTCACCCGAGAAGCGTTCAGGAGTGGGTACTCGGGGTTCCGGGTTCGTGTCATAACTGCTGGGGTTAATGCGGCCTGAGGAGCGGGAAGTCCAGTAAGAGGGGGCTGCAGGTACAGCAGATGGCCCAGGTGGATGGCAAGTTGTTGTAGGCAGTCATCCATCTGGAGATAGCCTTCTTGAAGTTTTTGCACAGCGTCCGTCAAGGCGGGCACAAGGTCTCAAAAGGTGAGGTGCCCGTCGGTCTCAGACATCTGGCTGGTTTGTACTATCAGAGCACGTACTTACCGAGACCGAGATGCTGCGGGACAGCTCACCTTTGCGAACTGGCGCTAACCTTCCTCCGAGGGTGGAAACAGAGAGAGGGAAGCACCAGCAGGCAACCGGCACCGGAGGGTAGCTGGGTAGTAGCCGAGGGTGAAGATCACAAGTGTGGGATCCGGAACCACAGGTTACGTTAGAAGCCGGAAGCCAATGCGAATCACTCAGGAGCAGGATAAGGGAAGTCCAAGAAGCAAGCCAGGTTCAGGGAATGGAGACAGCAGCAAGTCCGAGATTCAAGCCGGGATCAGGGGTCACAGAGAGAAGCGAGTCCAAAGTCCAGAGCCGGGGTCAGGGGTAAGAGAAGGCAGCAATCCGATAAACGAGCCGAGGTCAGGTATCTAGTGAAGAAATCAGGTAATCCAGGTCAAGAGGTTAGTTCAACGGGATAAAGCACATACAGGAACTGATGACAAACCAGCAATTAGCAAAGGGGAAGGGGCTGGCTTAAATAGGGCTGCACTGGCCACTGATTGGTCCACAGAAGTACAGGTTCAGACCAGGTCCCAACGGACAGCACACAGAATAGCACAGAGCAGTGGCTCAGAGACAAAAGAGCTGGACCTGCAATGGAGAGATCCTGGGTTCGATTTCCACCCAGGACCAACTGGGGAAAGAGACCGTGGAAAGTCTGCGCCCTGACACCAATCCTCACGAGCAGGGACCTTGGACTGCTTCCAGTATGCCGGAAGCAGCCTCCTGGCAGCGTTAAGTAATGTGGTATTACACTTTTCTTGTAGTGACGTGAGGAGGGGATTTGGAACATGGAGAAGAAAGTGCACCGGAGAGAGGGGGATGTCTATCCCCGTGATCGTCAGAATCTGATCCTTAACGTCCGCCCAGAAGGGTTCAATCAAGGGACAACCCCACCATAGGTGGACAAGCGTGCTCCTGTGCCCGCACCCACGCCAACACAACCCGGGATTCAGCGGGATAAATACATGCCACGGTACCAGCGGACAGTAGTTTAAAATTGCCTCTTGGGTTTTAGAATCCACAGAGGAAGAATGGGTTGAGGGCGGTATAGGTGGGGTCAGCTGTGTGGTCTGTGAATACCTGGTCAAGATCTCTTTCCCCACCTCCGTATGTAAGCAGGCACGGCAGAGGGGCAGCCGAGACCCAATAGGCGATATAATTCCGATACTAATCGTGGAGCAGGCTCGTCTTCAACAAAAAGACGTTCGAACGGGGTAAGAGAGGATGGGTCCCTGATCCTATGGCCCTGCTTTTCAAAGAAATGGTGCAATTGCCTGTAGCGCCAAAAATTCATCTGCGGGCCCTGTCTCCCTGCAGGGAGAGCCTCATAGTCCAGGAGTCTACCTTCCTTCATAAGCTTCCCGCAACTGGCGTTTCCATCATCAACCCACGACCCGAAAAAGGCCATTTGCTCTCCCGGAGGGAACCAAAGGAAGCCACCCAATGGGGCCAGCGGCGACACAGGGGGAGACAGTTTAAGCATAGCATTCAGCCTATCCCAGACCGCGAGCACATGCACCGTCAACGGGGAAGTCGTCTCTGAGAGTCCCCTGTGTTCCCGCTGCAACCGCGGCGCATATGACAGGTTCCTCCCCGCAAGGCATTTCTCCAGAGACACCCAGAGCTTCGATTGAGAGTGGAAACGCCAGTTTAATATCCTTTGGAGAGCGACCGCTCTGTAATATCGCCTAACGTCAGGGAGTCCCAGTCCACCCTCTGTCTTAGATCGCTTCAAAGTCTTAAGAGCAATCCGGGGTTTACGCACGCTCCAGATGAACTCAGTCAGCATGCTAGTGAGTTGGTCAAAAAACAGTCTGGGCAATCTAATCGGGAGCATTTGAAAATAAAAAAGGATACGCGGTAGGACATTCATTTTCACCACGTTCAACCGGCCGAACCAGGTGAAGGCAGTGCGAGTCCAATGGGAAAGATCCGCCTTAATCGCGGAAAGCAGGGGAGGGAAGTTTGCGTTATATAAGGCGTCATAACTATCCGTAAGCTGTACACCTAGGTATCGTAGGGATGTTTTGGTCCATGAAAAGGGGAAGGCGTCTCTAAGTCTCTTCGCTAGGTCCGGGGACAGGTTTACAGGGAGGATCTCAGACTTCTCATAATTTATTTTAAAGTTGGATACAGTTCCAAAATGTTTAAGTTCCCTTAGCAGGTTCGGCAATGAGATCAGGGGGTTTTCTAGATGGAAAAGAACATCATCAGCATAAGCCGAAAGCTTATGTTCCGCATTACCAACCTGAAAACCCCTGATATCACTATTAGCTCTAACAGTACGGAGCAAAGGTTCCAGTACCAGAGCAAAGAGGAGGGGTGAGAGAGAGCACCCCTGCCTCGTGCTGTTCCTAATGGGGAAGCGGGAAGAGAGGGTTCCATTCACCTTCACCTGTGCACATGGATCAGAATAAAGGGCCAAAACGGATGCCAGCATACGGGGGCCCAGGCCCAAATGCCTAAGTACCTCCTGTAAGTACGACCAGTCAACCCGGTCGAATGCCTTTTCGGCATCGGTGGAGAGGATGAGGTAAGGCTGGGGATCCGTACAGGAGCGAGCCCAGTGAATAAGTTGGACTGCTCTCAGAGAATTGTCTCTGGCTTCTCTGCCTGGGATAAAGCCCGTCTGATCCAGGTGCACAAGTCCAGGCAACAGATGCTTAAGCCTATTAGCTAACATTTTTGACAGGATCTTCACATCCAAGTTAAGGAGTGAGATAGGGCGGTAGCTCTGCGGGGCGGCCGGGTCCTTGCCCTCCTTAGGGATTATGGTAATGTGAGCTAACAATGCCTCCGAGGGAATCGCCTTACCTCCTGCTATGGAATTAAAATAACTTAATAAGGGAGCCTCTGTGTGGTAGGAAGGTCTCGAAGTAGGCCTTAGTGAACCCGTCCGGGCCCGGGCTCTTCCCGTTGGGCAAAGACTTGACCGTCGATCTAAGCTCAGTCAGGTTAATAGGTTGTTCCAAAGCTGAGGACTGGTCATCTGTGAGCGAGGGGAGGCCTGACGAGGTCAGGTAGTCACGTATCGCTTGCCGTTTAGCGTCTTGCGCCGAGGGGGGGAGTCCAGAGTCCAGGTCATACAAAGTGGCGTAGTAGTCTCGAAAGCCCGCGGCAATTTTGGAGGACAGCACTGTCGGCTCTCCGGAAGGAGAATACAGCTTATGAACATGCATCTGTGCAGTTCGTGCTCGGAGCGCGCGTGCTAACGTGCGCCCGCATTTATTCCCATGCTCATAGAACTTATGGGACATGTAGCGGAAACGTTTGTGTGTCTGCCTATCCAGAAGTCGCAGGAGCAGTTCCCGCAGCTCTGACAAATTTTTTAGTGCCTCCGGACCGCCCGTCGCCTTATGTTGGAGTTCAGCTGTGTGGAGAGCGGTATATACTCTATTAAAATCCGCCATGCGTTCCCGTTTCAGCCGGGATCCCTGGGAGATCAATGCTCCCCTGACCACAGCCTTATGGGCCTCCCACAACGTGCCCTCACCCACATCGCCAGTTGAGTTTTCAGAGAAATAGTGGGACAAGGTGCTCGAGATTTCACCCACCACCCCCGCGTCGTCCAGTAGGTTGTCATTAAGCCGCCATGTCCATGATCGTCGTGAGCCAGAGGGTAGGTCAAAAACGGCTGACACCGGCGCGTGGTCCGGAATAGTAATCTGCCCTATGGAGGCGGAGCGCAGAAGCTCCAGGGTGTAAACGTTGTGCACTTTGGAGTAGTAGCTAAAGTCACGGTCAGAGGAGTGTAGCATACGCCAGCTGTCAGTTAAAAGAAGGGATTGAAGGGACCTGCGGAAGTGTTTAAGGAACGCATATGAGTGCGGGGGTCTAGCATGGGAAGTGTCTAACAAGGGATTAGGGCTGACATTGAAATCCCCTCCTAGGATCAGGAAACCCTCTCTAAACTCACCTAGGCGCTCTAGCATAGTGTCCAGGAATCCCAGCTGATTCACGTTAGGGGCGTATATAGACGCCAGCGTATACTTATGTCCCGCCAGAGAGCCTTTCAGGAACACATAGCGACCCTGGGGGTCTATCTGAGTGTCCGTGGGTTGGAAAGGGCACGACCTGTGTATAGCAATGGCTGTACCTCTGGATTTAGGGGTCGGGGATGTGCTAAGGAACCACTGGTTAAATAAGTGTTTAGGGAGTCTGGGTAGCGACTGTGGCATGAAGTGGGCTTCCTGCAAGAAGACCACCTGTGCTTTAAGCCATTTCAACTCCCACCAAACTTGCTACGCTTGTGAGGGGAGCACAAGCCTCTAACATTATAAGAGCTTACCTGTATGGTGGCCATAAGTAAAGACGAAGGGAGTGGAGTCTCAGAGCATGGCGAGGTACCCAGTGTGGAAGGCGGAGTATCAAGGCACACCTGTGAAGAAGTAAAGTAGGAAAGAGATGAGAGAAGGAAAGGAGAAGGAAGAACAGAAGGGCAAGTGCAAGAGCGGGAAGAAGGGAGACAAAACAAGAAGCATCAAAAAAACATAAAAACATGTCAAATACGACAAAATGGCCAAGGCCAAAATAGTCTAACAAAATCACTATGGACCCTGTCCGGGACCCCGATCCTACATGGAGGGGGGGCTCGGACCCCAGTCCAAGATCCCAATGGGGATCGGTACCCAAAATGAGAGGGTGGCCTACTGGGGGAACGCGGCCAACACGGAAAGAGGTAGAGGGGGAACACCCACCACCGACCACCGCATCAGGTGTGGGGCTGTGGGGGAGAGAGGGATAAGGAGCTAATAGTCATTAGTTGGGCAACCACAGAAGGCACAAGCAATATCTGGCCCTAATCAGGCGGAAGTCATGGCTCCAGCTTTAGGGATCTTCAAGCATCTTCAGTCGGGGGTGTAATCAGGCAACAAGGCATGTAGAAAAAAAGAAAAGCAAAAGAAGCTATCAGTCACCAACAGGAGCAGGGCCCTGTGAGGATTCAGAGAGGCGCAGTCCACGTCCCCTTCTTCGGTTCCTGCGCTTGGCCGTCTGCCAAGGGCCTGAAGGCGGCAAGGTGATAGCAGGGAGAGCCGACGATGTCCTCCAGTCCGGGAAGTCCACCGGGTCCAGGTCAAGAGAGGAAAGGAATTGTGGCAAGTCATCTTTCGTGCGTAGGGTCACTGTTCTGCCCTCCTTGGTGACCTGTAGGTAAAAGGGGAAACCCCGGTGGTATGGCAGGCCTGCAGCTTGTATGGCCATCAGGAGAGGTCTCAGTGACCGCCGCTGCATAAGAGTGCGCCTAGAGATGTCTTGGTAAAAGGACAGATGCGCACCGTCAAAATCATAATGGGTCTTGCCCCGCATTTTTTGCATGATACGGTCCTTGAGCGTGTACTTATGGAGCTTGCAGATAACATCACGCGGGTTGTTCGCGTCCTGGGACGGTGGTTTAAGTGCTCTGTGCGTGCGGTCAATTTCCACAGTGGCAGTGGCCGGCAGGCCCAAGATGTCCTTAAAGATATCTTCCAGGGTAGGGACAATGTCTCTCGCTCCTGTCGCTTCAGGCAGACCCCGTATCCGAATATTCGCCCTGCGGCTGCGATTCTCTATGTCATCTAAGTGGCATAACAGGGCCTCTATTTGATGGTCCTGAGCGGAGCATTTCTCCTGCAATTGTGAAAGGACTGGGAGCACATCTTCCAGCTTCTGCTCCAGGGTTTCCACCCTATTGCCCAGATGAGTAGTGTCAGTCTTAAGCTGGGCCACATCGTCTTTCAGGGCCCTCTCGACCCGGTCCGCAAAACGCTCCAAATCTGCCTTTGTAGGGAGGGCCCAAATATGGCGCCGGATGTCCATGTCCTCTAAGGGATCAGGCTCCTCAGACAGGCCCAGCAGAGAGGAGGGCGAACTCGGGGAGATCGGAGCCGTCGGGTCACTCACCGGCGACGGAGAAGGCACGGGAGACCCCGTTTGTGCTTGGGACCGGGGCATCTTAGCCTGCGAGGCCGGAGCCGCGGCCTGCGTCTTCCCAGCCGGCGCCATCTTGGAGGCCTCGCGGCCGGCTCTGGACGGCTCCACGAGGTAGGAATCGAGCTGACCCTGCTTTGTTCGGGCCCCCCGGGGGGCTGTGAGGATGCCCGGTTCTTCTGTGACATAATTAGCGGCGATCGAGTGAAGTCCCTCACCCGTGGCTGTGATTATGTGGAGCGGAGCAGCAGGCACACGCGTCCTCACTCCTCCATAGCCAGGACACGCCCCCCTGTTGCACATCTTTTAATAAACGTTTGATGGTACTTCACTATTTGAGCCTTTGTTCCTTCCTTGGTTCCTCGAATGGGATGTGGAGTCACAAGCGCAGCGGAGGAATTTCCAGTGGAGACCCTTACTTACCAGCAGTGGTCGAATCTGTGCCTCTTCTCCATGGCCCTAGTGGATCGATATGCCTGATTTAAACCTGGATCTGGTAAGAGTACATCTTTACTTACCTTTCGTGGGATTGTTTGATTCCTGTAATCAGAGATCGGTGGTGGATTGGTTCCTGGATATACCTCTATTCTACAATTGCCTCTGTTTATTTATTGGACAATTTGCTTTTTTGTTTTTTTCCCACATTGGGATTATATATTTTTTGTGTTCCTTGGCATTAGTGCATCTTCTAATGGACTAAAGAGACATTTCTCCTTTAAGTGCTTGATCTATGATAGTATGATATTTAGATTACCCCTAAAGTTTTTCACATATTATTTGGGTATCCTCACGGATTTTTTCTAAATGCACTTGCACTTGTTTCATACATTTATTCACAACATTATGTTGTGATTCTGAGCGCAACTCACCTTTTTTCCTTATCTGTACAATTACGTGTATATCACATGTTTAGTGTTGCTGCTGGATTTATTCACTTATTTATTCAATTTATTCAATTTATTCACTTTATTCATTTTCTTATTTAATTGATTAAGTTCACTTAATTTTCTTTAGCGCAAGGAATTTCCCCCCTTGATAGTATTACAAATTGAAAAGGCACAAGCTAGTACACAATTGAGCAACACTATTTGGATTCCTGCACAATACAGAGCATTGCATCACAAAATATACGATATAACACGGGACACTTTAAGAATGTGGGATAGGACTCAGACACTACTCGATAGGAAATTTAATTCTCCACTTATGAATTTAAAAGAAAATGCTTACTTTGCACCTGGGGAAAAAAAAACTGGTGGGAATTGGATTAGGAATGACACAGTTCACCTAGGTGATATTATAAAAGACGGTGAGATAATGACCTATGAAGAACTGAAAACAAGAACGGATTACTGGAATCTTGATAGGTGGCATTACTCCCAGTTGCATCACTTCGTGCGGCACCTCCCCCGCCCTTTACGGACGGGGCGGAGCTGACACCATTAGAGAAGATATGCAAATCAGAAAATTCTAAGGGCACGATCACAAAACTTAATGGGATACTTATTAAATTGGGAGCACGGGGGGAAGCACCTTTTGTAGAGAAATGGGAAAGGGAGTTGGAAATCCCTAGAGGGGTAAATACTTTTCAGAGAATTATGCAATTGACTCACTCTTCAGCAATTGACATACGAACAGCCGAGACAAACTACAAATGCATATCGGGTTGGTATATTACCCCTGATAAATCCTATAACTTCAAAGCAGGACAGACCGCCGAGTGTTGGCGGGGATGCCCAGACAGAGGAACAATGGCACATCTATGGTGGACATGCCCGAAAATTCTAAACTATTGGGACACAATTCTAAGCCAAATAAAAGAGATAACGGGCAAGGAGATAAAGAAAGATCCCTGGGTTGTCCTTTTCCACGGTAGTCAAGAGGGCATCAAAAGATATAAGCAGTCCCTCTTACCTCACCTGCTTAATGCAGCAAAGAGGCTTATTCCAAAAAAGTGGCAGGAAACCAAAAGCCCACAGATCTGGAACTGGATAGATGCAGTGGAGGAAACGTATAGGTTAGAAGAGCTAAAGGAGAGTCTTTCAGAAATAAACAGTGACTTCAAAGAAAAATGGAAAAAGTGGACTGAGTACAAAAAAACATGGAGCTACGTAGAGAGACTGAGAGTTCCCTAGTCATTGATACCCTGGGAATATAGTATCCCAGGGTATAGATGTACAAGTGGACCGCTAACAAAGTTAGATACCTTAGCTTTTAAGTAAATAAATAATCTGCACATTATGGTTACATTTTTTAACGCATCTTTTATATGGAAAGGCAGTAGATTCCTGGGAGCCACGAGAGGGGGAGGGGGGGAGGAGGGGGGGGGGAATGAATCTTATTTGAGCTTTGATCGGCCTCCTCAGCTAAGGGGTAGATAATAACGGAGCATTGGCTAGAACCAAATACCTGAGCGGGAAGGCGACATTTATATTTACTTCAAAAGCTTAAAAAAAAAAAAGCACTATTGATGTTAAGAGATATTGCTTATGCCTGCATAAAAAAACACATATGATGCAAACCGTAAACAGAGACGTAAGAAGCATCCAATCATGAGCTGGTCAAACAATCCCACCAGAAGGTAAGTAAAGATGTACTCTTACCAGATCCAAGTTTAAATCAGGCATATCGATCCACTAGGGCCATGGAGAAGAGGCACAGATTCGACCACTGCTGGTAAGTAAGGGTCTCCACTGGAAATTCCTCCGCTGCGCTTGTGACTCCACATCCCATTCGAGGAACCAAGGAAGGAACAAAGGCTCAAATAGTGAAGTACCATCAAACGTTTATTAAAAGATGTGCTCCCGATATGCTCATTGACCCTTATCTGGAATTTTCTCACAGTTCGTCCAACATATTGTAACCCACATGGGCAAGTGAGTAAATACACCACATGGGTCATAGAGCATGTAATGAACGATCGAATATTGAACGTTGGGACGGTACTATTTGAGACAAAGCTCAAAGTTTTGCGTTCTTTCACTGCATTGATTTTGCAAACAGCACATTTTTTACATTTATGATAGCTCCGTAGGTACATAAGGTGGACGTTCAGTGCGTCGCCCGTGCCCTTTGACAACGTCATTTATGATGAAACCGGTCAGGGCGGAGCCACGCACTAAACGTCACCGCGTTTACGTGCGCCCGGAAGCACGGGCGCACGTTGTTACTGCTATTCTGCTTGGCTATGCCTGTTTAGCCGGCAATTTTGAATTTTAAAATTTGTATGTGTATATGTTGCACATCTTTTAATAAACGTTTGATGGTACTTCACTATTTGAGCCTTTGTTCCTTCCTTGGTTCCTCGTGGGATCAGCTGGTGAGCTAGAATATCAGACTGACTCCTGTTTATTTCTGTTACTTACGCTTTTTTGAGCTACCACTTATAAGATGCACTATTGCCTAAGTGTTTATACACCTTTCACTGGTTGCACCAGCGACTTTGTTGCATTTAGTTTAGGTGTTGTATGATCCGGTATTGTACACAATTTAGTTGAGATTCAACTTCTGTATGAATTGCATAGTCACTAGAGTGTTTATTATAATTTTTCTTGTTTCTAATTTCTCACTCATACCATTGAGACCCTCGGTCGTAGGGCGCCCCAATTCAGGTATAATTTTCATACTAGCGCCCTCTTCCCCCACTATTGATTCTATTGCTCAATATATTCTTTTGTATATGTTTTGTCACAGAGGAGCAGCTGGTCACTAAGGGCCTGATTCCCAAAAACCTGTGTAAATTTAGGATTATCTAACTTATGTCATTTAAGTTACGGCGCCCTAAGTTGGTGTCGTAACTACCGTATCCACAGCACATTTGCGCACAAAATTGCGCCATCCTTAACTAAGTTCCAAGGCGTAAGGCGTGGCTATGGCAAGTGGGAATGAAGTGGGCATGCTTCATTGTAATGAGCCGTGACCCCATGCAAATGAAGTGCCGGCCGTACTGCGCATGCGCGCACGAATCTGGACCTCACTGCGCATGTGCAGAACTTTGGTCATCGCAATCAGTGAGATAGGTAAAAGGCCAAGCGTACTTAGTTTGAGGATCGCCCTGTGAATAAATAGCCCCAGGTCAAACACACTTCTATTGCAAAAGTATTTCCCTGTGTTCCCTTCCTAAAGCAAGTTGCTTCTGCTTTGAACGGTTTGTCAGTGTTTGTTGGTAAATTTGTTTGTTGAGAAAGTGTTTGTGGAGTTGGAGGGTATAGTTGGTGTTTGTTTTTGCTAATTTGTTCTTTGTTTTGATTGTTTGCTTGTTTGTTTTTGATAAGTGTGTCTTTTTTGGTGTCTGATTGTTTTTTGTTTCCCTTTTTTGCCTGTTTGTTTTTGATAAGTGTGTCTTTTTTGGTGTGTGTTTTGTTTTGGTTTCCCTTTTTTGCCTGTTATTTTTAGAATTTATAGTAGCTGTCTTTTTTTTTTTTTTTTTTTGATCGTTTTTATTTTCTTTGTTGTGTGTGTGTATTGTTGTTTGTTTTTTGGGTGAGTTCCCTGTTGCTGGGTGTTGTCTGTCATGGCTCCGAAGCGCAGGAAGCTAAATTTTACACCGGCAGAGAAGCATATACTTGCTCAGGGCGTCATTAAATATGGGCGATTTCTCCATGGCCCTGAGAGCCACAACACCACCCCGGCCAGGAGGAAGGAGATCCTTAAAAATATTACAGATCGGATCAATGCGGCGGGGGGGGGGAGACCAGGACCATCGCTGGAGTTAAAAAATAAATAAATGACTTGAGGAGCGTGTCCCGGAACAAGCTGGCCACGCTGCATGCCCATAACCAGGGGCACTGGAGGAGGGGGACCCTGCCCAGTCAGGATGAGTGAGGAGAATGGGCAGTGGCCCAGTGTTTCCCCCACAGCAGGTGGTGGGCCTGCCTGGCTTGACAATGATCCTCTTAGGAGGACAGGTAATTTTTTGAAATTTATATCTGGTGATTAGCATGTTGTGGGTGGGGGGAAGGGAAGATGCGCCAAGTGTGTGGATCCACCAACCTGTTGATTGTTTTGTGTCCTCCCCAGATGGCCAGGAGGTTGCAGCCCCATCAGCCAGGAGGTTGCTGGGGTCATCAGCCCAGGAGGTGGCAGCCCCATCAGCCCAGGAGGTGCACGCCCCATCAGGTCAGGAGGTGGCAGGCCCCATCAGGGCAGGAGGATGCAGCCCCATCAGGTCAGAGGGTGGCTGCCCCATCAGGTCAGGACGGTGGCAGCCCCCATCAGCCCAGGAGGTTGCTGGGTCATCAGCCCAGGAGGTGGCAGCCCCATCAGCCCAGGAGGTGGCAGCCCCATCAGGTCAGGAGGTGGCAGCCCCATCAGGGCAGGAGGATGCAGCCCCATCAGGTCAGGAGGTGGCAGCCCCATCAGGTCAGGAGGTGGCAGCCCCATCAGGGCAGGAGGTGGCAGCCCCATCAGGTCAGGAGGTTGCTGGCCCATCAGGGCAGGAGGTTGCTGGCCCATCAGGGCAGGCTGCTGCACCACCCCCAAGACAGGCTGATGCAGAGTCCCAAGAAGGGCAGGATTCGCCATGGGAGGGGAGTGCCTACAACTCCCCTAATTTGGATGTTGAGTGGGAGGAGGATGAGGGGGAGGAAGATGACAATATTGCGATTGGGCAGCAAATCATGATGGGCCAAGATATGACCTTTGAGTCATCCCCTGAGGGAACCCCACAGGCGCCCAGCAGTCAGGCCACCATCATGGGTCGCCCCTTCCAACCCTCCTCCAACATGCAGCAGCACCCATGGCTCACTCCAACTCCTCCTCCAAGGCCACAAGCCTCAGGGGCAAGCAGGGGGTTGGTGCGTCTGCCGGTCAGTCTGTTGAGGGACAATGTCCGGCAGACCCGCAGTCTGGCTGAAATGAAAAAATCTCTAACCAAGGTGGAGCGCAGCCTGGGTGCAATGAGGGAGTCCCTGGGTGAGGTGGCCACCAACTCAGTGGGGGTCATCACGTGTTTGTGGGACCTGAAAAACGCAACAACAGGCGTGGCCCAGGAGGTGACTGCCCTCACCCAGGCTGTGCAGGCCAATACCCAGGCTGTGCAGGCTAATACGGCTGACATTACTTCCTGTCTGACAAGGATAGCCGTTGCCTTGGAGGGAAGGCCAGCAGGAGGACAGACACCAGGGGAGGCTCCTTCTTCTCCTGCACAGACCCCCCCCCCCATGAAAATACTCCCTCCCCTGCACAGACCCCCCCATGAAGATCCCCCAGTCGGCCGTGGCCGTGCTCGTGCCCGTGGCCGTGGGCAGCCCAGAAAGAGCACTCGGCAACATCCATAAGTTGCAGGGGTACTTTTGATTTTTTTTTTTTTACTGTACTTATGATTTGGTTTATGTGTGTGAATGATGTGTGAATGTGGGGGGGTGGCATTCCTGAAAACATAAGGGTGTCACCCTCAGTTTTGGTGGAGTAGGGATCCCCAGGACCAGGGAGAAGTCAACCTAGGTTCCTGAATGGTGTATGAATGCACAGTGACATAATTGGAGCCGTGGCGGGGCGTTACTGCTCCCAAGTACCAAAGGGGGGGGGTACTTGGATCTAATCCAATTCGATGTGCATGTGATGTGTCTGTGCTAGGGACCACAGTGACGTGCATTCATGCATTCTCATTGTGAGATAATTATTGTGCGTTTTCTAACAAAAAAAAAAACATTCTCATTGTCATATAAGTAATGTGCATTTTATGTGCAAAGAAAATATTTACATGTCACATAATCTCTGTGATTTTTTCAGGGGAAAGCCAAAATAAAAAGATAATTAGGGTCCATTTACTGGGCAAAGATGCCTTCAGACAGTTGTCTCCTTATTGCCTGGCCCTCAGCAGACCGGGTAGAGGGGGTTTGGGGGGGGGGGGGGATTGCGGGGGTGGGGGGTTAGGTCAGGACATATTTCCACATGCAGGCCCCTTCTCACAGCAAAATTATGGAGGATGCAACATGCCCCAATAATTTGACAGACAAAGTCTGGGGAATACAAGAGTGTACCCCCAGTCTTGTCAAGGCATCTAAATCTGGACTTGAGAAGGCCAAATGTCCGCTCTACTATTGCCCGGGTCTGGATGTGCACCTCATTGAATTTGCGTTCTCCGGGTGTTTGGGGGTTCCTAAAGGGGGTCATCAGGTGGGGTCCCAACGCATATCCAGAGTCACCTGTAAGGGAAAAGACAGGAGGATATTAGTCATGCATGTGCCCCTTGTGATGTCTGCATCATGGGGGGGGGGGGCATACCTGACACCAATGTCACTCACCAATCAGCCAGCTGTCTCCATACACATTCTGCTCCAAGTCTTGGTAGATCTTGGTCTGCCGTAGGATGTAACTGTCGTGGCACGACCCTGGAAACTTGGCACAAACGTGCCAGATGAGGCCATGGGCATCTACGATCACCTGGACATTGATCGAATGCCAGCCTTTCCTATTTCTGAACAGGTGTTCAGTTTCATGGGGGGGCTGTAGTGCCACATGGGTGCAGTCTATCGCCCCGATGGTCCTTGGGAAGCCAGCAATGCTGTAGAAGCCTGTCATGGCTTGCACACGCTGCTCCTCCTGGGTGGGCATCACAAACTGGTTGGTCATGCGCCGCAGTATGGCAGGGACCACCTGATGGACACATCTGCTCATTGTCGACTGCACCATCCCAGCCAGACCTCCAGATGCACGCTGGAATGAGCCACTGGATAAAAAATGCAGGGTTGCCATCACTTTATGTAGAGGTGTCAGGGCATGGGAGCGTATGGTTGGGGTGATAAGATCCTCATGAAGTAGTTGGGTGATCTCCAGGATGGCTTCCCTATCGAACCTGTAGTTGCCATACACCTCATAATCTGGCATTTCCAAAAGATCACGCCGTGGACGATAAACTCTCGCCTGTGCCCTCATCCTCCTCCTCTGTGCCCTCCTCCTCCTTTGTGCCTGTAAGGCAGCAAGTGCCGTCAGAATCATAGCTGGCCCTGGCATTTTTCCAAAAAAGAACCTTCTCAACTATAGCTCTAAGCTCTAGTCACTACCTACAGCAAACCCTTCCACAGCATGTGTAAAATTAGGGCTGGTTTTATAATGTGGAAATTTAGTCAGGAAAACTAACAGGTGCGCACAGGGCGGAAAATACGGCGCACACACTTAATTTTGAGAATCGCCCTAACTCCCTCATTTGCATCTTTGCCTATCAAAAACAGCGGCGAGACTAGCGTAATTTGCGCCCGGGGATGCGCTGGTGTAACTAATTTAAGTAAGGCTGAAAATACCGAAATCTTTGCTTAAGTCGTTTTGAAGATCGTGCGCAAATATACGCGCCGTGTAAATTTAGAAAACTGGAGTTAAGTCTGCGTATCTCTTTTGGGAATCAGGCCCCAAGTATTTAATTATTTTTCATTAGTGATTAATTTATATACACTTATCTAGAGTTTGGCGCGGAAACACACCCCATTTATATACAAATGCATATCGGGTTGGTATATTACCCCTGATAAATCCTATAACTTCAAAGCAGGACAGACCGCCGAATGTTGGCGGGGATGCCCAGACAGAGGAACGATGGCACATCTATGGTGGACATGCCCGAAAATTCTAAACTATTGGGACACAATTCTAAGCCAAATAAAAGAGATAACGGGCAAGGAGATAAAGAAAGATCCCTGGGTTGTCCTTTTCCACGGTAGTCAAGAGGGCATCAAAAGATATAAGCAGTCCCTCTTACCTCACCTGCTTAATGCAGCAAAGAGGCTTATTCCAAAAAAGTGGCAGGAAACCAAAAGCCCACACATCTGGAACTGGATAGATGCAGTGGAGGAAACTTATAGGTTAGAAGAGCTAAAGGAGAGTCTTTCAGAAATAAACAGTGACTTCAAAGAAAAATGGAAAAAGTGGACTGAGTACAAAAAAACATGGAGCTACGTAGAGAGACTGAGAGTTCCCTAGTCATTGATACCCTGGGAATATAGTATCCCAGGGTATAGATGTACAAGTGGACCGCTAACAAAGTTAGATACCTTAGCTTTTAAGTAAATAAATAATCTGCACATTATGGTTACATTTTTTAACGCATCTTTTATATGGAAAGGCAGTAGATTCCTGGGAGCCACGAGAGGGGGGGGGAGGGGGGGGGGGGAATGAATCTTATTTGAGCTTTGATCGGCCTTCTCAGCTAAGGGGTAGATAATAACGGAGCATTGGCTAGAACCAAATACCTGAGCGGGAAGGCGACATTTATATTTACTTCAAAAGCTTAAAAAAAAAAACTTTTTCCTAAGCACTACTGATGTTAGAGATATTGCTTATGCCTGCATAAAAAAACACATATGATGCAAACTGTAAACAGAGATGTAAGAAGCTGGAATCATGAGCTGGTCTCTAGAATTTGGTAAAAGCTGACGTGGTAAAAAAAAAAAAAAAAAAAAAAAAAAAAAAAAAAACATTAGCTACCCCTCATATAGCAGGGGTAACTATACGCCGAAAAAAGACGAACGCAAACAACGTGGGGACCTCTGGGCCCTTTAAAAAAAAGAAATAAAAAATATATATAAAAATATATATATTTTTTTTAAAAAAGGGGGTTGCCATCTGGGGCCCTGGGCCCTTTAATATTTTTTTTTATAAAAAAAAATTACAAAAGAAGGGGATTGCCACCCGGGACCTCTTTTTTTATTAAAAAAAAGGGGGGTTGCCATCCAGGGTCCTGGGGACCTCTGGGCCCTTTAACCTCTTTACCACTGCGCTATAGACAAAAGACGTCTACAGCGCGGTGGAGTTATTTCTGGGAGGACGTCCCTGGGAATCCTTCACTCGCGCGCCCCCTGGGGCGCGCTCCCGAATCATCTGTGAGCGACGGGTCTCGCATCACAGATCGCGGTAAATCGCCGCTGATAGCGGCGGTTTACCACATGATCGCTGCGTCAAATGACGGAGCGATCACTTGTAAACAAACCGGTGTCATGTCATGACGCCGGTTCCTCCCTCTCCTCTCTGTACCGATCGGTACAGTGTGAGAGGAGAGGGGGGAGAGCGGAGGCAGCAGCAGCTGCTGTGGCTGGATCTGTGACAAATGCAGTCACAGATCCAGCCATCCTTCCCTGCGCAATACTCTGCAATAAAATCAATACTCTGCAATAACCCCCCATATTCTGCAATACCCCCATCCCCCCCATACTCTGCAATAACCCCCCCCATACTCTGCAATAACCCCCCCCTATACGCTGCAATAACCCCCCCCCCCATACTCTGCAATAACCCCCCCATACGCTGCAATAACCCCCCCCATACACTGCAATAACCCCCCATACTCTGCAATAACCCCCCCGTACTCTGCAATAACCCCCCCATACTCTGCAATACTCTGCAATACCCCCAATACTCCGCAATACCCGCTAATAGACAGAAACAAGATTTTTTTTTTACAGAATTGTCAGTGGTTTTTCTTTATAAGCGCAAAAAATAAAAAACCCAGAGGTGATCAAATACCACCAAAAGAAAGCTCTATTTGTGGGGAAAAAGGACAAAAATTTCAGATGGGCACAATGTTGTATGACTGAGTAATTGGCATTCAAATTGTGAGGAGCACCGAAAGATGAAATTTGTCTGGTTAGGAAGGGGGTTTATTTCCCCAGTGGTCAAGAGGTTAATACAAATAAATAAATGAATAAAAAAAATCTATAAAAAAAATAAACATTAAAAAAAAGAAAAAGGGTGTTTGCCACATGGAGCCCTGGGGACCTCTGAGCCCTTTAATAATAATAATAAAAAAAAAATATATATATATATATATATATATATATATATATATATATATATATATATATATATATATATATATATATATATATATATATATATATAGAAAAAAAAGAAATAAAAAGGAAAAAAAAAGAAATAAAATAATATACATTTTTTTTTTTTATAAAAAAAGGGGGGTTGTCATCCGGGCTCTGGGGATCTACGGGCCCCTGGGGACCTCCAGACCTCTTAATAAAAAATAAAAATATATTAAAAATATATATATTTTTTTATTTAAAAATAAATAAAAAAAAGGGGGTTGCCATCTGGGGGCCTCCGGACCCCTAAAATATATATATATATATATTTTTTTTTTTTCAAAGGGGGTTGCTTTGGGCCCCCAACAGTGACAGGGCCCCGTTTGCCCTATGGTAAAGACGGCCCCGGGGGAGGGGATCAGTAAGAGGCACAGGTGGTGATGGGAGAGGATGGCACCATCGCTGCCACCTCCCTCAAGTACCACCGCTGGTACATGAGGGTGGTGGCAGCGGTGGTACTTGAGGGAGGTGGCAGTGGTGGTGCCATCCTCTCCCACCACCTGTGCCTCCTTACTGATCCCATCCCCCCACCACTGATCTCATCCCTATCCCCCCCATTAACACCAGCTTCTACTGATCCCATCCCTCCTCCCCATCAGCACTGTTAGGCCTTGTACAGACGGGCAAACATGTACGATGAAAACGGTCCGCCGGACCGTTTTCAGCGTACATGTCTGCCCGGGGATTTCTGTATGATGGCTGTACACACCATCATACAGAAATCCGCGCGTACTCGATACGTGGGGGGGGGGCCGTGCCGTCGCCGCGACGATGACACGGCGACGTGCGCGGCCCTGCCAGTTCAATGCTTCCACGCATGCGTCAAAGTCATTCGACACATGCAAGGGATGGCGGCCGCTCGGACATGTACGGTAGGTCTGTACAGACGACCGAACATGTCCGACGGGCAGGATTCAAGCGGGCATGTTTTAAAACATGTTCAGAAATATTTGCCCGCTGGAAAAAGGCCCGGCGGGCAAATGTACGCTGGAATCCTGTGCGCTCGGGCCTACACACGACCGAACATGTCTGCTGGACCAGTTTCAGCAGACATGTTCGGTCGTGTGTACGGGGCCTTACTGATTCCATTCCCAAGGTCAGATTTAATTGATCCTATGATTGCTTCATAGGATCAGGAACCAATGTATTGCTTCATTTATGTGAAATCCCTGGTGATATGGCCAGTCCCTCTGCTTTTCTATTAAAAACTTACCACACTAGGCAGGAGAACACATCATGGTCAGTACTCTAGTCAGGCTGGCAACGCCGTGTGCTCTCCTCCAATGATCAATAAATGTTTTACTTTGTTGTACAGTGTAAAAAATAAAGTATCAAAATCATGCATTTGATGGCACGGTGGCAGCGTTTGATGGGTACAGTGGCTGCGTTTGGCACAGTGGCAGCGTTTGATGGGCACAATGGCAGCATTTGATGGCACAGTGGCAGCATTTAATTGCATAGTGACAGCATTTGATGGGCACTGTGGCTGTGTTTGATGACGCAGGTGGCAGTGTTTTGATAGCACAGTGGCAGCTTTTGATGGGCACAGTGGCAGCATTTGAGGGCACAGTGTCTGCATTTGATGGCACAATGGCAGCATTTGATGGCACAGTGGCTACAATGGATGGGCACAGTGGCTGCAATTTTTCAGTTTGTTCCCCCCCCCCAAAAAAAAAAATAGAGCACCAGCCATCACTGCATGCGATATTAATACAGTGATCTGCCCTGCTGTGTTATTGTTTTCTGAAAGGGGCGTGGCTGCCAAAACACTCCGGTCAGCCCATGGCTGAGAGTGCTGATCGGGAGCCGATCGGCAGACCTTTTTCAACAAAACACCTGGCTTTCTGTCAGACCGGTTGCAGCACACAAGGGCCGAATGTTGGCCGGTTTCTATGCTGCCCAACATTCGGCCCGTGTGTACTAGGCTTTAGGCTGCATTCGCAAGGGCATTTAGCAGTGGAGTAAATCTGATTCCTGCTGCTGGGTTTGATAGCTGAGAGCGGATAGCTGCTGCTGCCGAGCCCATACACTTCAATGACACAAAGGGGTTATTTATGACAGACAAATCCACTTTGCACTACAGTTGCCTGGGCACGCGCATGCGCACACACATGGACGCCCACAGTTGCCTGGGCGCACCAATGCGCATGCGCGGCACAGCGTTATTGCCACCAGACAGCCTATTTAAGAAAGTGCCTTAACCCCAGACGCTTGCTGACCGGTCTTTAGCTGTGTCCTGATCCTCTGAACCTTGCTTGTTACCTGCTTGATACCCGTTACTGATCCTGACTAAATCTGACTCTGCTTCTGGACTCTGATATACTTGATTACTGGTACTTGACTCCGGCCTTCACCTGACCTCGCTCCTGCTTATGCCTTGTACTCTGCAGTCCGCCTGTTACTGAACCTGGCTATCTCCACGACTCTGCTCCCATCATCTGCCCGGCTCTAACACTTCCTCTGGGAACCTGTGCTGGCTCTCTATCATCACACCTCTCCTGGGTTCAGTGCTCTCCTGTCTCCTGACCACAGGAAGTACTGACAAGCCACCAAGCCTGAACCTGCAAGTTTGTTGAAGTTCCTCTTTATTATCCGCTGATCTTCTGAGTTTTATCCCAGTTCTTCAACTGCTGTTCTGCTGCTGCCACCGAGCCTACAACTCCCACCACGAGTTCTACAAGCAACGTTCCCAGGCACTCATGTTCCTTCTGTACCTATCCACCATCTGTTCCACCTTCAGTGGGGCTTGGGTAGGAGATACAAGGGAGGCCGACCTTGTCATATCAGACTCCTACCAGGTACGTGACACTTACTCTGAGTCTGTCTGTGTGGCTGTCACAATTTATGCTAGCATGGCTCCTGCACCCAGGGCCAGCCAATATGCATCATCGCTGCAGACGCTTCCACAACACGACTTCACTCCCCCTAAGTTTACAGCCCCGTCCCGGTGGCATTACGTCACACACGGATCATCATCATGGGAGGAGCGTAGAGAGCTGCTGCCCAAGCTCAGCCTACAACCAAGAGGAGCCAGCGCCACCAAGGAGGAACCAGCAACTTCCTTGCAAGATCAGACAGCAGCACATGAACAGCCAGTGTGTATCGCATATGAAAGTAAGCAATCACTAAGCTAAACTAAGCTGATGTCATACGGGATGACTCCATCTGACTGCAGTCGGCAGATCAATAATGAACTGTCTGTGATTTCTGTAAAATGCAGCATGGTGGGGGAGGTGTAAATGTACTGTCACGGTCATTGATGTATTAATGTACTGCCACTAGTCACTGTCACTGATGTATTAATGTACTGTCACTGGTCATGGTAACTGATGAATGAATTTACTGGTCATGGTAACAGGTGAATGAATCTACTGGTCATGGTAACTGATGAATGAATTTACTGGTCACGGTCAAAGATGTATGAATTTACTGGTCATGGTCAAAGATGAATGAATCTACTGGTCATGGTAACTGATGAATGAATTTACTGGTCATGGTAACTGATGAATGAATTTACTGGTCACAGTCAAAGATGAGTGAATTTACTGGTCATGGTAACTTATGAATGAATTTACTGTTCACGGTCACAGATGAATTAATCTACTGGTCATGGTAACTGATGAATGAATTTACTGGTCATGGTAACTGATGAATGAATTTACTGGTCACGGTCAAAGATGAGTGAATTTACTGGTCATGGTAACTGATGAATGAATTTACTGTTGTTCACGGTCACAGGTGAATTAATCTACTGGTCATGGTAACTGATGAATGAATTTACTGGTCATGGTAACTGATGAATGAATTTACTGGTCACTGTCACGGATGAATGAATTTACTTGTCATGGTCACTGAATTATTAACGTACTGCCACTGCTGGTCATGGTCTTACACAAGTCATTCTAAAGGCATCTAATGTTGGAATGCATCTTTTTCTCTAAATAAAGAATATAAATAAAAAAGACGTTTATACTTACAGTGGAATGTTTTTACTTACGTTTTTTGGCGAAATTGCGTATAGTTTATATACTGTTTTTGTGTGTTTGCTTAAATAAAGTGGGCCGGTCTGGATGAAGTCCAGGGCCAAATTTTTGTCCCAGTCCAGCCCTGCAACCTGCCTGCCGGATTCTGCTATAGCTAACCTCATACAATCATAAATATAAAGGGGTTCTGCGCGAACCAACACACTGGTGGAAGAAAAAGATGAATCACTATATATATATATATATATATATATATATATATATATATATATATATATAAAATAAATGTAAATAATGGTGAAGGTGGAGGTGAAAACAGTCCCAATATGTGATGAAATGAATCAGAAGAGTGGAGCTCAAAAATGAGTGGAATAAATGAATAAATCAAAAAATGAGGTGATGGGAATGCAATAGATAAATATAAAATAGTGAAAACAATGAGTAAAATATGAGTGTGAAAGTGTCCCAATAATGATGTTCCAAGCTGTCAGATGGTAGCCGCAATGTAGCTGAACTTCCACTAGGCGGATGATTGACAGGTGTATGGTCCACTCCCTCACCAGGCTCCCAGAACGCTTACCTCAGAACAAAAATTACAATGCATCCAATAGATCCTGAGTGTAAATACTCTGTTGACAACCATAAGGATCTTCCCTCTTAATAATGACTGCTGGAGCGTCTCCTCGGCCAATCCCTAATTGAGCTCCGAACGGGAAGGGAGAAAAGAGAACACAAGGGCTACAATAGTGTATTATTGTAAGACTCAGGAGGGTATTTTAACTACTTACCCCCCGGACCATATTGCTGCCCAAAGACCAGAGTACTTTTTGCGATTCGGGACTGCGTCGCTTTAACAGACAATTGCGCGGTCGTGCGACGTGGCTCCCAAACAAAATTGGCGTCCTTTTTTTCCCACAAATAGAGCTTTCTTTTGGTGGTATTTGATCACCTCTGCGTTTTTTATTTTTTGCGCTATAAACAAAAATAGAGCGACAATTTTGAAAAAAATTAATATTTTTTACTTTTTGCTGTAATAAATATCCCCCAAAAATATATATAAAAACGTTTTTTTTCCTCAGTTTAGGCCGATACGTATTCTTCTACATATTTTTCGTAAAAAAAAATCGCAATAAGCGTTTATTGATTGGTTTGCGCAAAAGTTATAGCGTTTACAAAATAGGGGGTATTTTTATGTCATGTTTATTAATATATTTTTTTTACTAGTAATGGCGGCGATCAGCGATTTTTTTTCGGTATTGCGACATTATGGCGGACACTTCGGACACTTTTGACACATTTTTGGGACCATTGGCATTTTTATAGCGATCAGTGCTATAAAAATGCATTGGATTACTATAAAAATGCCACTGGCAGTGAAGGGGTTAAAACTAGGGGGCGGGGAAGGGGTTAAGTATGTCCCTTGTGTGTTCTTACTGTGGGGGGGGTGGCCTCACTAGGGGAAACACTTATCTTCTGTTCATACATTGTATGAACAGAAATCAGCATTTCCCTCTGAACAGGACCGGGAGCTGTGTGTTTACACACACAGCTCCCGGTCCCCGCTCTGTACCGAGCGATCGCGTGTGCCCGGCGGCTGAGAGAGAGGACGTTATACTACGTGCTCTCGCCCAGCCGAGCCGACCTGCCGACGTAGAACGGCGGTGTGCGGTCGGCTAGTGGTTAATAGAAAAACCTGCGCTTACATCGAAAAACTGAAAAACATGCAGCAAGTAAAAAACACACGAGCGGCGTCTTCACACCGGCTTACGACACTCCAGGTGTACGTCCTATCCAATCCTACGCATTACGACACGGGGGTCACTGTCCTTCGTCTGGGAACCTGATTGGCAGCAACGCCAGATGTCATTACTTCTTGGCTACATATGAGGTAGCCTGTCCGGATAGTTTGCTGAAAGGGTGTCAGCAAGATGACAGAGCACAGAGGAGCAAGTACTGAATAGAAAATAAAAACTTTAAAATGGTACCATTAAGACCACATACAGCTAGAAACGGAGCGACACACCGTCATCAGACTCACATACATTGGGTCAATGATGGGTTCTATCAAATCAGGTCCTCCTCATATATAAATAAATAGCTGATCAAAATAATAATATGGGTTATGTGAATATTAAAATAAGTATATACATAAAAATATGTATAAACAAGTTTATAAAAGATAAATTAAATATATAAAAACATTTTATATATATAAAAAGATACAAAGGTAAAAAAGGGGCACATCACAAGGATGTAGGGTGAGTCCCTCCTGTAAATATGGTGAACCACACCTGTTTGACGTTGTTAAAGCAATCATGTCATAACAATAGCTACATAGCTTAAAGGTGCAAAACAATAACAATACAGTCCTTTCTTCATTCCACTGCTAATAAAACACACCAACTGCAAATGGGAAACCTAATTCGGAGTATAACCAACATAGTTATAAAATGACTATAAGATGACAGGATCAGAAATTGCTGAGGAAACAGTTGAGATCGAATTCAACATTCATTCCTCCGGGTACAAGTGTGCGCAAACAATGAATCCATTTGGATTCACTTTGACTTATCATTCTGATCTTGTGGCTACCTCTCCAAGATGGGTTATATTTTTCTATCCCTCAAAATTGCAATTGGGTCGGGTCTCGATTATGCATCTGATCAAAGTGCCTTGAGACATTGTGCTTTCGGGAAACTTTTTTTATGTTTTCAACATGCTCTTTGATTCTGACTTGAGAGCCCTCTTTGTCCTTCCCACATATTGGAGGGTTGCAGCTACATTGTAGCACATATACAACCCCCTCAGTGTGGCACCCAATAAAATCTTTAATCACATGAGTTTCACCTGTGTTTGTAGCTACAAACTCAGTTTTTTTCTTTTGGAATCTCTGTGATTTACGGCATGGCATAGCACCCCTTACATGGGTAAAAAACCTTTCCGCCGAAAAGAAGGTGTATCCAGGTTTCGGTGGGGGGTTCTACTACTTTTTCACAATCAAGTTTCTCAGAGTGGATGCTCTCTTATACACGATCCTTGGTTTGTCAGGGAGGATTTGTTTTAAGTCCTTATCATTTTTCAAGATGTGCCAGTGTCTCCTGATCAACTTGGCGACATCCTTGTGTTGAGAGTTGTAATTTAGGATTAATCCCGGTGCTGCTTGTTGATGGATGGGTTTTTCTTTGTCCTGTAGCATCACTTTCCTGTCCATTCTTCCAACAGTATCTATATATTTTTTTGCCACCTCAGACTTAACCACAGCAAGAGACTTGCTCATGATTTTAATCATAATTCCGTCTCTACTTTTGGTTTTGCATCATTTGTGGTGTTTTACATATTTTTATATATGTTGTTTTGCTTTTATATATCTTTCCCTTTTTTTTATTTTTTTTATTTTATTAAATGTTTTATTTTCCTTTTCCCCTCCACCTTTAAGGGGAACTAGAACACATTAAACAAAACGGAATACAAAAAGTGGTATCGGCAAAACAGGACATCCCCACCCCGACCCCCAAAATCCCCCCCCCACCCCACCCTCTACCCATCCCCCCCCGACCATCATACGACTCCATCATGCGAATGTATTCCCTTTATTGCAACAGCTTTCCTATTCCTCTCTCAGATTTTCTGCAAAACTCCAAGATTTTTTAAATTCTATCCATAATGCCCAAATATCCCTGTGCCCTACCTTGTCCTTATCTACACCATATTTTAACTTCTCCCTCCTATATGTATCCTCGACGGAGTCTATCCACTCCCACATTTGCGGACTTTCCATATCCCTCCACTTTCTGGGTATTAGTCGTTTCGCTGCGTTCAGCAAATGGGGAATCAATGATCCCTTATATTCATTCACTGGCACCTCCCCCCGTGAAAAAGAACTACCCATGGGTCATCTTCTACTTCTTTTTTAGTTATAACTTTTATCAGGGTCAGGATTTTTTTCCAATAAGTTTTTATCTTCGGGCATTCCCACCAAAGGTGGGCCATCGTTCCCCTTAGCGCACAGCCTCTCCAACACTCCTCTGACTGCCCTTCTCTGAATTTACAGGTTTAACCTGGGGTGGCGTACCAGCCCGTCAGGCATTTGAAGTTCATCTCAGCGGTTCTTACATCAACTGCCGAGGTATGAGTCATATTAAGGATTCTTCCTACAGTCGTTTTCCCCCTTGGGACTCCTAGTTCTCTTTCCCATTTTTGCGGTAGACGCTTGACGAATGATGCTAACTGTAAGTATCTCCATTCGTCGAGCGTCATGGATTCTATCTTATGTTTGATATCGTGAAGTGTCATTATTTTACCCTTTTGTGTTATATCCTTTAACTGTGTTCTATTTCTAATCCAATTTCCACCTACCTCTTTTATCCCGGGTGCAAAATATTCATTTTCTTTTAAGTCTATAAGAGGGGAATTCAATTTTGTTTTTAATTGTTTGTGTAATCTGTCCCATGTCCTCAAAGCGTTATGTGTAATTGCATGTGCTGACGTGTATAAGGATCTATATTGTGGTGGGTTCCAAATTAATCTCCTTAACTGTGCCCTAGCTAGTGTACATTCGATACTAATCCATCTTTTATCCTGGGTCTCTTTAGCCCATTCTATAACCCGTGAGAGGACCGAAGCATAATAATACATTCTGATGTCAGGTACAGCTAAACCACCCCTTTTTTTGGTCCGTTTTAAAGTTTGGGCGGAAATCCTATGTTTTTTATTATTCCAAATATAGTTAGGGAATTAATTATTTTTATATAGAGCGGTGGCAAATAAATTGGGACCATTTGGAATTTATATATAATTTTTGGAACTAGGACCATTTTTACCACATTTATCCTTCCAAACCACGAGATTGGTCTATTGTATATTGTTTTAACTTCTCTTTTAATTTCGTCTAGGAGGGGAATAAAATGTATTCTATAAATTTTCTTAAGAGTGTTTGCCAATTTTATACCCAGATAATTTATCTCTCTCTGCCAAGAGAAGTTATATTTCTTCTGCAAATATTGTTCTTCTGCTTTGTGGATATTAACATTCAAGATCTCCGTCTTTGTTATATTCATTTTAAAGTTTGATACCTCGCCATATTGTTTTAAAGTAGCTATTAATTTCGGAAGGGTGATTCTTGGGCTGCTTATAAAGAATAAAATATCGTCGGCAAAGGCAGCCAGTTTGTGCTCATCTTCTCCTACTTCTACCCCGTAAATTTCTGGGTTTTGTCACACCATTGCCAGTAGGGGTTCTAATGAAAGGACAAATAGGAGGGGGGACAGGGGACATCCCTGCCTGGTCCCATTTCTCATCTTGAGAGGTGCAGATAAGGATCCGTTGATTTTGATCCTTGCGCAGGGATGATAATAAAGCGTTTTAATCCACTTGATCATCCTCGGGCCTATTCCTATGTATTCTAAGGTTTGCATCAAGAACCCCCAGTCTACCCTATCAAACGCTTTCTCAGCGTCTACAGACAGGAGTAGACCGGGGGTCTCTCTTTCTTTAATCTGCCGGAGGAGGAGGAGTGCCCTGAGCCCATTGTATTTCCCTCCCTTCCGGGTATAAAGCCAACCTGGGTGGACCATGGCTGTCATTATTCCCTTCATTCGTTCGGCAAGAATTTTAGCATACAATTTGGTGTCTGCATTCAGAAGTGAAATAGGTCGGAAGCCTGAGCAAAGCGTATTATCCTTTCCCTCTTTTTTTATGACAGTGATAGTTGCTGTTAATGCCTCTCTACTCATCTCATAATCTGCCCCCAGCCCATTGAAGTATTGGCAAAGTCTGGGTACTAGAATGGTACTAAACCTTTGTATATAGGGCAGTCGTAAACCGTCTGGCCCAGGACTTTTCCCTTGGAGCGTTTTTTAGAGCATTGCTGATTTCCTGCTCTGTTATGCTTTCCTCCATTTTAGCAGTCTCGTGCTCTTCTATCTTCGGCAGGTTAGCTTGCTGTAATACTTTCCCTAATCTTGTCCTCTTTCTCACCTGGATCCTAATCTTTTGTTGTACATCGTATAAGCCTTCGTAGTAGCTTCTAAAGGAGTCTGCTATTTTGTTTGTCGCATAAACAAATTTCCCCGTTCCTATTCTTGATTTTTCAATAAAGTTCCTAGTTTTCTTTTTCTTTACCATTCTAGCCAAGTTTTATTGTTTATTTCCCCAAACATATCTTTCTCTCACCGTCCTATCTATAAATTTCTTAGTTTCTTGCTCAGCAAGTGCTCTATATTCGTCTCTTATTGTAGATAATTTTCCCTCTTTTGACCCTGTGTTTTATGTTCCTGTTCCAGCCTATATATTTCTTTCCCTTAGTGTTTTTAATTTACCTCGTTCTTATTTTATTTTCCTTGCCCCTTCTACAATAAAAATCCTCGTATATAGGCTTTGTGGGCGTCCCAGAGGAAGCCCTTGAGATACCCTCCTTATTGTTCTCCCGGAAATAAAATTCCAATTCCTTCTGTACTCTCTCGACTACCTCCGTCGTCTCCCTGCAGACTTTTCATCCAGTCTCCATTCTGGTGGTTTAGTTTTTTTGTATGGATATACTTATTTTCATGGTAACAGGGGCATGGTCTGAAATCGTTGTGATCTCACAACTTGTTTGAACCACCCTCTCCAAAAGTCTGTGGTCCACGAGGATGTAGTCGATCCTCGAGTACGTCCCATGTACAGGGGAAAAAAAAGTGTAGTCACGAGTCTTGGGGTTCAAAATTCGCCATACATCCACCATTTGGTTATGTAACATTTGTTTTTTCAATAACTTAAGATGCTCACAATTAGTCCCCTGTACCGGAGACGTACTATCGAGAGCCGGGCTCATGCAAAAATTAAAGTCTCCCATCAACACTACATGTCCCACCTCATAATCTCTTAGTTTCCTAAGTATTTTACTAATATATTTAACCAAATTCACATTGGGAGCATACACATTTGCCAGGGTAAAATCCTCCCCTCCCAGTTTAATTTTCAAGAATAAAAATCTCCCCTCGGGGTCTATCTGTCTGTCCACCATTGTGAATCGGACATCTTTTGCAAACCCTATGGCTACCCCCGGGATCGCGATGAAATTGTGTCCCCGTAATACCAAACAGGATATTCGGGTGAGTCCAGCTTTATGTTAGACTCTAAGGTTATGTGGGTCTCTTGTAAGTAGACGATATCTGCTTTATACTGCGTTAATTCGCAGAGAATTTTATGTCTTTTGATATGAGAGTTTAATCCTCTTACGTTATATGAAAGAAACTTAATATCTGTCATCTATAGATATATATATAGTTTTTTTTAAGGGATTGGAAAGAATTCTTGTGGAGTCGATCAGATGGTCCCCCGCCCTTGTCCCCCCTCCCCCCCCAAATCCCCCTCCCCATCCCCCCTCCCCATCCCGGCCCAATCTTGGCCTGGGAGCCGCTATTGGTTGCCTCCTCGCCTTCACCCTCGGCTCCTCTCTCGTGGTGGTGCTCCGAGCCACTCCACTGGCTCCTCCTCCCTCCCCCCCCATCCACCCCCCCGATCCCCCTGATCCAGCGCACCTGAACTCTAGGCTACACTAAACTAATCTAATCCACCCAATCCGGTAGCTCAGGAGCTGTTAAATCCATTTTGTAACAGAATTCATTCAGTTCTTCCGGATGCCTTAGTCGTGCAGTTTTACCCCCTTTATGCCAATGAGGCAGCAGGAAAGCCCCATTGATACTTTATGTTTGTGCCCGGCATCAGCTCTAAAAGGGGTTTCAGGTGTCTTCTCCTTGCCAACGTTTCTTTCGACAGATCGGAGAAAATTTGTAACTCGGTCTCTCTATATCTCAGGGGAGGTTTCCCCCTAAGCCATCCCCAGATTTCCGCTTTGTCGACGTAGTTCCTGAATCGCACGACAACATCTCTTGGACCATATCTTTCTGTCTGTTGGGGATTCCCCACACGGTGCACTCTCTCGATCTTAAGGGGCTTCGATTCTGCTGTTCTCTCTAGCAGGGGGTTAAATATTGTGTTCATGATTGCTTTAAGGTCTTCATCCTTTTCTTCGACTATGGCTCGGATTCTGAGATTCTGTCGCCTATTGCGATTCTCCTGGTCCTCTATCCGATATGCTGTCATTCTTTGACCTTCGCTCACAGCCTTTACTTGTTTTCTCAGGATGTTTATTTCCTGGTCATGTTCCTCCATTCTCCTTTCTGTCTCTTCCACTCTTTCGCGGAGCCCTCCTAGGTCTATTCTTACCCTATTAATTTCTGTTCTTATGACATTTTCCATCCTCAGCAGCATCGCATTCATCTCTGCCTTTGTGGGGGGTTGTGTGTCATGGGCTTGCTCTTCAGATTTACTGTGCTCTTGCTCGCTTTCTATTGTCGTTTCTCCTTTAGAACTCTCTGCGCTGCTTACCCCTTTTTTTGTATCATTCTTCATTTTTTCATTCCTTTTTGCGAGTCCTGGGCTTTTAAGGCTCCCTTCTTGAGTCATATATTGCTGTATAGAACTATTCCCCGGATTGTTTTTAGTTGGTTTTGTGGTAACGCCTCTCGTTGATCTATTCATATTGCTTTTATTGGAGGGTCTAATTCTCTTCCCCAGTTTGAAATTATTAAGATTTAAAATATATTTCTTATGCTCTGCCTTACTCGGACCACTGCTCTAGGGCCCAAGAAAATAAATATATATTTTTTTTCCTCTCTTTTTCCTTTTCTTTCTTCCCTTCCCTTCCTCTTCCTTCCCTCCCTATCCCTCCCACTCGCTCCCAATGGTCGCACCGTATCGATTATCTTATGTTCCACTCCAATTAAGGCGTTCAGCACATCCATGACAGGATATGCTGGTCTATCTGTGGGAAGGGAACCAAAGAAAAGAAGAAACAACAAAAGGAAAGAAAAACCAAAGGGATACCCCTCGCGACTATTCAGTCCTGTTTTCCTGATAAGTCCTATCAATTTCCCAACTATTTCAAGGTTCGTTTTCTGCTTTTGGTCAGAACTGTTATAGCAAATGGATCATCCTCTTATGAGGGGAGTGCCTACGGTGTATTTAAAGATTTATCCTGTGTTTCATCAGACCAATTCACCATACGCTCGAGGGCCTACCCCGACTAGTGTTCATGTAATAAGAGAGACGTTTGTATCTAGGAGGGTCTTAATATTCCTTCTTCCTGACCCCCTTTCATGGGCACTGGGATTTTACTAGCGTTTCACAGTTACATGTGAATCTTACACCAATAATGTCCTGAAGGATTGTGTGTTTGTGACCACCATTCACATATATCAATTCCTACTCCTCAATCCACCAAGACTTCAGTGCCTGCTTCACAAGTTCTACCCGGAGTCTCAGCCCAGATTCTCCTCCCTGGGCTGCGCACTACATATATCCTGAGGATTTATATATTTGTGAACACCATACACATGGGGAAATTCCAGCTCCTTGTTCAGTTGATCAGTTGAGACGTCAGTCCCAGTTTAACACACTTCCCCATATGTCACAGTCATGAGTCAATGTCCAGAGTTACTTCCCTGAGCTTATAATCAAAGAATACATCAACATGTGTACACCAGACCAGGCGGGGGGGGCGGGGGGACCCCAGGGGGAGGGGGGGATCGGGACGGCGCCCGACCCTGCTCGGCTCGACTGAGCGTCTCACCCAACCTCAGGACCCTCTCTTCGACCCGCTGCCGCTGCTCCGACTTTCTCAGCTGATCTCCTCCTTCTATGTCCCGATATTTCCTGAAGCGCAGCTGCGTATCTGTCCAGACCCGCTAAGCTGAGGGATCGTGGAGTTCAGGTACTTCGGTCAGTCGAGTCTCGGTTGCGTCCTGGGTCTTGGGTCCCGTCTGGGTGTTGGGTCGTGCTGAGCGGGGCTGAGTCTCCGACTCTGGTCATCGGAATGTCAGCCTCTCACGCTGGCATCCACCGGTCCGTTGCTAGCTTCGTCGGATCTCCGCCACACGCTACCTCCAGCCATGGAGCGCTCCGGCACCTCCCACCCTCACGCACGTCACGTCCTCATCACGTGTCGGCCCCCCAACAGTATCTATTTGATTCTTTATCCAAGATTCCTCATAGCCTTTTTCTTTGAACCTCGAACCAATAATCTCTGCTTTCACTCTGTAGTCACTCTCTCTGGAACAGTTCCTCCTCATTCTTACAAGCTGTCCCCTAGGGATGTTTAAAAACAATGGTTTAAAATGGCAACTGTCCATCGAGAGGTAACTATTAGTATCTACATTTTTAAAATGCGTTTTGGTTATTATCTTATCATTTTCCACGCTAATAGTTAGATCTAAAAAGTCAATAGACTTCTCATCAATCTTCCATACCAGGCTGTATTCTTGTCATTCCTATTGAGTGTTTCTAGGAAGTTCTCCAGGCTCTCTCTACTGCCGTTCCACAGAATGATGATGTCATCTATATATCTTTTGTAGAGTGATAATTCTGTTGGGGTATTTTCATATACGGCAGTCTCCTCCCATAATGCCATGAAGGCGTTTGCCACACTGGGTGCAAATTTTGCCCCCATGGCTATACCAATAGCCTGTTTAAAGTATGTCTGATCATACCAAAAATAATTACATTTAAGGCAAAAATCAAGACATTTAATGAGAAATTTCCTCTGTTTACAGATAAGATTGCTATATTTGCGTAGGAGCCACTTTGTGGCCGAGCAAGCATCGTGATGTTGCACAATGGTATACAATGAAGACACATCTGCCGTTGCCAGTAGTGTTCTCCCTTCACATACCGGCACTGTATCTAAAAGTTGCAAAATGTGTTTTGTATCTTTGAGGTAGGCTGGTGTGGTTTGAACCACAGACTGTATAAAATAATCAATGTAATGTCCCATCCATGAGGACAGGGATACCATTAACTATGGGCCTCCCTGGTGGATTTTCTCTTGATTTGTGGATCTTTGGAATGGTGTAGATTACTGGTATTCTACATGCTTCTGGTATCAAGAATTTAGATTCTATTTTTATTAAGGATCCCTTTCTTACTTCCCAGATGTACGAGCAATCCCAACTCCTTTTTGAATTTCGTAGTGGGGTTACCCAGTAATTTTACATAGGTATTTCCATCCTGCAGCTGTCTACTCAATTCATTCTGATACTGCTCTTTTGATTGTATCACAACCGCTCCTCCCTTATCCGCAGGGCGGATGACAATATCTTTCCTTTGTGTTAGCAGTTTGATCCCCTTCTTTATATGTATCGGGTCACTCCTCCTTTTAAGCTTCAGAGACTCCAGGTCTTGTAAAACTAGCCGTTTAAAAACATCGATATGTTGATTCTTTGCTAACTGTGGGTTATATACTGAGTTGTTTCTCAAAGTACTATGTAAGGGTGCATTCTCCTCACTGGATGGAGCATTCCGAGGTATAAAGGAATTGTTCAGAATGGCTTTTTTAATAGTGAGTTTTCTCACATACTTCTGTATTCCGATATACGTTTCGAATTTATTAAGGTTTTTTGTGGGAGCATGTTTCAAACCTTTATCCAAAACTGATAGTTCTTCTGCAGTAATGGGTTTCCCACTAAGGTTTACAAACGTTTTCTCCAACTACTCTCTTTTGCGCTTGGAATCTCTTTCCCGCTCTATTGCCTCTCTTTGTTCGGGACTTAGCCTGTCCTCCTGAGGCCTTCTTAGAGAGTGGAACGGGTCTTGTCGTCGAGGGGAGTAATCCCTCCTCTCCCTGTCTAAAAAAGCCCTTTGCGCATTATAGTCATATTGACTCTGATAGGGTCGTTGGTCATAATAAGGCTCTTGATGGTCTCTAATAGGCTTGAATCTATTATGGGTGTGTATGGGAGTTCTATCGTATCCTCCATGATAGTCATATTGTTGTGGTGGTCCTCTGTAATCTCTTTGATTAGTTTGATTATTCTGCCCGTTGTTATGGGGTTTCTTAAATGGTTTTCTGAAGGGTTTCTTCCCTGTTTTCTTTGGGGTATGTTGTCCCTGATTCCCATTATATGGTTGATCATAATAGGGTCTACCATAATAGGAGGGTTCATGGTATGGTCTGTTAATCTCAGGGCGAGAGTCCCTTTCTTCTATTCTGGGTTCAGCACGGCTGGCTATAAGTGTTGGATCAAGTATCCTCACTTCTCTCTCTGGTGTTGAGTATGTCGAGTTAGGCTGTGTTTGTTCGACCTTTTGTTGCCACTTGAAAACAAGGTCTGACTTATAGGGGGTTATCCACAAAGCCTTGGCGCAACGTAACTTTTCGGATTTAAGTTACTCCCCCGCAAAATTCCCAAGTTAGGTGCCGATCCACAAAGCACTTACCTGGAATTTTGCAGCGCTGTAACTTAAATCCGTCCGGCGCAAGGCGTTCCTATTCAAATGGGCGAGTCCCATTTAAATTAGGCGCGCTCCCGCGCCGGACGTACTGCGCATGCTCCGTCGGGTAAATTACCCGACGTGCATTGCGCTAACTGACGTCGCTCCGACGTAATTTGCTTAGACGTTAACGTAAATGGCGTCCAGCGCCATTCACGGACGTCTTACGCAAACGACGTAGAATTTAAAATTCGACGCGGGAACGACGGCCATACTTAACATGGCTTAGGACAACTAGGGCTTAGCCCTAGTTTTACGCGGCGGAACTCGACGTAAACGACGTAGATTTAGAGCGTCGGGCCCGTCGGAGCGTTCGTGGATCGCCGTAACTGGTCATTTGCATATTCTACGCCGGCCTCAATGGCCTCGCCACCTAGCGGCCGGCCTAGAATTGCATCCTTAAGATCCGACAGTGTAATTCAATTACACATGTCGGATCTTCGTCCTAACTATGGGAAACTGAGTCTGTGGATCAGTTCCATAGTTAGGACCAGGGATACGACGGCGTAACAGCAGTTACGCCGCCGTATCTCTTTTGAGGATCTGGCCCATAGTCACCTACATCCAGTTGGTACTTTTTCATCTTCCGTTGTTGCACTTCTAGATCCTTGGCCGTTAGATCTTTATTCAATTGTGTAGCCAGTTTCTTGAAATCCTCGGACTCTTTCTGTGGTTCCATTTTGGATCTCAGCTCCTCAATCTGTTTATCCAAAATACGTACTTTACGTTGCTTGCGTTTCAACAGAAACTTCAAGCCTTCCACACTTCTACTATTAAAAAATTCAAACCAATCGTCCATAGACTCTATGTCAATCAGACCATCATTTGGGGGGAGTTCCCACTGGAGTCTCCGGGGGACAATATTTTCCCTTATATACCTGTCAAAGGTGTTGATATCCCACCAAAGACTCACTTTTTTCTCCATATGATGACCTAGCTTCCTCACTAAGCTTTCAAGGTCCATATTACGTGTTCTGTTATGTGGGTTAAAAACATCATCAAGGTTCACATTTCTGTTCTCAACAAATGAAAAAACATCCATAATAGCAGCAAAGGTGAATGTGTAAATAAATAGTGACAAAATGAAAAAATTGCCTTCGCTCTACTACAGACTCCTTGATAGTAATAGCCCAAAACAAATAAGGTGCAGCAATACCTAATAGTGTTTACAATACACAAATGCAGAAATCATAAATATAAAGGGGTTCTGCGCGAACCAACACACTGGTGGAAGAAAAAGATGAATCACTATATATATATATATATATATATATATATATATATATACAATAAATGTAAATAATGGTGAAGGTGTAGGTGAAAACAGTCCCAATATGTGATGAAATGAATCAGAAGAGTGGAGCTAAAAAAATGAGTGGAATAAATGAATAAATCAAAAAATGAGGTGATGGGAATGCAATAGATAAATATAAAATAGTGAAAACAATGGGGCATATCCACAAAAACCTGGCGCAACTTAAAAAATCCCATTTAAGTTACACTGCCTTAAAATTTCTACCTAAGTGCCCGATCCACAAAGCACTTACCTAGAAATTTCAGGCTGTGTAACTTAAATCCGGCCGGCGCAAGGCGTTCCTATTCAAATGGGGCGAGTCCCATTTAAATGAGGCGTGCTCCCGCACCGGCCGTACTGCGCATGCGCGAAGTTACGTTACGCCGTGTTTTGTGGATCGCGGCGGGTAAAAAAAGTTGCGTCGGGAAAAAAAAAATGTAAAAAAATTTGAAAGCGTCGCTCGGCATGCATTCCTGAGAGGGAGAACTCCATGCCAATTTTCAAATAAAAAACCGGCATGGGTTCCCCCCCAGGAGCATACCAGGCCCTTAGGTCTGGTATGGGTTGTAAGGAGACCCTCCCTACGCCGAAAAATCGACGTAGGGGGTCCCCCTACAATCCACCCCAGACCCGTATCCAAGGCACGCTACCCGGCCGGCCAGGAATGGGAGTGGGGACGAGCGAGCGCCCCCCCCCCCTCCTGAGCCGTACCAGGCCGCATGCCCTCAACATGGGGGGGTTGGGTGCTCTGGGGCAGGGGGGCGCACTGCGGGCCCCACCCCAGAGCACCCTGTCCCCATGTTGATGAGGACAGGACCTCTTCCCGACAACCCTGGCGTGCCTACCCACGTGGGTACCTACCGGAGCATGATGGGACGGTGAGGCCTATATAAATGGGATGCAAGGCGCGCTTCCATCATTGCAGCGAGAAGAGGCGTCGGGTCAACATCGGAAGAACGGAGAAGAAGAGAAGAGAAGAAGATGACGTCACAGAAGACCGCGCTGGCTGCCTGCTAGTAATTGAGCTAACACACGAAGATAGCAGGCAGCCAGCGCTGAAGGAGAAGGCACCGGACAGCTGGAGAAGAACCGGGGTGCGCCGAGTCAACAGCGGAGAGCGGCGAAGATAGAAGAAGCCCCCCCTGGTATTAGAGCTAAAGAAGACAGGGGGGCCTCCGGAGCAGAATAATAAATGATTTTAAAAACCCTTGTGTTGTGTGTTTAATAACTATCACTTTGCCTCCAGGTGAATGGGTAGGGGTACGATGTACCCCATATCCATTCACTTAGGGTGGGGGGCCGGTATCTGGGGGCCCCCTTATTTGAGGGGACTCCCAGATTCCGATAAGCCCCCCGCCCGCAGACCCTGACAACCAACGGCCAGGGTTGTCGGGAAGAGGTCCTGTCCTCATCAACATGGGGACAGGGTGCTCTGGGGTGGGGGGGCCCGCAGTGCGCCCCCCTGCCCCAGAGCACCCAACCCCCCCATGTTGAGGGCATGCAGCCTGGTACGGCTCAGGAGGGGGGGCGCTTGCTCGTCCCCACTCCCATTCCTGGCCGGCCGGGTAGTGTGCCTTGGATACGGGTCTGGTATGGATTGTAGGGGGAACCCCTACGTCGATTTTTCGGCGTAGGGGGGGTCTCCTTACAACCCATACCAGACCCAAGGGCCTGGTATGCTCCTGGGGGGGAACCCATGCCGGTTTAGAATTTACAAATTGCCGTGGAGTTCTCCCTCAGGAATGCATACCAAATGCCGTCGCTTGAATGTGCTTTTACAAGGTGTTACTAACTTTACACTTTGTAAAAGCAGCCCTAATTTTACACTTGCAAACTAAAACTTACGGCGAAAAAACAAAGCTGAAAAGCTTTGTGGATCGCCCTAAGTGCTAATTTGCATACCCGAAGCGGCATTTCGACTCGAAATGCCCCCAGCGGCGGATGCAGTACTGCATCCTAAGATCCGGCAGTGTAAGTGTCTTACAGATGTCGGATCTTCTGCCTAACTTTGGAAAACTGATTCTGTGGATCAGTTCCAAAGTTAGAACCAGGGATACGACGGCTTACGCCGGCGTATCCCTTTTGAGGATATGGCCCAATGAGTAAAATATGAGTGTGAAAGTGTCCCAATAATGATGTGCCAAGCTGTCAGATGGTAGCCGCAATGTAGCTTCCATAGCATGTATTTGATTGCGGACTACAACAAAATTGCCGCACCGCAACTTCCGGTTTTCGATATATATAAACACTAGCCTTACTGCCAATCAGGTTCCCCAGACGAAGACACGTGACCTCGTGTCGTAACGCGTAGGGATTGGATAGGACGTACACCTGGAGTGACGTAAGCCGGCGCTGAAGACGCCGCTCGTTTGTTTTTTACTTGCTGCATGTTTTTCAGTTTTTTGATGTAAGCGCAGGTTTTTCTATTAAAATACCCTCCTGAGGCCCCGTACACACGGCCGAGGAACTCGACGTGCCAAACACATCGAGTTCCTCGGCCAGTTCAGCCCTGAAGCCGCCGAGGAGCTCGGCGGGCCGAGAGCTCCCATAGAACAACGAGGAAATAGAGAACATGTTCTCTATTTCCTCGTCGAGCTCCTCGTCGGCTTCCTCGGCGAAATTGTACACACGGCCGGGTTTCTCGGCAGAATTCAGCCAGAAACTCGGTCGGAAGCTGAATTCTGCCGAGGAAACTGGTCGTGTGTACGGGGCCTCAGTCTTACAATAATACACTATTGGAGCCCTTGTGTTCTCTTTTCTCCCTCCCCGTTCGGAGCGCAATTAGTGATTGGCCGAGGAGACGCTCCAGCAGTCATTATTAAGAGGGAAGATCCTTATGGTTGTCAACAGTGGGGCAGATTCAGGTACCGCTGCGCACTTCTTACGGAGGCGCAGCGCCCCGTTTTTGCCCTGCGCCCCCGCAAATTATTTGCGCTACGCTTCATTCATGAAGCAGTAGCCACGTAATTTGCGTGGGCGCTCCTCAAAAATGCCCAGCGTAAGGGCGCGTAATTTAAATGATCCCGCAGGGGGCGTGGATCATTTAAATTACGCGCGTTCCCGCGCCGAACGTAGTGCGCATGCTCTGTCGGGAAACTTTCCCGACGTGCATTGCGGCAAATGACGTCGCAAGGACGTCATTTGCTTCAAAGTGAACGTGAATGGCGTCCAGCGCCATTCACGATTCACTTACGCAAACAACGTAAAATTTAAACTTCGCAACGCGGGAACGACAGGTATACGTAGCATTGGCTGCCCCTGCTATTAGCAGGAGCCGCCTTACGCGAAACCCGATGTACGCAAACGACGTAAACTGCGTACGCAGGGCTCGCGTAGGGTTGTGAATCGGCGTTAGTATGCAATTTGCATACTATACGCTGATCACAACGGGAACGCCCCCTAGCGGCCAGAATGCAGCCTATGATATGACTGGCATAAGAGCCTTATGCTAGTCATATCTTAGGCTTCCGTCAGCGTAACGAGGTTCCTGAATCAGGAGCATTCGAAACGCCGGCGCAAGTAAGCAATTGCGCTGTGTAACTATGGTTACGCAGACACAATTGCTTCTTGAATCTGGGCCAGAGTATTTACACTCAGGATCTATTGGATGCATTGTAATTTTTGTTTTGAGGTAAGAGTTCTGGGAGCCTGGTGAGGGAGTGGACCATACACCTGTCAATCATCCGCCTAGTGGAAGTTCAGCTACATTGCGGCTACCATCTGACAGCTTGGCACATCATTATTGGGACACTTTCACACTCATATTTTACTCATTGTTTTCACTATTTTATATTTATCTATTGCATTCCCATCACCTCATTTTTATTCCACTCATTTTTGAGCTCCACTCTTCTGATTCATTTCATCACATATTGGGACTGTTTTCACCTCCACCTTCACCATTATTTACATTTATTGTATATATATATATATATATATATATATATATATATATATATATTTATGGTCGTTACCCTCTGACCGAGAGAGATGTGGATCACATAAACACGCGACAAGACTTACAACATAAATAGACCTGAAGTGTGCCTTGGTGGTCTGGTCAGTATGCCAAGAAAAGGGGGCATACCCAAGGTAAGTAATGGGTAGTTAATTGAAGAAGGACATGCTGAGAAGTGCCCTGAAAAAGGGAAGGGCGGGAGGGTGTCGAATGCGATTGAATGCGCAGACTCACGGACATGAGGTGAGCTGGGAAGAGTCGGCCCAGTGACGTGTAGTACTGCACACTGAACCGACAAAGAGCATGTGTGAGTGGGCTGCTTAAATACCCTCCGGGCTCCTCCCATAAACTCAGGCCACCATACTGGCCTTCTTATTTATGGTCGTTACCCTCTGACCGAGAGAGATGTGGATCACATAAACACGCGACAAGACTTACAACATAAATAGACCTGAAGTGTGCCTTGGTGGTCTGGTCAGTATGCCAAGAAAAGGGGGCAAAAGACTCAGATAGGGAAATAGTTTATATTGATTTCTTGTATTTATTGAGCCAGCTTGGTAAAGGCTTGTGCCATTCCTTCATGAGGATTTGGGATGTATGAGGCAAAACAAGGAGACTTCCATCAGCCTGGTATCTTGATTACGTAGTCTGGTACTCCCTGTTGGGAGGCAACTGAGACTGCTCCAATTCGGAAAGAATGTCCAGAGAACTGACTGGGGTTTGAAGCCCAAGTTACTTAGGAGGATTCTGACATGCTTGACACACTGGCTGACACTCAGGGAGCTGGTTTAGAAAGGGTAGCAATGAGCTACCATCAGATTGGCTGGGTAGATGGAGCAGTAGTGGGTCGAGCACCGTCACTGGGCGTCAGGCGTTGTCAGTCTGAAACAGGTTGATGTCAACCCCAGGGGCCTGTTTGTTGCGTTTGCAGACTGTGAGAGTGTAGTGGTTCGAAAGCGAGTCGGGTGGCGTCGGAGCAGTGTGTGACTGCCGGAGCCGCTGACTAAATTCACTAGGTTGTAGGGAACCGTAGAAGGCCTGGTAGATGGCTGTTGGGTGACTAGACTGGGCAAAGCGCTAAACAGGGAACGAGTAAGGATTTTAGACATGTCCCTAAAGAGGGGACTATTGAAAGGTAGGCGCTTGCCACTGACTACAGGTTGGTGCTTCTGTATGCCCTGTAGGAGGGACTTGACTGCATGGGCTCGAGAATACTGACGGTTTACTGGGGTCCTGCAGGGACAGGAAATGCTGGATGCCATCTAGATATGGCGTGATAGTATTGAGAAATGGTCAGCTGCATGTGGCAATACGATATGAAGGCTAGGATGTGTTCAACGTTGCCTATTGCTGCTCCAGGGCAAGGGGCCAAAAATTTGCGATTAGTGTTCCAAGCAGTGCGATAGGCCTTCAGTGTGTTGCGTGCCAAGGAGTGGTTAATAATTTGGATTGAGTTGGCAAGATGCGACTTCAGTCCATCGTCAGCAATGTCCATGGTGGGACAGGGATAGTTGTTGGGTCGGCTCCAGGCTCTTGCTGGAAAAAACATCCATTCCAAGGTTGGAATAGGAAAGCGCATCAGCTGCTTTTTGCATTTGCCTGGAAAAGGTCTACATAAGATATTAACTGGTGAAGGAGTGACAGCTGCGCGAGCCTGCGCAGGAAGTGATGGGGAGTGACTTAGATCTATCTTAATTGATGATGTCGGTTGTGGCCTGATTGTCTGTGGTGAAGAACAGTGTCTGTCCTGTTCAAGTGTGGTCCCAGACCTGGGCAGCTGCCACGATGGGGTGCAGCACGAGGCGTGATGAAGACTGGGTGAAGCAAAAATTTAAGAGAATTTCTGGGGGCCAAGTTATGGAGAACCAGTGGCGGCCTAAAAAATGGCTGCAAAAGCCTTTGGTGGCTCGGCTGACACTGCCGGGATGAAGATTGAAATTATGTTCTATCAGGTGGGGAAGTTGTCCCACATAGCTAAGTCTGCTACTGATGCTTGGTCTAGTTTGAGAACTTGGACTGGATGTTGCATTGGTGTGAGAAAATCAAGACAATACACAGGTGCTCAACAAGACGATATACATGCACTCGCAGGCCAACGTGCACTCGCAGGTGCTGGATGAAAACCTGAACTAACCGCAGGGAAAAAACTGAGAAAAGATGAGTGGCCCGCGTGCCACTGAAGATGAATGGCCAACTGGGTGCCACTGTGTGTTTGTGTGGCTGATTGTTTGTCACTGAGGTGTGTTTGCAAGTTTAGTTTGTATTCAGGTTTGCACGTAGGTGCGTGCCGCTAAGTGTTTTATACTACTGCAGACAATATTGTGCGGTTGCAAGGGTGTCAGTGAGTGTCAGGTTGCTGGGACGATATTCTGTGATGGCAGGGGCCTTGAGTATGAAGGTTTGATGGTATTGGTGGTTGCAAGGGTCTCAGTCGTTTGCTGAGACGATATTGCATGGTTGCAAAGGTGTCGATGATTATGAGGTTTGTTTTGAGATGGCATGGTGTGGTTGCACAGGTCTCAACAAGTGAGGGGTTGCTGAGAAGATGTTGCGTTTTGCAATGGTCTCAAATGAGTGTCGGCCGCTGAGACAACTTTGTATGGCTGCAAGGGTCTAAATGAGTGTCAGGTTGCTGAGACGATATTGCATTTGCAATGGTCTCAAATGAGTGTCAGGTTGCTAAGATGACTTTGTATGGCTGCAAAGGTCTGAACGGGTGTCAGGTTGCTGAGATGAGATTGTGTGGTTGCAATGGTCTAGAAGGGTGTGAGGTAGCTGAGATGATATTACATTTAGCAAGGGTCTCAAATGAGTGTCAAGTTGCTGAGACAATATTCCCCTTTATTTTAATTTTTTATGAAAACGACTGTGAATGAAACGCTGGTAAACATGAGTTACCGCATCTGGCAGTGTTTACAAGTTGTTACAGGCATTGGCGTTTCGAATGCGTTTCGAATGCCTCTGAACATCCGTCTGAACCCATTTTTTTTTTTTTTTACCAACAGCAGTGTACATGAGGCCAAAGATGATTTGTCTGGCTGCAAGGGTCTCAATGAATGCCAGGTTGCTGGGGCGAGACTGTATGGTCACAAAGGTCTTTGACGAGTGGGAGGTTGCTCAAGACAGTATTGCGTGGTTGCAAGAGTCTTGATGAGTGTGGGGCTGCTGAGACGGTATTGTGTTTGCAAGGGTCTGAACTATGGTGTAAGGCTGCTGAGACGGTATTGCGTGGTTGCAAGGGTCTTGATGAGTGTGGGGCTGCTGAGACGGTATTGCGTTTGCGAGGGTCTCAACAATGGTGTGAGGCTGCTGAGACGGTATTGCGTGGTTGCAAGGGACTTAATGAGTGTAGGGCTGCTGAGATGGTATTGCGTTTGCATGGGTCTCAACAATGGTGTGAGGCTACTGAGATGGTATTGTGTGGTTGTAAGAGTCTTGATGAGTGTAGGGCTGCTGATACGATATTGCGTTTGCAAGGATCTCAACAATGGTGTGAGGCTGCTGAGACGATTTTGCATGGTTGCAATGGTCTCAACAGGTGTCAGGTTGCTGGGCCGAGATTGTGTGGTGACAATTTTTTTTTTTTTTTTTTGCGTTTTGTAAGGGTCATGTGTTGCAAGGGTCTTAACAAGGGTATCAGGCTGCTGAGACAATTTTGTGTGCTTGCAAGAGTCTCCATGAGTGTGGGGCTGCTGACACGGTATTGCGTTTGCAAGGGTCTCAACAAGGGTGTCAGGCTGCGGAGACAAATTTTGCGTGCTTGCAAGAGTCTCCATGAGTGTGGGGCTGCTGAGACGGTATTGCGTTTGCAAGGGTGTCAGGCTGCTGAGACAATTTTCTGTGCTTGCCAGAGTCTCCATGAGTGGGGGGCTGCTGAGACGGTATTGCGTTTGCAAGGGTCTCAACAAGGGTGTCAGGCTGCGAAGACAAATTTTGCGTCGTTGCAACGGTCTTAACAGGTGTCAGGTTGCGGGGCTGAGATTGTGTGGTGGCAATTATTTTTTTTCTGCACTTTTATATTTCTTTTTTCTTTTTGCGTTTTTTTTTATTTTTTTGCGTTTTTTTTTATTTTATTTTTTTGCGTTTTTTTTTGTTTTGTAAGGGTCATGTGTTGCAAGGGTCTTAACAAGGGTGTCAGACTGCTGAGACGATTTAGTGTGGTTGCAAGAGTCTCGATGAGTGTGGGGCTGCTAAGACGGTATTGCGTTTGCAAGGGTCTTAACAAGGGTGTCAGGCTGTGGAGACGAATTTTGCGTCGTTGCAACGATCTTAACAGGTGTCAGGTTGCGGGGCTGAGATTGTGTGGTGGCAATTATTTTTTTTCTGCACTTTTATATTTATTTTTTCTTTTTGCGTTTTTTTTTAAGTTTTTGCGTTCTTTTTTATTTTATTTTTTTGCGTTTTTTTTTTGCATTTTGTAAGGGTCATGTGTTGCAAGGGTCTCAGCAAGGGTATCAGACTGCTGAGATGATTTGCATGGTTGCAAGGTCTCAATCAATAAGAATTGGGTTACTGAGAAAGGATAGAAACACCTGGTTTGTTTGTACCTTAAGCAAGCAGTATAAGGTAAAAGGACAACGCCTGTTTGAATCGTAGGTTCCGCAGGGGCCACTAATGAACGATATGGGAGACAACGAATGGTAGCAAATTGATAGAACATAAAGAATGTAATAACAAATCTTACTTGCGACAGTGGGCCATGCGAGTGAGTTTGCGGCGGACTGTGGCTGGAGTGAAACATGTCGGGAACGTGTAGCGTGCTGCCGTGCATGGGGCAAAACAACGAAGTTTGGTGTAGAAAATAGAACACGAGAAGTGCGTATCAATGCTTTGTAAGCTCCACTGCGGGAACCAAACATATGGTACAGGTGACACCATGAGTGGCCACGAATTTGACATGACAAACAAGCTAACGAATCCTACCTGGGACAGTGAACGTGCGACTGGGTTTGCTTTGGACTGGAGTGGATGTGCAACACATCCAAGAGTGTGGTGTGGCGCCATGCATGACGCACAGGCAATAACTTTGGTAAATAAATGAGAGAGAAGAGCCGTGTACAAGCAATTCGTAAGTTCCGCTGCGGGAACTAAAACACACGGCATGGGGGAAACAATGAATGACAACGGTAGAAAGTATGCAATGTATCTGATACAAAATGGTTGTAAAATGCATGCAATGAATCCGATACGAATTGATAGTAAGGAGTATTGAACGAATCTGATACGAATTGGTTGTAGAGTGTATGCTACCCCTTGCTTTGAAACCGAACACCTACCAACCACCCATCCCCCCAGGCTAATCAAGTGCAGAGAAGGCACCATGTGAGTCCAATTACCACCTCAATCTGCCAAAGAACCCATACAAACACATGTCAATCTCCAAATGGATTTACAAATGAATCGTATGTTTGGCAGAAGGAAGTTGCAAATGTATTATGCCTGAGCCGAATGATGTTGGAACATAAGCAAAAGTAACTCAGGCAGATTTTTTCCCAAAAGGGATGCAGGATAGGAAGCATAACGAATTGTAAGATTGCACAAGATTCGAAAAGGTTTGAATCCTACCTGCGACAGTAAGCGGGAACCGCCGGCGAAGACCATGAAGGGAGAAGCCGCAAAGCGCTTGCGATGTCGAATGCGATTGAATGCGCAGACTCACGGACATGAGGTGAGCTGGGAAGAGTCGGCCCAGTGACGTGTAGTACTGCACACTGAACCGACAAAGAGCATGTGTGAGTGGGCTGCTTAAATACCCTCCGGGCTCCTCCCATAAACTCAGGCCACCATACTGGCCTTCTTATATATATATATATAGTGATTCATCTTTTTCTTCCACCAGTGTGTTGGTTCGCGCAGAACCCCTTTATATTTATGATTTCTGCATTTGTGTATTGTAAACACTATTAGGTATTGTTGCACCTTATTTGTTTTGGGCTATTACTATCAAGGAGTCTGTAGTAGCGCGAAGGCAATTTTTTCATTTTGTCAACCTCAAACAATGCCACTGCTCGGCTGACAGACCTCCAAAGGGAATACAACCTGCCCAAGAACCGCCTAATCTGTGACATGCCCACCAGATGGAACTCTACATTGGCCATGCTGCAGCGGCTGCACACGCAGCAGAGGGCCATCAATGAGTACCTGTGCCAATATGGCAGCAGAACTGGGTCAGGGGAGCTTGGTTTTTTTTCCCCACGCCAGTGGGCCTTGATCAGGGATGCATGCACTGTCCTGTCACCATTTGAGGAGGCCACGAGGATGGTGAGCAGTGACAGTGCATGCATCAGTGAGACTGTCCCTCTTATTCACATGTTGGAGCATACGCTACGTGGAATAATGGACAGGGCCCTTGAGGCAAAACAGAGGGATGAAGAGGAGGACTTCCTTAACTCTCAAGGCCCCCTTTATCCAGACAGTGGTCCTGCATGCCCGCCTAGCACACAGGAAGAGGACGAGGAGGACGAGGTGGAGGAGGAGGATGATTGTATCAGCAGCATGGAGGTGGAGCCTAGCACTCAGCATCAGCAGTCTTCAAGGGATCACTTACAGTCCCAAGGAACCCGTGGACTTTTACATGACTGGGATGAGGTGGCAGCAGATCCTGTCGTCCTCAGTGACCCAGAGGACTGTGCCCCGAATGCCTCAGCAAACCTACGCTGCATGGCCTCCCTGATCCTGCAAAGCCTGCGTAAGGATCCTCGTGTTCGTGGTATCAAGGAGTGGGATCATTACTTGCTGGCAAATCTCCTTGATCTACGTTACAAGAGTAAGGTTGTGGAGCTTATCTTGCCATCGCAGAGGGGGCAAGAAGATAAAACATCTTCAGGAGGCCTTGCAGAAGGGTCTGTGCAACGCGTTCCCAGAACCTGGGGGATTACCAAATCCTGTTCCTGGACAACGTGTTGCTGAGGCTTCGGTGAGTCACAGAAGGAGCGATGGAGAAGGTGGCCATCTGACCGATGCGTTCAGACAATTTTTTAGTCCGCAGCCCCAAGGTATGACTGGTTCCAGCAACCATCGCCAGTGTTTGGTTTACATGGTGCGTGAATACCTAGGGGCAAGATCAGACTTGGACACCTTCCCCACCGAAAATCCTCTTACTGGGTCTTGAGGATGGATCGACTGACCTTCATAAAAATTAATCAGGCTTGGATCAACACCAGCTACCAAGCATCTGATGCTGATGTAACTGAATCATTTTTTTTAAATGACAGATCCCTTGGAGACTGCCTATGCTGATGCTGAGTGACTGTCCTGTTATGCTGCTGACTGAATATCCTTTTCCTCCTCATTGATCTTGCTGATAGCTAGTAAGAACATTTTTGTTTCTGGGCTCCGCCACCTAAGGCCCAATTTTTCTGCCCCTGTTTAACAGGGGTGTCTAATAACAGTTTTTGATGCAATACTTTGCATGTGGCTCTTTGCTGCACTCCAATTACAGTATCTGTGAGGGGTTGCAGTGTTGTGTTGTGCCTAAGGCCCAATTTTTCTGCCTCTGTTTAACAGGGGCATCCAATAACAATTTTTGATGCAATACTTTGCATGTGGCTTTTTGCTGCGCTCCAATTACAGTATCTGTGAGGGGTTGCAGTGTTGTGTTGTGCCTAAGGCCCAATTTTCTTCCCCTGTTTAACAGGGGCGTATAATAACAATTTCGGATGCAATTATTTGCCAGGGAGGTCAGGATTGGCACTGGGTCTTGTAATGACCTGGGGGGAGTGGTGGCGGGGAAACTCATGCTATTTTTTTCAATGATTTTTATCCATATTGCAGGGACCAAACATTACATTAAAGCCGCAAGCAGTAGTAAATTACTTTTTTCTGAGAGTAATCTCATGTTGTGCAGGGACATTTCTAAACATGTGCCACTACTATAGACACCCAGCAGGTACGATATTTAAACAAATTATTTTTTTTTTTTTCACTTTAAGCATCATTAAAATCGCTGCTCCAGAAAAAACTACAGTTTTTAAAACTTTTTTTTCCATTGATACATGTTCCCTGGGGCAAGACCCGGGTTCTCAAAGACGTTTTCCAACAATAACTTGAATATTGAGCACTTTCGAACGTTCGAGTCTCATAGACTTCAATGGGGTTCTAAATGTTCACGCGAACGATCGATCCGTTCGAAAATTCTGGTGCGAACCGAACGCGGGTATGTTCGGCTCATCCCTAATCTCCACACATGTGAGTAAATCTTCACTATTCTATAACATTGTTTCCATTAGTCTGCCAGGGGCACAAGCTGAAAAAAGATCAATACACTAATGCTGGCAATACACTATATGAAAAATTGGGCGAGTGCGCTCTCGAAAAATGAACATACGTTCGTGAGAGCAAACGATCACACCATCATGTAGTAACGATATTCAAACAATAAATCGTTTGAGAACATTAATGTATAGTTTTTTCGTCCGTTTTTTGCATGACAAAATATATTTGACCTCTGCTCCCTGGCTTCCTGTGCTTATGTATATGCCCAGAGAAGCAACGTACGTTCGTCAGAACGAACCTTGTGCGTAGTGAGCATCTCTACTGCATCACCTACATCAGCACCACCTTCAATATGTATGTGGATGAGAGGACCATCGCCATAGTAATGCTTGGAGTGATGGCTATACAGCAAGCAGAGCAGCCCCCCCAAAAAAAGGTTATGGAGTAAAGAGTGGCTGAAGAACCGTGATAACTTCTCACATATGAGATTGGTTTGAGAGTTAAAGGAAAACAATCCTGATGTTTATCGCAACTATCTGAGGATGCCTGATGAGTCCTTTCAGCTGCTACTGAGTCAAGTTTCACCCCTCATAACAAAAAAGGACACCGTCTTAAGAAGTAGCATCACAGGGGAGCAGAGACTGGTAGCAACACTACGTTTTCTGGCAACTGGCCGAAGTTTTGAAGACCTCAAGTTCACCACTGGAATCTCTGCCCAGTCGCTCGGCCGCATCATACCTGAGAATCCATCATAAGAATACTGCAAGACGATTACTTAAAGTTAATAACAAAATGCTTTTATTTTAAACTGTGACAAACACTGTAAAGCTAGCTTCCTTCAACATTGAAGCTGTAAACATTATAGTAAACTCAAAATAGAAAAACAACTTGTATGTGTTTCACAAAGACGTGTAGTGATAATCATGTCTCCAGTTGCTTTGGGGATGATCCTGCTGTTGTGTGTTGTGTTGTGGGTGATGTTGTTGGGATGATTGGGTGTTTGTGGGTTTGTGCTCAGCTAAATGAGTAAAAAGCTCCCCTCTTAACCTTTTATTCAGAAGCTGAATCAGTAATGCCGCGTACACACGGTCGTTTTTTTGTCTTGTAAAAAAACGTTGTTTTTGAGCATGAAAAAAAACGAAGTTTTTCAAACTTCATTTTAAAAAACGACGTAGCATACACACCATCATTTTTTTCAAAAAGCTCTAGCAAAGCGCGGTTACGTACAGCACGTACGACGGCACTATAAAGGGTCATTTCCATGCGGAAGACGGCCTCTTTTGCCGATATCGTATTGCTGCGTGTTAGTAAAAGTTTGGTGAGAGACGATTCGCGCTTTTCAGTCTTCGTGCTTTAAATTTCGTTTTCTGTCATACAGTTTGTGCTTTTGGGGTCGTATCTGTCTTAGGCCTCGTACAGACGAGCAGATCTGTCCGATGAAAACGGTCCGCGGACCGTTTTCATCGGACATGTCCGCTTGAATCATTTGGTCTGATGGCTGTACACACCATCAGACCAAATTTCCCACGAACAGACGACGCGGTTACGACGCGGAACCCGGAAGTTCAATGCTTCCACGCATGCGTCGAATCACTTCAACGTCATGCGCGGGTTCTCGGGCCAGCGGACATGTCCGATGAGTCATACTGACCATCGGACATGTCTGGCGGACATGGTTCCAGCGGACATGTTTCATAGCATGCTAAGAAACAGTTGTCCGCTGGAAACCTGTCCGGTCGGCCGGAAAATTGTCCGTCGGCCCTACACACGACCGAAGATGTCCGACGGACCAGTTTCAGTGGACATGTTCGGTCGTGTGTACGAGGCCTTACAGTGCTTGTATTCAGGATGTATTTGTTTTGGCAGTGCAATTGACGGAGAAAAACTTTGCCTTAAAGTTTTCCAGTAAAGTTGACTGCTGAATCCAAATTCATTTAAAAAAGATGTATTTAATATACAAGCAAGCCTCTAGAAAACTCTAAAAGCTTGGAGAACAGTGTGTATATATACTGACATACATTCAAAATTTCTGTTCTACTGAGTCTGAGAGCATCTAACCAATTTATACACTTTCAAAGGGGGGTGGCAACTTGAGTACAATTCTTTGGTGGTATTCATTGATAAACACATATACATCACTTCCAGGGTTCCCTGGGAAAAACCCAGAGATAGGCCTTTTCACAGCTAAAGGTGTGAATGGCATTTTTTCAGGAACAGGATGTGAAACTGGTCACATCCTATTACAGTACTTGATATATCAAAATATAGGCTATTGAAACACAGTCAGAATACATTGCTACACAATGTATATTACCTAACAGACACAACCAATATTAATATATATATATATGACAGTTATGACAGACATATATATATATATATATATATATATATATATACATACATAGCAAATCAGAAACACATGCTTTGATAATCGTGAATAAATGTTTGATTAAATAAATGGCTATTCCATTTACCCGATCAATCCCATCTCTTGGTCAAATTAGAAATTGACCACAAAATTAACAAAACATAACAGCACTATAACAATGTATACATTGGTTGTGGACAGTTCTTGACTATTTAGTGTAAAGATTCTTTTTGGAGACAGTTAAAGCTGTATAGGGCCTAACTAGACATGAACATTATTTGTCATGATAATGGGGAAGATGGAAAAAACAAAGTCTCATAACACATACAAAACCTAACATAAATGGCATTTTAAAGAAAAACAGATACAATTACAATTCCTAAATTCCAACATCTCCCTCTAACTGCCTAATCTTACGTGAAATATTCATTTGTTTTCTAGTTCATATTTTTCCTAATTTATATACCCAATTTACTTCTGCAGAAAAATCTAATTTTGCTTTGTCAAGGCTAAAAAATACAAAAATACCAAAAAAATATAAAAAATATTATGCGTTGGTCCAACAATGCATGAACACCAAGGGCCAGATTCACGTAGATGAGCGGCGTCGTAACGTATCGTAGATACGTTACACCGCCGCAATTTTTCATCGCAAGTGCCTGATTCACCAAGCACTTGCGATGAAAACCTATGCCGGCGGCCTCCGGCGCAAGGCGGGCCAATTCAAATTAGTGTGCCATTTAAATTAGGTGCGCTCCCGCGCCGGACCTACCGCGCATGCTCCGTTTCCGAACTCCCGCCGCGCTTTGCGCAAAGTGACGTCATTTTTTCGAACGGCGACGCGCGTAATTCCGTATTCCCGGACGGCTTATGCAAACGACGTTATTTTTTCAATTTCGACGCGGGAACGACAGCCATAATTTATACAGCAATACGTTTGCTGTGTAAAGTTAAGGCACCAAAAAAAATTTGCGTCCGCGGTATTGCATCTTAAGATCCGACAGTGTAAAACAATTACACCTGTCGGATCTTATGGCTATCTATGCGAAACTGATTCTATGAATCAGTCGCATAGATAGAACAACAGATACGACGGCGTATCAGGAGATACGCCGTCATATCTGCTCTGTGAATCTGGACCCAAGTCTTTAGTTGATTCCTCTGCTGTAACTGTGACAGGCTATTCTTCCATAAGATGCCACTGAAACACCTTAAGAGCGCATATAATGTACATCATTTTTTCTTCAGGACTATCGTAGTCTGCATAACAAGAGACCTCCGGTAGGTGTGCAAAATGTAATCTTCTTTTCTTCAGGATTTTCGCAATCCACGTGATAAAAAATACCTTTTTTACGACAACTGACATGGTAGGTATCAAAGTTCTTTAGACACAAGCTTTTGAAAGCACTCTTTTTCATCAATGGTGTTCGTGACTGATGGCATGAGGAGTGATGGTGGAGGGATGGTGTCAGAGATTGTTAGTGCCAAAACTTGATTATTAACATAAAAATGCCCATAAAGCCTTTTGAGGTTTTTTTTTTTTTTATGCTGAAGTAAATGTATGTTCTAGAGGCAATACGACCTAGAAGGAAAAATATAAAAAAATAAATCTTTATACAAGGAGAAACCATTCTCATTTACAATAAAATGTTATTCAACTGTCATCCAACTAAACTGTCCACATTATTCTAAATTCAATAAGACATTTATCATAAACAATAGGCTTCTCAGAAGGGGGGGGGCTATTACGTATGGCTTGGATCAATGATCATACAGGAACATAGACAAGAGAGCACAGGATACAGGATTTACAGGAATAACAGGAGTATAGTACAGCACTGGGCTTCAGGGTTCATAGGAGGTCAGATACACAATATACAGTTGATGTATACAAGGATTCTAAGGCAGGAAGGACACCTAGAACTAAAGACCAATAAACACATGAGAATCCCTTGCAGTGCTGAGATGCTGGGATCACTAAACTGTAGGGAGTTAAACATTTCAAGCTGACAGGTGTGTGCCTGGACACACACAGACATTGGAGACACATATGCAAATACATATAATACAGCTAGAAATGAGTAGCCATGTATTGTGACCCCGCACAGGAAACTGGCTTCAAATGCACTTGGAGACACAAAAACAGACTTGCTTGGAACATTATTATGCAAAGCCCAAGTCAATCTGTTTCAGCTTAAAAAGGCAGTACTGGCTGGGCATGTAGCTAATTCAATTAACAGGACGTTAAACTAGTCTTAAACACTTTTTTTTTTTTTTGTAATGGAGGAGACAGATCTGTATAAAAGTTGAAGATCTGAGACATAGGCCTAATTTAAACTCTTAATAATACCCAAGTAATCTTAACACTCAATGTAGTGACATTGACATACATGTAGTAATACATTCATTACTTTTTTTTTTTTACTAGAGCAACAGTTATTCAATTCAATCTTTTTTTTTTTTCCCACTTCAGACTCCACCGAACATGAGACCCGCTCACCATCAGATTGCTTATAACGTCTCTGTTTGGGTTTCGCATCATTTGTGGGTTTATTTTTTTTTTTTACTCCATACCCAAAAGGAGCAGATATATATTTTGTTTGCATTTACAGGTTTTTATACTTTTCTTCCTTAATTATTTTAACCCTTCTACCCCGTCTCTTCCCTCTGTCCTTTAATTCTTCATAGGTACTTAATTTATCTCGCGTCATGATATCTTTCAGCTGAGCATTTTTTTTTCTTAATCCATTTCCCAGATATCTTCTCTAACCCCGGTGCAAAATATTTTGAGTCTTTTAATGGCATTAATGGTGAGTTTAATTCCCATTTTTCCCTCTTATGAACTTTGTCCCATATTTTGATAGCGTGCCGTGTAATACTGTGTGATTGCTTGCCTAACTCCCTATATTTATCTGGAATCCAGATAATACTCCCTAATGAAACGTCACTCATCTTGTATTCCATGCTTACCCACCGTTTTTGCTAATCCAGTCTATCACTCTTGTGAGAATTACTGCTTCGTAATAACCTCTTATATCTGGTGCTCCCCATCCCCCTTGTGTCTTATTTTTTTTTAAAGTTGCCCAGCTGATGCAAGCTTTTTTACCCTGCCAAACAAATTTTAATAAAATTTTTGTAGAGTCTTAAAATACTTCTGGGGTAAAGCAATCGGTAACATCCGTATCTTATACATGATTTTGGGCAAGATTACCATCTTAAAAATATTCATTCTCCCCCCCAGGATATCTGACCTACAGTGAGTCTACGGCCGAGTGGACAGGTTTCCAGCGTACATTTGTCCGCCAGACCGTTTTCGAGAGGACAAATGTTTCTAAACATGTTTAGAAACATGCCCGCTGGAATCCTGTCCGTCGGACATGTTCGGTCGTCTGTACAGACTTACCGTACATGTCCGAGTGGCCGCCATCCCTCGCATGCGTCGAATGACTTTGATACATGCGTGGAAGCATTGAACTTCCAGGGCCGCGCACGTCGCCGCATCATCGTCGCGGCGACGGCGCAGCCTCGTCACCGCGTATCGTGTACGCGTGGATTTCTGTATGATGGTGTGTACAGCCATCATACAGAAATCTCCGGGCGGGCATGTCCGCTGAAAACGGTCCGGCGGACCATTTTCATCGGACATGTTTGCCCGTGTGTACAAGGCCTACTAAGTTCTGTTTTAATATCTTCCAGCATAGGTACGAAATTTACTTTATAAATCCTCTCTTTTGAGATTGCTATTTTTACCCCTAAATATTTTATTTCCTTTTCCCCCCACACAAATAGGAACTCCTTTTGATAAATATTTTGGTCTTTCTTAGCTATATTAATACTTAGGGTTTCGGATTTAGTTGGATTCATTTTAAAATTAGAGAGCTCTCCATATTGTTTCATTAATTTTAGTAAATTTGGTAACGTTATTCTCGGACAAGTAGAACGGGATGTCATCCGCGTAAGCCGCGAGTTTGTGTTCCTCCCGTCCTACTTCTATGCCCTTTATATCTGGATTCTTCCTTATTCTCCTTAATAGTGGTTCTAATGCTAGGACAAACAATAGGGGGGACAGGGGACATCCCTGTCTTGTGCCATTGTAAAGTTCAAAAGCACCAGAAAGGGTCCCATTAATTTTTACTCTTGCACCAGGTTTGTTATACAGTACCTTAATCCAGTTTAACATTTTTGGGCCTATTCCTATTCTCTCTAATGTCTTGTATAGGAAGCCCCAGTCTACTCTATCGAACGCTTTTTCCGCGTCTACTGATAAGAGTAGACCTGGGGCTCCACTATCACAAATTTTCTGAATGGCTAACAACGTTCTGATCCCGTTATCTCTCCCCTCCCATCCTGGTACAAAACCAACCTGGTCAGAGTGGATCAGGTCCTTCATTATTCCGTTCATCCTCTCTGCTAGTATCTTGGGGTCACAATTCAATAGAGAAATTGGTCTGTAACTCGAGAAAAGTGTGCTATCCTTCCCCTCTTTCAGGATTAAAGTAATAGTAGCTTCAATAGCTTCTTTACACATGTCCCACTTTTCACCTAAGCCGTTCATATACGAACACATTTTCAGGGCCAGAATATCAATAAACTTTTTATAATAAAGAACCGTTAAACCATCCGGTCCTGGGCTCTTACCATTTGGCGCGTTTTTTTACTATTTCTCTAATTTCCTCTTCTGAGATCGGGGCTTCAAGCTTATTGAGATTATCTTCAGATATTACCTCCCACTCTATTTCCTTTAGAAATTCATATATATTTTTTTCCTTTGACCTTAGTTCTTCCTTAGTCTCCTGTTTCTTGATTGAGTAAAGTTTTTCATAGTATTCTTTAAAACTCTCCACTATTTCACTAGTTTTATGCACTACTTCACCCCGACTTGTTTGTATTTTCTCAATATAGTTAACATTTTTTTTCTTTTTTAATACATTTGCTAGATGTTTCCCTGGTTTATTGTCCCATAAATACCTCTCTTTCTTTACTTGGTTAAATGTACTTCTGGTTTCTTGTTCTATTTGCTCTCTTAACTCCTCTCTCTTGATATTTAATTTTAATAAAGTTTCTTTATTTCTATCTTGTTTATGTTGTGCTTCTAGATTATAGATTTCTTTTATGAGTGTTGTTCTATTCTCCTTATTTCTTTTTTTTCTTTCCGCCCCCATCTTAAATAGTACTCTGCGCACAAAAGCCTTATGGGTCTCCCAGACTGTGGCCTCCGAGACATCCTATGTTAAATTTATTTAACAAAAACTCCTCCAGTTCTATTTTTATTCTGGTTTCTATATATTTGTCCTGTAGGAGTTCTTCATTAAGCCTCCACTTCATATTATTTTCCCGTTTCTCCCCTATTTTTAGTTGTAATGACACTGGCGCATGGTCAGAGAAGGTTGCTATTCCTATGCTGGAATTACTTATATTTTCTAAAAACATATGCTCTACCAAAAAAAAATCAATCCTCGAGCAGGTCTCGTGTACAGGGGATCGGAATGTATAATCCTGCTGTTTGTTATGTTGTATCCTCCATACATCTACTAATTGAGACTGATGGAGGTTTTTTTTTCAATTTATTCCTCCATGCCATTCCGGTCCCCTGTGCACGAGACGTACTGTCTAAATCTGGATCCATGTTAAAATTAAAATCCCCTGCTAATAAAGCTATTCCTCGTTTGAACTCCATGAACTCAGTTATCACTTTCATTAGATAGCGGATAGGATTTTTGTTTGGGCAATATATGTTTGCCAATGAGATTTCTACCCCATTCAGTTTTCCTCTCAGGAACAAATATCTCCCCTCTGGATCTGCCCTTCTCTCATCTACTATGAACCTAATCTCTTTGGCAAAACCTATAGCAACCCCTTCCGCTCGACTTATTGGAGAATCTCCAAAATACCATACCGGGTAAGATTGTGTCATATTTTTGCGGTTTGCTTCTGCGGTGAGATGAGTCTCCTGCAACATGATCACGTCCCCCTTCATTAAACTGAGCTCCTTCATTATTTTTGCGAGCTTAATGGGTGCATTTAGGCCCCTGACATTATAAGATATGTTAATCTCCGACATTTTTTATGAGATATTCTTCTTGACATTTTGCCATATTCTGGGGTCCCCCCTTCCCTTCTACAAGTCCCTCCCCCTCCCTGTCTTCCCTTCCCCCTGCCCCCTCCTTCCCTCCCCCCCACTTCCCCCCCTCCCTCCCCGCCCACCTTTCCCTTGGAGGAAATACTGGCCTCTCTGAGGCCCTTGGCCGTGGCCCTCCTTTCTATTTCCCGGCACCCGGCTCCTCCTCCTCGAGGTTGAACTCTGAGGGATTACAGAGAACAAGCACCCTGCCCACCCATGTCCACCCACCCCAACTCCATTCCTACAAACTGTCCCTGCATATAGATCCCTCTATCTGTGTGTCATAGAAGGAAAACATTTCTCTCTCTCTCTTTTTTTCCCCCTTTTTCCCTTTCCTTCTCTCATGTATCTCAAACCCTTTCTATCTCTCCCTACGTTTTCTTTCTACCCGGTGGTCTCTTCCAAACCGGTTGCCAAGCCTGTGCTTCTTCTGGGCTTTCTATTTTCTCCTGTTTCTCCCGCCATCCAGGAATCTCAATTAGGTCTATATTCAATCTCCTGCAGAAATTTGGGGTCTCCTCTGGAAATCTTAATGTTGCCGAGCGGCCCTCCTTACAGCCTGTCAAACAAGCAGGAAAACCCCATGTGTACTGGATGTTTTGTGATTTAAGTAGATCCAGTAGTGGCTTCAATATTCTTCTCCGGGATAGCGTCTCTCCTGATAAATCTGGGAAAATCTGTAAACTAGTTTCTTGATATTTAGTCAGTTGGTTGGCTTTCATGTAGCTATTTATTAGCTCTTTGTCTTGATAGTTGTGGAATCTAGCTATCACATCCCTTGGGACCTCTCCCCCTACTTCTTCGGTTTTCTGATCCGGTGTATCCTTTCAAACTTGATTTTACTTGGGACATCTTTTGTTCCCAACATGTGACCAAATATCTCGTCCATTTGTTCTTGTAGATTATCTTCTCCTTGTTGTTCCGGTAGGCCTCTAATCCTTATGTTCTTTCGTCTGTTCCTATTCTCCTGGTCCTCGATTTTGTACCTCATGTATCTCTGTTCTTTACATAAGTCCTCAACTTGTTTCTTTAGCCCTTTTATTTCTAAACTATGACTGTTCATTCTTTCCTCTACTTCCTCCACTCTTTTCAGCATATGTTTCATGTCCTCCTGTAAGCTGTTTATTTCCCCTTTTATAGAGGACTCTAATCTTAATTCCATGCTTGCTAGCATTTCTGCCATCTCCCTGTAACTGTAAAAGTGTGGAATCAAACATAGGACTTCATAAGTCCTGGTAGGAAACAGTTGGTATAATAGAGTCCGTGAGCAGAGAGTCTATTTTGACCAGTGTCAGTTAGCAATGTCTTTAACAATAGAGCCTCAACCCCCTTTTTTTTTTGCGGACAAGAATCACAGATAGACACCGCAGATCATCGAGCACGGCAACAAATATATTGAGACAAGTATTTATAAGACTGGTATTTATAATGCCAGTAATTGCCAGTAATTACCAATAGTTGCCGGTAGTTCCAAAGAGTGTAGGTATTAATTCCGTATTCATTCCGTGATAGAGATAGATATATAGCAGCGGGTAAACTCAAAAATCCCCTCGGAGATCCATATAGCAATGTGCAGTATAAGTGATAGCAAGTGATAGCATCAATGATCCATGATAATGAGATTCAATTCAATCTTAATCAAACTTTTTATCATTGCTTATGTGATATCACTATTCCATTAGTGTGATATGTTGCGCAGAATCACCATTTATTTATATTCCTGTTTTATGTCATGTAAACATAATTAGGTTTTGCTGCACTATATATTTTTGGTGGATTCACTCATTTAGGATCCATTTTAGCGCAAAAGCACTTGTCACTTTATCCAAACTTTTTATCATAAAAAAAATATATATATAAAAAAAAACTATGGGGTAGATTCACATACAAATAGATCGGCGCAGCGTATGTGAGATACGCTACGCTGCTGTAACTTAAATTAGGTCAGTTTGAATCCCCAAAGAACTTGCGCCGTAAGTTACGGCGGCGTAGTGTATCTCAAGTGGCGTAACGGCGCGGAATTCAAATCGGCGATTAGGGGGCGTGTTTCATTTAAATGAAGCGCGTCCCCATGCTGAATGAACTGCGCATGCGCCGTCCCTAAATTTTCCGCCGTGCATTGCGCTAAATGACGTCGCAAGGACGTCATTTTTTTAACATAGACGTGACTTACATACGTTTCGATACACGGACGACTTACGCAAAAAAAAAAAAAATTCAAATTAAACGCGGGAACGATGGCCATACTTAACATGGCAAGTCTAACTATACACGCCGAAATAGCAGCTTTAACTATACGCCGGAAAAAGCCGACTACAGACGCCGTAAAAAAATGCGCCGGCCACTCGTAAGTTCGTGGATCGTCGGAAATAGCTAATTTGCATACCCGACGCGGAAAACGACGTGAACGCCACCCAGTGGACGCCGAAGTATTGCATCTTAGATATGAAGGCGTATGAAGACGCACACCTGTCGGATCTAACCCTGAAGCCGTTGTATCTTGTTTTGAGGATTCAAAACAACAATACGACGCGGGAAATTTGAAAGTACGCCGGCGTATCAGTAGATACACCGGCGTACTCGCTCTGTGGATCTGCCCCTGTATAAGGCTCAGTTCCCACTATTGCGACTTAAAGTTGCAGCGACTTTTAAAAGATTCCTGCACTACCTTGACGGGGACTCTAAATTTGGACCAAAGTCATACTCCAGAGTCTCTGAGTCATGTGACTTTGGGGGTCATTATAGTGGAAACGTAGCCCAAGACAGTGGACGCTTAATTATCTAGGACAGGGGTGTCTAACTCAATTTCATCGTGGGCTGTATGAGCATCACCCTCAAAAGGGTAAAAGGGCTGGTTGTATCTATAAGACTAGATATCCAGCGCATCCCCTCCCCTCACACTAGATGTCAAGAGCCACCCCACCATCAGAAGCCGAGTCCCCCACTCTCCCCCACATCACAGTGCACCCCCCTTTCCCCATGCCGCTGCTGGGAAGAAGCTGGATGCATTGCTTAAAAACAGAAAGCAAGGGTCCGGTGGAGGACCAGAGGAGGACCGGAGCTGCAGGAGAGGCGCACGGGCCACATGAAATGGCCTGGAGGGCCGGATTTGGCCCGCAGGCTTTGTGCCTGAAACCTGTGGTCTAGGTCATTAGAACTTGTTAAATCTCAAAACTAATTTATGTCAGATACATCAAAAATGTAGTGCTAAGGGCAGTACAGATTTAGCTAGTGGGGGGTGGGTGAAACCCATGTTTACATATGAAAATAGAAACACATCAGTAAAATACTCCTCAAAAAGGGGATTGTCTTTGAAGGCTGTGGTTTTCTTCTGTTCTGAAGACCTTGAACAAATCAACCCAGGGCATAAGGCTTAATCTGAGGAATAAGCATCAAAATGTTAGTAACAAAACACATTATATTTTCCTCCTGAAAATAAACCAAAAGTTAGAGATATTTAGCATACAGTAAGCATTTTGAACATTTTCTTTAAATATTTTAACAGTGCACGTTTTCTAATACCAAAAATTGTTTGACGTCAAACGTGTTCTAATACCAAAAATTGTTTGACGTCAAACGTGTTTTTTTATGTATGGTATACCATTACTATATATATAAAAAAAACTTTTATTCACCATGGTTAAAAAAATGAGCAGCTCAAAACAAACAACATTTTTTATAAGTTCCCCCTTTGTCTTGCAAGACAGTTATACTTCACCTATGCTGAGTACATTGGAAAACTTCAAAAACAGTTTCTTCTATGGAAACAAAGATTACCGTTAATACAAAAATACACACACATTGTATATATATATATATATATATATATATATATATATATATATATATATATATATATATATATATACATACACACACACACATACATAGATAGGAGGCATTTTACTTTTGTTTTACAGTTCAATCGGCTCACTCAATTTGCATAACAATACAGCTGTTCACACACTCTCAGGCCCCCTACACACGACCGAGTTTCTCGGCAGAATTCAGCCAGAAACTCGATCGGAGCTGAATTCTGCCGAGAAACCCGGCCGTGTGTACACTTTCCGCCGAGGAAGACAACGAGTTCCTCGTCGAGCCAAATAGAGAACATGTTCTCTATTTCCTCGTTGTTCAATGAGAAAAGTTGGCTCGCCGAGATCCTTGGCGGCTTCACACAGAACTCGACGAGCAAAACGATGAGTTTTGCCCGTCGAGTTCCTCGGACGTGTGTACGGGGCCTTACCGTTAATTGTCCTTGTGGCACTGTCACATCACTTTAAAACATACATAACAAACATAAAACAAATCATCATGCCACCAAAATTCATACAGTGTTACTATTATTATTATTATTTCATATTCATCAGTCCCCACCCTTAAAATGGAGGTTCACCCCAAAACAACCATCCAACATCACATCCATGGGGCTCACACACTTCGCACATCAAACATAACTTTCATACTTAGCCACCTACACCTTGTAGACAAAAATCTTAGCACATTTCTTTAATAAAACTGCACTTTCCCCTCCTTTTTTTTTTTTTTTTTAGCCTTCTCGTGGTACAAAAGCATCTTGATTGTTATCATTACCTTTGAGATGCTAGTTTAGGTTCATTTAGAGCGGGGATAAGCAATTAGCGGACCTCCAGCTGTTGCCAAACTACAAGTCCCATCATGCCTCTGCCTCTGGGTGTCATGCTTGATGCTGTCAGAGTCTCGCTATGCCTCATGGGACTTGTAGTTTGGCAACATCTGGAGGTCCGCTAATTGCTTATCCCTGATTTAGAGGTTTAGCTTGATCATTTCTGCAATATTTAGCATAATGGCCTCTTTTCCGAGATCTGTAACATGTCACATTAGAGACATCATGTTTTTCTGATTTAAAATGGTTTGTTGTCTTTTTTTTATGACCACTATTTGCAGGTATAAATATACCATTAGGACCTACATACATTACTTTTTGTGGTCTGGCTTTCTCTCTATCCTCTATATCAAGTTCCATGTTTCTAGCTAAATCCATTATAGAAAGGGACCCCATTCTCCTCCATTTTGGCCTTATTAGCTTTATTCTGTCCCTCACTTTTTTGTTAAAGCCACTCATCAAAGCACTGCTAAGGATTTAATCATTTACTTGCTCATTTGCAGTCTGACAACATGCAGCAATATGCTCACTTATTCTTTGAAAGAAAATATTGCATGTCTCATTTGCACCCTGTGTTGTTTGCAGTAGACTAGCCCAGTCAACCCTCTTGTATTGTTTTTGTACTTGTGTACAGAAGGTGTTAATCCATTCCTCACCCTCTTTCTCATCAATATTTGGTATAGGTTCTTTAAGACTGTTTTGATAAATTAATTACTTAATTTGATTAGTGATTTGGACACCCAGACATGCACAACAAACTCTGTAGATATCATATGCTGAACACCGGTGAGCAATTTGTAATGCTTTCATCTTTTGAGTGAAAGCATGTGGATTTCTCTTAGGGTCAGGCATGGTTTTTATAATTATCTGTAAATCAGAGTTAGTGAGGGGTACATGCCTTGCCCCATCATTTGGTGATATCAATTGAGATCTCACAGGCCCCCAAAAATTTGATTGATTGGCTGCACAAGGGGACATGGGAGACTGATGTGTTATCACAGGTCTCCTTGAGGGGGAGGAGGTTAGGATGGCTGAGAATCCCTCTGCTGGTGGTATTTTTGAATCTGCACCTATTGTTGTTTCTGGCTGGGGGGGGGGTAGGGGTGGGGGTGCAGATAAATTATGCACAGTGGAACTGTTCGCTGCCCTTTCATCACTATTGGTAGGTGGGGGTGGTAATGTAGGGTCTAATCTGCTTACAGTCATTTCAGCAATATTCTCATTAGGCTCTTCAGCACTGTATTCATATAACTTTCTCACAGGGCAATAGGTTACTTTTAATCTAGTTTTTAGCATGATTTCACAACACTGACTAGCCCGTATCCATTTATCTAATGCCTGCTTGTCTTTTCTTGTTTTAAAAATACTTGGATAGTAGTTTTTACATTCATTCCAGAACTTAGGGTCAAGCTTCCCTTGTAGCGGAATAAACCCTTGTGTGCCTCTGTTCCATTTCTTCAGGGGATGGACCGTTCCTTTTCCAAAGTTATATATCATATAATCTTTGGCCGACCAGGAAGGGTTCACAATGAGATCACACAGATCCCCTTCTGGGGTGTACGCGGTGGTACAATTCCAAATCTTATACGTTGATAAGACTTCCTGAAGAATTAATCTATCACTAAGTCCCCACGTCACAAAGACGCAGTGAACGCAGTTCTAGCAGGAGCTGTATTGTCTGGACTCTATCCTGGCCAAGGATCTATACCAGACTATACACTGCAAATCAGCCACACAGACTGAATGAGGTCACATAGACAGTTTAAGAATGTAAAAAAAACACTCCCTTAGACAAGTCACTTATGCAGGATACACACTTAGCATAATATCAATGGGAGAAAGTTCTAGAGTATAGAATCTGACAGTTTGGTTTCCCTAAAGTCTTCCACATCAGTTTATAGGCACTGTGCAGAATAGGAGAGATAGTACTTCTGCTTATTATGCGATTTTATAGAGAATTGTGCAGAAGCGAACAGAAGACAGTTTTTCATGCGAGACTGGTACTTGTGATTCAAGCAGCACTGTTTTTTAAGCAGGCCGTCACCCTTAGGCCTCGTACACACGGGCAAACATGTCCAATGAAAACGGTCCGCGGACCGTTTTCATCGGACATGTCCGCTGGGATCATTTGGTCTAATGGCTGTACACACCATCAGACCAAATTCCCCGCGGACAGGATACGCAGTAACGCGATGATGCGGTGACGTGCGTGACCCTGGAAGGTCAATGCTTCCACGCATGCGTCTAATCACTATGACGCATGCGAGGGCTTTCGGCCGAGCGGACATGTCCGGTGAGTCATACAGGCGACCGAACATGTCCGACGGACAGGCTTCCAGCGGACATGTTTCTTAGCATGCTAAGAAACATTTGTCCGCTGGAAACCTGTCTGCTCGGCCGGGAATCCGGTCCGGTCGGCCGTACAGACGACCGAACATGTCCACGGAAACTGGTCCGCGGACCAGTTTCAGCAAACATGATCGGTCATGTGTACGAGGCCTTAGCGATAAACCAGGGCCTTACCACACAAAGGGCCAGATTCAGGTACAAATGCGGCGGTGTAACGTAAAGACGATACGTTACGCCGCCGCATTTGTACCTGAATCTGGCCCTTTGTGTGGTAAGGCCCTGGTTTATCGCTAAGGCCTCGTACACATGACCGATCATGTTTGCTGAAACTGGTCCGCGGACCAGTTTCCGTGGACATGTTTGGTCGTCTGTACGGCCGACCGGACCGGATTCCCGGCCGAGCGGACAGGTTTCCAGCGGACAAATGTTTCTTAGTGCCTGATTCACCAAGCACTTGCGTGTAAACTTTCGGCGGCGTAGCGTAAAGCCGTTCGGCGCAAGCCCGCCTAATTCAAATGGGGTGTGTACCAAATAAATTAGGCGCGTTCCTGCGCCGAACGTTCTGCGCATGCTCTGTTTGGAAATTTCCCGCCGTGCTTTGCGCGAAATTACGGCGCCCCAACGTGTTTGTGAATGGCGACGTGCGTAACGTACTTGCGCCGAAAAAAAATTTTTTATTCGACGCGGGAACGACGGCCATAATTTAACATGGCTGGTGTAAAGTTAAGCCATGAAAAAGCAGGCTTAACTTTGCGACGGGAAAAAAATACTTGCGACGACGTAACGCCCGCGAGTACCTTCGTGGTTTGCCGTAAAAGCTAATTTACATACCCGACGCTGGAAAACGACGCGAACTCCACCCAGCGGCGGCCGAAGTATTGCAGCCTAAGATCCGAAGGCGTACGAAGCCGCAAGCCTGTCGGATCTTAGCCAAATGCCGTCGTATCTTGTTTGTGAATCACAAATTAAGATACGACGTGGCAAATTTGAAAATACGCCGGAGTATCAGTAGATACTCCGGCGTATTTCTTCTGTGAATCTGGCCCAAAGTACCTTATCAGCCAAAGCCTATGATCCCTTGAGTCCGAAAATCCAAATTTCTGACCTAGCTAGTCGCCTAGTCGCAGGAAATGCAGAAATTCTAGCTACACATTCACTGCATCTGATATAGAACAGACCATTCACACAGAACACTCATACAAAGGACAGTAATAAGCACAGATAGTATGAAAAGTAAAAAAAAACATTTAAAAAAAAAAAAAAAAAATTCAACAGTCAAGGTTCTTGAAAAAGAGAATTTCTACAGTACACCGCCTTACACAGATCAGTACAGCACAAGGGGAGGTCACAGCAAGCAGAAAGTTTAGCTTACCTTAGCCAGTTGCAGTAAATTCCCAGCTCGTGTTGTTCCGTTTCTCAGCGGTGTGCTGTAGAGTATTTCTTTCCCGGCTTCTCGAAGGACCAAATTGACGGAGAAAAACTTTAACTTAAAGTTTTTCAGTAAAGTTGACTGCTGAATCCAAATTCATTTCAAAAAGATGTATTTAATATACAAGCAAGCCTCTAGAAAACTCTAAAAGCTTGGAGAACCGTGTGTATATATACTGACATACAAATTTCTGTTCTACTGAGTCTGAGAGCATCTAACCAATTTATACACTTTCAAAGGGGGGTGGCAACTTGAGTACAATTCTTTGGTGGTATTCATTGATAAACAGATGGTCATTTAACACATATACATCACTTCCAGGGTTCCCTGGGAAAAACCCAGAGATAGGCCTTTTCACAGCTAAAGGTGTGAATGGCATTTTTTCAGGAACAGGATGTGAAACTGGTCACATCCTATTACAGTACTTGATATATCAAAATATAGGCTATTGAAACACAGTCAGAATACATTGCTACACAATGTATATTACCTAACAGACACAACCAATATTAATATATATATATATACAGTATATACACACAGACATATATATATATATATTTATACATACATAGCAAATCAGAAACACATGCTTTGATAATCGTGAATAAATGTTTGATTAAATAAATGGCTATTCCATTTACCCGATCACGTTCTTGTGTGCACGTTCCTGTTTTGCAGTTCGATCTTCAGAGGCCTTTCTGTTCTTCAGGGTGTTTTTTTTAGTCCGATCTGATTTGACAACCGTTTTCTAGCCATGTTACGGGTACGTTCTCGTCGCTGAGATCGTGCTGTGCTTGTTGTTTGGATGTGTGCTGCATCCCGGCTCCGGTCCATGAACAGGGTGAGGAGGAGGTTGTGGACCAAGAACTGGTTTCTTCGCAGGGACCAGTTCTCTCATATGCCTCTGCTGCGGGAGATCCGAGAAAACAACCCTGATGATTTCAGGAATTTTCTCAGGATGTCTGACCCAGTATTTCTAGCTAGTTGCTATGTTGTGGTACCTTGCAACAGGGAGAAGTCTGCAGGACTTGAAGTTCTCGACAGGCATCTCCCCCCAGGCTCTGGGCCTCATAATCCTGGATACCTGTTCTGCCATAATTCAGGTTCTGCAGGAGGACTATGTTAAGGTAAGTGGTGTCCTTTAAATGCACAAACTATGTATTTATTGCATGCCTTATTTTTTTCAAACAGTCCCTAATTAACCTGTTTGTAATATGCAGTGAATGTTCCCTTTGTCTCCATGCATGCTGTACTTTTTTTTTTGGCGGGCCTACATGCATCTTTTATATAGCCAACCTGTCCAGCATTCTATTTTGTGGCCAAACACACCTAGCCTAGTCCCTATATCCCCCTTTATTTGTGGCCTCTATTGTAGTGCTGCATTTTGTGTGTCCCTATATCCCCCTTTATTTGTTGCCTCCATTGTAGTGCTGCATTTTGTGTGTCCCTATATCCCCCTTTATTTGTGGCTTCCATTGTAGTGCTGCATTTTGTGTGTCCCTATATCCCCCTTTATTTGTGGCCTCTATTGTAGTCCACGCCCAACCCCCCCCCCCCCTATTTATTTATTTTCTTTAACTGTATAATTCACCTTTTTTTTTTTTAGGGTAGTTTTTGAGGTCAGCAACTCATCTGGGGCCCCCCTCCCCCTAAGCTTTTTTTTCCATCAGAGGTGGTGATTAATCTGCTTAGTGATCCCTTATTATTTATGTCTCTTAAAATAATACTTGAAATCAATGGGGTTTTTTTGGGGTCCCCGAATGTTTTGTGATATTCTGTTAGCAATGTTTGTTTGAATTTTTTTTTGTTTCTTTTTCTCTACAGTTCCCCACCACGCCACAGGAATGGCAGACTGTGCTAGTGGATTTCTTGCAGCGTTGAAACTTTCCGAACTGCGGAGGAGCCATTGATGGCAAGCACGTCCGCATCGTGCCCCCACCCTATTCCGGATCCCATTATTTTAACTACAAGGGGTTCCACAGCGTCGTGCTGATGGCGGTGGTGTCTGCCAATTATAATTTTATGTACCTGGATGTTAGGAAAAATGGCCGGATGTCGGACGGCGGGGTCTTTGCTCAGACCGAGTTCGCCCAACGAATTCAGTCGGAGGACCTAGGATTGCCACGTGCGGAGGAGAACGAAGAGGGGCTGCCCTTCGTATTTATAGCAGATGGGGCGTTTGGTTTGGGTCCCCACCTCATGAGGCCATTTTCCCAACGCACCCTCACCCCTGAGAGGAGGGTTTTTAATTATAGGCTGGCCAGAGCCAGACAGGTGGTTGAAAATGCATTTGGCATCATGGCCAGCCGATTTAGTTTGTTTTTGACCGCCATAAACATGGCAGAATACAAGTGGAACCATATAATCCTTTGTTGCTGCATTTTACATAATTATCTCAGAAGACATTCCACAAACTATTTAACAGTATTGCCTGATGAGGCAGTTGATCTTGCTCCGGAGGCGGCCCGTGAGGCTAGCCATACAGGCTTGGCCCCCCAAAGCGCACGTGCAGTGCGGCAATCATATGTTGATTATTTTATGGGGAGGGGGGCCATTCCAATGCCAGATCTTGGCTGAATAAAATATTTTATTTTCTGCAAGAAACAGTTTAATTTGTTTGTTAATTTCTTAAATTTTTAGTTTTGTGTATTGTAGCTTTTTCATAGGTTCTCATAGAGTCTTGTGTTTTGGATGTTCTAAATACCCATTATTGTCAATAATACCACCCCAAATCTACATGAGTTCTTTTATTAGTCAGCATTGATATAAAGAACTAGCCACATATTTTTGATCTTACAAATATGTTTATTGTTTAACAGAGATAAAATCAAGGTTTTTAATATATTTTTTTTATCATTTTACAAATATACAATCAAGGTTTTTAATATTTTTTTTTATCATTTACAAATATACAATCAAGGTTTTTAATATATTTTTTTTATCATTTACAAATATACAATCAAGGTTTTTAATATTTTTTTTTATCATTTACAAATATACAATCAAGGTTTTTAATATATATATTTTTTTATCATTTACAAATATACAATCAAGGTTTTTAATATATATATTTTTTTATCATTTACAAATATACAATCAAGGTTTTTTAAAAACATAATCAAACAAAAATCAAACCCTCCCCAGAACATCAATCAAATTTTTGAGCTGTAGTTCCAGCCTTTTTGATTTCTCACGAATCTCTCTTGATGCAAGACCTGTGCCTGTGCCCTGCACGACAACACTTCTGCAATCAAGAGCTGGGCACTATGGGCCAGATCCACAACCAGCGGGCTTAACTTAAATGTTCCGATTTAAGTTACACCGCCGCAAAATTTCTACCTAAGTGCCCTATCCACAAAGCACTTACCTAGAAATTTGCAGCTGTGTAACTTAAATCTGTCCGGCGCAAGGCGTGCCCAATCTAATGGGGCGAGTCCCATTTAAATTAGGTGCGCTCCCGCGCCGGACGTACTGCTCATGCTCCCGACGCTATTTTCCAGACGTTCTTTGCGTTACGTTGCGCCGAGTTTTGTGGATCGCGACGGGTAAAAAAGAGATGCGGCGGGAATTTTTTTTTTTTTTTTTAAATTTGACAGCGACGCGGGAAAGAAGGGTATACTTTTACATGGTGTACTAAGTTTACACTTTGTAAAAGCAGCCCTAATTTTGCGACGGAAAACTAACACTTACGGAGAATTAACGAAGGGAAAAACCTTTGTGGATCTCCGTAAGTGCTAATTTGCATACCCGACTCGGAATTTCGTCGAGAAATTACCCCAGCGGCTGCCGCGGTACTGCATCCTAAGATCCGACAGTGTAAAACTATTATACCTGCCGGATCTTAGGAATATCTATGCGTAACTGATTCTATGAATCAGCCGCATAGATAGAAACAGGGATACGACGGCGTATCAGCAGATACGCCTGCGTATCCCTTTTGTGGATTTGGCCCTATATGTGTCAAGTCCCTCACCAGCACGACTTGTTCCTGAAATGTGGGACCAAAACATGTATTAAAATTATGTAGGCCTACATCTAGATTACCTAAAGCTGTGGCATATGATACTTTACCGGATGCTGTGGCAGGTTCCCCTTCGTCAACATCCCTCAGGGGTGTGGCTTATGAGTTTTCGGCCTCCTGCCTTGCTGCTTCATTGCGCCCTATGAGATTGAAGAAAAGGTAAACATGATTTTAAAAGATTAGATGCCTGAAATAAAGTTTAAATATGTTTTTTATACAAATGATGGGACTATTGTTGGTTTTAAAAACCCTTCTAAAAGCAGAACACAGTATTGTAGGCATTCCCAATGCACTTTAAATTATTTGGAGATTTGGTGTAGTTTTCTACATGGAAGCTAACCAAGTATCCACTGGATCAGCTCACCTCTGTGTGACACCCTACATAGGTTGTTCTTGTGACAAACAATTGTGCTACTGAGTCCACATGTGTAACCAACTGCTGAGCAGACTCTCCTTTTTCTGTATATTATTTAATATTAAAATCTATTTAGGAACACATCTACATCAATTCCACAATTGATGTCACCTCAACCCAAAAATATGTTGCAACTTTTATGTTTGTGGGTCCAATAATTGGTCGTAAGAGTCGTCGTTCGTTCGATCAAAAATAATAACAAGACCATCTTTTTGTCTGATACAGTGTTTCAACTCCCATTTGCCCATGCGAACTAGGCATGATGCCATTTCTCACAAAGATCTACTTTTAATAATTAAAGTCATCGAATAAACGACGACTCCGACGACCAAATATTGTGCCCACAAACATAACACAATTCAGTTCAACCTGAAAGAAAAACCACATGGCACAAAGAACACACCCAAATAATGATTACACATGGAAATTACTTACTTTTTCTAATGACTCTTTTTATCCTCTCCAGTTGCTCTGGCTCTCTCAACTTCAGGTCTGACCATCTTTTTCTCAGTTGTTCTTTACTCCTGTGTTCCCCAAATTTCTCCTGGAGCCTCCTGACCACTTTCTCCATTATTGCGGCCTTCGTTTTGTTGGGATGCATGTGAGGGCCATGTTTGGCATCATAGTCCTCCCTCCTTAAGATGCTGACCATCTCCACCATTTCCTGGAAGGCCATGTTTGAAGCCTTGTACCTCCGCCTGGGTCTTCTGGTTGCTTGGGCCTTGCCTGCCTCCCGGCTCGAGATAGCCATATTGGTATGCATGTCCTGCATCCCTCCATAATTCTTCTTCACAAAACGATAGAGAAGGGGCGGGGAAAGGACGAGACCGAACGTGAGGCGCGGGGTATAGTGCGGAGCGTCACGTGTGCGTAGTGTAAAAAGGGATCCGACGTGTTTGAAAGCGGCGTTCACAGTCTGTGGAAGAAGGCGGAAGTCACAATCGTTTTTCATATGAGGGTACGTAACTGTATTTTTGTCATTAGTGAACAGTGGATGAGTTTGTGGGCTAGATATGGTGTTAAAGCTTATTAGTAGTAGTGGCTTGACTGACATTAGGTTTTTGATTTTAATTTTGACTTGCATAAATAATGGAGGCCTTCAAAGAGCCAGAATTCCTCACTGAATTCATACAGAGATGGAAGGAACTGTGGCAAACTAAAAACAAACTAAATAAAAACAAAGATGCCAGGAAGAAAGCAAAGGAGACCCTGCTTGAATTTGTAAAGACAAGGTTCCCCAACGCCACAACAGAGACTGTGAAGGCGAAAATTATTTCCATTAGGGGCACCTACAGGACCCAACGGGTACAAGTCCTGGCCTCAATGAGATCTGGGGCTGCAGCTGACACCATTTTCAAGCCTAACCTGTGGTACTATGACCAGCTGCAGTTCCTGGACGATCACATTGAGGCCAGGCCATCCTTGTCTACCCTCCCATCTTCCCTGCAGTCAATCCTCCAGTCTTCCCTGCAGGCAAGAGCAGGCAACCTCAGAGGAAGAGCAAGAGTTCCTGGTGGACCCTGATTGTGACCCATGGAGCCAGGTATTGCATTTTGCTACCAATTTTGGAAAATCAAAGTATAATAATGATGTAAAATTAATGTTACTAGTGTTATAAATTCCAAAGGAATGAACAAAAAGTGTTGAACATATCAATACACAGTAGTGGCAAAACATGATGGGGACAAGATAGAAAAATGCAGGGGTCTGAATGATTGTGTGTCATTTTCTGGTACGCCATTAGGGGGGTAACGCAATACACCTGAAAGGGGTCCCGGATGTCAAACACCCTTTTTTGCGAAAAATCATTTTGTCAAAAAATATACTACATTTTTATTTTGGGTAAAGGCCCCCTACTTCTGTATTTCAGCCAGCAGCAACCCCCCCAGCTCCAGGGGGCCCATGTCTGAAGCTGTGTAAGGGCCACAAAATTATGGATGGTGACCCTGTGTGTTATATATATTAGCATTCAATTTGCATATGTCATGATTTTAAAAATGTGTGTGATTAATAAAAACAACAAATAAACTATGTCCCTTTTTTTATACACAGACAGAGCAAAGCCAGGAGGAGGCAGGCCCCACAGGGAGCCAGGAGGAGGCAGGCCCCAAAGGGAGCCAGGGGGAGGCAGGCCCCACAGGGAGCCAGGGGGAGGCAGGCCCCACAGGGAGCCAGGGGGAGGCAGGTACAACTGTAAGGCAGGAGGTGGAAGAACCCACTGGGAGCCAGGAGGTGGCAGGCCCCAGTGGGAGACAGGAGGCTCGCCGGCGTGATTCCATCTCCCGGATCCCTCCTCTCCGCAATCCCGCGAAAAGGGCCAGGAGGTTTCTCCAAATGGAGGAGGAGACCCAGGCCATGCTTCACGAAGCAACTGCGGCCATCCGAGAGCCACCCACCGAAGAAGAGGGTTTCGCAGTGCTCATCGCAGCCAAGCTCAGAAATCTGGAGCGGGGCCAGCGCGTGCGCTGCGAAATGCTCATCTTCAAGGCCATAAGCATGGCATCACTGGGGCAGCTTGATGACGACACTGACATTGTGCGGATTGCTCCTCCTGTCCTTGCTACTCCTCCTGCTCCTTCTCCTGCTCCTGCTCCTTCTCCTGCTCCTTCTCCTGCTCCTTCTCTTCCTGAGCCTGCTCTGGCTCCTAGCACAACCTCGGCTCCAGGAACCCAGCCCCCGAGGACTCGGGCTGCAGTGAAGACTGCAGGGAAGACTGCAGGGAAGAAGTCCAAGCGATGAGATGGTGCCCCTGATGGAATATTTTTGTGGCTCACAGCCTGGATTGTTGGCTTGGTGGACCCTTGTCTTTATAAATTCAAGCACGCTCTCAAGTGCTGCCTTCTTTGGCATCTTTGTTTTTATTAAGTTTTGATTTTTGGTTGCCAGCATTGTATAATTTTTATTTTTTTATTCTGCCAGAATAAATGGCTTTTTGTTTTGTCGTCCAAATGTGTATTTTTTCAAAAATAGAGAGATCATTAGTGAGTGGGCAGACACATTTCAAAAACAAACATTTTGACATTAACAAGGGACAACAACCTCCTTGTGGGTAAATTCAAAGAAATAATGATGTTGTTGTGGTCACTTTGCACACTCCAAAATCAATCATTTTAGTGTAGCATTTAAAAGCATGGTGTAATGCAGCGCATTCTTTTCTTCTATAATTTGAAACCTAACTAACGAATGTGCTTACTCCATTCTGAACAGTAGTTTTACCAGAACGAGCGCTGCTGTCTCCTAACTTGCTTCTGAGCATGCACGGGCTTAAAACGTTGTTTTAGCCTACACACGGTCATTTTTTTATGACACAAAAAAACAACGTTTTGAAAAACGACATAAAAAATTGAAGCATGTTCAAATTTTTTTGTTGTTGTTTTCAGAAGACATAAAACAACGGAGGCACCTCAGGGGCACGGGAGGCAGACCAGCTTCTTCTCTTTAGTTGACAGCTGAGGAGGAGGTGATCGCCAGCTGCTTGGAGCAGGAGCAGGTGGAGGGCCTGGAGGGCTTTGACTCCAGTGACCAGGATTAGAGGAGAGGTAAGTGTGTTTTATCCCCCATTCGGTGTGTAGCATGTGAGGGGGTGTAAGGGAACATGTGACAAGTGTGTGGGTCCACCAACTTGTGAATGTTTTGTGTCATCCACAGATGTGGAGGAGCCGGTGGATGTTGATTTTGAGGAATGCCTCTATCTTGAGGAGGCTTCCATCTACTCCGGACCATCAGACACCTCCACGCCCATCAGGGGAACCCCCTCCTGGGCTACCCCATCCAGGGGAACCCCCTCCAGGGCTATCCCATCCAGGGGAACCCCCTCCCGGGCTACCCCATCCAGGGGAACCCCCTCCAGGGCTACCCCATCCAGGGGAACCCCCTCCAGGGCTATCCCATCCAGGGGAACCCCCTCCCGGGCTGCCCCATCCAGGGGAACCCCCTCCAGGGCTACCCCATCCAGGGGAACCCCCTCCAGGGCTAGCCCATCCAGGGGAACCCCCTCCAGGGCCACCCCGTCTGGATGGACACAAGCCTCTCCATCCCCAGGAAGGCTTTGAGGAAGACGAGGGGTGTGGCTGTATCCCTCCAAGAAGGGCTGGAGAGGGAGCAGGCAAGGCAGACACGCCACATGGGTGAACTAGCCTGTGACCTGCACTGTGTGGCTGACAGCCTGGCCTCCTCAGCAAAGACCCAGGCTGAATGCACAGTAGCTGTGCAGGGCACCGCAGTTGCTATGCAGCAGAGCCTCACCCAGCAGGCTGAGAATACCAGCTCAATCTCGGACTGCCTGCAGGAGGTGAACGCAAACTGCGCTGCCATGGTCACATGCATGGGTGACCAATCTGAGACCCTGGAGGCCATGCGTCACCACATGGTGGCAGGGGGTCCCTCACCATCTGGGGACCATGGCTCGGATGTGCAGGCCAGCCTGGAGCGTCATACCATGGCGATTGGGGAGCTGCAGGCCACAGCAGCAGGCCTTGTGGCGGAGGTGAGGAGCCTGGGAGTGGCTGTACAGGCCAACACTGCTGCCATTGAGGCAGAGGGAAGGCAGAACAGGCGCCTCCAGCGGCAGACCAACACCCGCCAGCTGCGGATGCAGGCTGATACTAACTCTGTTCTCACCCGCATTGCCGCTGCGTTGGAGGGCATGCAGGCTCCATCTGCCATCAGAGCCAGGAGTGACAGACCAGGGGATGAACCTCCTCCTGATGCCCCACCCCCCACCCCAGGCTCCCCACAGACAGTTGAGGAGCCGTACCCGTGGCACCAGGCCTGGCCCACGAGAGGGCAAATGACTGTTCTCTTTTTTTTGCTCAGAGTATGAGCTTTATTTTTTGTTTTTGTTGGACGTGCACAGAAGTATATGCCGTCCACCGGTAAGGGCATGATCCCTTTATATATTTTTTTGTCACTGCACAGGGTGAGGAGTGCAGAAGTGGTGCCCAGACACTCGTTTGCAGGGGCAGGGTTTGCCCGGTGCTGCTACAGTGTGACTGGTGTGTGAATGTGTGGGTGACATTCCTGCCAGCAAGGCATGTCACCTTGGATCGTCAGGGAGAGGTTATCCTCACGACCGTGTGAATGTGGTATGAATGGACAGCAACATCATTGCACGGTGGACTTGGGCTAAACCAATGTGAGGTGGATGTGGTGTGTGTGAGCTAGGGACCACAGTGGTGTGCATGCGTGCATTGTCCGTGTGCCATGATGAATGTGTGTGTTTAACGTGCAAAGATACGTTCCACGAGGCAACTCCTGGCTGCTGTTCCCTCAGAAGACGGGGTAGCCTCGGGCAGGGGGGGACTGTCTGGTTCGGGGGTCAGGTCATCACATATGTCAATCTCCAGGCCCTTTCTCATGGCGGAGTTGTGCAGCACGCAACATGCACCGATGATCTGGCACACAAAGTTTGGGGAATACAACAGGGTCCCCCCAGACTTTTCCAGGCATCGGAAATGGGACTTCAGGAAGCCAAATTTGCCCTCCACCACTGCACAGGTGCGTATGTGTGCAGCATTGTATCTTCTCTCTCCTCTGGTTTGGGGATTCCGGTATGGAGTCAGGAGATGGGGCCCAAGTGCATATGCCGAATCACCTGGAAGGGAAAAGACAGGAGGATGTTAGTCGTGCATGTGCCCCTCGTGATGTCTGCATCATGGGGTCAGACAGTCATGCCTGACACCCATGTCACTCACCAACCAGCCAGCTGTCCCTGTACAGGTTCTGTTCGAATTCTGTTGGGATGTTGCTTTGACGGTATATGTAGCTGTCGTAGCTGGCCCCGGGGCGTTTGGCACGAACGTGCCATATGAGGCATTGGGCGTCAGCTATCACCTGTACGTTGATGGAATGCCACTGCTTACGATTGCGGTATATGTGCTCTGTGGCACGGGGGGCCGTAGTGCCACATGTGTGCAATCAATGGCCCCGACGGTGCGTGGGAATCCGGCAATTCTGTAGAAATCCTGCATTTCCTTCTGCCGCAGATGCTCATGGGTGGGTTTGATGATGTGGTGGGACATGCGTGTGAGGATTGCAGGGACAACCTGGCGCACGCATCTGCTCATGGTGGATTGTGACATCCCAGACTCCACTTGTACGTTGGAAAGATCCACTGGCGAGGAAATGCAGTGTTGCCAGTACCTTGAACAGTGGCTGCACTGCATGTGAGCGTTCTGTCTGGCTGGTGATTTCATCATGCAGGGCTGTGGCTAATTCCAGAATGGCATCAGGGCTGAATCTGAAGATGCGATACACCTCCGATTCCCCCATGCCAAAGACGTTCATGCACGTTCAGTATATCCTCTCCCGTGCCCTCCTCTGTGCCTGTGGACGCAGTAGTGCTATGACCATGGCTGCCCCTCGCATATTGGCATACAGATGTGTTGTCCTGCAAGTGTGGTTGCTCAGCTCGTCCGTAACGGTGCTGCTGCAGCTGCTCTCCAGCTGACCTGTGCACGTCTGGTGCCGAGTTACACCTCCTTTATGGGGAATAACTTTAGGCCGAATGTACAACTTACGCGCACCGCGCGTAGCCTGCGCCGGGCGCACGTACGTTCGTGAAGTGTGGTATCTCCCTCATTTGTATATTTGAATACAAAATCAATGGGAGCGCCACATGCGTCCAGCATAAATATGCGCCCACGCTACGCCGGCGTAGACAAGTTACGTCGGTGGGATGAAGCCTGTTTTTAGGCGTATCTTAGTTTGTGGGTCAGGCGCATAGATACGACGGCGCATATTTGCACTTACGCGGCGTATCTGGGGATACGTCGGCGCAAGTCCTTTGTGAAGCCAGGCCTATGAGTTTTTGTTTGTGGACATTGGCAAAAATGGTCGAAATTCAGATGGCGGAGTAATCTTTTAAAAAATGGACTACTAAATCTACCATCCTAAGAGGACACAGTGGAAGGCCTGAATTTTGTATTTGTTGCAGATGACGCATTTGCATTATCTGAACATGTGTTGAAACCATTTGCCCTTAAAAACCTTACACCTGATCAGAAAATATTTAATTACAGGTTGTCTCATGCTGGCCGAGTGGTAGAAAATGCCTTTGGTATTATGGCCAACCGCTTTCGTATCTTCCATACACCAATAAATGTAACCCTGCCCAAAAATTGACATTATGGTTTATTGTTGCTGTGTATTACATAATTTTCTAAGACGTACTAGCTTCACCTACATATCACAAACCATGATGGACCGGGAAGATACTCTGTCTGGGGATGTCATGCCTGGTGGCATAACGATTCAGAAGGGCTTTTAGACCTAGACCGTGCCCCACCAAGTCTCTCTAGTCAACTAGCCTGTCAGAGTCGTCTGGACTATATGCAGTATTTTATTGGTCCTGGAGCAGTAGATTGGCAAAACAATCTCTAAATGTTAAAATTAAATGTCAGTGGCTGAATTAATATATTTTTTCATCAGTAAATACAGGTGTCATGTTTTGTTTGCCATTTTAAAAATTAGCAAAAGAACATTTGCCTAAAAATATGATGTGTGGTGTAATGTCTTCAGTATTATCATCAAATTACATTTCTTTTTCTGTTTATAGCAAAGTATATAATAGAAAAAAATGATGATTACTTTACCTGACTGTTTGCCATTTCCTCCAATGTCCCATCTTCTTCATCTTCAGAATTAGTTGCACTGACACTACTGTCTAAACTTGATACAGAGGGTCGTGGTTCTTCTTGTTCAGTCAGAAAGTGTAAACTTTCAAAGTACCACAGACGTGGCACGTATACTTGGTCTGCACCTGCACCAGATTTTTTGGAATCATGTATTTTGTTTTGAAGATAGTACGCAAATTAGAGATTTTTTGCTTAACATAGGCTATATCTGATTTTGAATACACAACAGTACATAGTTCTGCCAATTTGGTATAAGCTTCAATGCGTTTTTGGCGGTCTAAATACTCTTTGGAGTGTACTTTCCATAAGCATGAAAGTTCTCTGTACATTTCTATGAATTGGGGAAGAAAATGTGGGGATGTAAATTTTTCCACCATTGCTCCTGTAATAAAAAACAATACATCATGTTTTAGTTGACAAACTGCACCAAAAAATGTATATCATATAACTATTGTACTGGTCTGCTTACCTTCAGTTCAAACAAACCTTCTGTAGATTGGTCAGTATAATCGTTTGTCTAGTCAGTGTGTGTGCTCATTCCTCTCCTCAGAAAAATCTTATGTGACAACGTTCTGTGTGCCGGGTCAGAGTGTACCGCAGTGCAATATGGGAGTTTGCAAGCTCCGCCCTTCTTCATTCGGCACCATCTTTAGCAACAGAAGGATTTCTGAAGAGAAGGAGCATGCCCTTTCCAAAAGAATTTGCCTGCAAAGTTTTAAAAAAAACACCTATGTCCCTGGAAGAAATGAAAACTATGGTGAAGATTTTGGAAAAAAATTACTATGATAGGAGACACAAAAACTACCCCAGGCCTAATATAAGAAAATATGACATCATGGAGAAGGTTATCCATGTGTTTAGGAAGAAGTATGGTGTGGACCGAACAAAGGACCAGCTGCGCAAGAGATGGTCTGACTTGAAACATAGGGAGGAAGCACAGTTGTATAAAATACATAAATTGATCCAAAGAGGTAATTAATAATACTTTGTGCCATTTCTGCTCTCTCAGCTAGGCATGCAATCCATGTAGTCTGCCTGTAATGTCTTCATCAATGGAAACTATATTCTTTAGCATGCATACTCATTTTTTTTTGTTTCTTTTAAACCTAGAAAAACCCAAGAAAGCACACTTTGGGAACAGCACTGTGACACCAGAACTGGATATTATTATGGTTGATGACACATCTCCAGTCTCCAGGACCTGATGATGATGACACAGCTCAAGTTACCGGAAAAGGACCTGATGATGATGATGCTGAACCATGCCAAAGTATTACAGACATTGAAGCAGACCAGGCACAGCATTCCTGTGAAGCCATCACTGTTTAAATTTGTTTTATTCAATTTTTTAAAACACAGATATAATTTACATTTCATTTCCAATAAGCGTACAAAAGGAATCACATTTAAAATGAATTTAACATTACATGAACATAAATAACAACAATAACAACAATCTATCCTACATCCTCTTGATTTTTCATCTCTCTTCTACCTCAGCCCTCTCCCTTCCCTCCCCCCTCCCAAGAAGGGAGAAAAAAAAAACCCTACCCACAACCACCTATTTAAGTGCCGAGTGCCCAATTTCCCATTTCTTATCCTTTAGTGACTGTGACCTCCATTTTTTATTATTATGAGGGGACGAGAGTGTCACTGGCTCCCAGTTGATGGTGGCTTCACATGTGGATTCTCTGACCAGAAGTGCATTCTTTGAACAAAAGTGCTTGAGTTAAAAACCAGGAGTTTGCTATTAACTGCTACTGCTAGAAAGGGTTGATTTTTTTCCCCTCTTTGCTCTGTCACTTTTTAAACGGCTTTCTTTCTTTTTTCCTTTCTGCCAATTAAGGGGAGTGTTTAATTGTTCACAGGCGTGTGTTTGTTCACAGGTGTTCACAGGTGAGTATAAAGTGTCTGTACAAACTCCCATAGGAGCTGGCTCCCAGTTGATGGTGGCTTCACATGTGGATTCTCTGACCAGAAGTGCATTCTTTGAACAGTTAAAAACCAGGAGTTTGAAACAGGAGTTAAGACCGGAGTCTTCATTATTTTTTTCAATCACTCACCCAGAACAAGCTTGCAGCTAGTAAAGTTAGAACTCTTGATATATAGATCCAGCGGTGCAGCAGACGCTCTCACCTTAGTCTGCTCACCCCAGGGATAGTGAGAGCAGGACGCTCTCAAACGAGTCGGCTCTCCCCAGGGACAGTGCAGCCAGGCAGTGTCCTCCCAGCTCTCGGCTGCTGCAGACACAGCACAAACAACCAGGACTCCCATAGTTTAACACAGGGGTACATATCCCCCCCACCCTAGGCAATTGATCCAGGGTTGCACCGATCGCCCGTTGAGGGGTCAGGAAGGAATTTTTTCCCCCAGTCGCTGCAGATTGGCACAGCACGCCTGGGGTTTTTCGCCTTCCTCTGGACCAATCGGGGAGAGAAGACTCAACGAGTGACGGCTCACTTGGACAGTCTTCCGCCCATCACCATATAAGACCCCCCCAATCAACATTACTTCCCTGCGTTTTTTTCTGAGACCATGGGTTACCTAAAATACTCTGCAGAAACCATCCAGGAACTAAAACCATTTGCCTCTATACTACCAGTTGTCACCAAAAAAGCTCTAAGGAATGAGCGACTGTTGAGAATCAATCGACGATCAACAGTCAAAAACTACGCGCAGGTACCCCAGCCCAAGCGCATAATATGCGCTTTGGTCAACACAAGATCAGCAGTAAAACACCGACAAGAAATCTATGATTTCATCCTTCAATACGATCTAGACTGCCTCTTCATCACAGAAAGCTGGCTGACAGCCGACTGCAACACCATTCTAACAGAATTGGTGCCAGCAAATTATCACATTCAAATGCAAAACAGAGTGGGGCAAAGAGGGGGGAGCCTGGCGGTGATCCACAAGACTCACCTCTCGATCACCAAACCAGTCCTTCAAAACTTGCTTCCATTCATGGAAACCCTCACTCTGCAGCTGCAAACAAATCCCCAAGATACGGTCCATATGCTACTTTGCTATAGACCACGAGGCCCAAAAACGCACCTTCTCACGTCGTTGACGGAATTCATCTCCACATATACCCTAAACATCAAACACCTTTTGGTGCTTGGGGATTTCAACCTCTGGGCCAACTCCTCGCTGGACCCCATAGCAGACGCCTGCATCGACCATCTGGAAGGATTAGGTCTGCAGCAACTAATACAAGGCCCCACTCATGCCTCAGGCCATACGCTCGATCTCATTTTCAAACAAGATTTGGAAATTGACGTCCTGGGAAATGAGCCGCAACCATGGACCGATCACCATACCATCAAATTCACAATCGCCAAAAACGCCAGCCCCCAAAAAAACGACAAAACCAGTGACAACTCACTGGACTAGATCTCAGAAGAAGCTCCACTCAGAACTCTTCAAAACAACACTAGGGAACAAAATAAAAACAACCCAACAAAAACAAACAGCCACAGAAACACTTGACACCATCAACAAGGCGCTACTACAGTCAGCTGACTTAGAAGCACCAAAACGCAAAACTTGCATCCGGAAAAACAACTCCAGCTGGTTTAATGGCCAGCTGATGTTGCTAAAGCAAGAGCGTAGAAGAGCAGAAACTGCGTGGAAAAGGTGCTCTTCAGATAAAAACCACACCATTTACAAGATAATAACAAAGAAATATCACAAAGAAATCTTCACAGCCAAAAAAAATAATAATGCCCTTAACCGCCCCCGAGAACTCTTCAAGCTGGTCACTCAGACTATGAATCCTGCTTGTTTAGAGGCCCCCAATTCTGATTCACAAGAATTTTGCAATGAATTATCGGATTATTTCATTAATAAAATTGAAAAAATCTGTGAAAGTATTCAGCAAAATGGAACCGTCACCAACTCCCCCCCAGATCACAAACCTAATACCCACATAAATCCGCCGCAATCACCAAAATTCACTCTAAAACCCATTTCCATCGATGCCACTAAAAATATCATCGGGACTCTGCGTAATAGCACAGCACCCAATGATATCATCCCCACTAAACTGCTGAAAGAAAGTGCCGATATACTGGCGCCAGCTATCACGCAGCTCATAAACCAATCATTCAAGAAGGGCATGGTGCCCACCTTGCTGAAACAAGGTACAATAAAACCAATTCTAAAAAAACCTACCCTCGACCCCAAAGACCCAAACAACCGGAGGCCCATAACAGCTTTAAATGTCTTCTCCAAGATAATGGAGAAAGTAGTTGTACAACAGCTGCAAATGCATTTAGACACCCATAAATTACTCGACCCGTTTCAATCAGGCTTCCGTCCGGGTCACGGAACAGAAACGGCGCTGCTCAAAATATGGAATGATGCTCTAGAGGCCGCAGACGAAGGAGAATCTTGTCTCCTGATACTGCTGGACCTAAGCGCAGCTTTTAACACTGTAGACCACGGACTACTACTGGCTAGGCTAGCTGAAGTAGCCGGAGTCGCTGAAGGTATTTTATCCTGGTTCTTCTTCTTGGAAAACCGATCACAAATAGTGAAACTGGGGTCTTTCACTTCTGAAAAACGTACGGTATCATGCAGAGTCCCTCGGGATCTCCCTTATCGCCCGTATTGTTTAATATCTATCTTCGCCCTCTCTTTGAAATCATCGGTAACCAGAAGTCACTTTACCACTCCTATGCAGACGACACACAACTGTATTTCCGCATCTGCAACAAAAAGGATCACTCTCTTGGACTAGAGAAATGCCTCACTCTAAGGCCCCGTACACACGATAGAATCCATCCGCTGAAAAATCCCAGCAAATGGGTTTCAGCGGATAGATCCTATGGTGTGTACACTCCAGCGGATCTGTTTCCGCGGATATTTATCCCCTGGGATGGATTCCAGCAGATCGAATATTTGCTGACATGCCAAACAAATCCATCTGCTGGAATCCATCCCAACGGATGGATCCGCTGGTCTGTATAGACTCACCGGATCCATCCGTCCGAAGGGATCCCCCGCATGCGTCGTAATGATTAGACGCATGCGTGGAATTCCTTATATGACAGCGTCACGCACGTCGCCACGTCATAATCGCGGCGACGGCGCGACACGTCATCGCCAGAGGATTTCGGCGCGGATTTCAATGCGATGGTGAGTACACTCCATCGCATTAAAATCTGCTGAAATCCTCGAGAGGATTTATCCGCGGAAACGGTCCGCTGGACCGTATCCGCGGATAAATCCTCCCGTGTGTATGGGGCCTTATAGATAACTGGATGGCAAACAGTTATCTTAAACTCAATGGTTCGAAAACAGAACTTCTCCTGTTTCACACTAACCGGAAAAGTCAACATAGTTTTACCTAGAATGGGTGGGGAAGTCTATCACCCCTAGCACCAAAGTCAAAAGTCTCGGAGTCATTTTCGATACCTACATGACAATGGATGCACAAATAGGGTCAGCGGATCCCACCATCTGATGCGCCTACTACGCAGACTCACGCCCTTTATCCCGAAAGAGGACATTGCAGTTGTGGTGGGAACAATCATCAATTCCAGACTCGACTACGCAAATGCCCTCTATCTAGGACTCCCCAAATACCAAATCACTCGTCTGCAAGTCGTTCAAAATACGGCCGCTCGACTAGTGACTGGAAAAAAAACATGGAAATCAATCTCACCTTCGCTGAGATCCCTTCATTGGTTGCCAGTAACAGACAGAGGGCCAGATTCCTGTACATCCTGCGTTGGCGTCGCGTAAGCTATTTACACTACGCCACCACAACTTACTGGAGCAAGTGCCGTATTCTCCAAGCACTTGCTCCGTAATTTGCGGCGGCATAGTGTAAATGGCCCGGCATATGGCCGCGTAATTCAAAGGGGGCGGCTTGTATTCAAATTAAGCGCGCCCCCGCGATGATCGAACTGCGCATGCGCCGGGCAGAAAAATAGCCCAGTGCGCATGCTCCAGCTCACGACGGAAAATGTTAATGACGCCGACGTGAGCGTCATTGACGTAAAGTCGTATTCGCGGACGACTTAGTAAAACGACGTACCCGACGGAAAAAGACGACGCTGACGCGACACCATACTTAACATGGCATACGGCGGACTGACGTAAGGTTACCCCTCATATAGCAGGGGTAACCTTACGCTTACGGAAACAACGTAAGCAACGACTACGCGACACAAATTCGTTCGGGAATTAGCGTATCAGGCTCATTTGCATAGTCAAATGAGAACTTAACGTAAACGCCACCTAGCGGCCAGCGTCGCATTACATCTAAGATCCGACGGTGTAAGTGACTTACACCTGTCAGATCTTGGCCGTATCTATGCGAAAATGATTCTAGGAATCACTCGCATAGATACCCGGGCTCAGAAACAGAGATACGACGGTGTGTCCTGAGATACACCGTCGTAACTCTTCTGAGAATCTGGCCCATAATCACTTTCAAGGCACTCTGCCTAATGCATAAGTGTATTTAAGGAAACGCCCCCCAATATCTATGCGAAAAAATAAAAGCCCATAACCCCAATCTCATTCTGCGATCCACCAATCAAAACCTCCTCCAGATACCCAAAGCCAGATACAAGTCCAAAGGAGATCGAAGATTTGGAGTCCAGGGACCTCGCCTTTGGAATGCACTACCAACCACCATCCGACTGGAGTCGGACCACTTGTCCTTCAGGAGAAAGATTAAAACCCATCTCTTCTGAGGTCAAGGGGTTCCTTACCCATGAAATGGATACAGCAACCAGAGGCGATTCAGTTTGCATGTGTTGCGCTTTACAAGTCTCTCTCTCTCTCTCTCACTCACTCACTCACTCACTCACTCACTCTCTTAACCCATTACCTATTTGCCTCTCTAAAAAAAAAAAAAAAAAGGAGGGTGGAGGGGAGAAACCCTCCTGACCACCCATACTATATTATTTAGAGTGCATGTGTACATTTACCCTATATCGTATCCTTTAATTAACTCCTGTGACTTCTCTATATTTCTATTAATTTTAAGGAAAAAAAATAATTGTCTTCCCCCTTTTACCCCAAAACCTACTGACCTCCTTGTGAAAAAAAAAAAAAGAGGAGGGGGGAAACCTCCCTACCCACCCATACTATATTATTTAACCACTTCCAGACCTTAGGTGTTTTTCAGATTTAGTGTTTGCAAGACTAAAACAGTTTTTTCTGCTAGAAAATTACTTAAAACCCACAAACATTATATACTGTATTTGCTGGCGTATAAGACTACCTTTTACACTTAAAAAAACTGGCCAAAATGCAGGGGTCGTCTTATACGCCGGGTCAGCTTCTCGGATACCTGCTGGATGTGCGGTAATACTGTATGTAGCTTAAAGCTACATACAGTACCGTATATACCGCTTAACCAATCCCGGTGAGCAATGTATTCAAATGAATACAGAGCCTGCTCGGATTGGAGTAACAACCTCTGCCAATCCGAGCAGGCTACATACAGTAGCCTGCTCAGATTGGCTTCGAGAGTCAGAGAGGCGTGGGCTGATGATGTTACAGCCTCTGCCAATCCAAGCAGGCTTTGTATTCATTAATAGAATACATCGCTTGCCGTGATTGGCTCCAGCAAGAATGAAGAAGAATATGGTTCCAGAAGGAAGAAATATGAAGCATCAGAAGCCTCGGAAGGGGAGTCGTCTTATACAGGCAAAAAATCTTTAAAAAAAAAACTATAAAATTAGGGGATCGTCTTATACGCCCGGTCGCCTTATACACCGGCAAATACGGTATATTTTTTTCTAAAACCCTAGAGAATAAAATAGTGGTCATTGCAATACTTTTTGTCACACCATATTTGCGCAGCGGTCTTACAAGCGCACTTTTTTTGGAAAAAATTCACTTTTTTGAATTAAAAAATAAGACAACAATAAATTTGGCCCAATTCTTTTATATATTGTGAAAGATAATGTTACGCCAAGTAAAATTATACCCAACATGTCATGCTTAAAAATTGCGCCCGCTTGTGGCATGGCGTCAAACTTTTACCCTTAAAAATCTCGATAGGCGAAGTTTAAAAAATTCTACAGGTTGCATTTTTTGAGCTAACGATCGCGGCGATACCTCACTTGTGTGATTTGAACACCGTTTTCATATGCGGGCGCTACTCGCGTATGCGTTCCCTTCTACGCGCGAGCTCGTCGCGACGGGGTGCTTTAAACATTTTTTTTGTTTTCTTATTTATTTTTATTTATTTTATTACTTTTTACACTGAAAAAAAAAATATTTGATCACTTTTATTCCTATTATAAGGAATGTAAACATCCCTTGTAATAGAAAAAAGCATGACAGGTTCTCTTAAATATGAGATCTGGGGTCAAAAAGACCTCAGATCTCATAATTAGACTAAAATGCAAGAAAAAAAAAATTAAAACTGTAATTTTTTTCAAATGACAAAAAAAAAAATGTTTCTTTAAGAGGCTGGGCGGGACTGATGTTTTGACGTCACTTACGCCCAGCAGAGCTATGGGGACGGGCGAAGGAGATTTTTCCTTCAGTCTCGTCCCCAGTCAGCAGCCGAACGCACCCGATCTCCTCCGCCGCTACCGACGGCTCCGGTAAGCGGCGGAGGGCGCAGGAGAGCGGCGAGAGGGGGGGGCCCTCTCCCGCCACCGATAATGGCGATCTCGTGGCGAAGTGGTTAAGGTGCATCGTGCGCGTTTATTCCATATCTTCTCCTTTAATTAATTCCTGTGACTTCTATGTATTTCTATTTTAAGGGGGCAAAAATATCCTTTTTTACCTCAAAATCTACTGACAGATATTGCCAAGGGTCCAAGCCAATCTCAGTTCCACTCATCTCCTTGATTAACTCTAATATTTGCACCCAGTATAACTGGATCTTAGGGCACTGCCACCAAATGTGGGCATGAGATCCCACCTCCCCACACTCTCTCCAATATAAAGGTGACACCTGGGGATTTATCATGTGTAGTTTTGCTGGGACATAATACCACTTAATTAATAATTTAAAGTTAATTTCTTTTATCCGTGTGTCAACAGATGTGGAGTGAACATAATCTAAAACTTTACTTCTCATGGTTTCTGGCAGTGACTGATTCAGTTCTAATTTCCAACTCTCTGTTGGGCACGCAGCTCCTCGCTCTAGATGTGTCATCAACAACTTATAAATAGTAGAAATTCCATGCCTGTCTATCCCCATTTGATCGACTAATTTTTCCCATGAGTTCAACCTACCAACCCCCCGAAGAGGTTTTGGTAGGGAGCCTACAAAATGTTGCAGTTGTTTATATCTTCAGACTTCCCATGGGATGAACCCATATCTTTCACCTAATTCAATTAATGAACATTAATGGACATTCCCCCTCATAACATTCCTTAATCTCAAGTAGGACGATGTAGTCCATTTTAGATATAATTTATTGTCTTTCCCCGGTTGGGAAATAGTTATTTCCTGTTAAGGGCATTAGGGGGCTTTTGTATTGTCCTTATGTATTTTTAATTGACTTGTCCCACGTTCTTAATGCTTCTAAAGTAAATCGAAGCAGCTTTCTCCAAGGGACCTCTGAACTGCCTTGGGATCCAAATAATCTGTCCTGAAGCAGATTTACAGATTTTTTCCTCCAACTCTACCCATTTTTTTTGCCGAGGGGCATGGGCCCTGTCCATAACCCTCCGCAAAATTGCTGCTTCATGATATTTTTCAAGATTCGGGAGGAATACCCCCCCCCCCCCTTCTCTTTGGATCTAGTTAATGTCCGAAAGGCGATACGGTTGCTTTTATTATTCCACACAAATTTCTGTATTACCGATCTCAACATTTTAAAATATGCCCCAGGAATATTTATCAGCAAACTTTGAAATATATACAGAGCTTTTGGAAGGATCATCATTTTTACCACACTTATCCTGCCAAACCATGACAGTCTATGAGCGGGATATCCTTTCAATTAATTTTTTTTTTTCAGAAAAGGCATATAGTTATTTTGATATAAATCTACAGTTGATTTCGACAGGAGTACTCCCAAATATTTCAGACCTTTTTGTTTCCACCTGAAGGGATATAATTTTCGGAGGTCTCTACTCTCACTTGTTGGAACCAAAATATTTAATATTTCCATTTTTTCCATATTTACCTTTAAATTTGATACATGCCCATATTTTCCCAGTTCTTCCATAATTTTTGGAAGGGTTTGCACAGGGTTTGTTATATACACCATGATGTCATCTGCGAAAGCGGATATTTTGTATTTTTGACCCCCAATCTCTATACCTTGAATTTCCAGATTCACTCGTATTTGGGCCCTACGGCCTCTATCCATCTAATCATACAGGGTCCTATTCCAAATTTATATAGAGTCTGCAACATGAAATCCCAGTCCAACCTATCGAAAGCCTTCTCGGCATCTATTAATAGGAACTGGGCTGGCCTTTTACTTTTCTTTGCTTCATGTATTAGGAGGACTGTTTTAAGGATGTTATCTCTAGTCTCTCTGACGGGGACAAAGCCTGCTTGATCTTCCCCTATGAGTTCTGACATATAAAGCTTTAGTCTCTCGGCCAATATCCTTGTATAAATTTTCATATCCTCATTAATCAGGAATATTGGCCTAAAGGGAGAGCACATTGTAGGATCTTTTCCCTCTTTTGCTAAGAGGGATATATAGGCGCCTAGGTCTTCTCCTCGTATCTTAAGGCCTCCCCCTATAGAATTTTTATAAAAATGATAATAAGGGGACAGAATTCCAATAAATTTCTTAAAATATAAAGATGTATAACCATCAGGACCAGGACTTTTCCCTGCCTTACTATTTTTAATAGCCTGCTCTATTTCTTCTCTAGAGATATCCCTATCTAATCTCCTTGAATCATCTTCTGCTATTTCCGGCAGTTTTATTCGCTTCAGATATCTTCTTATCTTATCTTTTCTATCTTGTACATCCCCAGGATCCTGTAGGTCATTTACTTTATATAATAATTGATATTACTCCATAAAGATTTTATTAATGTCCCAAGTAGAATGTTTCATCTCTCCTATTTTATTTTTTATCTTTGCTATATAATTCGGATTCCTTCTAGGTTTAATCTGCCCTGCCAGCAATCTCCCTGATTTATTGCCAAATCTATACTGCTTTTTGGCCATTTTAGAAAAAACTTGTTTAGTATCTAGCTCGAAAATATCTCTCAAAGCTTCCTGCTTTCCCGTCAGCTCCTCCGTTACCTCCCTGTCATTTACTCTTTTATGTCTCTGTTCCAACTCCTGAATTTCCTGTAGCAACGATTGTTTTTGGGCTATCCAATTTTTTTTCCTCCTAGCACCTTCTGCAATCCATCTCACCCTTATGAAAACTTTATGAGCTTCCCACAGCACAGTTGGTGCAATATTCTCGATATTGTTCTCTATAAAGAAGAGAGACAATTCCCCTTCCAAATCTTCCACTCTAACCTGATCATATAGGAAGGATACGTCCAGCCTCCAGGATTTTTGCCTATCCGGTATATCTTTTAGCTCCAGGCTAACCACAACCGATGCATGATCGGAGAGGGTGATCGATTTCACTTCTGCCTTTATTAAGCCTTCTAAGAGCTGATGGTCTAGGAACACACTGGCGCATATTTATGCCGCCGTAGCGTATCTCCTTTACGCTACGCCGACACAGCGCAGAGAGGCAAGCACTGGATTCACAAAGCACTTCCTCCCAAATCTGCGCTCGGTTTCTCAGGCGTAAGTGGAAGTGGGTGTGAGCCATGCTAATGAGGCGTGACCCCATGCAAATGATGGGCCGAGCGCCAGACAGATACGTATCGCCAACTGCGCATGCGCCGTCCCGTGGGCGCATCTCAGTGCGCATACTCACAATCACATCGGAACAACTGCCTAAGATACGTCGGATCACTGCCTATGGCGTGAACATAACCTATGCCTACAAAGGAGGGGAATTTTTTGGAAGAGTTGAGGGGATTATTGCGGTGCGATGAAGGAAACCAGACAAAGTATGTATGTATATATAAAAATATATGAAAAAGGTTTATTCATTCAATATTTACAAAATATAGTAATTCAATATACAAATAGTGCATAAATTATTTTGTGGGAGCAAGATCTAGAAATAATTTTTTCGATCAGGTCGACCCTACTAGTTTCGCCTCTTGGCTTCTTCAGGGGAATTAGGACAAGATCGTCTCTCTAGATTACTCTAAAGAGATGAAAAGGAATAAAACAATTTTAACATATGCATACAATATAAGCTCTAAAAGAACTTCAATTATATATGTTCAACAAAACATGTCATGTATATAGAGTACTCTATATACATGACATGTTTTGTTGAACATATATAATCGAAGTTCTTTTAGCGCTTATATTGTATGCATATGTTAAAATTGTTTTATTCTTTTTCATCTCTTTAGAGTAATCTAGAGAGACGATCTTGTCCTAATTCCCCTGAAGAAGCCAAGAGGCGAAACTAGTAGGGTCGACCTGATCGAAAAAATTATTTCTAGATCTTGCTCCCACAAAATAATTTATGCACTATTTGTATATTGAATTACTATATTTTGTAAAAATTGAATGAATAAACCTTTTTCATATATTTTTATATATACATACATGTCTGGTTTCCTTCATCGCACCGCAATAATCCCCTCAATTCTTCCAAAAAATTCCCCTCCTTTGAATCTATTTTGGGATGAGGTGCTGTATCCTTTTTTAGGACTCTCGATCACATACCCCCCAATCATAACCTATGCCTAGTCATATTCATTTCCTACGTAAACTACGTAAAATACGTCGGCTTGTGTTCCCTGCTGCAGCCCTTTGCATGGATGCTGCTGAGTTACACCTCCTTTATGGGGCATAACTTTACGCCGGACCTATGACTTTACGCGCACTGCGTCGGACGGACGGACGTTCGTGAATCGGCCTATCTCCCTCATTTGCATATGTGAATAGAAAATCAATGGGAGCGCCAAATACGTCCAGCGTAAATATGCGCCCACTCTACCCCGGCGTAGGCAAGTTACGTCGGTCGGATGAAGCCTATTTTCAGGCATATCTAGTTTTGTGGGCACGGCGCACAGATACGACGGCGCATATTTGCACTTACGCGGCGTATCTCGAGATATGTCGGCGCAAGTGCTTTGTGAATCCGGGCCATAGTCTATCCTTGAATATGAGAAATGTACCTGGGAGTAATATGTAAAGTCCCTCCCCCTCGGGTACAGGACTCTCTACACCTCCACTAAATGTTGCTGATGTAATTTTTGATTAACAGTCCATAAATGTTTTTCCTCCGACCGGAGAGAAATAGGCTGAGTATCCAGACTTGGGTCAAAGACAAAATTTAAATCTCCTGCCATAATCACTTTTCCTTCTCTAAAATTTTTCAATTTTTTCAATAATTTTTTTAAGAACAGACTAGGGTGGACATTAGGACAATAGATATTTACTAATGTGTATTCTTTATTAAACAAATATACCTTTACAAATAAAAAACATCCTTTAGGATCTGATTTCATTGCTTTTAAAATAAATGGAGTATTCCTATCGAAACCCACAGCTACCCCCCTTGATCTCTTGTTGGGGGAATACCCGTGAATCCACACTGGGAAGCCTATAGAATTCAAACCCACCCTAGATGAGTACTTAAAATGAGTCTCTTGCAAGAAAACTATGGGCCAGATCCACATAGAAATGGATCGGCGCAGCGTATCAGAGATACGCTACGCCGCCGTATCTTACCTGGCTTTAAGTCGAATCCAGGAAGATTTTGCGCCGTAAGTTACGGCGGCGTAGTGTATTTCTGGCGGCAGAAATCAAATCGGCGATTGGGGGCGTGATTCATTTAAATGAAGCGCGTCCCCGCGCCGATTGAACTGCGCATGGACTTGTGTCCATCCCTATTCACGGACAACTTACGCAAAAAATAAAAAAAATTCAAATTTCGAAGCGGGAGCGACGGCCATACTTTAACATGGCAAGTCTATCTATACGCCGCAAAATAGCAGCTTTAACTATACGCCAGAAAAAGCCGACTAGAGACGACGTAAGAGAATGCGACGGCCGCGCGTACGTTCGTGAATCGTCGGAAAAAGCTAATTTGCATACCCGACGCGGAAAACGATGCGAACTCCACCCAGCGGACGCCAAAGTATTGCATCTACGATCCGAAGGCGTACGAAGCCGTACGCCTGTCGGATCGAACCCAGATGCCATTGTATCTTGGTTTGAGGATTCAAACTAAAGATACAACGCGGGGTAATTTGAAAGTACGCCGGCGTATCAGTAGATACGCCGGCGTACTCTCTCTCTGGATCTGGCCCTATATTTGCTGCACAACCTTTCAATTCCTGCAATATTTGGTGGCGTTTACTAGGGCTGTTTAGACCTCTGACATTGTAGGTAACTATCTTTAACTATCTTTGAGCCCTGGTTCACACTGGGTACGATTTGGAACGATTTGAGATGCGATTTGACATGTCATATCGCATCTCAAATCGGCGGCAATTGTCGGCAATGGCACTGTCCTAATCAGTGCGACGCCGCATCTGCGATTTCAAAAAGTAGTTCCTGTACTACTTTTTGTGATTTACATTAAATTGCGGCCGAAATCGCGGCAAAATCGCGGCCGCAAAATCGCGCATTTTACCGCGATTTTTAATTCGCAGCAGTGTGAACCTAGGCTAAGGGGGGCATTTCTCAAGTAAATACAGATTGTATTGCTGACTCTTTATAGCCCTAGAGACAAAGACCAATTGTTGTATTTTTCCAGGGTCGACCCATTCAACTAACACTAAACAAAATAACATGACTAGACTAGACTACATAACACCACCCTCATGTACATTGATCCTCTAACTTATACCGGATACTCCTCATTTCTACCCACTCCGATTCTACCCTTTCCTGTAACTCCAGGATCGCGTTTTTATGATCGTCCAAATGGGCTTCCGATTCTTCCATCCTTTGTAGTACTGTAGTATTTGTAGTATTTTATATGTCCGTTCGGGTGGCACCCAATTCTCTTTTAATCATAACTTCTAAATGAGCCATCATCTCTACCATGTCTTGCTTTGTGGGAAGTGCCTGAAGCTTACAGTATCTATTTCTTTCTCCATTTTCTTTTGAAGTTGATCTTGCTGTTGGACCCCTTCTTCTCCTGCATCCATATTTTTTTCCTGCTTTTCTACCAAAAGAGTTGTTGCTTCTGTATTTTTTATTGCTTGTTCCAGCCTCTGATCTATTTTATCTTTATCTACTTTATTTTGTACCAAGTAGGTTTTTATGGAGTCACTACTTCCACTGTCTGCTTGATTTGTTTTTCCTCCCTATCTGAAAATTCCTATTCTATGTATTTACCTCCTCCTCACGTCAATCCAAAAATAGCTTATTTTCTTAAGGGCTACCCCGAGTACACAGACCTTTTATAAAGAATCTAAATAATAACACAAAATAATATATACCTGGCCTGTTAATGACTTATTTAGTTATTTGACCCCCCCCCCCAATAAAAAGGGGAGGGGGCACACCCTGCAGCTCAAAATAGCGGGGCAGGAATGTATATGAAGCAGACGGTGAATAGTAAAACAATAAATATATTCCCAAAAATCAGAGCAGTCAATTTTAAATAGTATAATCACAACTGGTTCTGGCAAATATGAATAAATGTAATAAATGGATTATGAGTAAATGCAATCAAGTCAGATCAGTCACTTTAAATATTATATATACCAGCACCTATAAATACATTTTCCAGAAGGCTGGGGGGGGGGGAACGGGAGGGGAGGGGGAGTCCAAAAAAAGGGAAAAGGGGGGTGGGAAGGCCCCCTATAAATGAATAACAAGAGATGCGCACACCCCCAACTTGAGTATATCGCAGGCAGGGGCTCACACAGGATGGATGGAAATAACAGAGAAACCGATCCGCTCAGTCACTTTAAATGGTTTAACCAGATTGGTTCAGGGGACTTCTGAAATTTTTTCCAGATCTCCAAAAAAAAAGAAAAGAAAAAAAGAAAAAGGGGGGCACCTGGTCGCCCACCAATATAAAGCTGTATAAAAATAAAAAAATTCAGTCCGTTCCACAGGATCTTCCAGGTTTCTTAATATATTAATATATATTAATATATATTGCAGCAGCAAGTCAGTAGAAAGAAAAATCACAGACCTTCCATTTGTATTTACTGACCACAACTTCTCAGGCTCATCACCGACCTCTTCTTCCTGATCCAGCTCCCCCCGATCTGATTTTCTCTTTTTTTTATATACAGAGCACAATTCCTACTTAATCTCACTGATCTGTGAGAGTTAATAAAAGTTATGGGACTATATGGAGCTATATATAGCTTTTGTACCGCTATGTCTAGTTTACTGTATGGATGTATGGCTCTGAGAGCCTCCTTCAGCTCCTTATTCTCCTCCAGAAAGTGAGGGACCATGAGAGACCGTGCAGGGCTTTTACCTGGCTTACCCGAGAGTCGCCTTCCCGCACTTCCTCCGACCACCAGGTTCAGCTCGGCTCACTGGGACTCCCTGCCTCTTGCACTCAGGCGCACGGCGTTCGGCTTGCGGCGCCCAGCACACAGCAACTGCTGCGGACGGCGGCGTCGGCTCCAGCCGAATCTCCTCTCCCCTACGCCCTCTCACAGCCCACACGGCGACACCAGGCAGCCCACAGCGGAACAACACAGGCTCACAGCCCAGGGCAGGGAAAACAGTCCGTGAAGCCAAGGAGGATCCAAGGGGGAGCCGAAAGATACAGGAGCCAGTCAGCAAAGCGCTCTCTTGTGTAATAAAAAAATAATTATGCTCTCTTGTTTACTAAAAAAATAATTATGATCTCTTGTTTAATAAAAAAATAATTATGCTCTCTTGTGTAAAACAAAAAAAAATATGCTCTCTTGTGTTAAAAAAAAAAAAAAAATGTTATGCTCTTTGTTAATCTAAAAAAATATGCTCTCTTGTATAACAAAAAAAAAGGCAAAACAAATATTGAACATCTATTTTTTTTTTTGGATGAATAACGCATTAACCTTACGATTTATCGTTCGGTCGGCAAAATTTTTCCAAACTTGCTGGTTGTTTTTTTTCCACAAAAACATCACAAACGATTAACGATTTGTGCCCATTAACTTGCCAAAAAAGTGTCTACATGAGCGATTTTCGCCCGATTTTTCATCTAGTGTATGGCCAGCATTACTGTAGATCCACCTTTTCATATTTTTATCCCACTGTGAAAAGGACTAGTGACTAACAAAATCATTACATTTCATATCTGATATATTTGGTCTATAGAAAGAAGCAGTTACTAGCAGATTTTTATTTTTGACTTATTGCAACTTTATTGTTGTAAACATAAAATTGTAGATAAAAATGGTGTTTTAGTACAATGTAAAATAATCTTTCATAACATTACAGCAAAATAATTTATTTCCTGAGTTTTCTAGCACAGGTTTCACTTCAGACCACTGACGTCTACCAAGAAGCAGCTGCAAAATTTGCATTGTTTTTTGTAGATGCATCTACACTTTGGATTTTTAAGCAGAACATCACTTAAAAAGTGAAGTACTGCTGATTTGCTTCTTCACCCAGCCTGACTGAGTTTTGGAGGGAGTAGTTAATGTTTTTTATTAGCAAATAGAAAAACGAAAACTGGACAGCCGCACTCCAAAATAACTTAAAAAAGTTGTCTTTATTTTTCAACTGTACAAACACAGTCACTGCAACCAACAGAAAACAGGATGGCCGACGCGTTTCGCACTTACAGTTAGTGCTTAGTCATGGCTTTTTAAGTTTTTTTGGAGTGCGGCTGTCCAGTTTTCATTTTTCTATTTGCTATCATCAGCATTGCCAGCACCTTGGTAGTTCAACAGCCCTTGATTGCTCACGGGGCTCACCTGGAGCGGTGAGAAACTTGTCTGAATGTTTTTTATTAGTATGTGCTCCCATCCTCACAATTCTCACCTTGGCTGATGTTGCTTTCCCCGCTCTTTTCCCTCCCAAAGTCTCCTGGGACATGTCACAGAACCATTCAAAGAGGGCCACACATGTGCAGTGGAAAGCTGGCTGTGGTTCCTCAGAAAGTCACATCCAAGGTGGTGATCCCCCCAGCAGTGAAAAGAACTGGCTGTGGGAAGACAATATTTGTAGCTGCCGACTTATTAAAATGAAGTCCCTTTTTAAGAGAAGGTTTACACTAGTGTGCTGTGGTTTGGGTGCAGCGTAATGTAATCAGATTTTACATATGGTCTTCGGTGTGCTCACATTGACTTCTATTAGACCATGTGTTTTCATGAAAATGCTCACTTAAAGGGAGCCGCCTGTACAATGCGGATAAAAGGTTAGAGTGGGTGATGGTTAGACCCTCTGTCATGTTGTTATTGCTGTCTGTATGTCCACTGGGTAGATCCTCCCCACCTTTTGTACTAGTAACCATTTTCACTAAGAATGAAAGTGATGGAAATTAAAAAACAGGAGGTAAAGGGGGCGTGGCCTGACGGTGCATGGAGTAGGACGCTTTCCAGGGAGCTCCGGCCATTGATCCTGCAATCCTAAGCATCCTGCCTTCCACAGACCATTAATTGGATACCTTGCTTACCTGCCTTGACACCCCGAGCCCCGGACGGCTTGTCCCACCGAAATCGCAAAAATCCACTGCGGCGAAGCTGGCACAATATCGCCACCAGGATTCGGCTGAGCGGGAGGAAGATGGCGGAGGATGAAGAGGAGAGGCTGGCAGGCGACATAGCCAGGCTCCTGGAGGCTATCATGCTCTGCCGCACCTCACTGACCACGCAGATAGAGGCGGTTATGGTGGACATCTCCCTCCTTCGGCAAGACCTGCACAATCTGAGAGACCGCGTGACGACCGCGGAGACCCGGCTGAGTGTTGTGGAGGACGCTCTCCCGCCATTACAGACCGGAGCAGACCGCATGCAACAGCAGATCCAGCAGAGGGTGTGGAGGGTAAGGATCCGGCAGAGTTCCTGGAACAACTCCTCATAACATCTTATGGGAGAGAGGCCTTCTCCCCCATGCTGGCGGTGGAGAGGGCCCATCGCATGCTGGCCAGACCTCCACCGCAGGGAGCTCCACCACGCACCTTTATAGCGAAAATGCTTAACTACAAGGATCGGGATGCGGCCCTTAGGATGTCGAGGATGAAGAGGAACATAACCTTTGGGAATGTAAAAATAGCTTTATTCCCGGATTTCTCAGCTGAGATTCAACACCGGCGCCAGAACTTCATGGAGGCCAAGCACAGATTATGCATATACAATTACAAACATGCTATGCTTTTTCCCGCCCGGCTTAGAGTGGAGCATGATGGGAGAGTGTCTTTCTTTGAAAATCCTGAGGATGCTATCTCCTGGCTAGAACGCCGCGCAGCCCCAGGGAATGTGGACTAGAGGCTGTGTGAGTATGGAAGCTATTGTTCTCTTTTGCGCAGACTGCATACCAACAAACCCAGTTTTGTAGAGTGGCATGGCTAACTTGACTGCTCCTCTGGAAAAAAAATTCCCAGCATTTCACCTGTGTTTCCCACTTTAGAATTACCCCCCCCCCCCTTCTTTTTTCTGTTTGCCAGTTTCTGATCCTCACCTGGGCCTAGGGAACTTTTGCCACTATGTGCCAATCTGACTGGCCTGCAGCGAGAGATGGTCATACTTGATTCTGTGGTGCACTGTTTGACTGTACTTATGTTCATACTCCTGGGGCCCTGAGGGAGGCTCGATTTATATCCTGCACTACAAGGAACCATAGACAAACTCCTCGGGGTCATGGGAGGGATACATCAGTGACCGCACACGCCCTGAGACTTAGTATCCTTACATACGATGTGTGCCTTTGGCTCTGCGCCATGTTGTCCCGTTGGGTTGTGGGTGGGCAGGGAGACCCCTTGCTTATTTCCCCCCAAAGGTTACCTGTTCCAGTTTTTCCGGGATGACAGTATATGTCTGGTTTAGGGTGGATGCCCGCATCAGTTCGACAAGGTGCAGGGCGGGTGGGGGAGAGGGGGATAAATGTTATTAATGTTAATGGATGCAATAGTGTATACTTTAAGTCAAAAGCTAATTACGCAGAATTGTTGTGAGTCATGTTGGTGCTTCACTGGTGGGCTGCATTTATTACTGCTGAGGACCTGCGCTGCATGGTGCACCACCAATGTAGGGCGGGATGGTTGCTCTAGAACTCCATTATCATGGCATCCCTAAAATTCTTCACATGGAACGTGAGGGGGCTGCGCGACAAAGTTAAGCGCGCGGCTGCCTTCACCTTCCTGAAACAACAACGGGCGGACCCATGCGGACCCATGTGGAGGGACGGTTGCAGATGGCTTTGAGGAGACCTTGGGTCGGATGGGCATACCATTCGACTCACACGCCGCACTCCAGGGGGGTCTCAGTGCTCATAGCCAAATCGGTTAAATTTGAGCTGGGGGAGCTCTACTGACTCACAGGTGTTTTTATGTGCAAAAATGTACGGAGAACCTCTTCTTGTTCTAGCATTTTATGTTCCACCCCCTTTTAGTAATAATCCTGGAAGGCATGTCCTTCATGGCGAAATACCCCACCACGCAGGCGCTGTGGTTGGGGGACTTTAATGCTATACTAAATACCACCCTTGACAAGTTGCACACTTCCCAGTTGACGGCAAGCCCTGCTAGGGATACTAGGTTCTGTAAGTTGATCTCCTCCTTCCACCTGATCGACACATGGCGATATAAGAATTAGGCATGTGCATTTCGTTTCGTTCCGAATCGAAATTCGGACGAATTTTTCATTATTCGGACATTCGGATGCATACGAATTCCCGAATTGCAATATTAATGAATTTACCGAATCCGAACGTTTTCGATTCGGAATCGAAAACCCGCGGACGAAATTCGATCGGAATTCGATTTTTTTTTTTTTTTTTTCGAATTCCGATCGAATTTCGTCCGCGGGTTTTCGATTTGGAATTCGAATTTTTTTTTTTTTTTTTTTTTTTTTTAATTCCGATCGAATTTCGTCCGCGGGTTTTCGATTTGGAATTCGAAATTTTCTTTTTTTTTTTTTTTTTTCGAATTCCGATCGAATTTCGTCCACAGGTTTTTTTTTTCGAATTCCGATCGAATTTCGTCCACAGGTTTTCGATTTGGAATTCGAATTTTTTTTTTTTTTTTTTTTTTTTCGAATTCCGATCGAATTTCGAAATTATATTCGAAGAGAGAATTTTCGAATTCGACCGGATTTTTCGAAATTCGGTCGAAAACGAACGAGTTCCGAAAACGAATTTAACACATGTAACGAACCTAACTTAACGAAATTAATTAAATAACGAATTAAAACGAAACGAAACAAAACGAAATTTTCCCTTTTGCACATGCCTAATAAGAATCCCCTTGTCAAGGCTTATTCATGCTTTTCTGCCACCCATAGATCAATGTCTAGAATTGACTTTATATTCATCTCTCAAGGCCTCACGCCCAGACTAATAGACGCATCCTTTGGCCCTAGACTACATACTGGGCTACACTGAGTGTCCCCCTAGATAGGCCACCGCAGACATGGCGCTTGACCCCGTTCTGGCTATCATTGTTGCCGGAGGAAGAAGAGCTTTTGGAGGAGTGGTGGGAATTTTTCGTGGATAATGACCACTCCGCAACTCCCTTGGCAGTCTGGGACTCCTTCAAGCTCCATGCCCGTGCACGCCTGATCTCCTACATCAACAAAATCAAGACAGACTCCGCCGGGACATTGGAAAGGGCAGTAACGGAGCTATCTGGGACGTAACAGGCGTATGTGGCTGACCCCTCTATACCCAATGCTAACTATCTCAAGCTTCAGACTTGAGTGGTGAACCAGTTGCAATTTGACAGAGCTAGACAGAAGTTGTTCTTTGCTTGGCAGAAGATGTTTGAACATGGAGAAAAGGCTGGCAAGCTGCTGGCGTATCTGGTCCACAGCGATGATAGGCTCCCAGTGGTTATAGCTCTACACGGTTCAGGGGGGGACCGGATTACGGACCCGCCTGCGGTAACCTCTAAATTTAAGGAGTTTTTCTCTGACCTGTATAAATCTACAGCCCCGGCTGATAGCCACCCCATGACCCTATTTTTAGACAGTGTCTCTCTTCCACAACTTACTGAGGAATAGGTCTCCTTAATTGAAGCCCCTCTTACAACAGATGAAATAGCCTTGGCCATGGCAAGTTTTGCCAGATCTAAATATCCCGGATCAGATGGGCTGCCCATAGAGTTTTACTCCCAATTTAGTGAGATAATCACCACCAAATTACTTGCCCTCTACAACAACCTATTTAAAAATATGACACTACCACAGTCCATGCGAGAAGCTACTATAGTTCTTATACCTAAATTTGGAAAAGACCCGGGTTACCCCAAGTCATACCGCCCCATATCACTGCTCCAAGTAGATGTTAAAATTATGGCCAAGGTCCTCTCCCTCCGACTAAATCAAGTTGTCCCCTCGCTCATACACCCAGACCAGGCTGGTTTCATGCCTGGTTGGAACACCTCTTTCAACCTCCGGAGACTTTTCAAAACAGGAGGTAGAGGGAAATCTTCCAATGGTGACAACTTTTTAAGATGGCAATTCAACTCACTTTGGGTGATTTCTTCTATCTTCCTGTTTTACCTCCAAGACAGGATGTGCACATCAATTTCCCTAATAGCAGGAGTCTATTCCCAGGAGTGGGTGCAAATATTTTCAGCTTTCGGTGCTCTCACACTTTGAATGTCAATTACTCAGTCATGCAACACTGTACCCATATGAAATTTGCATCCTTTTTTTCACACAAATAGAGCTTCCTTTTGGTGGTATTTAACCAGTTAACAACCGCCCTATAGACGAAATACGTCTACAAGGCGGTTGCTTAACTCTGGGAGGACGTCCATGGACGTCCTCCCAGAATCGCGCTCCCGGGGGGCGCGCACAGGGGAATGTCCGGCGGATCACAGAGCATGGTAAATCGCCGCTGATAGCGTAGGTTTACCACGTGATCGCTCTGTCCAATGACAGAGCGATCACTAGTAAACAAACCGGCGTCATGTGATGACGCCGGTTCCTCCCTCCCCTCTCTGTACCGAACGGTACAGTGTGAGAGAGGAGAGGGGGGAGAGCGGAAGCAGCAGCAGCTGCTGTGGGCTGGATCTGTGACAAATGCAGTCACAGATCCAGCCGTCCATCCCTCCCTGTGCAATACTCTGCAATACCCCATACTCTGCAATTACCCCCATACTCTGAAATACCCCTATACTCTGAAATACCCCCATACTCTGAAATACCCCAAAATCCTCTGCAATACCCCACAATACTCTGCAATACCCCACAATACTCTGCAACGTCGCCTATGGGGATTTTTATGTAGTGAAGTTTGGCGCCATTCCACAAGCGTGTGCAATTTTGAAGGGTAACATGTTGGGTATCAATTTACTCGGCGTAACTTCATCTTTCACATTCATGCAAAAGAATGAAGAAAGAATACTAAATTTGCTAAATTTTATAACAAACAAAGAAAAATTCATTTTTTTTTACAGAATTTTCAGTCTTTTTTCTCTTATAGCGCAAAAAATAAAAAACCCAACGGTGATTAAATATCACCAAAAGAAAGCTCTATTTGTGTGAAAAAAAGGACGAAAATTTCATTTGGGTACAATGTTGTATGACTGAGTAATTGTCATTCAAATTGTGAGAGCACCGAAAGCTGAAAATTGGTCTGGTTATTAAGTGGGTTTACGTGCCCAGTGGTCAAGTGGTTAACCACTTCCCGACTGCCGCATGTAAATGTACGTCCACAGAATGGCACGTACAGGCAAATGGGCGTACATGTACGTCCTTGCCTTCTAGCGGGTGGGGGCCGATCGAGACCCCCCCTGCTACATGCGGCGGTCGGATTCCCGCGGGGAGCGATCCGGGACGACGGCGCGGCTATTCGTTTATAGCTGCTCCGTCGCGATCGCTCCCCGGAGCTGAAGAACGGGGAGAGCCGTATGTAAACACGGCTTCCCCGTGCTTCACTATGGCGCTGCATCGATCGAGTGATCCCTTATATAGGGAGACTCGATCGATGACGTCAGTCCTACAGCCACACCCCCCTACAGTTGTAAACACACACTAGGTGAACCCTAACTCCTACAGCGCCCCCTGTGGTTAACTCCCAAACTACAACTGTCATTTTCACAATAAACAATGCAATTTAAATGCATTTTTTGCTGTGAAAATGACAATGGTCCCAAAAATGTGTAAAAATTGTCCGAAGTGTCCGCCATAATGTCGCAGTCACGAAAAAAATTGCTGATCGCCGCCATTAGTAGTAAAAAAAAAAATTAATAAAAATGCAATAAAACTATCCCCTATTTTGTAAACGCTATAAATTTTGCGCAAACCAATCGATAATCGCCTATTGCGATTTTTTTAACCAAAAATAGGTAGAAGAATACGTATTGGCCTAAACTGAGGAAAACATTTTATATATGTTTTTGGGGGATATTTATTATAGCAAAAAGTAAAAATATTGCATTTTTTTCAAAATTGTCGCTCTATTTTTGTTTATAGCGCAAAAAATAAAAACCGCAGAGGTGATCAAATACCACCAAAAGAAAGCTCTATTTGTGGGGAAAAAAGGACGCCAATTTTGTTTGGGAGCCACGTCGCACGACCGCGCAATTGTCTGTTAAAGCGACGCAGTGCCGAATCCCAAAACCTGGCCTGGGCATTTAGCTGCCTAAAGGTCCGGGGCTTAAGTGGTTAATCACTAGTGTTTATTTTTTATTTTTTGTGCTATAAATAAAAAAAGACTGTAAATGTTGTGAAAAATTGCCTTTTTCTTTGTTTCTGTCATAACATTTTGCAAATTAGTAATTTTTCTTCATACATTTTGGCCAAAATGTATACTGCTACATACTGTATCTGTATTAAAAAAATAACCCAAATTAGTGTATATTATTTGGTCTTTGTGAAAGTTATAGAGTCTACAAACTATGATGCCAATCCCTGAAAATGTATCAATCTGATCACACCTGAAGTACTGACGGCCTATCTCATTTCTCGAGACACTAACAAGTCAGAAAAGTACAAATACCCCCCAAATGACCCCTTTTTAGAATGTAGACTGTAATTTCTTCCCACAATTCTTTGCAAAAATTAAGATTTTTTTTTTACAAAATTGTCATATTAACCAGATGCCGACCGCGCCATAGACAAAATATGTCTACAGCAAGGTCGAGTTATTCTGGGAGGACGTCCTCCCAGAATATTGCTGCCGTGCTCCCCCATGCTATATTCCTATTACAAGGGATGTTTACATTCCTTATAATAGGAATAAAATAAAATCAAAGTGATCAAAAAAGGTATTTTTGGGGAAAAAAATGTCAAACTAAAAGAAATAAAGTAAAATGAACAATATTTTTTTTTTCTAAAGTGCCCCTGTCCCCGTGTGCTCGTACGCAGAAGCGAACTCTTACGTAATTGCCGCCGACATATGAAAACGGTGTTCAAGCTACACATGTGAGCTATCGCTGCGAACGTTAGAGAGCAATAATTTTGGCCCTAGACCTCCTCTGTAAATTAAAACATGTAACCAATAAAAAATATCAAAGTGTCGCCTATGGGGATTTTTAAGTAGCAATTTTAAAGGGTGACATGTTGGGTATCTATTTACTCGGTGTAACTTCATCTTTCATATTATGCAAAAACATTGGGCTAACTTTACTGTTTTTTTTTAAGCGTAAAACAGTTTAAAAAAAAAACACGTTTGAAAAATTGCTGCGCAAATACTGTGCGAGATAAAAAGTTGTAATGACAGCCATTGTATTCTCTAGGGTCTTTGCTAGAAAAGCATATACAATGTTTTGGGGTTCTATGTAATTTTCTAGCAAATAAATTATGATTTTTACATGTAGGAGAGAAATGTCAAAAAACCTTCAGCATGCCTGAAGGTGCTCCCTGCATGTTGGGCCTCTGTATGTGGCTACGCTGTGTAAAGGTCTCACACATGTGGTATCGCCATACTCGGGAGGAATAGCAGAATGTGTTTTGGGGGTGTAATTTGTGGTATGCATATGCTATGTGTGAGAAATAACCTGCTAATATGACAACTTTGTAAAAAAAAAAAAAAAAAAAAACTTGATTTTGCAAAAAATTTAGGGGAAAAAATTACAACTTCAAAAAACTCACTATGCCTCTTTCTAAAGACCTTGGAATGTCTTCTTTCCAAAAAGGGGTCATTTGGGGGGTATTTGTAATTTTCTGGCATGTTAGGGTCTCAAGAAATGAGATAGACTTCAGGTGTGATCAATGTTCAGATATTGGCACCATAGCTTGTGGACTCTATAACTTTCACAAAGACCAAATAATATACACCAATTTGTACTTATTTTTACCAAAGATATGTAGCAGTATAAATTTTGGCCAAAATTTATGAAGAAAAATTACACATCTTCAAAATTTTATAACAGAAACGAGAAAAATTCATGTTTTTTACAGAATTTTCAGTCTTTTTTCTTTTATAGCGCGAAAAATAAAAAATTCAATGGTGATTAAATACCATCAAAAGAAAGCTCTATTTGTGTGAAATAAAGGACAAAAATGTCATATGGGTACAGTGTTGTATGACTGAGTAATTGTCATTCAAATTGTGAGAGCACCGAAAGCTGAAAATGTATATGGTTAGGAAGGGGGTGTAAGTGCCCAGTGGTCAAATGGTTAAAGTGGTTGTAAACCCTTTTTGACTACTTCTACCTATAGGTAATCCTAGAATAAGGTTTACCTATAGGAAGTGGAAATATCTCCTAAACTTGTAGCCCGCCGAAAAATCCCAACAGCGCGGAAAGAAACGAAACTAAGTGCCGTTTCTTCCCCAGCCTGTGGCGTGAATTGCGGCTCCCGTGCGCATGTGAGGGAGTGAGGTCACGCGACTGCGGCAAATCACAATTCGCTGGAGTCTGCAGCCTGGAAGGAAGAGGAGACAGTAGATGGATGCTGCCTACTATGGGGACATCGCTGGATTCTTTTGCAGGTAAGTGACACATAATGGGCTAGTATGCAATGCATACTAGCCCATTATGCTTTTCATTTGCAGGCTGCAGGCTGCACCAGGGTTTACTTCCTCTTTAACTGGCTATTTCTCTCACAGAACATATGCATACAACAAGTTTCACCCCCAAAATACATTCTGCTACTCCTCCTGAGTATGGCGATACCACGTGTGTGAGACTTTTACACAGCCTGGCCACATACAAAGGCCCAACATTGAAGTTGCACCTTCAGACGTTCTACAAGCATAAATTGTACATCTCATTTCTCACCACCTATTACAATTTTGAAGGCCCTTGTGTCAGGTCATCCGTAGCCTACTGATACTATCAGGGAGGAAGCACGAATCCAAGATCACCCAGGGGGCGGAGTCTAAGGCCGCGTACACGCGGTCGGTTCATCCGATGAAGCTGACTGATGGTCTGATGTGCCCTCACACCATCAGTTAAAAAAACGATCGAGTCCAACGCGGTGACGTAAAACACGACGACGTGCAGAGAAAAATGAAGTTCAATGCTTCCAAGCATGCGTCGACTTGATTCTGAGCATGGTTTTTAACCGATGCTTTTGCATACTAACCATCGGTTTTGACCTATCGGTTGTGCGTCCATCGTTTAGATTTTAAAGTTCTAACATTTTTGACTGAAGGATAACTGACCGATGGGGCCCACACACGATCGGTTTGGACCGATGAAAAGGTCCTTCAGTCCGTTTTCATCGCTTTGGACCGACCGTGTGTACGCGTCCTCAGACCCAGCTTTGTGTTCACCAGAGCCTCTAGTGGTGAGGATGGCCTTCGCTGCAGCTGGATCCAGGTTGCAACCCCTGGGATTCCCTAGATCACACTCCGCAGGGAGAGAGGGAAGCAGCAGGCAGGACAAACGGTAGTGATGGGTAGGCCGAGGTCAGGGCAACAGGCAGACAAGGGTAACCAAGAGACAGGCAAAAGGTCACGGGCACAGGCAAACAGGAGTCAGGGACAGGCCACAGAAAGACAATAGTAGCACACTGCAGACAGGAACTTAAGCAAAGCAACACTGTTGAACAGCACTACAGACCTGTAGTGCCACAGTTAATATAGACTTCCTGGGATGGCCTGGGTGGGGCCATACAGGAAGAGGAAGTGATAAAAAGGGAACCAGAACAGGGTCAGGCCTCTAATGAACAGATGGAAACAGGTAAGCTGAGAGACAATACCCTCCCTTCTACGAGGCCTCCCCCTTCCCCGCCTGGGTCTGGGTTTAGAGGGAAACTTCAGATGAAACTTCTTCAATAGACAAGGTACAAAGACCTCTGATGCAGGGACCCAAGATCTCTCCTCAGGGCCAAAGCCTTTCCAATGAACTAGGTACTGAAGAGCGCCTCTACAGAGTCGGGAATCCAGAACTTGACTGACCTCATACTCCTGATTATCCTCAGAGACTGGCGTCATGGTAGGGACAAGGCCAAGAGAACTTATTTTTTTTTTTCAAATATAGTTTTTTATTTAATTTTATAGTAACATACATACAATAACAACATTACCACACAATTTTAACTTACACGCAAAGTTCACACATATAAATCTCAGACACAGCTGGACTCATAGACTGGAGTAGATAACCCAACTTAGGAGGCCCTTAACTTAAAGCTCCCAGTCATCAGTTCAATAACCCCCTTAGATATTTTCCGCATTGCAAGAGTCATCAAATGTGCGGGGGGAGTGTTATGGCGCTCTGTCGCGTCTATCGGCCGTCCAATACTCATATCGTCTTAATGAAAGGGGAAGAAAAAAAAACATACTCATATATACACACATATACACACGCACACAAAGAGAGACAGACATGGGAAAAAGAAACAGCCAAGGAAAGATGGGGGGGGGGGGGGTTGACCCAGGGACGCGGGCTCGTCTCAAGTCGTAAAAGCCACAACAGCTGTATCCCCTTGCCAGACTAAGAATCACGTAGAGCCGATCCTTCATCTGAATAGATGAACATATTCCATCAAGAGAACTTATTGAGTACTAAAGGCTTCAGAAGGGAAACATGGAAGGAGTTACCGATTTTGAGGCTTTTAGGAATCTGAATTTTGAAACAAACTGGATTCAGTTTGGACGTTATGGTGTATGGACCAATGAATCTTGGAGCAAACTTCAGAGAAGGAACTCGGAGCTTGATGCTCCTGGTGGAGAGCCAGACTTTGTCCCCTGGTTGAAGAGAAGGCGGTTTCCGCCTGCGACGGTCAGCAAAGCCTTTGAATTTGTTGGCAGCTGCCCGGAGGGAATCATGAACGTCACTCCATATGAAATTGAAGGACTCCTGAGCAGAAGCCGGTCATGGGAAGCGGAAGTTGAGGATGTCTTCCATAAACTGAGAAAAAGGGTGTTCTCTGCGAACTGGTATTTACATGATTGTTATGAGAAAATTCTGCCCACGGAAGTAGAGAGGACCAATCGCCATGATGAGCGGAGACTAAGGTACGAAGAAAAACCTCTTACTCCTGATTAACCCTATCCGTCTGCCCATTGGATTGAGGATGGTAAGAAGAGGAAAAATCCAAGGCAATATTGAGGGATTTGCAAAAGGCTCTCCAGAAGCGAGACGTAAATTGAACACCCCTGTCCGAAACAATATGAGAAGGAACCCCATGGAGGGGGAAAATTTCTCGAACAAAAATGGGGACCAAGGCAGGAGCAGAAGAAAGACCAGGAAGGGGAACAAAATGAGCCATCTTGGAGAACCAATCGACTATCACCCAAATGACCGTATTACCGTCAGATAGCGTCAGACGGTGATCAAATCCATGACAATATAAGCCCAGGGCTCCTTAGGAATGGGCAAGGGCATGAGGAGACCAACAGGAGCTTGTGTGGAGGATTTAGACTGAGCACAGACATGACAAGCCTTGACATAGTCTTTGACCTCCGAGCGGAGATTAGGCCACCAATAGTGACGACTAATGAGTAAGAAGGACCGGAGGAAACCAGCGTGGCCCGCCACCTTGGAATCATGTCCCCAACGAAGGATCTTAGCCCTTAGCTCAGTGGGGACAAAGGTCTTACCAGGAGGAATTTTTTAGTCCAGGGTGGTAGAATGGGCAACAATGCATGAAGTTGGAATGATCGGCTCAGGTTCAAGAGTGGGCTCCTCGTTTAAAGTATCAAAGGACCTAGAGAGCGCATCAGCCCGACCGTTGCAGGAACCAGGTTTTTACGTTATCGTGAAATTAAAATGGGAAAAGAAGAGACTCCACCTGGCCTGTCTGGGATTCAGCCGTTTAGCATTCTGAAAGTACTGTAGATTCTTGTAGACTCTTGGTGAAGATCGTTATGGAGTGAGGGGAACCCTCCAAAAGATGATGCCACTCTTCTAGCGCCAATTTGATTGTGAGAAGTTCCCGGTCCCCGATGGCATAATTTCTCTCTGCCTGGGAATTTTTTTGGAAAAGAACGCACATGGTTGACGTCTCTTCTCAAAGAGTTGAAGAAGCATTGCTCCCACCCCCACTAAAGAAGCATCCACCTCAATAAAGAATGCCTCCCCAGGATTTGGTCTCCTCAAGAGAGGTCCAGAGACAAAGGCCTGTTTCAGATCGTGAAACGCAGAGACAGCTTTGGGGGGCCAGTCTTTGGCATTAGCACCCTTCTTGGTCAAAGCGATAATAGGCGCGGCAATGGAAGAGTAATTCCTGATGAACTGCCTATAATAATTTGTGAAACCAAGAAAGCGCTGTGTGGCCTTGAGGCTAGCAGGAAGAGGCCAGTTGGTAATGGCTAAGACCTTCCCGGGATCCATACGAAGACCCAAGCTTGAGACAAAGCATCCTAGAAACAGGATCTCAGAACATTCAAAGGAGCATTTCTCTAGCTTGGCATAGAGATTTTTCTCTCTAAGGCGCTGGAGTACAGTGCGGATATGGTTTCTGTGGACACGCAGATCTTCCGAAAAGATAAGAATGTCATCAAGATAGATGACAACAAACTGGTACAGCAGGTCCCTGAAGATTTCATTGACAAAGTTTTGAAAGATGGCTGGGGCATTACACAACCCAAAAGGCATGACCAGGTATTCGTAATGGCCGTCTCGAGTGTTCTTCCATTCATCACCTTCTCGTATTTAAATGAGGTTGTACGCCCCTCTGAGATCCAACTTAGTGAAAATGGAGGCACCCCTCAACCTATCGAACAGCTCAGATATTAAGGGTAAGGGGTAACGATTTTTAATAGTAACAGCGTTTAAGCCTCGATAATCAATGCAGGGTCTCAAGGTACCATCCTTCTTGGCAACAAAAAAGAACTCTGCTCCTGCAGGCGATGATGATTTCCGGATGAAACCTCTCTCAAGATTTTCGGCGACATACTCAGACATGGCCTGGGTCTCCAGGATGGACAAATGGTATGTACGACCCCTGGGCAGAGTTTCTCCAGGAACAAGGTTAATGGCACAATCAAAGGACCTGTGGGGAGAAAGCACCTCAGCCGATTTCTTACAGAACACATCCAGGCAAACAGGAGTCAGGGACAGGCCACAGAAAGACAATAGTAGCACACTGCAGACAGGAACTTAAAGCGGAGTTCCGGCCACAAATTGAAAAAAAAAAAACTTTTTAAATATAAATACCCCTGTAATACACAAGCTTAATGTATTCTACTACAGTTAGTCTGTAAACTAAGGTCCGTTTTGTTAGGTTGTTACAGCATTTAGACACTTTATAAAACAGAAATTGACCGTGGCCATCTTAAGTGTGGGCATCATGAAGCCAGACTGTATGACTTCCTGGATTTCAGCCTCGCACATGCTCAGTGCTGTACAAGCAGTGTAATGGTTTCAGATCAGGTTTCAATAGCAACGGGAGTGTCAGAGAAAGTTGCCGCCCCTTATCTATGCAAACCTCTCCTCCCCTCCTCCCCTCCCCTCCTCCCCTCCTCCTTCCAGGAACCAGTAAATATAATAAATAATTTGTTCCTGTGCAGATATATCTACATAACAAGATGATATATATCTCTTGTTATATATGTGGTGTGTATACATATACCAGACATGTGCACTGTCAATAAATTCATTTTGTTAGTGCGGTGATGTTAGTGCGGTGATGTTAGTGCGGTGATGTTAGTGCTGCGATGTTAGTGCGGTGATGTTAGTGCGGTGATGTTAGTGCGGTGATGTTAGTGCAGTGATGTTAGTGCAGTGATGTTAGTGCGGTGATGTTAGTGCGGTGATGTTAGTGCTGCGATGTTAGTGCTGCGATGTTAGTGCTGCGATGTTAGTGCTGCGATGTTAGTGCTGCGATGTTAGTGCGGTGATGTTAGTGCGGTGACGTCAGTGCGGTGATGTTAGTGCGGTGACGTCAGTGCGGTGATGTTAGTGCGGTGATGTTAGTGCGGTGACGTCAGTGCGGTGACGTCAGTGCGGTGACGTCAGTGCGGTGATGTTAGTGCGGTGATGTTAGTGCGGTGACGTCAGTGCGGTGACGTTAGTGCGGTGATGTTAGTGCGGTGATGTTAGTGCGGTGATGTTAGTGCGGTGACGTTAGTGCGGTGATGTTAGTGCGGTGACGTCAGTGCAGTGATGTTAGTGCGGTGATGTTAGTGTGGTGATGTTAGTGCGGTGATGTTAGTGCGGTGATGTTAGTGCGGTGACGTCAGTGCGGTGATGTTAGTGCGGTGATGTTAGTGCGGTGATGTTAGTGCGGTGACAGTGCGTGATGTTAGTGCGGTGATGTTAGTGCGGTGACGTCAGTGCGGTGATGTTAGTGCGGTGACGTTAGTGCGGTGATGTTAGTGCGGTGATGTTAGTGCGGTGATGTTAGTGCGGTGACGTCAGTGCGGTGATGTTAGTGTGGTGATGTTAGTGCGGTGATGTTAGTGCGGTGATGTTAGTGCGTGACATTAGTGCGGTGATGTTAGTGCGGTGACGTCAGTGCGGTGATGTTAGTGCGGTGATGTTAGTGCGGTGATGTTAGTGCGGTGATGTTAGTGCGGTGATGTTAGTGCGTGACATTAGTGCGGTGATGTTAGTGCGGTGATGTTAGTGCGGTGATGTTAGTGCGGTGACGTCAGTGCGGTGATGTTAGTGCGGTGATGTTAGTGCGGTGATGTTAGTGCGGTGATGTTAGTGCGGTGATGTTAGTGCGGTGACGTCAGTGCGGTGATGTTAGTGTGGTGATGTTAGTGCGGTGACGTTAGTGCGGTGACGTTAGTGCGGTGGTGATGTTAGTGCGGTGACATTAGTGCGGTGACGTTAGTGTGGTGACGTCAGTGCGGTGACGTCAGTGCGGTGATGTTAGTGCGGTGATGTTAGTGCGGTGATGTTAGTGCGGTGACAGTGCGTGACGTTAGTGCGTGACATTAGTGCGGTGATGTTAGTGCGGTGATGTTAGTGCGGTGATGTTAGTGCGGTGACAGTGTGTGACATTAGTGCGGTGATGTTAGTGCGGTGATGTTAGTGCGGTGATGTTAGTGCGGTGACATTAGTGCGGTGACGTTAGTGCGGTGACGTCAGTGCGGTGATGTTAGTGCGGTGACAGTGCGTGACGTTAGTGCGTGACATTAGTGCGGTGATGTTAGTGCGGTGATGTTAGTGCGGTGATGTTAGTGCGGTGATGTTAGTGCGGTGATGTTAGTGCGGTGACAGTGCGTGACATTAGTGCGGTGATGTTAGTGCGGTGATGTTAGTGCGGTGACGTCAGTGCAGTGATGTTAGTGCGGTGATGTTAGTGCGGTGATGTTAGTGCGGTGATGTTAGTGCGGTGATGTTAGTGTGGTGATGTTAGTGCGGTGATGTTAGTGCGGTGACGTCAGTGCGGTGACGTCAGTGCGGTGACGTTAGTGCGGTGATGTTAGTGCGGTGACGTTAGTGCGGTGATGTTAGTGCGGTGACGTCAGTGCGGTGACGTCAGTGCGGTGACGTTAGTGCGGTGATGTTAGTGTGGTGATGTTAGTGCGTGACATTAGTGCGGTGATGTTAGTGCGGTGATGTTAGTGCGGTGACGTCAGTGCGGTGATGTTAGTGCGGTGATGTTAGTGCGGTGATGTTAGTGCGGTGATGTTAGTGCGGTGACGTCAGTGCGGTGATGTTAGTGCGGTGATGTTAGTGCGGTGATGTTAGTGCGGTGATGTTAGTGCGGTGACAGTGCGTGACATTAGTGCGGTGACAACATTATGTGCAGAGGGGGGAGGTACAGATGATCAGGCATACAGAGCGGATCTCTGATTGGTCTGTATGTGAGTACAGTGATCATAGTACAGCCCCGCCTCCCTGCACTAGACTTGTAACACACAGTGCAGAGCTCTGTTTCTATGTACAGGGAGGCGGGGCTGTACAGGGAGGCGGGGCTGTACTATGCTCGGTGCTCTCACATACAGATCTATCAGACAGAGATTCGCTCTGTCTGCCTGATGATCTGTATCTCCGTGCACCGGAGACAGACTGCAGATGGGCGGGTGGTGGAGGGAGGAGGACGGGGGCGGTGATGGACGGGTGGAGGAGCTAGGACGGGGGCGGTGCTAGGATGGGGGCGGTGCTAGGACGGGTGGAGGAGCTAGGACGGGGGAGGAGTTGGAGAGGGAGAAGAGGAAGGACACCACCTATATGGGCGGCACTGCCCTCCCTCCCTCCCGCCCCCCGAGATGTTCATCCACGGCTGCGATGTTCAGCCCAGCCTGGGGATGATAACACACATATCCCAGGAGGCATAGCAGCGCTGGATGCGGCGGGGGGGGGGGGGCCATTCCGCCGCGGCGGGGGAATAAGACACTCACAGATAAAAACGTGAGTTTTTAAAAGACAAAAACAAAACATCCCAAATGTATTTAAGGGGGCAGTGTAAAAACGAATGCAAAGAAGTTGTAAAATAGGGTGGAACTCCGCTTTAAGCAAAGCAACACTGTTGAACAGCACTGCAGACCTGTAGTGCAACAGTTAATATAGACTATAACATATAACATATAACAGTTAATATAGACTTCCTGGGATTGGCCTGGGTGGGGCCATACAGGAAGAGGAAGTGATAAAATGGGAACCAGAACCAGGCCTCTAATGAACAGATGGAAACAGGTAAGCTGAGAGACTACTGCATATTCATGACACCTTGGAGCACCAGGACAATGGAATTGCCCACAAAATGACACCATTTTGTAAAGAAAACACCTAACATATAATCTATGATGCATAATGAGTCTTTTGAACCGTTATTTTTTTTCAGAAGTTTTTGAAAAATGTGGAAAAAATACGAAAATGCATTTTTTTCACACAAAGTTGTCCATTTATAAGATTTTTTCAACACATAGAAAATACATAGCAAAAATGACACCCCAAAATACATTCTGCTATAGAGATGGCCACAATTTTACATTGAGAAGAACCCATGACACATCCATCAGGTAGTACAGGACAACCAATTGAGACATTTCAGCACATGGACATACCCCCTACCTTATAAATAGACCTGATCTGGTGGCTATTTTACATTCTGCTTTTTGTCAGTGTAGGGAGAGGTTGCTGTGTGGAGCAGGGACAGGCTGTATTGAAACAAATCTCTAGCTAAAAGGTCCACAAAGGTCCTTTTAAGGACTGGTATAGGTGTACTATTGTTTGGTGTGCAGTATATAGGGGTGTAATACACTTATAATATACTTTCTAACATAGAAAGCATATTATAGTGGATTTGTATTGTGCACTGTGCAGCATTGTGACTGGTGTATTTGGGTATCTGTTTTGCTGCTTTAACTCTGCTACACACAGTGACAAACGTTACTGAAAAAAAAGTTTTATAACTGGTGCGATAAACCAGTGCCCCTCCAAAACGACAGATTGAAGCGGGGTGTTATATAAAAATCAGTGGCGGCCCGTCCATAGGGGGCGCCCGAGCGCCAAGCCCCCCCCCCTCCCCCAGTCAGTAAAAAATATATATATATATATATATATATATATATATATATATATATATATATATATATATATATATATATATATATATATATATAATTTTTTAAACATGTCCCTTTAAGGAAAAAAAAATCCAAAAAAGGTCCTTAGGTGCACTGTGTCCGGGCGCCGGACACAGTGCTGTGTGGGTAGCGCCACGTATGTGCAATCACGGGATTGCAGACGAGGCGCTACATTGGCAGCAAAAAAATGCCTTTGTGGCGCTCTCCATCACGCCACTGCTTCCGGCGCGATGGACTGTATTGTTATGGCTAGGCGGGTGCACACTTTGTGTGCACCCGCCCGTCTCTGTGCTAGCGCCGACGTCACAGGAAGAACAGGAAGTGACGTTGGGACTTTCGAGCTCAGTGCGCCTGACAGGTAAGCTGAGCTATGCTGCCTGCCATGCCATCCATGCCTACAGACAGTAACAGTTCATGTATTATTATATACGGCGGACATCAGCGGCACAATTCCCCCCCCCCCGTGATCGAAACCCACCGCTTATTTAATTTTTTTTTATTTCATCGGTGGAAATAGCGGCCAGCTCCCCCCCCCCCCCCCCACTTGTTAAAATCTTTTCTTAGATTTAACATTGGGCGAAAATAGCGGCCGTAACGGCACCCCCCCCCTGCTTATTCAAAGTTTTTTTTTATTTATTTATTTAATTGGTGGAAATAGCGGCAGGAATGGAATCCCTCCCCCCCTGCTTATTCAATTGTTTTTTTTATAATTAACTGGTGGAAATAGCGGCCGGAATGGAACCCCCCCCCCCCCCCCGTGCTTATTCAAAGTTTTTTTATATTTAACTTTGGGCGGAAAATGCGTCCAGACTCTAATCCACCCCTCCGCCTATTCAAAGTTTTAACATTTTTTTTTTTATATTTAATATACGCCGAAAATAGCAGCCGGAGAACACAAGCCCCCTCCCCCCTGCTTATTAAAAAAAATTGCAAATTGTCCTGCGACTTGGGACTGGAAAGTTGCAGGATAAGTCGGACCCGATGAGAACCGTTCGAATCTGTGCAACTTCAAGTCACAGCAACTTCGAAGTAGTCCCTGCATTACTTTTGTCCCACTTTGATGTGACTTGAGGTCCATAGACCTCCAGAATACACAGGCATTGCTTCAAGTCACTGCAAAATCGCAGCAAAAAATTGTGGCAGAATCTTGCGACTTTCAGGCTAATACAGTCTGAAAGTTTGATGCGACTTAAAGCAATGCCTGGTGCGATAAACCAGTGGCTTGATTGATTGATTTAATGGATTTATAATGCGCCAAATACTGGCCCATCAGGGCAGTGTCTAAGGCTCGATTCACACCTATGCATGTTGCGTTTTTGCAATGCTTTTTGTGGTGCTTGCTGCGTTTTTGACGTGCGCTTTACCGCGATTTTACCGCGATTTGCGTTTTGCGTTTTTTTTTTAGCCAGTAATTTTTTTTTTTTTTACATTTCCTTTAACCACTTCCGGACCGCCGCATGTACATTTACTTCCATGCCTAGACGTGGGTCGGGGGTCCGATTGGGACCCCCCCCCGGTACATGCGGCGGTTCCCGTGGCTTCAGGAGCTGAAGAACGGGGAGAGCCGTATGTAAACACGGCTTCCCCGTGCTTCACTGTGGTGGCTGCATCGATCGAGTGATCCCTTTTATAGGGAGACTCGCTCGATGATGTCAGACCTACAGCCACACCCCCCTACAGTTGTAAAAACACACTAGGTGAACCCTAACTCCTACAGCTCCCCCTGTGGTTAACTCCCAAACTGCAACTGTAATTTTCACAATAAACAATGCAATTTAAATGCATTTTCCTGGTGCCTCCATGGCAGCATACTAGTGATAGAGCTCTGCCTCGACTCCTCCTTCAGGACTAGTGAATAGAATAAATTAAAGGCATAGCCCCTCCCCCAACATTCTCCTTTTTTTCCTCCATACCTTTTTGTACTGGTGAAGAGTAGAAGTATGTCCATACCTCTGCAGTCGGCAGCGTCCGCCGGGTTTAGCCTTTCCCGCGCGCAGTCCCTGTTCTTGGGCCGCTCTTAGCACTAATAAGTCTGGGAGACCCCTCTGTGGATCTGTTGGGGTCATGTCGCAGAGTTTCCTCATAGGAACGCAAACTGCCAGGAGCACTTATGGATGACATGCAAGCTGCGGAAGGATCAGCTCCACTACCCCAGGCCAGTCATTTCTTTCTCTTTTTTTTTTTTTGTCTTTTTCCCTTTTCCCTCTGTTTGCACGTACGTTTTAAAGCCATTAGGTTGCCTTTTTGTTCTTGTATTTACCATGCTTCTTTCGTCCTCATAGATACCTGTGCTTCCACTGAGAGACTCTCTCTGTCAGTAGGTGCCCCTGTCGATCTGGGCTTCCTGTCAATCTGGGGGTCTGGCCTGCGACAGGGGGAGGAGCCGCGGGTACTACTGGTATCCGCTGGTCCCTCATGTGTGGCGGAGGAGGGCCATGCGGATCGGCGTCCACGCTACCGGTGTTCCGGTGGCTACGTTCGGAGGGGGTCCCGGCGCCCTGATACAGGACTTCCTGTGTCACGGATGCCGGCGCTTCTGCGCATGCGCGGCGCATGCGCGGTAGCTACTCGAGATGCGGCGGCCATTTTGGTGCCTGGAAACAGGGCTAGATTGCCCTTGCTTCCAATACTATGGCTGGGGGCGGGTCCTGGTGGGCGCTCCCTCCCTAATCCTCTTAAGGGAACCTAGAAACAGGGCTGTGGCTGCTGGTGTAGTATCAGAAGCTAAGCCCTGCTGGGTTTCCAGCCCTAAGCCCTGTGGTAAGAGGGGGGGAGATAGGGGGGAAGTAACAGTGTATCAGCACCTGTCTGAAGGTTGCAGACAGGTGCCTTCTTTCTTTTTTTTTGGTCTCCCACTTATTCTTCGGTCTCTCTATGTTTCTCGCAGCCGATCCTTCCGCCCAAGCTCTGCAATGAGTCATTCACCACGTAACAAAGATCCTCACACCATTAGGTATGGACCAACAATACGTGAGTATTAAAAAAAAAAAAAAAGTGCCCTCACTGTTTCTAACGTGAGTTCCTTACACCGTAGCCCTGCCCACTCCAAGAGGACCAGAAAGTCATCAAGAAGTCGTGACAATGACAGCCCAGTCTGCAGTTCTGATTCCTCGTGACACCGGTCCCACTCATCAAGACGAAGATCCCGATCTCCACGTCATAGATCACAGAGGTCAAGATCCAGGGGTCATGATCATTCTCCATCTTCTAGAAGCCATAGAAAGAAGAAGTGTTGGACATGCGGGGCTACGCCACTACCGGACAGGGTAGTTTGTAAGGACTGCTTTGCGGACTATGCGTCCAACCGCGAGCGAGAAAATCGGCATGCAGTAGAACTGCTGGACAAAGCTATGAGGGACTCCTTCTCCAAGCTCTTGGCTTCGGTCCCCGTTCAGCCGGCCTCGCAGGTATCACAGGTTCAGAATGTGGAACCTAATCTCCCAGGCCCCTCAACAGTCGGGACGCCTCTACCACCGACTGATCGGTCAGGCAGAGACTCATCACCCGGAGATGACTTGGAGTACTCGGCAGAGGAGTCAGAGCCCTCGGGGTTTAGCTTTTCCCTGGTAAACCCGTTTATCCAGGCAGTTAAGTCGGCAATCTCCTGGAAAGAGGCGGATGATCCCCCTCAAGAGGCTACAAGCTACTTTCCTTTTCTCAAAAGGAAGCAGGTTTTTTTCCCATTAATGGGGGAAATTAGCCAGGTCATTCTGAATGAATGGGCAAAGCCTGATAAAAAGTTCTCTTTGAGCCGGTTCAACAAGTTGTATCCCTTACCAGAGTCTGGAACACAGGCGCTAAACTCCATGCCAGTAGTGGATGCATCAGTGGTACAACTTGCCAAAAATGTGACCTTACCAATGGAGGATTCCACCTCCTTCAAGGAACCCCTAGACAGGCGAATTGACTTGGAACTGAAGAGGAGCTACTTAGTGGCAGGCGCAGCTTGTAAGCCGGCCATCGCCCTCACGTCAGTCTCTAATGCCATTAGGTCATGGACAGATAACATTGAAACTGCTCTGCGTCAGAACGTCCCTACAGAAGACATAATTAAAGCCTTGGAGGAACTCAGGCTATCGGCAGATTTTGTTGGAGTGGCTGCCATTGACACCATTAGATGCTCGGCAAGATCTATGCTACACTCAGTGATGGCAAAAAGGGCCTTATGGCTGAAACCTTGGTCAGCTGACCTTTCGTCCAAGCAGAGCTGGTGCAAGATCCCTTTTGATGGAAAGGCTCTTTTTGGAGATAAGATGGATAATGCAATCTCTAGGCTGTCAGGAGGGAAGTCTGGTATGCTTCCACAGGACAGGAGAACACGAAGATTCAGAGGCGGTCCCTCTAGGTTCCGCCGCTCGGATCCAAGAGACTTCAGACATTCGGGTCAATTCAGAGACAACAGAAGACCTTGGAGAGGCACTCAGCAATCCTTCTTGAACAGGAAGATGAAAGCCCTTCCGGCTCCTCAGGAGCAAAAGCAGTCTTTTTGACGCCAAATTATCCCTGACACTCCCGGTGGGAGCCAGGCTAAAAAATTTTACCTCGGTCTGGGCCACCCATTGCCAGGACCCCTGGGTTCTGTCCACTATTCAATGGGGGCACTCCTGGAAGTTTTCTCAAACTCCACCTCAAAGCTCGTTCAAGAGAACGGAAATTCCATCGTCTCCTCTGAAGGCTCAAGCCCTGGAAGATTTTCTAGTGTCACTCCAGCTTCAGGGAGCAGCTATTCCTGTGCCCTTGGCAGAGCAATTCACAGGTTTTTACTCCACCTTATTCCTCGTCCCCAAGAGGACGGGCGGATGGAGGCCTGTGATAGACCTGAAGAAGCTCAATCAGTATATTCACACCGAGAGCTTCAAGATGGAATCCCTGCAGACAATAATTCAAGCAGTCCAGCCGTTGGACTGGATGATCTCAGTCGATCTCCAAGACGCATACCTGCATGTTCCAATCCAGCCTACATTGCAGAAATACCTAAGATTTGCAGTGGGTCAAACTCACCTTCAGTTTCAAGCTCTACCCTTTGGGCTGTGCACCTCTCCCAGGGTATTCTCCAAAATCCTATTATCCGCCCTGACCCCCCTGAGGGAGAGGGGCTTGAGGATATATCATTATCTGGACGACATCCTACTCCTTGCATGCAGTCCGGATCAGTTGATATGCCATCGAAACATTCTTCTCCAAACTCTAAGGGAGTTAGGGTGGTTAGTCAACCTAGACAAGAGCCAGCTCACACCAACGCAACAAATGGTCTACTTGGGTGCAGCATTCAACACCCTGAAGGGTACAGTGTCGTTACCACCGCCAAAGAGGGAGATTATCATCCAGAAAATGATCAAAGTCATCCAGAGCCCGTTTTTGACGGCCTCACAATGCCTGAGCCTCATTGGCACTATGTCTGCCTGCATCCCCATGGTCCCGTGGACCCATTGGCACCTGAGATTCTTCCAGACTGGTTTCTTGGCGCAGTGGAGGAAACATCGACTGTCCCAGACGATCCTGCTTACGGGAGTGATGCGCATGAGTCTTCAATGGTGGACAGCTCCAGAGAACCTTTCCAAACCCCGTCACTTGGGATCCCTTCACTGGACCACAATTACGTCCGATGCAAGCGGACAGGGCTGGGGAGCCCATTGCGGGGAATCCAGAGTACAGGGGAAATGGTCATGCTCCACCCAGGGCATAGTGTCCAACATCTTAGAATTGAGGGCAGCCTTTCTGGCACTAACTTCCCTGACATCCCAAATCAAAGGTCAGAGGATTCTGCTTCGCCTAGACAACAGGGCAGCGGTTGCTTATCTGCAGAGGCAGGGGGGCACGCGCAGCAGGTCGCTCCTCAGGGAAGTAGAGCCGATCATGCTTTGGGCAGAGAAGAACCTCCTGGACCTTCGAGGGGTATACCTGCCAGGCAGGCTGAATACGGAAGCAGACACATTGTCCAGGAGATTCTCGGACAACAACGAGTGGACGCTCCACCCCCGGGTGTTCCGTCAGATTGCCAACTCTTGGGATCCCCCACAGGTGGACCTGTTCGCCTCTTCGGAGAACGCCAAACTGGACAGATTTGTCTCCCGGTTTCCACATCTGCAAGCCGAAGCAGTGGATGCCCTGACATGCCCATGGAGGTTTTCCACGGCATATGCCTTCCCTCCGCGGTCATTGATATTCAAATTTCTCCTGAGGCTACTCAGGGAATCAGTTCAGGTACTGACGATACTCCTGTACTGGCCGAAGAGACCTTGGTTTCCACTTGCCATGCGTCTCAGTGTGAGTCCGCCAGTCAAGATTCCTCCATTCCCTCAACTTCTGCTACAGGGCAAACTGCTTCACCCAAACCCTCAGAGGTTGGACCTTCGAGTCTGGAAGTTGAGAGGCAAAGGTTTGAGTCCCTAGGCTGTTCGTCAGGAGTCATCTCAACCCTCCTAAAGGCCAGGAAACCTACAACGAATACTATATATTCGAAGATCTGGGATAAATTCTTGTCTTATGCAGCCGATAACGGCTTTGATCCTAATGTTCCCTCTACAAACCATGTATTCGGTTTCCTTCAGACAGGACTTGACCTAGGCCTTAGTCTAAGCTCCCTCAAGGTTCAGGTAGCAGCAATCTCAGCCGCAACCAGTAAAAGGTGGGCAGAGGATCCTTTACTAGTCATCTTCTTTAAAGGCATCCTGAAGATCCGTCCACCTGCTAGACGATCCTTTCCTAAATGGGATCTGTCTCTGGTCCTCGAGGCTCTGTCAATTCAGCCTTTTGCTCCAGTAGAACAAATAACTTTATGGAACCTAACATTGAAAACAACGTTTCTGCTAGCCATCACCTCCGGAAGAAGGATCTCAGAACTCCACTCCTTAGGAACTGGGGACGACCACATCTCATTTTTCCCTGACAGAGTGGAACTTCGCCCACTTAGGGGGTTCATGCCGAAGGTCGCTACTGCAAGCCACCTGCTGGAACCTTGGGCTCTACCAATATTCGCAGATACAGATACAGAATCCTGCCACGAACTGGATGTGTCCAGAACGCTCAGGGCCTATCTAGAGGCCACCAGTTCCTTCAGAAACTCGGAGAGGCTTTTCATCATACGTTTTGGTAAACACAGGGGCAAAGAAGCCTCCATCAGGACTCTGGCATCATGGGTAGTGAAGTTAATACAGAGGTCCTACAGGGCGAAAAATATGGAGCCTCCATCTCGAGTGAATGCTCATTCCACTAGAGCAGTCGCTGCTACCTGGGCAACAAGGGCTAATGTGTCGCTGGAGACGGTGTGCAGGGCAGCCACCTGGTCGTCTCATAACACGTTCCTCAGGCACTACCATATTGACCCAGGAGCTCTTACAACGGTGGAGTTCGGAAGAAGGGCAGTTCAAGCTGCTATGTCCTCTTCTAATTAAAAACTCTAATTGTTAAGCATTATCCCACCCGTGTCAAGCTAGTTATTTATCACTAGTATGCTGCCATGGAGGCACCAGGAAAACAGAAAAAAAATTTGTATCATACTTACCAGTCATTTTCCTTTCCTGGTGCCTATCCATGGCAGCATACGCTCCCACCCTCTGTATTCTATATTACGGAGAATGTTGGGGGAGGGGCTATGCCTTTAATTTATTCTATTCACTAGTCCTGAAGGAGGAGTCGAGGCAGAGCTCTATCACTAGTATGCTGCCATGGATAGGCACCAGGAAAGGAAAATTACTGGTAAGTATGATACAATTTTCCGTTTTTTTGCTGTGAAAATGACAATGACAATGGTCCCAAAAATGTGTCAAAATTGTCCGAAGTGTCCGCCATAATTTTGCAGTCACGAAAAAAATCGCTGATCGCCGCCATTAGTAGTAAAAAAAAAAAAAAAACTAACCCCTATTTTGTAAACGCTATAAATTTTGCGCAAACCAATCGATAAACGCTTATTGCATTTTTTTTTACCAAAAATAGGTAGAAGAATACGTATCGGCCTAAACTGAAGAAAAAAAAATGTTATATATGTTTTCGGGGGATATTTATTATAGCAAAAAGTTAAAAATATTGCATTTTTTTCAAAATTGTCGCTCTATTTTTGTTTATAGTGCAAAAAATAAAAACCGCAGAGCTGATCAAATACCACCAAAAGAAAGCTCTATTTGTGAGGAAAAAAAGACGCCAATTTTGTTTGGGAGCCACGTCGCACGACCTCACAATTGTCTGTTAAAGCGATGCAGTGCCGAATTGTAAAAACCCCTTGGGTCATTTAGCAGCATATTGGTCCGGTCCTTAAGTAGTTAACAACCAGCTATAAACAGGTAAAAAAAAAAAGAAAACGCAAATTGCGGCAAAATCGCGGCACTTGCGTTTTGGATGCAGGTCCATTGAATTCTTTTGCATGCAAAACGCTGCTTTTTGCAGGAAAAAAGGTCCCTGAGCCTTTGCAAAAACGCAGAGGCACAAAAAAGCATTGATGTGAACATGTTTTATAGGAAACCATGTTAAAAAATTTCCCTGCATTTCTGCAAAATGCAAAATGCAAAAAAAAAGCATTAGTGTGTATTGAGCCTTAGCGCTGGAAGCATAACTGGGAAAAAGCAAATCAAATCAGAGTGAGAAAAAATAGAAAAGAGAGAAAAGAGGAAAGCAAGAAAGACTAATAAACAGATCCACAGAGAACAAGGAGAACTAACATAACTCGGCATGATTTTTCTCAAAAAGCCAAGTTTTTAGCCTTTTTTGAAAGGCCATAATAGAAGGGAGTGACCAAATGGAAGCAGGGAGACTATTCCATAGAGCCGTAGCTCTCACAGAAAAGCATCTGCCCCCAAAGGAAAGCAAACGGGCAGATGGACAAGTGACAAGACCAGCTGTTAATGATCTCAGTGCTCATATCGCGTTATCAGGGAATTTGGATATTGCGGGCCCGTCCCATGGTAAGCACGATAGGCCAGACAAAGAGCCTTAAACTCAACGCGATCTACCACAGTGAGCCAGTGCAGTGATTGCAGGGTGGGGGTAATATGCTCCCGCCTGTTTAGGCCAGAGATTAGTCTGGTGGCCAGGTTCTGGACAAGCTGGATTTTCTTCAGCTACTTTAGAGGCATACCCAGATACACAATGTTGTTGAAGTCAATCCGGGAGTTAACGGGGGATTGAACCAGGACTTTCCGGTGGTTCTGAGAATACTGATTTTTGACCTTTCTCAGTCACCTGATGTAATACAGGGCATTGCGGATACATTGACTTGGAGTATCAAATTCAGATTACAATCAAAGATTGTCCCCAAGACACGGACTTGATTCACCGGAATGGGACACAGCCCAAGGCTCGTGGGCCAGTTCCCCAAAAAGACAGCTGGATCAATACGTCCAGAGATGAGTGGCTCCCCAAAACGACAGATTGAAGCAGGGTGTTATATACTTTCTTCCACATAAACTGCGCTTCTCTAGAGACTTTTGTCACAGGGTTATTTAAAAAATGACAGGCAGAGGAAGAGGCAGGCCCTTCCGCAGGGGTAGGGCAGGAGCACCAGGCCGGAGCCAAAATGGGAAGTGGCACAAGGTGCGTTCGATTACGTCAAAGGACGCACCAGACTTGGTTGAGTGGCTCACCACCAACACCACCACCATATACCCTCCGCTTGAGTCACTGGAATTATTTTCCGATCCATCAGAAGACATTTTGGATGTGCAGCCATTCTTGGCATTGGATCAGGAAGAGAAGGTAACAGCCGGCACTCAGCAGTCTGACCACGGTACCCAGATCAGCCCAAGGAGGTTGGTGCACACTGTTGCTGCCTACTCCGAGATATCTATTGTTAGTGATGGGGAAGGTGATGTCGATGATGACGTGTCTACAGACGTCACGTGGGTGCCCACAAGAGAGGAAGAGGGGAGTTCAGAGGGAGAGATGGACCAGCAGATAGGGAGGAGAAGCAGGCCAAACTTACATTGCACAGGAGGGACAAACCAGACTGCTAATGTATCAGGAGCGAGCCATCAACCATGTACGGTCACATCTGGTGCTCCCAGGACGCCTGTCCATGGCTCCGCAGTGTGGGCTTTTTTTAACGTGTCCGCTGCTGACAATAGTGTTGCCATCTGCAGCCTTTGCAGTCAACGCATAAGTCGCGGTAAGCCCAACACTCACCTGGGGACAACGGCCTTAAGAAGGCACCTGGCCTCCCATCACCGAGCCCAGTGGGAGCAACGCCATCAGAACCCACAAAGCCACACTCCAGGCTCTTACCGTCCAGCCTCTTCTCCTTCTCCTCTATACTCACAATTGTCCTCCACTCCACCTTCCATCATAAACAAAAGGGGGAGTATAGCCTCATATAGAAATAAGTAATATAGATAGAAATGTACCATCATCCCAGTTACAGTAGAAAAGGGGGGAGAGTGGGAGCAAGGGAATAGTAGCTGAAGCTAAACCCAACATTGCCCACTCAGTAGGTATGAGGGGACTATCTCGGTACTAATAGAATACAATAAACATAAATATAAAAGATTTATTGAATTATAAAATTGCAAAACAAGACAATTGTACAAATCCATGATTGGTCAAGGTCGACTAGTTTCGTCAGGACAGCCAATCTATACAATAAATAGTACAATAAAAAAACATGTAATATACATCAGCAAGGAAAGTACAAATCAACATAATAAAAAATATAGGCTTACCCGATGGGTCAATTGTGTATGCACGGAACCGAACGGCTCAGGGGGGTTCCCCCCGTGGCAAACAGGGGGATAATAGATCGTGGAATTCTAGATGTAAACAAGAATGTATGTGTATAGTCATACCAATAAAACTATATATGTAAGACCCCAAAGCACCATATCCTGGCAAGGTAAGAGAGGGAGAGAGGAAAGGGGGAGGGGGGGGGGAGAGGAAAAGGCAAGGGGGAAGAGTGGGGAGGAGAGGGGGGGAGGGGAAAGAGAAAGAGAGAGGAGAAAGAAAAGGGGAGGGGGAAAAAAAAGGGGTGAGAAGAAAAACAAAACAAAAAGCTGGGAAAGGTAAGGAAAGAACACTGAAATGGAGGGGGAGAGAAGAAAAGGGGGGAGGGGACACAGGAAGGAGGCGGGAAGGGGAAGGAGGGGGAGGGGGAAAAAGGGGGGATGGGAAGGGGGAAAAAAGGGTGGGGGTTTTTGGGGGGAGGAGGAATGGAAGAAAAGAGGGAAAGGAAGGGGGAAGGAGAGAGGGGGGGGGGGAATTGCCAGTGAATGGTAACAGGGGGGGATTACAGACTTACCACGGTGTGATCCGTGAGATAACCCGGCCATGGTAGGGTGGATTACTGGTGGATTGCAGGCAAAGGCAGGACAAGGGCGGTGAGCTGGTACATGCAATAGGGGATTTACAAGGTGCATTGATAGAAAGTCCAATAATGCTGGTGAGACCAGCATCGTGTCATCCAACGGAGGTGTCCGTATAGGCGACAGTTGCAGGGTAATGCATGGGCTGGGGGAATAGCCAGAACCCATAGGGATCCCAAGGTGCTGCCAAAAACGTCCCGAACTGTCAGAGCCCTGCAATCGGACTGCCAGTGGACCGGTCCACGCTGCTGATCTAATGGCCACCGGCCATTAAATAAGCTATCCCAACCCGGAGATGTTGTGGACGCCAACGGAGAGCCGCGTCATGACGTCACCGGGTCAGTCACACCGCACAATGCAAGTGCGCGAGCAGCGCTACTATGCGAGTGCGATCAGCCAGAGCCAAGGGGCGGGGACCCCCGAGCCCAGGAGGAACAAGTGGGGGTGGCTGGGAGGGTCATTTTCTTCATGGCCCTGGCTCCCTGCACTGGCCTACATGTCCGGGGCGGTACCATGGGTGTGGGAGGGGGCTCAGTGGGGCGGTTCCTTGCTGCCAATCAGTAATTACCTGGAGTTATGACACCTGGTAAGCACACACTTATATAGACAGCTTGGACTCATCAAGCTAGTCTGTGATCCCATCTTCACATGCTAGGACTGGATACACCACGCTTTGGGTAAGGCAGAAACTAACATTGCACAAGCCATTTACTTTTCAACTTTCTTTATATTGGCAACAATGTTCTTTTTTCTCTATTTATAACAGACCAACAAACTTTCCCTTGTGGACACGTTTAACCGTGTCTTATCTGGAGACTATTCCTACAACTAATATCATACTAACCAACAAGGTAATCTAACTTAATCTATATTTTTAAACTATTATCATCACATTATCTCACACATTTATTTTTTTCATTTCTATCCTATATATTTTGATACGGATAGATGTCACCATCACTAATTTATTTTAATTAATATTTTTAATTTATATCATTCACAATCACAACTAATATTTGGATTTAATAATCAAATTTCATAACATACACATATATTACATCGTTATTACAAAACCTTTTTGTGATTTTATTCACCACCCAGCACCTTGCTGCATTCCAATATCTGCATAATCTTCACACTAATATTTTCACTTGCATTCACTCTCATTGTCCCTTTCTCTACCTCACTCATTGTGTATTTCTATAACATTTATTATATATGACACCTCTGCATTTGACATAACTTTACATATATATATATATATATATATATAACATTCAGTGCAATTTTGCTCAGCCCAATATAATATATCTAATATGCATTGCAATCAATCACTCCTTTATTCCTCTCCCTCAGGATGATTGATACAATGGGCCTCATGTGTTGCCTAATGCCATTAGTACCTTAAAAACTGAAACTTATAGAAGTCAAAAAAGCCACTTATTTATTTATATCACTGTCATCCAGATGTACTTGTTTGACGGCCGCCTTGCTGGGTCTCATCCACTCCGCCCGGCCAGGTTCATCGGCTGGTGTTTTGGATCCTTCCCAAATTATAAGCTATGGATCTCTGCAGGCCGTTCCGTATGGCACACCAGTAGATCGTTTTGGGGGTCCCAGCCCTCCCAGCAGAGATGAATAATCAGGTGTCCTCCGGTGGATTTTAACTTAAACTTTGGTCTAGGATATTACTGAAACTTACACATTGTGAGTTGGTAACTATATACCCAAAGTTTACTATGCTTCATTTAGTACTTTTATACTAAGTACTTTATTGTTTTACTGTTATATGTTTATTCCTTGTTACAGTTATGCACCCCAAACTCCTCAGAAGAAGACCCTCATAGGGGTTGAAACGCATCAGGAATCATTTTGACTTGAATATTAACCAATTATGTTAATTGATGTCATATATGTTGGTGCAACACTCTGTGTATACAGTTTTAATATAAACCAGACCAGAACTTATTGTTTTATATTTCCTCATTAATTAAACAATTTCCCACCTTTTTACATAACTGTTACTCTGTTGTATTCCTTACTATTTTTCGTTGCTGCCTAAAAAACCCAATGGGGAGTTTTTCCATATACTACATGTTTCAGGGGTGAGCAGCACTTTCCCTACCCCCATGTGCCCTCTTTTTTCTTTATTTAAATCAAAAAGGATAAGTTTACTTTATGTGAACTTAAGAGACAAGCATAGATTTGAATCACAAACAAATAACTGTTAGGTAATGACTCCCTATGATTCTGCAAGGGCCCTTGCAGGAATCAGCAATTAAGAAAACAGATAAAAAGGTCAAACTAAAGAATAGCGCTATTCACTTAAACTAAATAGGAAGTCTATACTCGCAAGCTCCCTCTAGCGAGCAGTTCCGCGGAACAGTTGATATCACGTTGCGGCCGGTTGGTGCATGTTAAATTTGTAATCCTCAAGTGGCAATCAGGAAGAAAGTACACAACAAAGTATCGGGAACAGTAAGCGCTGGTGAACTGATCGCTCATCAGCGTCAGTCACTTCTATGAACGTTTAAACAGTTAACTGGGTCTTTAAGAGTCAGCCGGAGGCCTAACGTGTGTCTGCGGCCTGTGGGGTGGCACTAAGGTGTCTGTCTATGTGGAAGTCAAAAACTGAGCATATGCTCTCTCACCCGACGGGCCGACCCGCCTGAGTTCTCCTCAGAAAGCGCGTTCGTGAAACACTGCTCCACAGCACTAGGATCCCGGACGAGGGTGGCTCCACTGTTTCAGGCTGGGCTGCCTCTTCGATCTTCGGGAACACGGTCTGGATGCTGGAGTCTTGCTTCCTTCTGGATGGCTGATCTCTTGGTGGATTTAGGCCCAGGCTTCTGGCCTATTCGCACGGCTGTGCTCTATCAGCAGCTCCGCAGAGGAAAAGATGCAGATCCCACGAAACTGAAATCAGCCGCGGCCTCTCTTTAAGTAACCTCCCCCATAAGTCTGTGCGGAGGTGTCACATGTTCTAATGTCGCAGGGCATTGTGGGATGTGTAGTCTGTTTCTCCTAAGAGTCAATGGAGTCCATATCTCCCGCTACTTGCAATCCCACAATGCATAACTCCTTAAAGGTAACTCACATATTTACAAGCATGAATAAAGTCCAGTGGGGATAGCCTGTCATTAGACTTCTGACAGGAGACCCTGCTACACTATCATTTTTGAAGGCCCTTCATATTTCCTTTTTTTTATATTCTTTATTTTTTTACATTTTTCAAATACAAAAGGATTTACACATTTCCCCCCACAGTAGGGTTATATTCTGTCACACTCATTTCCCTCTATCCTTTCCCTCCCACGACCCCTAACCCTACTCTACCCAGCCCCTCCCCCATTTTCCCTCCCCCTAAACCCTCTCTATAGAGATGGCGACAAAATTTGCGTGTGCGCGGTCCGCCAAACCAGCGGACATCTGGCCAATGTTCGTGGCGGTCCGCAATGTTACATGGTTAAGAACTTTGGCCTATGACACATCCATCAGGTGGTGCAGGACAGCCAATTGAGACATTTCAGCACATGGACATACCATACCTCCTACCATATAAATAGACCTGATCTGGCGGCCATCTTACATTCTGCCTTTTGTCAGTGTAGGGAGAGGTTTGTGTTTGGAGCAGAGACAGGCTGTATTCAATCAAATAGCTATCTAAAAGGTCCAAAAAAGTCCTTTTAAGGACTGGTATAGGTGTGCTACTTGGTGCGCAGTACATAGGTGTGTAATACATTCATATACTTTTTGTCAGTGTAGGGACAGATTGCCATTTCCAGCAGGGACAGACTGTAGTGACACAAATCGTTACCTAACAGGTCAACAAAAGTTCTTTCAAGCACTGGTATAGGTGTGCTACTTGCTCTGCAGTACATAGGTGTGTAATACATTCATATACTTTTTGTCAGTGTAGGGACAGTTTGCTGTTTCGAGCAGGGACAGACTATAGTGACACAAATCGTTACCTAAGAGGTCCACAAACGTCCTTTTAAGCACTGGTATAGGTGTACTACTTGCTCTGCAGTATATAGGTGTAATATACACTTATAATATACTTTTGAATATAGAAAGCATATTATAGTGGATTTGTATTCTGCAGCATTGTGACTGATGGTGTATTTGGTTACTGCTGAATGTTTGCCTCTTTCGCTGCGTTACCTCTGCTACATACATTAACAACATTTCCTGAAAAAAAGTTTCGCAACTGGTGCGATAAACCAGTGGCCCCCCAAAACGACAGATTTTGTTATATACCTTCTTCCACATATACTGCACTTCTCTAGAGACTTTTGTCACAGGGTCATTTAAAAAATGACAGGCATAGGAAGAGGCAGGCCCTTCCACAGGGGTGGGGTAGGGGTAGGGAAGGAGCACCAGGCCAGAGCCAAAGTGGAAATTGGCACAATGTTCATTCAATTATGTCAAAGGACGCACCAGACTTGCTTGAGTGGCTCGCCACCAACGCCACCACCACCATATACCCTCCGCTTGAGTCACAGGAATTATTTTCCGATCCATCAGAAGACATTTCGGATGCGCAGCCATTCTTGGCATTGGATCAGGAAGAGGAGGTAGCAACAGCCGGCACTCAGCAGTCTGACTCAGCCCACGGAGGTTGGTGCCCGCTGTTGCTGCCTACTCCGAGATCTCTATTGTTAGTGATGAGCAAGGAGACGTCGTTGATGACGTGTCTACAGATGTCACGTGGGTGCCCACAAGAGAGGAAGAGGAGGGGAGTTTAGAGGGAGAGATGGACCAGCAGATAGGGAGGAGAAGCAGGCCGAACTTACATTGCACAGGAGGGACAAACCAGACTGCTAATGTATCAGAAGCGAGCCATCAACCATGTATGGTCACATCTGGCGCTCCCAGGACGCCGGCCCATGGCTCCGCAGTGTGGGCTTTTTTTAACATGTTCGCTGCAGACAATAGTGTTGCCATCTGCAGCCTTTGCAGTCAACGCATACGTCGCGGTAAGCCCAACACTCACCTAGGGATTACCACCTTAAGAAGGCACCTGGCCTCCCATCACCGAGACCAGTGGAAGCAACGCCATCAGAACCCACAAAGTCACACTCCAGGCTCTCACCATCTAGCCTCTTCTCCTTCTCCTTCTCCTTCCCCTCTATGCTCACAATTGTCCTCCACTCCACCTTCCATCATGCCTTCCTCACGTTTTTCTGCAAAAAGGCAGGCTTCCGTGGCCCAAATGTTCGATCGTAAAAAAACGATGACGCCGGATAACCTTCTTGCCCAACGGTTGACCGCCGGCTTGTCGGAACTGATAGCCCACCAACTACTGCCATATAAACTGGTGGACTCAGAGGCTTTTCGAAAATTTGTGGCCATTGGAACACCACAAGGTCCTAGGAAGGAATTTTTTTCACAGAAGGGCATCCCAGAGCTATATGGCCATGTTCAGCGGCAAACGAATGTATCTCTGGCACAGTGTTGGTGCCAAGATACATCTGACCACAGACACGTGGTCTAGCAAACACGGGCAGGGAAGGTATATAACTTTTACTGCCTACTGGGTGAACCTTATGACGGTCGTCAAGCATGTAACCCGTGGCACCCATGTAGATTTGGTTTTACCGCCACAGATTGCATAGAGGCCTGCCTCTTCTTTTCCTCCTCCTCCTACTCCATCCTCCCTTTCCTCCTCGGCTGACTCCTTCTTTTCCGATGCTACCGTCTGCGCTGCCCAAGATCCCCAGAACCTATTCGACATGCCAGGTGAGACGTTGCCATGCTGTGCTGCGTCTGTTGTGCCTGGAAGACAAGAGTCACACTGGTCCTGCACTCCTTTCAGCTTTGCGTTCACAGGCAGATCAGTGGCTAACACCGCTTAATTTGACAGTTGGTAAAGTGGTGTGCGACAATGGTGCCAATCTGCTGAGCGTGCTGAAACAGGGCAAAATTACACACGTGCCATGCATGGCACACGTCCTGAACTTGGTCGTGCAGCGATTCGTTGCCAAATACCCCGGCCTCCAGGATGTCTTGCGGCAGGCCAGGAAAATCTCGGCCCATTTCAGAAGATCTTACACGGCCATGGCTCGCCTTGCTGACATTCAGCGGCGACACAACCTGCCGGTCAGACGTCTTATTTGTGACTGCCCGACGCGATGGAACTCAACATTGTATATGCTTGATAGGTTGCTCCAGCAGAAACGTGCAGTTAACGACTACCTGTACGAACTCTGCGGCAGGACAGGTTCTGGGGAGCTTGTTTTTTTTTTCACCGCGCCAGTAGCTGCTCATGCGCGATTCATGCAGACTTCTGAGGCCATTTGATGAGATCACCAAACTGGTCAGTCGCAGCCAGGACGCCATCAGTGACATCGTACCTTACGCCTTCTTTCTGGAGCGTGCATTGTGTAGCGTGGGCATTTTTGCTTCCTAAATGTTATGCTAGTGTTAATCCATGACTAATGTGATAAATTGGTATTTGGCACCATCTAGTGGGAAAAACGTGAAATGGACTTCATTTATTTTCATTTTTCAAGAACATGGTGAGATTTTATGCAAATAACCTACCCATGAACCCTTAGGGCTGAAGTGCATGCTGGGTAGGAGAAAAAAGGCCCTGTGGTGGCCATCTTGGGTCTCTTCTGGATGTGTGGCCTGCCTATAGGGAGCTGTGAAGAGGTGATCCAGAGAGCAGGGCCTACAAGACTGTGGGGAAGAACATCCAGCGATCCCGTGTCACATCCCTGAGCTGAAGAGACAGAGGGACGGGATCAAGAAGGATCCAGTGACATCTGCGGGTTCCAGCCATCCTGTGAAGCTAAGTGGCGTGCTTGTGCTGACTGAAAGCAGGATCCAGAGACGGCCGCAGCGGAGGCTTCCAGTTCTTTCAGGCCCAGTGTGGTGAGCAGGACAGCCCCCCACAGTTGCTTGATACAATCTTACACTTAGACTTACTACCACAGTGTTGTTGGAACTTATAGTTCCTCGGAGAGAACTTCATTAGGCTGAATTGAGTTACAAATAGGCCTAAGTTCCACACTACTTTGGGGACTGATATTGTGAGATTAATAGACAATTATACCGGGAGAAACAACAAGTGTGTCACAGCACTAGTTCAGTTCAATACAGTAACGTGTGTGTATAGGCATCAAGCCTAATTTAATTATCAAGTGACTGCTGCTGGAAGTATATTCCTAAAGGAGTGCACAGATACTTTGCACAATTGAAGTTACTGTTCTATATTGTTCTATGTTACTTCACTGATTAGAGAACCCTTTGGATTACAAATAAGTTAAAGTGCACCAACGTATCTACAATAGACTTCACCACTGAGGAACTATCTGGAGTTATCTCGGCCACGCCTAATTGAGATTACCAGCAACTGTACTTAAAGGAATTGCCCACTAGCTACTTGCAGATTTGATAACATTAACACTTTAGTTTTGCTCTTATTGACTCTTGCAAGGGCCCTTGCAGAGTCAGCTATATATATATACATATATATATATATATATATATATATATATATATATATATATATATATATATAAAAAACAAAAAAGTGTATTGAAGGCCTACAACACACCTCCCAGCGCCAACACTGGATAAAAGCTATTACAATAACCCAATAACAAATGACCGCAGATGACAGAGGATCTGTATAATACGGTAATGGGAGCTGCCGTTTAAAAAAATGAAGACATAATAAAAATGATCAAAATTAAAAGAGCATGAATGCACAAATAATAAAATCACAAACAGCGCTGATAGTGACAGTTCTAGTGTAGATGCCAAAGGCACCACGTCTACACTTCAATATTGCCTGAAGAAAATCAGTGAGGTAGAGGCAAAAGTTCCAAAAAGAGTGTGGTCCACTTTAAGAAAGGACAGATAGTAAGCACCTTCCACCCGAACTCCTCAAGAGACACCACGTGGGACACAATAAGCCCCCTCTGGGGTACGCACTCACCAAAAAGTAAATAATACTGGGCGATGTATGTGTAACTCCAAACTGATATTGAACGGTAACTTCTTTCCACTCTCTTTTCATTCCTTCATTCTTGTAACTGCAATCTAATTTCATCTTCTGTATGTGCAGACTGTAAAGGGTGGATTCTTACTACAGGCTTTTATCTCTGACTTACTTCCCTCACCAACACACGGCTACGAGCCACAGCGGAGAGGCGGAACCCGGGGATTGCTTGCTCTGTTTCTAGGGGAAGGGTTATGCGGGACACAGGAAGTGCGGGACACTTCCTGTGTCCCGCATAACCCTTCCCCTAGAAACAGAGCAAGCAATCCCGGGTTCCGCCTCTCCGCTGTGGCTCGTAGCTGTGTGTTGGTGAGGGAAGTAAGTCAGAGATAAAAGCCTGTAGTAAGAATCCACCCTTTACAGTCTGCACATACAGAAGATGAAATTAGATTGCAGTTACAAGAATGAAGGAATGAAAAGAGAGTGGAAAGAAGTTACCGTTCAATATCAGTTTGGAGTTACACATACATCGCCCAGTATTTACTTTTTGGTGAGTGCGTACCCCAGAGGGGGCTTATTGTGTCCCACGTGGTGTCTCTTGAGGAGTTCGGGTGGAAGGTGCTTACTATCTGTCCTTTCTTAAAGTGGACCACACTCTTTTTGGAACTTTTACCTCTACCTCACTGATTTTCTTCACGCAATATTGAAGTGTAGACGTGGTGCCTTTGGCATCTACACTAGAACTGTCACTATCAGCGCTGTTTGTGATTTTATTATTTGTGCATTCATGCTCTTTTAATTTTGATCATTTTTATTATATATATATATATTTGTAAACTGCTGTTTGCTCTTTTATCTTTCTTTTTTTTCACATGCCAAGTAAAATTACCCTTGGTTTACTATATTGATTGTTTTGAGGTGTGTTTGCTCCTGAGGACTGCATGCAGAAGAAGGTAACAACATTATTGCATGTCATTGTGTATTTTACATGTGTTATTGTGGTCCTATCAAAACGTGGGATTCACAATACATTTGCATTTGCCTGTTGTGTCAAGGGAGGGTTCGAGCCACTTAAAGGGGCTGATAGGTCAGAGAGTAGACCCAAAACTAATCAGCAGCTCCTGCATGAGTACCGCCACAATTGAGTCGTGTCATTGATCAAGCCATCGAGGAGCAGGAAGATGAGGAAGTCGCAATGCTGGATGAATTCCCAGGGTGGGCTACTCCACCTGAGACAAGTCAACAACGGGAGTCTGAAGAAGAGTCAGAGGAGGATGGTGCCAGGGTGGAGGAGGAGGAGCAAGAAGAGCATGCTTTAAACCTTTCTAGGATCCCTGGTGTTGTCCGTGGATGGGGGGAGGAGAACGAGGACGACATTATCCTGGATGATGAGCAGGAGCCAGGCCAGTACAGCACTTCCAGTTTAGTGCAAATGGGGGCCTTCATGCTCCAGTGTTTTAAGAGGGACCCCCGTATAAAAAGCATAAAGGGCAAGGACCAGTACTGGGTGGCAATGTACTTAGACCCCCCGGTACAAACCAAGCATGGCGAAAATGTTACCACCATCACAGAGGGCTATCAGAATGCAGCACTTCCAGACCTTGCTTAGAGAAATGCTGCATTCTGCTTTTGCGTCCGCTGGCAGAGGAATTTCCACTCACATTTTCACATGTATCTTCTTTTTGATCCAATTCCCTCCTAACAATTTTTTTCCTGGTGCAAAGTAATTATTTTAAGGAAATTTAGGTTTTTAGGAGAAGATACATACACTGACCTAAATTGTGGTGGTGTCCATATTTCCCTTACCAATTGTGTATTTGCCATTATATGTTCTATATTAACCCCTCTTTTTCCGTTTCTAATTTTCGTCCATTTTACCACTCGTGTCAACAAAACTGCATCATAATATTTTTGGAAATCATGTACATTTAGGCCCCCTTTTTTCTTTCATCAGTGTTGCCAATGCTATTCTAGATTTCTTATTATGCCAAATCTGCTTTGTTATTAATGTTTTTATTATTCTAAAAAATATGCTGGGGGGATATATATATGGGGAGCATGATACTTAGGCCCCATACACACGAGAGGATTTATCCGCAGATACGGTCCAGCGGACCGTTTCCACGGATAAATCCTCTCAAAGATATCCGCTGATTTCGATGGGATGGAGTGTACACACCATCCCATTGAAATCCGCGCGGAAATCCTCTGCCGATGACGTGTCGCGCCGTCGCCGCGATTATGACGCGGCGACGGGCGCGACGCTGTCATATAAGGAATTCCACGCATGCGTCAAATCATTACGACGCGTGCGGGGAATCCCTTTGGACGAATGGATCCGGTAAGTCTGTACAGACGAGCGGATCCATCCGTTGGAATGGATTCCAGCAGATGGATATGTTGTGCAGCACAACAAATATTCGATCTGCTGGAATCCATCCCAGAGGAGATTTCTCCGCGGAAACAGATCCGCTGGCGTGTACACACCATAGGATCTATCCGCAGAAACCCATTTGCTGGGATTTATCTGCGGATAGATTCTATCGTGTGTACGGGGCCTTATACATGATTTTCGGGAGTGTGACGGTAGTAGAAGATATCCCCGTCAAGCATTCCCTTCTTCCCATAAAAGAAAATCACCTAATATTCCACGAGTAGGAATCCCTGGAATCGCCGAATAATCCATACATGAGCCAAAGCTTAATGCTGGAACAAGACACTCTTTAATGGCAGCATTCTGCTAGTTATATACAGTTTACAAGCTAATCATCAATCAAAGAACAATGAAATCTCCACCCCCTTTTCACACACTGGGCTCCCATACAGATTATAGGTAGACACTCTGGTGCCGACCCTGACAAGGCACATTTCTTTAGATAATGACATCAGTGAAGTTAATTACTACAACGAAGCAATCAGAATAATTAACATGAGCCAATTATCTAATCATTTAGCCTGACGATACAATACACATCTCTTAAGGGTAAATACAGGTCTTCTTCACACACAGACATTAAAATAGCAGGGAGAGAATTAAACTGAAGCATATAGGCAATTGCATAAAAGTCCTTCACAATGGCCCCCCTTTTTCTCCCTGCTCCGGCAACTCGGTTGGACCTTTCTTGGTCCAGTAGACTTGACGGGTTCAGAGCTTTTAGTCCGAGGTTAACTCCGTTTGGCGTGACAATCCATCGGCATTCCCGTTTTGCTTGCCTGGGCGATAATGAATCGTAGAGTCATAGGGCTGTAAGGCCAAGCTCCAGCGTAGCAAATGGGCGTTGTCCCCTGAAATCCGGTTAAGCCACACCAAGGGGTTGAGATCGCTGATGAGAGTGAAAGCCTGGCCATAAAAGGTAAGGTGTGTGCTTTTTGAGTGCCCATACCAAGGCCAAACACTCTTTTTCAATGGTGGCGTAACTGACCTCCCTTGGCAGCTTCCGACTCAGGTATGCCACCGGGTCGTCAGATCACACGCCGGTCAGTCTCCAAGTCTTTGTGCGATCTGCAAAGTCACCAGAAGTCAGTGTGAAGACGGCGGATGGGTCTGTGCGCCGCCATCTAGGTGTCCCGCTATGGGAGGGGGCAGGTTATGGCTCTGAAGTGACAATCACAGGAGATTCATAAAAAAGAAAAAATGATATTTGTTGAAATGCTGTGGCACTGGTGCTCAGAGTCCGGAGGGAGGGGGGTTGGATCAGTGCCCCATAGGGTCAGCCACCACCTGCTCCCTCTGCAGCCGCCGGTTCTCCTCTTTGAGCTTCTCCAGCTCCATCTCCAGTTCATGGAGCCTGGGGGGTCGGCCTGCTGTGACCTCAGGCGGTTGTTCTCCTCCTCCATGCGGCTTATGCACTTCTCCAGCTCCATGTACTCACGGATCAGCTCCTGCTTGCTCATGTCCTGCAGGCTCTCCACGTGGTACTTCATCAGGAACTGGGTGGTGTTGTAAGGGGCCACCGGTTGCCTCTTGGCGAACATCTCGGCCCACATCTTGGATGCCCGCTGCGACTCCCTCTCCTCCAGTTGCTTCTTCTCCTCCCAGGTCAGCTTGTTATACGGCTTCCAGGACCTCTTCTTCTTGGAGGGTAGCCGGCGGTGCCTCTTTCTGCCCAGCTCCCTCCAGGGCCCCTCCGGCTCATGGCTGTCTCCCACCTGGCTGTCTCTTCATCCCTGGGCGGTTTTTCCGTTACCCATGACCAGCTGACAATGGTGTTCCCTGTTGTCCGTAATAACAGATTGTACCATGAGGGCTTCGTAAAAGGGTGCCCAATGGTTCTTCCTGACTCAGCTCCTGGGGATCCCAAGCCGAGTCTACACAATGGGCTGCTGCTGGTGGGTGGTACCCAGGTCGAGACCAATTTGACCTGGTGATGTCGTCCATGGGGCAATTCTGCTTGAAGTGACCCAGCTGTTTGCACCGGAAGCAGCATTGTCCGTTGTCCTCCTGGCGTGGATAGCGAGGGCTAGATGTCACCGGTCTGTTAGGAGGTTGGTATCTAGCGGCTGATGGGTGTGAGGGCACCGTTGGTCGTGGAGGTTGTACCCGTGGTGTGACCTGGTTCGACTTGCGAGTATCCGCATATTCATCCGCCAACTTAGCGGCCTCTGGTAGAGTCATGGGCCTGCGATCTCTCACCCAGTCTTTGACATCCGTCTGGATGTGATTGTAAAATTGCTCCAGGAGCATTAGTTGCAAAATGTCCTCTGCGGTGGTGGCCTGGCTGCTGTTAACCCAGTTAGAGGCCGACAGGGATAACTGGCATGCCCATTCCACGTAAGAGTCTTTCGTGGTTTTGCGTGAGTCCCTGAACTTCTGTCGGTAGGACTCTGGGGTTACTGCATAACGAGCCAGGAGCACTTCTTTAACCCTGGCGAAGCTATGGATCTCCTGCTCTGGCACGGTCCGGAAAGCATCAGAAGCTTTGCCTGACAGTTTGCCTGACAATATTGAAACCCACTCTCCTCTAGCTATTCAGTGCAGGTTATATTGTCGCTCAAAATCTGCCAGGTAGTTATCAATTTCACAGTCTTTTTCATCAAAAGCTTTAAAAGCGCTAAACGGAATCTTCCTTGTGTCTGCTGTGCTGTACTCACTGTTTGGAGAATGTGCGGCTGCTTGTTGGACTGTTGCCAGTTTTAACTGTAGCTCTGCGTCTCTTATTTGTTTAGCCTCCTTCGCTAACAGGTCCATCACTTTCAGCACCACATCCGCCGTTGGGTTCGGACCGAACCATGATAGCTTCTCTCTCATTACCGTGTTGGCTGGTGATTCCTCCTCCTGAATCACTGGTGTCTCCATCTCTTGTACTGCTGGTGTTGCTGCAACCAAGTTCTCCTGGTCTAGCTCCATTAATTCTGCTATGATGACCCGCTTGGTTTTGTTGCTAGCAATCCTTCCACGAACTTCCAGTAGTTCTTTCAGTGTATTTCTTTTAAGCCGGGTGTACCAGCCTTCCATTCACTGTTCCCAGTGTCTGCTTGGAATCCTAGTGTAAAGGAAAGTAGAAGGGAAAATCCGCTGCTGCCAACCAGTTGTGACGGTAGTAATAGATATCCCCGTCAAGCATTCCCTTCTTCCCATAAAGGAAAATCCCCCCCAATATTCCACGAGTAGGAATCCCTGGAATCGCCGAATAATCCATACATGAGCCAAATCTTAATGCTGGAACAAGACACTCTTTAATGGCAGCATTCTGCTACCGTAGTTATATACAGTTTACAAGCTAATCATCAATCAAAGAACAATGAAATCTCCACCCCCTTTTCACACACTGGGCTCCCATACAGATTATAGGTAGACACTCTGGTGCCGACCCTGACAAGGCACATTTCTTTAGATAATGACATCAGTGAAGTTAATTACTACAACGAAGCAATCAGAATAATTAACATGAGCCAATTATCTAATCATTTAGCCTGATGATACAATACACATCTCTTAAGGGTAAACACAGGTCTTCTTCACACACATTAAAATAGCAGGGAGAGAATTAAACTGAAGCATATAGGCAATTGCATAAAAGTCCTTCACAGGGAGTATTATCATTTTTAAGGCATTAATCCGGCCCATCCATGATAAGGGGCATGATGCTATTTTCTTTATTTCTGTTTTTATTTCCTCTAACAGTGGGATGTAATTATCTTGATATATATCAAGTGAGTTCCTTCAGTGATGCGGTCAGTTTAATTCCCAAATACTTTATTTCTGTCTTCCGCCATGGAAATGGGAACTCTTGTTGTAAATACTGTTCTTCTTTATTTTTCATATTTAAGCTTAGTATCTCGGATTTATTTGGATTAATATTAAAGTTTGATAATCCTCCATATTCCTTTAAGGCTCTTAATAGGTTAGGCATTGTAATTTGGGGGTTGGATATATAAAATAGTATATCATCTGCAAATGCAGCCAGTTTATGTTGCTCTTTGCCAACTTTAATGCCCCCTATGTTTGCATCTCCCCGTACCGTTGCCAAAAACGGCTCTAGCGCTAACACGAATAGGAGCGGAGACAGGGGTCACCCCTGTCTTATCCCATTTTTAATCCCGAAGGGGGCTGATAATATTCCATTGACTTTTACCATAGACGTGGAGCCCTTATTTAGAGTTTGTATCCCCTGTATCATCCTGGATCCTATTCCCATACTCTCTAATGTGTTCATCATAAATCCCCAGTCTACCCTGTCGAAGGCCTTTTCGACATCTATTGACAGGAGTAGACCAGGGACTTTTCCCTCTCTTATTTTTTGTAGGAGAAGGAGTGTTCTCACTCCATTGTCTCTCCCCTCTCTACTCGGTACAAACCCGACCTGGTCTGGGTGGACCAGTTCCGTCAATAAATCTCTCATTCTTGCTGCTAGTATTTTTGCAAACCATTTTGTATCTGCATTCAGTAATGATATAAGTCTATAATTTGAGCATTTGGTGTTATCTTTACCTTCTTTTGCTATTATGGTGATTAATGCCAATAGAGCTTCTCTACTCATCTCGTACCTCTTTCCTAGTCCATTCATATATGTACACAATTTTGGGGTCAAGATTTCTTTGAACCTTTTTAAATATTGTGTCGTGTACCCATCTGGACCTGGGCTTTTCCCTGGTGCGGATTCTTTTATTGCCTGATTAGATTCCTCTACGGTTATTGGTAATTCAAGGGATATCGCTTTCTCCTCTGTTATACAGGGGATCCTAGCTTTTTTTAGATATTCTTTTATCCTCTCCTTTTGACCCCCTTCCCCCATTTTCTCCCTGTCTTACTGAGTATAATTGTTCGTAAAAGTCTCTAAAGACTGTTGCTATATCCTTTGTATTATGGACCATTTCTCCCTTTTTATTTTGTATTCTTTCTATATAATTCATTGCTTTCTTTTTTCTTAACATCCTTGCCAGGCACCTACTATTTTTATTTCCCCATTGGTATCTTTCTTTAGCAATTTTGTTTAAAGTTTTCCTTATTTCCTGTTCTAATAACTCCTTCAGCTCATCTCTTTTTATTACGAATTCTTGTATTAATTCTTGATCTTGGCCTCTCCCTGGCTCCCAGTCAGATCAGGATCCCCTAATGTATGCCTTATGGGCCTCCCACAGGGTATCATCCCCTATCCCACTGGTTTTATTCTGGCTCAAATATTGTTCTAATTCTTTTTTTAGTATCTCCTCTTTGTCTATCTAGCTCTTCATTTAGCCTCCAGGAATATGCTTGAGTCTGAGTTTCTGGTATTTTTATTACCATAGTCATGGGTTCATGGTCCGATATTGTAGTTATTTCGATATTTGTAGAGATTACAGAATCCAACATCCAATGTTCAATCAACCAATAATTTATCCTGAAGAATAAAGGGGTAGTGCTGCGCTATGAATGGGGAATGGGGTAACGTGGAAAGGAAGTGTGGCAAATCCTTATATATGGAAAAATATACTCTGACTAGTGATCATAAGTAACAATAATAAAGAATGGTAGTGGTAAATTCTAATAAGTAAATAACATCAAAATAAAATGTGCTACAATGCAGCCAAGGCTAGCTGCCAAAATGTGAAGTATTGCAAAGTGACAGTGCAAGTGTCATATAAAGTAGTAAAAAATGTACTGATACACAATGGGGTGTACAACGTGCCAAGTATAACATACAATGTGCCAAGTATAACACACAACGGTGATTGTAGTAGACTAGATTAAATGTCCATGCAGCAGATAACTGTAAACGGAACAGGCAAAGTCCAAAATAAAAGTGCTGGTGTAGATGCCAAAGTGACGTGAAGAAAGGTTGATTTCAGGTGTTTTCTTCAGAAAAAGTGAGGATGTCCCCTTACCTTACTGCTGTAAGGTAACAGCATAAAGACCCAGGTACACTTTTCTGGTCATGTCCACATACGTTATCCTCCAAATGGGCTGTAATGGGAAGGGTAGATCCCTCTCGATAGTCACATCCAAACAGGGACAGTGACTCGCATCCAGGGAGATAAAAAGTGCCAATAGTGTAGTATCGTTTAAAAAAAGTTTATTCAAACAAAATAAAACACTAGGTACTCACATTGTTGTGATAAAAAACAGGCATATAAAAACGGGGCGTTCGCCGACGTCACCTCCGGTACCTCTAGGTGGACCCTTTGTATCACTCATACGTGCATTCGTCACTTCTCGTGACTTCTTCAGGTCCTGTTTTTTTATCACAACAATGTGAGTACCTAGTGTTTTATTTTGTTTGAATAAACTCCTTTTTTTAAACGATACTACACTATTGGCACTTTTTATCTCCCTGGATGCGAGTCACTGTCCCTGTTTGGATGTGACTATCGAGAGGGATCTACCCTTCCCATTACAGCCCATTTGAAGGATAACGTATGTGGACATGACCAGAAAAGTGTACCTGGGTCTTTATGCTGTTACCTTACAGCAGTAAGGTAAGGGGACATCCTCACTTTTTCTGAAGAAAACACCTGAAATCAACCTTTCTTCACGTCACTTTGGCATCTACACCAGCACTTTTATTTTGGACTTTGCCTGTTCCGTTTACAGTTATCTGCTGCATGGACATTTAATCTTGTCTATTACAATCACCGTTGTGTGTTATACTTGGCACATTGTATGTTATACTTGGCACGTTGTACACCCCATTGTGTATCAGTACATTTTTTACTACTTTATATGACACTTGCACTGTCACTTTGCAATACTTCACATTTTGGCAGCTAGCCTTGGCTGCATTGTAGCACATTTTATTTTGATGTTATTTACTTATTAGAATTTACCACTACCATTCTTTATTATTGTTACTTATGATCACTAGTCAGAGTATATTTTTCCATATATAAGGATTTGTCACACTTCCTTTGCACGTTACCCCATTCCCCATTCATAGCGCAGCACTACCCCTTTATTCTTCATTTGTTCCTGGTTTGATACACCATCCAGTGCAGCAGCTGTACCCCTTCTCTCTCCCCCTTCCCCCACTCTCATGGTAAGCGCGGTAATACTCACCCCATCAATAATTTATCCTAGTGTAGGTCCCGTGTGCAGGGGAGTAGAACGTATAGTCTTGTATCCTGGAATGTTGTATTCTCCATATATCCACTAACTGATGGCAGTACAGTTTCTGTCTTATGGCCCTCAACTGTACATTCCTTGTCCCCTGCACACGGGACGTTTAGGATCCATACAAAAATTCAGGTTCCCCGCTATGAACACTTTTCCTCTTTTAAATTCCAAAAGCTTATCCAGGACTCCCTTCAGGTATACCGTTGGGTTTCTATTGGGGCAATATATATTTTTTAGTGTACATTCCATTCCCATCAACTTCCCTATTAGGAAGAGATACCTCCCTCCGGGTCAGTTACTCTGTCCTTCAAGGAGAACAGAATCCCTCTTCTTATCCCAATTGCCACTCCCTTTGCCTTATTTGTCATAGAGTCTTCATAGTACCAAGTTGGAAGTTGATGGGAATACAGCCCCACACCAGTGTGTGTCTTTTGTAAGTAGACTACTCCTGCCCCATGATACTCAATCTCTTTTAAAATTTGATGCCATTTTGTAGGCGTATTCAACCTTGTACATTGTACGTCAAAAATTTAACAGTAGTCATGGTCTACTGTTTTGCACCTGATTTTCACCGAGATGGGTTGTTTTATATTCTATCTTCATGGTGGCTCTTCCCACCTTATAATTTTGTGCCTAGTTTCATCACTTTGTCCATCCTGGTATATCCATCTTTGGTATGCCAATTTCTTTACAGAAGTCTTCCAAATCTTCTGGGTTTTTTAGTCTCACAGATCTTGCATCTTTCAGGACAGCTAAGGTCACTGGAAATCCCCAACTATATTTAATATTAGCTGTTCTCATTTGGTCCAATAGCGGTCTAAGGAGTCTTCTTCTAGCCAATGGGGTAGATCCACGTACAACAGCGCATTATTGCGCCTAAGATACACTACGCCGCTGTAACTTACTTTTTTTTGTTCGAATCCTCAATGAATTTTCACTGTAAGTTACGGCGGCGTAGTGTATCTTTTGCGGAGTAAGGGCGCGGGATTCAAATGGAAGTGATGGGGGCGTGTTTTATGTAAATACGTCGTGACCCGACATCAACATTTTTTTTAACCCCTTAACGCCACACGACTATTTACGTCCGCAGAATTGCACGGACAGACAGATGGACGTATATATACATCCTTGCCTTCTAGCGGGTGGGGGGTCCGATCAGGACCCCCCCGCTGCGTGCGGCAGGCGGGTTCCCTCGGGGAGCGATCCAGGATGACGGCGCAGCTATTCGTTTATAGCCGCTCCGTCGCGATCGCTCCCCGAGGCTGAAGCACGGGGAGAGCCGTATGTAAACACGGCTTCCCCGTGCTTCACTGTGGCGGCGTATCGATCGAGTGATCCCTTTTATAAGGGAGACTCGATCGATGACGTCAGTCCTACAGCCACACCCCCTACAGTTGTAAACACACACTAAGTGAACACTAACCCCTACAGCGCCCCCTGTGGTTAACTCCCAAACTGCAACTGTCATTTTCACAATAAACAATGCAATTTAAATGCATTTTTTGCTGTGAAAATGACAATGGTCCCATAAATGTGTCAAAATTGTCCGAAGTGTCCGCCATAATGTCGCAGTCACGAAAAAAATGGCTGATCGCCGCCAATAGTAGTAAAAAAAAAAAATTTATAAAAATGCAATAAAACTATCCCCTATTTTGTAAACGCTATAAATTTTGCGCAAACCAATCGATAAACGCTTATTGCGATTTTTTTTTTTTTACCAAAAATAGGTAGAAGAATACGTATCGGCCTAAACTGAGGAAAAAAAACATTTTATATATGTTTTTGGGGGATATTTATTATAGCAAAAAGTAAAAAATATTGCATTTTTTCAAAATTGTCGCTCTATTTTTGTTTATAGCGCAAAAAATAAAAAACCGCAGAGGTGATCAAATACCACCAAAAGAAAGCTCTATTTGTGGGGAAAAAAGGACGCCAATTTTGTTTGGGAGCCACGTCGCACGACCGCGCAATTGTCTGTTAAAGCGACGCAGTGCCGAATCGCAAAACCTGGCCTGGGCATTTAGCTGCAAAATGGTCCGGGGCTTAAGTGGTTAAACTGCGCATGCGCAGTCCATGGGGGTATCCCAGTGCGCATGCTCGAAATTAACCCGGAACAAGCCAATGCTTACGAGGGTGACGTCATTCTACGCAAATTCCTATTCGCAAACGACTTACGCAAACGACGTAAAAAATTCAAAATTGTACGTGGGAACGACGGCCATACTTAACATTGAGTACGCCTCAGAACAGCAGCTTTAACTATACGCCGGAAAAAGACGAACGCAAACAACGTAAAAAATGCACCGGGCCGACGTACGTTCGTGGATAACTAGCTAATTTGCATACTCGACGCGGATTTCGACGGGAACGCCACCTAGCGGCCGCTGAAAAAATGCAGCTTAGATCCGACGGCGTACTAAGACGTACGCCTGTCGAATCGATCCCAGATGCCGTCGTATCTTGTTTTGTGGATACAAAACAAAGATACAATGCGGGAAATTTTAAATTACGCCGGCGTATCAGTAGATACGCCGGCGTAATCCTTTTGTGGATCTGCCCCAATGTCTCTGCTGAGAGGTCTGTAAAGATTTGGAGATCTACACCTCTCTATTTTAAAGGTGAATGACCTCTTAGTCTCTTCCATATCTCAGCCTTATCTTTGTTCATCTGAAATCGTACAATGACATCACGAGGTATATCCTCATTTAAATGTGGGTACCCGATCTATTTTTAGTTCTTGTTCTACTGCTCTGTCCATTAAAGGGTTAAATATCTCCTTCATTGTTGTTTTTTTTTTATTCTTCTCCTCTTTCTTCCGGGAGTCCCCTTATCCTTAGATTTTGACGTCTATTCTGATTTTCCTGATTTTCTTATTTATATAGCACATCTCTCTGGTTAATTTTAAGATTTTAATTTGTTTTTTTAGATCTTTTATTTCTAGTGCTTGTTTATCATTTTATCCTCTGTATCTTACACCCTTTTCAAAAGATGGCTCAGATCCTCTTGCATTGTTGCGATTTCTGTTTTAAAGAAAATTTCCAGACTTTTTTATAATCCTTCTATCATTTTCCTGATTTCAGACTTAGTTGGCATTTGAGATTGTGTACTTTGTTCTCCTATATTTGCTTGGCTAGCCATCTTGGTAGTTACCTTTACTTTTTCCTGTGCTTCTCCCATCTTTTTCGCCAATTCCTTTTTTTTTTCTTTAGTCTGCGTTTTATCAGGTGAAGGACTTGTAGGGCTCCTTTCTTTTGTTAAATATTTCTGTATCGTGCTAGTATTCAAACTTTCCCTTGGTGTTTTTGGTTCCTTTCCTTTTTTACATCTCCCTCTCATTCTATAAAACGGTATGGAGATAGAAGAATGAAAGGATAGTAAGGATAAGCGAAAAAAGAAGAGAAGATAGTTCAAGGAATACCAGGGATACAGGCGCTGAGACGTGATCTCACAAGAGGCAATCAAGGTTTATCTGCAAAAAATTTCCACTTCTTGCTTAATCTGCTTAATCGCACCTTCTATTGCTAGTTTCCTAGGCAGTTTTATAGGTTGTATTTCTCAAAGTCCCAGTTTATTTTGGTAGTTGCCTGTTTCTAGGGAGTTTCAGGATTTTCAAATTCACAATTTCACCAAAATACCACTATCTGTGTCCCGTATTTAAAGATGCTTCAAGCAAGGCTCTAAATTGGCTTGTATTAGTGTATTAGTGATTAATACTACAATCCCTTTTTTTCCCCTGTTTGCTCACCTCTTTCTTATGTGATATACTATATATTTTTTTAAAGGTTTAGAGGGTACCCTGGTGGTATTCTCACAGTCCCACCTGGTATTGCAAACAGATACGCGTATATAGGCTAGGAATGTGAAGTCTAGCCTGGAATATCCAGAAGCCAGAAGCCAGTAACAGTTAACAAATTCACACTGGTTCTCATAGAGTGGTTCAACTTAATACCCTGTTTTATATTTGTCTGCAGGGAGAAAAAATAGAAAAAAAAAACAGACAACAGTCCCTTTTCTTATTTTCCACGTTTTCCACTATTTCCGTTTTCATGTGCGGTTGAGTATATTTACATATATGTCCTTAATCCCTTTATGATAAATGTTTTTAAGATAGTATTTTCACCTTGACATGAAATCCGCTCACTATATCACATATCCAGATGGATTACAAACCGGGTTCTTATAGGGCTTATGTTGTTACTTGATATAATGGCCTCTTAATCTGGTTAGGCTGATTGCTCCCCTCTCCTTTGCATGCATATGCTAGTACAGAGTCTTTAATATAGGTTAGAGTGTACCCATGTGGTATTCTCATATTCCCACTGGCTATTGCAGTCAGGTTAGCCCGGGTATCGGATATGCTTTCTAACAGTGTTCCACATACAACACATATTTTACTGTTTCCGAATGTGGGCTCTCCTTTTTTCTTTTGGCTGTTTTTTTTCTTTAGTTGTCTGTCCCTTTAAGAGAGTATCTTATCTGTTTAAAGTCCGTATGTGCTGTCCGTTAGCTGCGAGATATATTGAACACTTCTAGCACGTTTAAGCACATTTCACAGCAGCAGTAGTAGTACTTGCGTTGCTCACCTCTCCCCTGCACTTCACCTTCCTTATCTCGGGACCAGGGACCGGGGGGGGTGGATTTACTGATCCCCAGGCTACGTTGTTCCGTCCACTGAGCTGTGGGATAGCCGCCCCTCTGTCAGCTCACTCGACGGGTATGGCGGTACACAGCGGTACCCCGTTTTGCTGTGTCCTGTGGTTTCCTGGGGCTTCGTGGGGTTACTCTAACCTCCGGCATACCCGTGGTCTCTCACTCCGCTTCCCGCCGGTCCATTCGCCCAGAGCCCTCCCCAGCTCTCACACGTCATCCCCCTCCTGTGCGGCCCTTCATATTTCTAACACATAGCATGTACATACCAATAATTACAATCCATAATAAATTCTAATGCGGAAAGGGTAAAAAAAATAAAAATATTACCTTTACAAAATAATCTAGAGTGGGTGACTGGGGACAAAGAGAAGGCTAATTTATTAAATGCTTTCTTCAGCTCTGTGTATACAAAGGAGCATGGGGGAGCTCATGTCCATAATGGGCGTGGTAGTGACACAGCCCCAAATCCACAATGGCTCAAAAGTGATATGGTCCAGACATTTTTAGACAGAATAAAGGTAGATAAAGCACCTGGATCAGATGGCATCCACCCACGGATCCTAAAAGAATTGAGCTCTGTAATTTCAAAGCGGTGCCTATAGACCTGTTAGTTTAACTTCTATAGTTGTGAAGATACTGGAACTTTTAATAAAAGACCACATAGATGAGTTCTTGCTGGAAAAATACTAGTTAAGCAACAGACAGCATGGATTCATGAAAGACAGAAGCTGTCAGACAAACCTGATTTCTTTTTATGAAGAGGTAAGTAAAACCTTGGACAGAGGCGTGGCTGTGGACGTGGTATACTTGGATTTTGCAAAAGCGTTTGATACAGTTCTGCACACACGGCTCATGTGTAAGGTAAAGTCTACAGGATTGGATATATCAATTTGTAAATGGATAGAAAACTGACTGAAAGGCAGAATTCAGAGAGTCGTGGTTAACAATTCATACTCTGAATGGTCGAAGGTTATCAGTGGTGTACCCCAAGGTTCAGTGCTGGGACCCTTACTATTTAATATTGGGTCTGAGATCAAAAGTAAAATTTCTGTCTTTGCAGATGAAACCAAGCTATGCAGTGGAATAACGTCCTTACAGGATGTCTCCAATTTACAAGCCGACCTCAATGCTCTGTCTAATTGGGCGACTATGTGGCAGATGAGGTTTAATGTTGATAAATGTAAAGTTATGCACTTGGGGGCTAATGCATGCATCATACATACTAGGAGGAGTAGAACTGGGGGGATCCGTAGTGGAGAAGGATCTGGGGGTTTTAGTTGATCATAAGCTCAATAATGGCATGCAATGCCAAGCTGCGGTTTCCAAAGTGAGCAAAGTCCTTTCTTGTATTAAGAGAGGTATGGATTCCAGAGAGAGAGAGATATAATTTTGCCCCTGTACAAATCATTAGTAAGACTTCATCTGAAATATAAAGAGAGAGAAAAGGAAAGAGAAGACCGCCGCTCCAGATGAATACACCTCAGTGGTAAATGGATGGCTCAAAACCCGGTGGGTGCAGGCAATGCACAGAGCATAAATGGAAGAAGAGGAATTATGGACAGCCGCACTCCAATGAAAAGTAAAAAGCTTGTGCCTTTTATTCTAGTAAAAACCACTACAAAGGCAAAAAAACAGCAAACAGTGGGGTAATAGAGCTGACGCGTTTCACATTGATGAACAATGCTTAGTCATAACTAAGCATTGTTCATCAATGTGAAACGCGTCAGCTCTATTACCCCAATGTTTTCTGTTTTTTACTAGAATAAAAGGCACAAGCTTTTTACTTTTCATTTGAGTGCGGCTGTCCATAATTCCTCTTCTTCCATTTAGCATCTGAAATATGCAGTTCAGTTTTGGGCACCAGTTCTCAAAAAGGATATCGGGGAACTGGAAAAAGTACAGAGAAGGCCAACCAAACTGATAAGAGGCATAGAGGAGCTCAGCTATGAGGAAAGATTAGAAGAACTACATTTATTCACTCTTGAGAAGAGGAGAATAAGGGGGGATATGATAAACATGTACAAATATATAAGGGGTCCATATAGTGAACTTGGTGTTATGTTATTCACTTTACGGTCAACACTGAGGACAAGGGGGCACTCTTTACGTCTAGAGGAAAAGAGATTTCATCTCCAAATACAGAAAGGTTTCTTCACAGTAAGAGCTGTGAAAATGTGGAACAGACTCCCTCCAGAGGTGGTTCTGGCCAGCTCAGTAGATTGTTTTAAGAAAAGCCTGGATTCTTTCCTAAATGTTCATAATATAACTGGGTACTATGATGTGTAGGTAAAGTTGATCCAGGGTAAATCCGATTGCCTCTCTGGGGATCAGGAAGGAATTTTTTCCCCTGCTGTAGCAAATTGGATCATTTTCTGCTGGGGTTTTTTGCCTTCCTCTGCATCAACTGTGGGTATGGAGTTGGGTGTATGGGATTGTCCTGTGTTTTTTATTTTGTTTGTTTATTTTTTTGTGGTTGAACTGGATGGACCTGTGCTTTTAGTAGTGTCCACAGAAGAGAGCACTGGTCCAGGCAGCAGTCAGGGATGTGCTTAGCGACAGCAATAGTAATTATCCAGGCAGCAGGCAGGAATATTTTCTATAGTCAGCACAAGGATATTGTCAGCACAGCCAAAGCATTTGTCCATAAAAATTGTCCAGGCAGAGACAGCCAGCACAGCCATTATATTGGTCCTGGTACACTGTTACCTGCAGACACTCGTATCGCTCTCCAGCCTAATTATTTGTATAGTTCAGGTAGCAGGCAGACATGTTTTGGTCCCAATTCTCTTTATGTTTCCACTACTACTGCGGCCCAGTCTTCTGAACCTTCTCCGGTCTCTTTTTTAGTATTAGACCTCCCCCGGACCAAACCTCTAAAAAGAAAGCACAAAGCAGAGGGTGCTGGGGCAGAGAAGGTAGATTCAAGTCCAAACCCCAGGAAAAAGAGTACTGTAAAAAATCTTTAATCTTTCGACTCACCCGCTGTCTAGTGACGAAATATCGTTACTTTGTCGGGGTCTTAATTTTGCACCTTCTGCCCAGCCTAATCCTTTTCTTTTATTTAAGGATTTGAATAAATTTGTACGTCGTCTTACGTTAAAATAATTTTTTAACATACAGTCTACCAAATACAACACTAATCAGCCTGAGGCTAACTCCATCTTTGTGTAATGACACTATGGGGGTGATTTACCAAGCCTTTGCGCCATGATTCATGGAGCAAAGGCGTAAAAGCCTTTATGACATTTACTAAAGAAATACGCTGGCAGAGCAGCATATTTCTTTATTTACTATAATGCCTAGTGCGCCCAGGAGAGGGCGCATGGTGCGCCTCTATAGACCTGGCGCACGGCATTTAGAAATGTAAATAGAAGGTGTGTGGGCGGGAGTTTATTAGGGGGGGTGTGGGGTGATGTGGGGAAGTGTAGTGACATGTGTTTGTTTAACTTTCACGGGCCGAATTGAAAGTGATTTTTCTGAAAAAGATCGCTGTACGCCGCAAGTACGCCTAAACCTCGGGGAGGTTTATTTGTGTACTGCGCATGCGAGGATTGCGGAAATTCAAAAACGCCGCCTCACTACGCCGGCAAAATCTTGGTAAATCCCAAGCGGCGTAGCAGCCTTAGCGCGGCTTGAGGCGGCGCACGTGAATTCCCGAATCGTTTTCAGCTTGCGCTGACCATGAAGGGGAACTCCGTGCCAAATTTCAAACAAAAAAACGGTGTGGGTTCCCCTGCAGTGGCACATTAGACCCTTAGATTTGGTCTGGATCATAAGGGGGAAAACCTACGCTGAAAATAACAGCGTGGGGGTTCCCCCAAAATCCATACCAAACCCTTATCCAAGCACGCCGCCTGGCCAGACAGGAATGAGGGTGGGGACGAGCGAGCGCCCCCCCTCCTGAGCCATACCAGACCGCATGCCCTTAACATGGGGGAGTGTGTAATTTGGGGCAGGGGGGCACTGGTCTTCTCTCTTGCCTCTTCTGCAAGGCCCCGCCCGGGCTTCTCTCCGCTGTCTTCTCTATTCCCTCTTCTGCCTGGCTCCACCACGGGGGCCATGGCTTCTCCGCGGGGCCCGGTGGAAGAGAGAAGACAGCAGAGAGAAGACCGGACCCCGCAGTGGAGTCCGGCAGAAGACAGCGGAGAAGCCCGGGGGGGGTTTTAGGCCCACTCCCGGCAGAAAAATGAGGAAGCCCGGATGCCCCCCCCAAATGTAAAAGAGCTTAAACGGGGTGTCCCACCCCACGGCAGAAAACTACGAAGCCCGGGTGCCCCCCCAAATGTAAAAGAGCTTAAAGGGGGTGGCCCACCCCACGGCAGAAAACTACGAAGACCGGGTGCCCCCCCGAATGTAAAAGAGCTTAAAGGGGGTGGGGGCCCTGGCGGAAGACAGCGGAGAAGCCTGGGGGGGTGGTCCACACCCCGGCAGAAAACTGTGAAGCCCAGGAGCCCCCCGAAGGTAAAAGAGCTTAAAGGGGGTGGGGGCCTTGGCGGAAGACCCCCCAGCTGACTAATAAATTATTTTAAAAATCTGTGTAGTGTGTTTTTTTAACTTTACATTTTCCCCCTAGTTGAATGGGTAGGTGTACGATGTACCCCATACTCATTCACATAGAGTGGGGGGGCGGTATCTGGGGGCCACTTTATTAAAGGCCAGGGTTGTCGGGAAGAGGCCCTTGTCCCCATCGACATGGGGACAAGAGTGCTTTGGGGTGGGGGGGGCGCAGTGCCCCCCCCTGCCCCAAAGCACACACTCCCCCATGTTGAGGGCATGCGGTGTGGTACGGCTCAAGAGGGGGGGCGCTCGTCCCCACCCCCATTTCTGTCCGGCCAGACTGCCTGCTCGGGTAAGGGTTTGGTATGGATCTTGGGGGAACCCCCACGCAGTTTTTCCGGCATAGGTTTTCCCCCTTACAATCCAGACCAAATCTAAGGGTCTAATGTGCCACTGGAGGGGAACCCTTCATCATCAGCGTCCCGCTCGCCCCTGGTCCCGACGCGGGTGCCCGGCAGGCACGATCATTGCCGTGCACCCGCGATCGCACTTTACAGAGCGAGAATCTGGAGTTGTGTGTGTAAACACACAGCTCCCGGTCCTGTCAGGGGGACAAATGCCTGAAATATATGAATAGCGATCTGTCATTTCCCCAAGTCAGTCTCACCCCCCCCCTTCAGTTAGAACACACCTAGGGAACATACTTAACCCCTTCCCTGCCAGTGGAATTTTTATAGTAATCAATGCATTTTTATAGCACTGGTCGGTATAAAAATGTCAATGGTCCCAAAAATGTGTCAAAAATGTCCGCAATAAGGTTGCAGTACCGATATAAATTGCTGATCGCCGCCATTACTAGTAAAAATAAATAGTAAGAAAAATGCCATAAACTAACCCCTATTTTGTAGACGCTATAACTTTTGAGCAAACCAATCAATAAACGCTTATTGCGATTTTTTTTAACCAAAAATATGTAGAAGAATACGTATCGGCCTAAACTGAGGAAAAAAAATGTTTTTTTAATATATTTTTGGGGATATTTATTATAGCAAAAAGTAAAAAATATTCTTTTTTTTTTTTTTTCAAAATTGTTGCTCTATTTTTGTTTATAGCGTAAAAAATAAAAACCACAGAGGTGATCAAATACCACCAAAAGAAAGCTCTATTTGTGGGAAAAAAAGGACGCCAATTTTGTTTGGGAGTCACGTCGCACGACCGCGCAATTGTCAGTTAAAACGACGCAGTGCCGAATCGCAAAAAGTGGCCCGGTCATTGACCAGCAATATGCTCAAGTGGTTAAAAAATAACAAAACAGGAAAGTTAGCCCAATTTTTTGTGATAATGTGAAAGATGATGTTACACCGAGTAAATAGATACCTAACTTGTCACGCTTTAATATTGCACACACTCATGGAATGGCGCCAAACTTCGGGACTTAAAAATCTCCATAGGCGACGCTTGCTTTTTCTTTTACAGGTTACCAGTTTAGAGTTGCAGAGGAGGTCTAGTGCTAAAATTAGCATGTGTCAATACCTCACATGTGTGGTTTGAACAGTGTTTACATATGTGGGCGGGACTTACATGCGTGTTCGCTTCTGAGTGCGAGCTACTAGGGACAGGGGCGTTTTAATTATTATTATTTTTTATTTAATTTTTACGTAATAATTCAATAAGACCTCACATCTGTCCTTCAGGCTGGAAAGCATGAGATCGGGATTTCAGCCGGGATTGCAGCTTTGTTTATGTTTCTACCTCTGTTTGTTTGTTTTTTTTGTTTTTTTTTTGCTTTCCTTGTTTTGTTGACCAATAAAATTACTTTCAAATTTTGAAGTTTGTTTTTTGTTACTTTTTCATGCTACAGATTTTGACAGCTGCAGCTGAAATAGGGCTGATTGGCCTAACCAATCAGTTTTGATTTGTCTGGAAGCTCTTTTCCTGGTGCCTTCATGTATGAAATGTTTGCTGCATGTTTAGTCACCAGGAAAGGAAAAATACAGAGCGGTAAGTATTGTTTCCTTTTTACTGCAGTGGTTCTCAGCCTCAGTCCTCAAGTACCCCCGACAGGACATGTTTTGTGGATTTATCTTATCAAGATTTGTTGTCCAGACTGTCTTTTAAAGCACATGTGCAAGATGAAGGAAAACCTGCAAACATGGCCTGTTGGGGGGGGGGGGGGTGTATTGGCGCACAGGCTTGAAGTGCTGATTTACAGCACTGTGCTTAAATCTAGCGCAAGGAAATCCTATTCTAATTGTGGGTGTTTGAGGGAAGCCAAGTGAGTGTTAGAACCCCTGCTTGTGTTTTTTGGGTTGGGCTTTGTGTCCCTTTTCTTTGAATTGGCTTTACTTCCTGTCACACAGCTGAACAGGAAGTGAGGCTAAAACCCTACCAATGTCTTTGACCTGTGTGTCCCCAAGAAATCTAACTAGTGTCCCCATTAAGCAAATTGCACTGCTGTGTACATCCCAAATGATTAGTTAGTTTGGGGTTTAGTAAAGGCAAAGCCACTCTGCAGTAGAAGCTTAGTCGCTGAAAATCAGAGGGGAAGCACTGATGGTTTTAACATCCAATCCTGTAAAAGCAAAGTTTTATTTTTTCTTCCTTGCTTGTCCACTTGTAGTGCAAAGTGGATTTGCCTTTAGTAAATGGACCCCAAAGTCCAAGATCCCTAATAATTTTAAGTGTACACAGCAAAATGCTAGAGTGCAATTTACATAATGGGAAACTATTTAGATTGATCTGTGTGTCCCCAAGAAAAGACATTAGTAAGGTTTTACCCTCACTTCCTGTTTGGCTATGTGACAGGAAGTGAATGAATTTGAAGTAGAAAGTGACAACATTTGTGAGGTGTCTTCACCCTATCAGGGGTGCAGACATCCCCAAAAAATTAGCAGATGATACTTATTTGCAAATTAAGAAAATTGTTTATTTAACATTGGGTGGTGTTTGTGGGGGTCCCTAACACACATTCATACATATTAGCAACTATGTATCCTGGCCTATTGGCATTGTTATATTTTCTTAGTCCTCTCAATAAAATTATCAGAAATTTGTGTTTAAAGTAGAACTATAATCAACACTTTTTTTCTTTCATTTTGGATAGAGTGAGGGAGGGTTATAGGCCCTGTCAGTTTATTTTGTACCATCCATGTCCAATTGGGGAGATTTGCATTCACTTCCTGCCCCATAGCCAAACAGGAAGTAAGAGAAAAACTATGCAAATTAAGGGAATCCAGTGCCCCCCTCCTGCGTATTAGGGCTTATTTAGACAGGATCCGATTTCCAGTATGTTTTTAGATTGTGGGAGGAAACCCACGCAGCACAAGGAGAACATGCAAACTCCAGGCAGATGGTGTCATGGGCGGGATTTGAACCAGCGACCCTTTTTGCTGCTAGGTGAAAGTGCTATCCACTACACCACTTTGCTGAACTAACATGATTGCGGCTGAAAGCAGTGATTTTTTTCAGTGTTTTTTTTTCGATCTCATGCTTTCCAGCCTGGAGGGCAGATGTGGGGTCTTATTTACCCCGCCTCTCTCCATAAAGAGGACCTGTCCTATTACAATGGATGTTTACATTCCTTGTAATAGGAATAAAAGTGAGCAATAAAAAAAGGGACAAAAAAGTGCAAAAAGAAAAATATTACGTAAAAAAAAAAAAAAGAACAAACAAAAGAAAAAATTAAAACGTCCCTGTCCCTAGTAGCTCGCGCTCAGAAGTGAACACACATGCAAGTCCCGCACACATATGTAAACACCATTCAAACCACACATGTGAAGTATTGATGCATGCGTTAGAGCAAGAGCAATAATTTTAGCACTAGACCTCCTCTGTAACTCTAAACTGGTAACCTGAAAAAAAATTCAAGCGTCGCCTATGGAGATTTTTAAGTCCCGAAGTTTGGCGCCATTCCATGACTGTGCACAATATTAAAGTGTGACAAGTTAGGTATCTATTTACTCTGTGTAACATCATCGTTCACATTATCCCTAAAAATTGGACTAACTTTACTGCTTTGTTATTTTTTAATCCATGAAACCGTTTTTTTGGCAAAAAAAAAAAGAGTTTGAAAAATTATTGCGCAAATACCGTTGTAAATAAAAAATATATAATGACCGCCACTTTATTCCCTAGGGTGTCTGCTAAAAATATATATATAATTTTTGGGGGTCCTGAGTAATTTTCCAGGAACAAAATATAATTTTTACATGAAGGAGAGAAGTGCCAGAATAGGCGCGGTATGGAAGTGGTTAAAGTGAAACAATAAATGTGAACTATTCCTTTAAATTTCATACAGGGGGGGGGTATAACATGCCTGTGAAGTAGTGCATGTTTCCCGTGCTTAGAACTGTCCCTGTACAAGATGTAATTTCTGAAGTGAAAAAAAAAGTTATTTAAAAGTAATCATGGCTATAAAGAATACGGTCATTGCTCATAAAAAAAAACGTGGGGGTCCCCCCAAATTCTATTACCAGGCCCTTCAGGTCTGGTATGGATATTAAGGGGAACCCCGCCGTAAAAAAATAAAAAAAAATGACGTGGGGTTCCCCCCAAATATCCATACCAGGCCCTTCAGGTCTGGTATGGATTTTAAGGGGAACTCCACCCCAAATAAAAAAAAGAAAATGGCGTGAAGTTCCCCCAAAAATCCACACCAGACCCTTATCCGAGCACGTAACCTGGCCCGCCGCAGAAAAGAGGGGGGCAGAGTGCGGTCCCCCCTCTCCTGAACCGTACCAGGCCACGTGCCCTCAACATGGGTAGGGTGCTTTGGGGTCCCCCCCAAAGCACCTTGTCCCCATGTTGATGGGGACAGGGGCCTCATCCCCACAACCCTGGCTGGTGGTTGAGGGGGTCTGCGGGCAGGGGGCTTATCGAAATCTGGAAGACCCCTTTAACAAAGGGGACCCCCAGATCCCACCCCCCCTGTGTGAAATGGTAATGGGGTACATTGTACCTCTACCATTTCACCCAAAAAAGTGTAAAAAATGACAATAGCCGGTTTTTGACAATTCCTTTATTAATGTTTTTTCATTGGGAAAGATATCAATGCCAAAAATTTCACCAAGCCTACGGCAGGTAACTTGTTTCTTAATTACAGATGTTGTCACCACCCTCAGTGGCTTAATAATATACCTAAAAGCCAATATTGTAGGCTGAAAAAAAACTGTACTAGAGATAGTGACTATGAGTAAGATTCTAGAAGAAAAGTTTCTCGATAAAGAATTTCCAGCTGACATTGCTAAAACAGCCTATTTCCGCTATAAAGACACGTCAACTCAACCACGTCTACTGACTCATGCTGATAACAATAATACAAATTGTAAAAAACCTACGGTTCATTACCCAGTTTCATTCCCTTCATAGACAGATGGAGGGTATTGTGTGGAAACATTGGCCCTTACTGCTCCAGGACGAGCACCTTGTCCCTGCTTTACCGAAAAAGCCTAATTTTGCTTACAGAAAGGCTCCCAATATAAAAGGTAAAGTGGCACCAAGCAAGCTCAAGGAAAACCATTACCCCCAGGGCACTCACTCCCAACCTTTTTAGCCATCTCAGGTATTTACCAGTGTCGCAAGCCATTATGCAAGACCTGTCAGTTTGTTAAACATGGACAGAAGGATTTCTGTGTGAAAGGTAAAACATACCCCATTAAGGGTTTTCACACTCTGACCATGTAGTGTACTGCTGACATGCCCTTGTGGTCTTTTTTACGTAGGGCAAACCATCAGACCGTTGAGTAAAAGTTTTGGCAAACATCGCCATTTCATTACCGATGGACTTGACATCCATAGTGTCCCTAGGCATTACCTTGAACACCATCAAAAATCCACCGATTGTCTAATGGTTTGGGCGATGCCTAGAAACCTACCACCTGCTGAGTGCTTCCGCAAGCTCTGTCATAGAGAAATGTATTGGAGTGGTGGGTTAAATGAGGACTTTGAAATGATTGCTATACTTTAAAGCCTCGCTTTAAAACCTTATATATATATATATATATATATATTTTGCACAGTGTCCTTATTCTTCTCTGGTGTATCTCTTATTGGATAATCCTTTTTTATATATATCACTTTTTTCTTTCGTAAAAATAAAAATATTTTTTAAGAAATATATATTTTTTTTAAATAGATTTTAGATATTCTACTGCAGGGATATGCAATTAGCGGACCTCCAGCTGTTGCAGAACTACAAATCCCATGAGGCATAGCAAGGCTCCTACAGCCACGAGCATGACACCCAGAGGCAGAGGCATGATGGGATTTGTAGTTTTGCAACATCTGGAGGTCCGCTAATTGCATATCCCTGTTCTACGGTTTAATACAAAAATTACCTTTCTCTCACAATATATAATTATTTTAATGATTCCCATAAATAATTATTTTATTGAAGCTTATAATAATTTTTACCCTCATCGCCATTGCCATATATAGGTTATGCACGATACAAATGCGGTATGCTGGTCTGTTCTTACACCCTTTTTCTTTTTTTAATGTTGTTAAGGCAATGTTTATCTGCACCGGTGTGTTACGTTTTTTCTTTGTCTGTTTTTGTTGTCCCCGAGTTTAGTCAAGGTTTGCAGTAACTATTCAGTGGCCTCCTGCTGTCATAGCACTGTTTTTTCTTTTCTAATTACTGCCCATAGTCCAGCTCATAGTGCCACCCATAGACTATAAGAAGTCTATCTTCTATGGAGCTGTCGTCATTGGCTGAAGAAGGAACCAATTAGCAGTTCCGAAACGCGTCCCTTTCTGATGACACACTTCCTGTTTGCGTTCCATGCTGGTTTTCGCCCCGCTTCCACTGACGTAATTTCCGGACTCCATACTCCACACTGACCCAGACAGCGTTATTGTGTTTCCAGAGCCTGCAGCGTCCACCAGCTGTTGTTTTCAGGATCCTACTGGAAGTATTACATACTGGGACCTTTCTGCCATCGTAACATCACCTCGATACACTTACTACATGCTCCTTTTCATCCTGTATCTTGTAAGTGTTTTTTAACCCTCTTGGGGATATTAAAACATTTTTATTTCTGCACTTAGAGTCGCCTTTGTTTGTTTTTCAGGTAGCAGGCAGAGGTGTAGTCCGTTCATGCGGCAGGCAAAGGCATGATGGCAGTAAGTCAGCAGCAGGCTGAGGGCCACAATCGGGGCACAGGGGTAGATGCTTCACCCACCCAAATCTCTATGAACCCTTCGGACTCCAGACCCTAATTTGGAACCTACAAAACCCAGAGAAAACAAAAAAAATTGTTTTCTCCATCCGAAAAAACTATATTTTCGCCCCTTACATATGTGAGACCCCTGTGTACTACAGTAGCAGGGCAACAGATCAGTCCAAGAGGTAGGCAAAAGCATAGTCTATAAAACATTTCAAACCAGCAATATGCATGAAAGCAGCAGTTATCTCTGCTCTTCCCCTCCTCACAAGGCAGATTGATAATAATGGCTCCCATTGCTGTCAATCAAATTCTGTGACGAGGGAGCGGAAGGCGCAATAGAAGCAGAAAAGGTGGCTCAGGAGCAAGCCTGCCTATTTGCCCCCATAGAAAACTGCTTTCTAGTTTCTACAGGGGGCAGTCAAAGAAGAGAAGGACCCAGGAGCACCGACAATGGACCGTAGAAGAGGAGCTGCTCTATGCAAAACAGTAAGTTCTTTTATTTAAAAAAAATAAAGTTTTACAATCACTTTAACCACTTCCTGCCCAGCGGTGGTTCAGTTATCCTGACTGGGTGTCATATGACACACTGCATCTCCGATCTTAGTGTAGCGCTACACCCGGAGGAGCCGCTGGTTAGATTTGGGATCGGCGTATTTAAGTTACCTCTATACTGTGTCTAGGGGTGATAGTGGTGTTGAGAGCAGTAACAGAATGTCCAGATCGTTGGTTGATGTTTTCAATGCTTTATTCTCTGGTCAAACACGACCAACATGTCAACTTGAGGTAGACAGGATAGGTTGGTGAAGGAAGAGCAACTTCACAGAATCAGGCTATTGATAGTAAAGGCAGTCTTGCCCTTTAGCAATTGTATTCGTCTCGTCGCCACTCCAGCCGGAGTGGGTGAAGTGCCCCTGGACAGACCTCTCTCACAGGCCTGGCAGCCAGAGCGTCCTTCAGAACTTCTGGGAGGAACAAGTCTTTGCCACCGACTTGGCTCTAATTAAATTGGGATGTTAAGGTGAGACCTCTGCCACAGGCCTAGTGCTTGAAAGTTTTGAACGATAGAGCAAATCCTCCCAGCTTGTCTTTGGGGTCACCGACTGACAGTTTGAATGTGACCTGTCAGTTTCCGGTCACCCAGATCCCTGGTGGTTCGTTCAAGCCCTGTTGGATGACCTGCCTCTGGGTTCTCTTCAGACCGATCCCCCACCGAACAGCACCCAGCTTGGGATCTTCTCACTAGGTATGGGAACCCAGTAAGTCACTGGGGTCCCCTGGCAGCATCAGTTGCTCCGGGCTATGAGAGCCCAGAGTCAGGAACTCCGCGTAGCACGCGACCCTGGCCTGGTAGGCCATAGTGGTGGGGCCCGTGATGTGCGCACACCCTACAGGTGGGTGCCGCACCTGGAACCTATAACTCGCTGGAAAGAAGAGCACCCCGAACAACGGCCTCCGCCACAGAACCCACAAGGGAAAACTCCTCTAATTGGCTGCTGAGAAGAAGCGGCTCCGCCTAGACCCCCTCTGGTGCCACCTGCCGCCCAGAGATGAGATTGCATCTCTGGGGCACAGACTGACCCACAGGACAATCCAGATTTGGCGACAGCCAAATTTAACAAATTAAGGAATGAGAGCAACATAACTCTCCCATTCCCCCACTAAATTTAAATATAGCACCTGTATGAAAGTACACAGGCGCTACATTAGTAAGGAGCCACTGACGGAGGCACCTTACCACATTAACAGCTGTGACCAATCACAGCGTGAACCAGGAAGTGCCAGTAAATGTCTTTTCTCAGTTTGTGCTGACAGGGAGAGCCGATCGGCGGCTCTCCCTGTCAAAGGGGGGGGGGTCTCTGCTGATAATCAGCACATCAGCTCAGCCCCATCAGATGTGCCACCAACAGTGCCCATCAGAAACGCCTGTCAGTGCCCACAACAGTGCCAATCAGTGCTCATCAGGAAAACCTGTCAGTACCTCATCAGCAGTGCTGCCCATCAGTCTCATCTATTAGTGTTTATTAGTGCCACCTGTCAGTGCCAATCAGTGCTGCCAATCAGTGCCACCTATCAGTTCCACCTGTCAGTGTACATCAGTTCCACCTGTCAGTGCCTATCAGTACCACCTATCAGTGCCCAGCAGTGCTGCATATCAGTGCACCCTATCGATGCACATCAGTGCTGCATATCACTGCTGCCTATCAGTGCCCATCAATTCTACATAACAGTGCCTTCTCATTAGTGCCACCTTATCAGTGCCAACTCATCAGTGCCCATCAGTGAAGGAGAAATTTTTTTTTTTTTTTTTTTAAAAATGTCAGTCTTTTTTAGTTTGTTTAGCAAAAAATAAAAACCCAGTGGTGATCAAATAAGACCAAAAGAAATCTCTATTTGTGGAAAGAAAATTATAAAAATTTAGGTTGGGTACAGTATGATTACACAAAATTATAAAAATGTAGGTTGGGTACAGTATGATTACACATGATTTGTCATTAAAAATGCGACAGCGCTGAAAGCTGAAAATTGTCCTGGGCAGGAAGGGGGGAAAGTGCCCAGTATTGAAGTGGTTAAGCTGGACATAGATGGATCAAAATTCGGATGATTCAGCAGGGACAATCCAAATATTGATCAATCCATAGCCATTCCCACTCGAGAGAAGTTAATCGAATGAGATAGGCCGTTGGAAAATTTACATTTGATCAGTGCCTGCAGCCAATTAGAGTAGGAGTCCCCACTGTCAGAATACAATAGCACCTCGCTTGTGTGGATAGGGAAATCCGCACTTTTTTTTTTGATCTTCCACCGTGTGATCAAAAAAACAAAAAACTATCCATTTATGGCCAATCTCACACTGATCCAGCAAAAACCAATGTATGTAAAAATATAGCTATACCTGCAATCCAACTTTAAGAAAAAGTATCTTATAAAGCCAGTTTCCTGTTTAGGCTAGCTGGTGGAGAGAATCTGGTGTAGTCTGATGGCATGCACGGAAGATGGACGAACAATCGACACAATACACCTACAGTGTTTGCAGGAACCAATAGCCTCCTCCTGGTAGCTGTCATCACCTTTACAGGCCCACAGCATTCAAAAGAACTTAACAGATCTCTTTTAAAAAGAAGGCAATTTTCTAAATCTGGTTAATGTGGGTAATAAAGTCCGGATTGCTAACACAATACATTGTGGTGTTTGTACATTAACGTCTACATTTCTTTATTTGCTCAGCTCAGAGCCTCATGAAGGCCATCTCCTAGCAGCAGCCTTGAATTACCATGTCTAACACATACATACATACAAGGCGCTCCCTTTGTGAAGGAGGCCGAAATGTAATTGGAAGCTTGGAAGTACACAGCACGTTCCTGAAGGCTAGTGCGTGTACAGGGGGTGAAGAAAACTGAATAAAAGCAGATTTAATGAGCTGGAAAGAGGATATCTCCTTAGCAGTGCAATAGAAAGGCATGAAAAGGCACATTTGGTAGAGTGCTAACCATAGCTACCCCTTTCACTCGTAGGCTTAAAGAGAAATGCAAGCATTACACAGGGTTGTGGTAGGGGGAAAAAACTCTTTTCATTTCACCCTGTCATTTGCTCCAGTTACTGCTGAACCTAAAAGCCTATTGCGTAAAATTTAGACACACACAATCCTTCCATGCCACCAAGTCCTACCCCCTTCCTCTTTTTAACCTAACCCTTTCACCTCTGACAAAGACCTTTGTTGATTGGGTAAAGGGTACCAATGACCTGCAATCAACATTTAACACCAGGTTTGAAAGCTCTTTTTGGGTATCCACATGTGGCAGATGGACAGGGAACAAAGCAAGACTTAAGTGTCCCTCTACTCTCTTGTTGTCTTTATTGACGATGGTAGGCAGATGACCCAGTGGTCATCTAAGTTTTGACAGGTCTATAATACAACTTACTTAGTTTATGGCTGTTCGATCACAGATTTACAAAGGCACAACCATGGCAGGGAGATTTTAAAATAGTGAAGTTCCTTTAATACCCCCACTTACAATAATTTGTGGATTTCTGCTTTAGTTAAAACATGTTAGGAGTCATGTTCTGATTTTGCTTTTCACTCAACGCATATCTAAACCTAAAATCCAAAATGTAATATAGTGCAGCTTACCAGTCTTTACATTTGGTGGCTGCATTTGTTTTCCTTTCTTGGCTTGTATTTATTTTATTTTTCACCTGGTGATCCTTTCAATAAGTCTGTTATGTTTCTTACTCTTAACCTGCCATGTCGCATTAAAATTACCATGCCCACAACATGTGAACAGCCTCTTTCAGTTGTTGTTTAGCCTTAATGTGGGCAGCCAGGGGCAGTAAAACCACAGCTCAGCCACCTGTTTTTTTTTACCACCCCCAGCCACACGTGTGAAAGAGGCCATATTTATTTCAAAAGGAATTGTTAAAAAAAAATGTAAAGTCTATCTAAAGCAAGCTTTACACAAGTATACTTCAGTTCAAAATATTTTGCTTTAAGAATGTTTGTCTGATTTTCCAATCTCTAGTGGGGGTCAAATAAGTTTTCATTTTGGACCGCAGTGATGAAAGGAGCAGAATAGAAAATTTTATTCGCTCAAATTAATGTCTAACATGGAATGTGTTTTTTGTTCAGTAAAGTTCATTAGTTCCAAAATTGAATGTTAAAATAAAATTAATTTTAAAGAACTTTCGAATGACATTCTTCAAGTCATCAAATGTACTGAGAATTTTCATACAAACTTTCTACTGGTCCATGGTCAGCTTTAATTTACTAATTCATTGAAAATTATCCTCTCCACAGGTTGACAATGCTGATGTCCAAGGTTGGCAATTTTGCTTCACCTTAGATAGGAAGTGTGTTACTGGCCAGATCTGCAGGTGAAAATAAAGCATCAAACAGAAAACTAATGCTCTGATGACGTTTCTGGGGAGGAGCGAAATGCATTAAGCAGGAACTTCTGGTGAAGTCACGTCTGATGTTTGGAGCACAAACTTCGGAATTTGTGTTCTACTCAATGCACTGTTTAACTGCTTGCCGACCAGCCGCCGCAGTTATAAGGCGGCAGGTCGACTCTGCTGGGCGAGACCACGTAGCTATACATCATCTCGCCGAGCAGCCAATAGGGGCACGCGCGCCCCTGACGCGCGTGCCCGGCGGTCGCGATTACCGCCGGGCACCCGCGATCGCTCGTTACAGAGCGAGAACTGGGAGCTGTGTGTGTAAACACACAGCTCCCAGTCCTGTCAGGGGGAGAAATGCCTAACCGTCTGTTCATACAATGTATGAACAGCGATCAGTCATTTCCCCTATTCAGTCCACCCCCCTTTCAGTTAGAACACACCCAGGGAACATACTTAACCCCTTCCTCGCCCCCTAGTGTTAACCCCTTCCCTGCCATTGTCATTTTTATAGTAATCAATGCATTTTTATAGCACTGATCGCTATAAAAATGCCAATGGTCCCAAAAATGTGTCAAAAGTGTCCGAAGTGTCGCAGTACCGATAAAAATCGCTGATCGCCGCCATTTCTAGTAAAAAAAAATATTAATAAAAATGCCATCAAACTATTCTCTATTTTGTAAATGCTATAACTTTTGCGCAAACCAATCAATAAACGCTTATTGCGATTTTCTTTACGAAAAATATGTAGAAGAATACGTATTGGCCTAAACTGAGGAAAACAAGTCTCTTTTCTCACGATAATGTGGTCCCCACAGGCTGTCCTCATCTATCCCGTTCAATGTGCGTGACTGCATGGACATGGGTGAACAACAGGTACCAGGGTCCGGGAAACCCAGCCTCCCTTCCATTTTCCTGAGAGAGCAAGAATAAAAGCGATAAAAGAGGAAGAGAGGGAAAGAAAAGCGGAAAAGAGAGGGGAGAAGAGAGAAAGAAAAAGAAAGAAAGGAGGGGGGGAGGGGTTGCACGGGCATGGGTGTATCAAAGCGCCCCAAAGGGCGTAGTCTACCCTAATGGGTATTCCAAAACCTGACAGAATATGCTCAGCCACCACAGTGGGGCGATCGAAGGTCATCCAGTCTCTCTAAGTGACTGTCCTTCCTCTGAATATTTGAACATGTTCCACAACTGCCAGGTATTGGTGTATACCTCCTGTGTCTGCTGGCTAGAGAGGACCAAATCCTCCATACGGCTTATCTCATCAACTTTTCCAAGCCAAAGAGCAATTGTTGGCGGGTGAGGGGACTTCCAGTGAAGAGGCACGCAGGCCTTGGCTGCGTCTAAAAGGTGACGCACGATCGACTTTTTGTAGACCCCGGCTGGCTGGTCTATCGCGTGGAGCAGAAAGTACGCCGGGTCGTCCGGCACTACCCTCTCTGTAAATTTCTGGGTAATGCGGCGTACTTCCTCCCAGAAACCCCTGACCCGAGGACACGACCAAAAAACATGTAAAAGTGTACCCCTATCTTGTTTACATCTCCAACAGGTGGCCGTAGAGGTAGGGAAATTTTTATTCAGGAGATCGAGGGTTTTATACCACCGTACGAGGATCTTGTAGTTCGTCTCCTGTGTTTTGGAGCAGATAGAGGATTTGTGGGTAAATCTGAGTATGTTTTGTCTTTTGGCTGTGGAAAATTGAGTGTTCAGATCTCTCTCCCATTTAGCGAGAGCCGGTATCTGATAATCTCCCGGGGGGGTGATCAACATGGAGTACATCAGGGAAAGCGCATGTGGAAGCACCCCAGATTCAACACATAGGTCCTCCAGAGTCGTAAGAGGGGCTATCTACGGGGGGGGGGCTATGTAGAAAGTGGGTCAGTTGGTTAGCCCTCAGAAAGTCCAGTCCGTACACTCCGGTGGGGTCTGCCAGTTCTGCGACAGATTTCCATCGTCCCCTAGCACTGAAGTGGGATGCCTGAAAGAGTCCAGCCCGTCTAAGTTCTAAAAATCTACGGTCATGCAGCCCAGGTTCAAATTTGGGGTGCCCAATAATAGGGCGAAGGGGGGAGTCATTGCTAGATAGGGAGAATTGTGAAAACAGTCGTGCGCAGGTCCCAATCGTGGTTCCCACCAGCGGGTGTCTCGCAATCCGTGGGGGTAATGCCGTCAGGTACCAGGGGGCACTATGCAGTGGCACATCGAATTGGCCCTGTTCCACCTGTATCCAGAGCTTGGAGGCACCATGACGACACCAGTCAAGGAGACGCACCAGATGAGCTGCCTGGTAGTATCTTCGGAAGTGCTAGGCCGCCGTGCAGCTTCGGCAGGGACAGCACCTTCTGCTGCAGACATGGTCTCTTCCCGGCCCAGAGGAAGTGGGTGAATGCCGAGTGTACTTGTTTAAAGTAGCTCCCAGGGATGTGGATCGGGAGTGCCTGCATAAGGTATAGAAATTTTGGCAATATCGTCATTTTAAGGATATTGCTTCGGCCTACCCAGGAGTGTAGACCGCCGGACCACTGATGAAGCAACTTTTGGACTTCTCTTAGGAGGGGTGGGGGGGATTTAATTTGAATAATTGCGAGAGGGAGGGGGTTATATATGTCCCTAGGTATTTCAGCGCCACCTCCGTCCAACTAAAACGGAAATTGTTCTTGAGGTGGGAGAGCTGTTCCTGCGGTATTCCCACCCCCATGGCTTCAGATTTAGTCAGGTTGATCTTCAGATTAGACAGACGCCCATAAGTGTCAAATTCCCGTAGGAGGTTTGGTAGGGATATGTCAGGTCTGGTAAGGGTGAACATTAGGTCATATGCATAGGCAGACACCTTGTACTGCGTGTCCTTGGCCTGTATGCCGGTAAACTATTTTTTAAATATATTTTTGGGGGATATTTATTATAGCAAAAAGTAAATAATATACATTTTTTTCAAAATTGTCGCTCTATTTTTGTTTATAGCGCAAAAAATAAAAACCGCAGAGGTGATCAAATACCACCAAAAGAAAGCTCTATTTATGGTAAAAAAAAGGACGCCAATTTTGTTTGGGAGCCACGTCGCACGACCGCGCAATTGTTAGTTAAAGCAACGCAGTGCCGAATCGCAAAAAGTGGCCTGGTTTTTGACCAGCAATATGGTCCGGGGCTGAAGTGGTTAATTGGGCAACTGTGTGGCAAATGAGGTTTAATGTTAATAAATGTAAAAATTAGCACTTGGGGGCTAAGAATATGCATGCATCATACATATTAGGGGAGTACAACTGAAGAAATCCATAGTGGGGAAGGATCTGGGAGTTTTGGTTAATCATAAGCTTAATAATAGCATGCCAAGCTGTGGTTTTCCAAATCCAGCAAAGTCCTTTCTTGTATTAAGGCTACTTTCATTGATTTGCACCGCTCCTACAACGCCTCAAAGATGCGGCTGGCTGGACATTTTTGAGCGTCCTGCCAGTGCACCGCTCCCTCAGGCTTTCACACTGGAGTGAAAGAGGAGGCTCTTTCAGGGCGCTTTGCAGGTGCTATTTTTAGCGATATAGCGCCTGCAAAGCGCCTCAGTGTGAAAGTAGCCTTAGAAAGGTATGGAAGCAGAAAACAGAAGACACAAAAAACTTAAAAAATACTCCAGGGATGCGGGGGATTATAAAAATGGCACAGTTTTTGGCTGGCAAAAGCTTTTCCCTGCATCCTCTGTGACTGATATGGATTCTGCTCCTTCCACCTCTGTGGCCAGTAAGGGTCTGGCCTTGAGTCAGAACGCGGGTGGGCCCTCTAGGGATCCCCCTCCACGTGGCGCATGGGGTGGTAAGGTTAAAAATCCTCACCCAAAGGCTCATTATTCTAGCCCCCACACTCCAAATCATCAGCCTCGAGGTAGGGGTAAGTCTAGGGGTAGTAGAGGTAGCAGGGGCCAGTCTAGAGGCAATCCCCAATACTCTAGTGGTCATCGTACTCAGGGTTATGGGGACCATTATTATGGTGCCTCCCCAGCCCAATATAGGGAACATTCCGGTTATTACCGACAGCATTCCCCTTATTATGGGCCTCCACCTTTGTCCACTCATAATCGATTTCCCCTCTTGGAGAAGTACAAAATGATAGTTATCGAGTACACACTAGAAACTCCCGTGATCAATCTAATTATAGCTATGATCCACCCAATTCTGAGATTTATAGGAGTCGGGATTTTCGTGTGGACCCAACATTACACACAAGGGGTCCAGACCCAAAAGAGGGAACAGAGGGGGAGGAGAATTCAGAAGAGGAAAGAGAAGACGCACATAAATGGTCAAGGCGTATTCAATTTTAGTGCCAAGGGCCCAGATTCTCAAAGGCGTTACGCCGGGGCACCTTGATATGCGCGGCGCAATTGAACAGATGCGCCGTCGTATCGGTGCGCCGTACCCACAGAACCAGGTACGCCAGAAATTAGTCTTGTTTTGATCGGCGCAACGTTTGTGCGCCGGCGTAGCTTAGGCGCACATTTACGCCGAGAATGCCCAGCGCTCCCATTGATTTCATAATCAAATATGCAAATGAGGGATATACCGAGATTCCCGAACGTACGACCGCCCGACGCAGGCTACGAGCGGTGCGCGTAAGCTGTTCGTCCGGTGTAAACTTGCCCCTCATAAAAGCAGGGGCAACTTTGCACCAGACGTGTGCAGGTCAGCTGGAGAGCAGCTTTAGCAGCACCCTTACGGACGAGCTCAGCAACCACACTTGCAGGACAAGACTTCTGTATGCCAACATGCCAGGGGCAGGCATGGTCATAGCACAACTAGTGTGCGCCCAGGCGCTTCGAATGAGAAGGAGAAGGAGGAGGGCACGGCAGCGTTTTTACCGAACGCCATTAGACGTCTTGGCCATCGGGGAAGCAGAGGTGTATCGCCTCTTCAGATTTAATACTCAAGCCATCCAGGAAATAACCACAATCCTGCAGGATGACCTTACCAGCCCAACACACCGCTCACATGCAGTGCAGCCACTGATCAAGGTCCTGGCAACACTCCACTTCCTGGCCACTGGATCTTTTCAGCGCACAAGGGGAGGTGTGGCTGGGATGTCACAAACCAGCATGAGCAGATGTGTGCACCAGGTTGTACCCGCAATCCTGAGACACATGTCCAACCAAATCGTCAGACCCACCCAGGAGGTCCAGCGGAATAAGGCAAGGGCAGATTTTGTCAGAATTGCAGGATTCCCACGCACCATCGGGGCCATTGATTGCACCCATGTGGCACTACAGCCCCCCCATGACACAGAGCACCTATTCCGCAATCGGAAGCACTGGCATTCTATCAATGTCCAGGTTATCGTGGATGCCCATGGCCTCATATGGCACGTCCGTGCCAAACACCCCGGATCCTGTCATGACAGCTTCATCTACCGCCAAAGCGACATCCCAATGGAGTTTGACCAGAACGTGTATGGGGACAGCTGGCTGGTTGGTGAGTGACATGGGTGTCAGGTATGACTGTCCCCCCCATGACGCAGACATTACAAGGGACACATGCATGACTAACATCCTCCTGTCTTTTCCCTTCCAGGTGACTCGGCATATGCACTTGGACCTCATCTAATGACCCCATTCCGGAACCCACAAACCCCAGGAGAGGAAAACTACAATGCTGCACACATAAGTACCCGTGCAGTGGTGGAACGAACCTTTGGCCAAATGAAGTCCCGTTTCAGATGCCTGGATAAGTCTGGGGGTACCCTGTTGTATTCCCCAGACTTTGTGTGCCAGATCATCGGGGCATGTTGCATTCTGCACAACTTTGCAGTGAGAAAGGGCCTGGAGGTTGAACTACGTGATGACCTGAGCCCCCAACCCGACAATCCCCCCCTGCCTGAGGGTCCCCCGTCTGCTGAGGGATCAGCAATCAGGAGATGCCTCGTTGAACGTCTCTTTGAACGTTAAACACACACATGAAAAATGGCACAATGTGAATGCACACGTGCACACCACTGTGGTCCCTAGCACACCCCCCCCCCACATGCACATCGAATTGGATTAGACCCAATCAAACCACATTGTTTTAGGGAGCAGTAACGCCGCGCCAAGGCTCCAATTATGTTACTGTACATTCATACACCTTTCACACGGCAGAGGGTGACACCCCTTTGCTGGCAGGAGTGTCAACCCCCCCCCCATTCTCACACCAGTCACACTATTCTGCACGCCTCACCGTGTGCATTTGTCAACACTAACTTAAAAAACTCTTTACCAGAGCAATACTTAGAAAAATAAATAAAAAAAATCTTTACCCGAGCAATACTTAGAAAAATAAATAAAAAAACTCTTTACCCGAGCAATAATCATCACGAAAAACTAATTGGCCTGCCTTCGGCCACGGCCCTGGCCCCGGCTCCTCAACTGCCTGGTTGAGGGGGGGGGGTTGCATCAGGCAGAGGAGCATCCACCGGGGCTGGAGGCCTGCCCTCTAATGCCACCGCTATCCTCCTCAGGAGGTTATTGGTCTCGGTTTGAACACCAACAATGGCAGCTGTGTGCCCCTGGACGGACTCATTTAGGGTCTGCACCTCTTTCACCAGGCTTGCTGTGGTGGTTTCGAGATCCCGCAAACATGTGATAATTGCAGTGGTGTTGCCTGCAATGTCCTGAATCACATCGGTGACATGTCCCCTCTCCCCTAGGCTGTCAGTCACTCGAGTGAAGTCCTGGCCCATCGCACCCATAAGGCGGGTCTGGTCTTCCTGCGCAGTGGTCAGGGTCACAGACAGCAACTCGGGTACCCCCCTGGTTCTCGGCATTGACCTCCTTGGTCCACGAGAGGCTTCAGGCCTGGCATAGGGTGAGGGATTAGATGGAGGGGGTGGGTTGGGGATGGAGACAGAGGGAGTGGCTGGGTTGGAGATGGAGTCCGAGGATATGGAGGATCGTGGGCTTGAGGTCCGGGATGGACCAGCCAAGCTTCCCAAATCCTCCATGAAAAGGGACAGTGACACCTCCTCCCCCAAATGCTCCACATCCTGCAGAACCTCCTCAATGGAGGCGTGGCCACCACTCTCCTCCACCAATGCCGCTTGCCTTCCCTGGGGGTCAGGGGCATCTTCATCAGATGAAGATGGTGTGGGACGGGCAGGGACATCAGCATCAGGGGATGGTGTGGGACGGGCAGGGGCATCAGCATCAGGGGATGGTGTGGGACGGGCAGGGGCACGAGACGGGCCAGCTTCATCCTGGACACCTGTGGATGACACAAAACATTCACATGTTGGTGGACCCACAAACTTGTCACATATTCCCTACCTCCCCCCACACACATGCTACACACCAGATAGTTGAAATAAACACTTACCTGTCCTCAAGGGCGGATGAACAGAATTATAGCCCGGCATTCCCTCAACTTGAACCCTGGTAAGGCACCGGGCAACTACCTCCTCATCTGGTGTCAGACGGATCCTTGAGGCAGGTCCCCCACCAGTGCCCCTGGCATGCCTCGCCATGAGGGCCATCTTGTCCTTGACCCTCCTCCTAAGATCATTAATTTTTTTGCCTATATGATGGGGCCTCCTCGCCTCATTGCCCACAGCATTCACTTGATCCGTTATCCTCTGCAGGATCTCATCCCTTCGCCCCTTGCTTGTGGTTTTACTCCTGGACCCATGGAGGCGGTCATAGTGCCTCTCCATGCCTGCGAGAATGATGGCCCTCTCATCATGAGAGAAATTCTTTTTCCTTCTCCTTGTACGCTCAGCAGATATGGCAAAGCACTGCAAAAGTAAGCTCACCACCAACAGTAAACTAACAGGTGTACTTTTGCACATGATGGGCGCATGTCTGGGCGTATTTATGCACTTGTTTGGAGCAACTCGCCAATCGCGTTGTGCGCATGCGCATAGGGGCGGGGGACACCCGGTCACGTGACGGCGCATGCGCCGTCCGTTCAGACCATCATTTGCATAAGGTCACGGTTCATTTAAATGTATCACACCCACTTCCTTCCTACTTTCACTTACGCCCTTATACGCCCACGATTTTGCACTACGCCGGCGCAAATTTGAATGCCGGTGCTTCGGGAATACGGAGCTTACCTCTCTAAGTTAGGAAGGCGTAGCGCATCTTGGATGCGCTACGACCGCATAAGGATGCGCCGATGTACGAGAATCTGGGCCAAGGTGTTCACACAAGATGAGTTATCTGTTTAAGATAAGGGCCTCAAGTTTGCCCCACCTAAGAAGCTGGATAAATTTGGCACTTTTATTGACATTCAGAAATATATACGTAAAATAAACATAAAACGCTACCTCATTACCAATCCCATCAGGAATGAGTGCAGAGTGGCTACTTCCGGTACTGTACATTCGTGATTATCCAACCCGTCATTGTTCAACTCTCCGGTTCCAGTAGCACCGCTGTCGGCATCTTTAGAGATCTAGGGCCAGATTCACAGAACAAATACGCCGGAGTATTTACTGATACTCCGGCGTATTTTCAAATTTGCCGCTTCGTATCTTAATTTGTGATTCACAAACAAGATACGACGGCTTTTGGCTAAGATCCGACAGGCTTACGGCTTCGTACGCCTTCGGATCTTAGGCTGCAATACTTTGGCCGCTGCTGGGTGGAGTTTGCGTCGTTTTCCAGCGTCGGGTATGCAAATTAGCTTTTACGGCTATCCACGAAGCTACTCGCGTGCGTAACGTCGTTTTTTCCCGTCGCAAAGTTAAGCAATCTTTTTCATGGCTTAACTTTACACCAGCCATGTTAAAGTATGGCCGTCGTTCCCGCGTCAAATAAATTATTTTTTTTCGGCGTAAGTACGTTACGCACGTCGCCATTCACAAACACATCGGGGCGCCGTAATTTCGCGCAAAGCACGTCAGGAAATTTACTAACGGAGCATGCGCAGAACATTCGGAGCGGGAGCGCGCCTAATTTAAATGGTACACGCCCCATTTGAATTAGGCGGGCTTGCGCCGGGCGTCTTTACGTTACTCCGCCGCAAGTTTATACTCAAGTGCTTTGTGGATCAAGCACTTATGAGAAAAACTTGCTGTGGTGTAACGTAAAGATGATACGTTATGCCGCCGCATTTGTACCTGAATCTGGCCCCTAGTTCGTAAAGATCTTGCAGAGATGCCTGTTAATCATTCACGCTATCAACCAGTGTCTAATACCGGGTTTAAGTCTTTATGCCAGGACAAGAATCTAGTGATCCACCCGGCTGACAAAGGCGGTGGCATAGTCATTTTGGATAAGTGTGATTATGAAACTGAAATGTATAGGATCCTTCATGAACCTAACACTTATCAGACGCTATTGACCGACCCCACGCTTTGTTTCAAGACTGAGCTTCAATGTTTGGTTAATAGTGGTTTTGATCGAAACATTTTAAACAAGAAGGAGAAAGCTTTTTTGGTCCCCAGTGTTCCAAGGATTCCTACAATTTATTATTTACCGAAGGTCCACAAGAATCCTACCCATCCACCCGGTCGACCCATTGTGAGTGGAATTGACTCAGTCACATCCAGGGTGGGTCGTTACATTGACCATTATTTACAACCCCTGGTGAGACGGGTGCCATCCTATTTGGGCGACACAGGTGCGACCATTAGAAAATTGGAGGATGTGGTTATACGGAGTGACCTGATTTGGTTACAGCCGATGTAGCTTCATTATATCAACTCAAAAAAATGCTAATGTCGCCCTCCTTTCAATATTTAGCACAGCTCACTGCTCAAGGATGCAAACTGAATGTCAGGTCACCTGTGGCCAGGTGACAAGTGCACCCCGTAGGGGTCAGGGATGCACCACAGGGAAGTGAACCCTATAGCCAACTACTGCTGGCAGGGAGGAAGCGTAACCCAAGATCACCCAGGGCGCGGAGTCTAAGACCCAGTCTTGTATTCACCAGAGCCTTTGATGGTAAGGATGGTCTTGGCCGCGACTGGGTCCAGGTCGCATCCCCGAGATTCCTCAAGTCACACTCCGCAGGGAGAAAGGGGAAGCAGTCAGCAGGACAAACAGTGGTGATGGGCAAGCCGAGGTCAGGGCAACAGGCAGACAAGGATAACAGTGGGACATGCAAATAGTCAGGGGCACAGGCAGACAAGAAAGTGGGGAACAAGCCAAAACGGTACACGGAAGATGAACAAAGCACTCTGCAAACAGGAAGTAGCAACTATACTGCAGACAGGAACTAAGCATAGGAACACTGTTGAACAGCACTGCAGACCTGTAGAGCAACGGTTAATATAGGCTTCCTGGGATGGACTAGGGTGGAGCCATACAGGAAGAGGAAGTGATAAAAAGGGGAACCAGAGCAGGGTCAGCCTCTAATGAACACATGGAGATCAGGTAAGCAGATAGACTTGTTGCATATTCATGACAGTACCCTCCCTCTTAAGGCCCCTCCCCCTCCCCAGCCTGGAGCCAGGGCTAAAGGGGAATCCCAGAAGAAACCTCCTTGACAAATGGGGCGCAAAGATCTCAGATGCAGAAATCCAAGACGCCTCCTCAGGACCAAATCCTCTCCAAAGCACAAGGTACTGAAGAGTGCCTCTGCAGAGACGAGAATCCAGAACTTGAGTATCCTCATTGACCAGAACCGAAGTAGGGACAGGAGGAGAGGATTTATTGAGGACCAAAGGCCTTTTAGAAATAAGTAAGGGCATGAGAGGGTCAACAGGAATCCGAGGAGGATCAAGCAGACCCTTAAAGATGAACAGGACCATCAGACTGGGCAGAGGTCAGAGGAACCCTGAAGTCAGGTTGGTTAGAAGGTGACAGGGCACAGGAGTCAAGCTGGATAGCAGGGAAACCAGCAGAATGCAGAGAGCCCTGAAAACAAGGTAGAAAACCCCATTTGGCCGACTGAGGCAATCTATCCAAAGGATGGATTGAGCCCCTTAGACAGGTTGCAGGAGGGCCTGAACAAGAAAAGGTAGGAGGCTCACTGGGCATGGGCTGACCTGGCATAGCTGATGCAGGGGCCGATTGAATAGCATAGTCAGGTGTAGTGATTACCCGAATCGCATCACAAGGCGTAGTGACTGCAGAACTCGCAGACAAGTTAGCCTGGCTGTGCGTTTTAGGGACTGTCAACGGTAAACTGGAGTGAATGATCGGCTCAGGTTCACAGACGGGCTCCTCATCCAGAGTGCTACATTGGCTAGAAAGTGCATCAGCCTGACTATTGCAGGACACATTCTGGACACCACTATATGTGGTAGGACGAGCAAAAGATTCTGGAATGGTGGCAACAGGAAATTTCTCTTTTGGGGCAACCTTGGGTAGGCAAGACGTGGAACAGGAGGGACCCCAAGCCAGGATCTGTCCGGCAGTCCAGTCAATGTGAGGAGAATGGAGTCTTAACCAAGGAAGACCCAAAACGATAGGAGCTGAGGTCTTAGGTAGAACAAGGAAGGATATCCACTCCTGGTGAAGTGTGCCTACTGACATCTTAACAGGGACTGTCTGGAAGCGAATAGGACCCCCCGGGAGAACAGTGCCATCAATCGCCGAGACCACCAATGGTGTGGTGAGGGGCAAAAGGGTAAGTCTCATGGACGATGCGATTTCCCAGTCTATGAAATTGCCAGCGGCTCCGGAATCCAGATATGCCGAGACCGATTGAGAAGAAGCACCAAAATGAAGGGACACAGGAAGAAAAAGACGAGAAGGTGAAGGAGATATTTCTGGATCCAATACTCCACCTTCCAGATGTATTGAACCCGAGCGTTTCTCGAGGCGAAGAGGGCAAGTGTCACGAAAATGACTTTTGCCCCCACAGTATAGACACAGGCCTAGAGTTCTGCGCCTGGCACGTTCTTCAGGGGATAGCCTGGTCCGACCCAGCTGCATGGGTTCCTCAGTTGGCAAGGGATGCTCCACGGGTCGAAGAGAGGGGAGCTCAGGGAGACTAAGGGCCAAGGGATGTTGGCGTCGCTTTTCTAGGGTCCTTTCCTGAAAGCGAATATCGATCTGATTACACAAGGAGATCACTCCGTCCAGATCAGTGGGGATGGTTCTTCCTGCTAGTTCGTCCTTCACTCTATCAGATAGGCCATGCAAAAAGGTTGCGACTAAGGCCTCATTGTTCCAGCTCAGTTCAGCTGAGTGGATACGGAACTGAAGAGCATATTGTCCCACTGAACAGGATTCTTGGCGGAGACGTAAAAGGGCGCTGGCTGCTGAAGAGACACGAGCCGGTTCTTCAAAGATATTCCGAAAAAGTTTCAAGAAAACAGGCAGGCTAGAAACCACTGGATCATTCAATTCCCACAGAGGGGCAGCCCAGGCTAAGGCTTCCCCAGAGAGGAGGGAAATGATATAGGCTATCTTGGCCCGATCAGACAAGAAGTACTGGGGCAGGAGCTCAAAATGAATAGTGCATTGGCTAAGGAATCCCCTGCAGACTTTGGAGTCTCCAGAAAAACGGATTGGAGGTGATAGCTTCAGTGAATGCGACTCTGCGACTGGTGTAACAGGTGCAGCTGCTGGTTGTACTTGGGGTTGCGGATTCGGGGTTCCCAGCGAGGTCTGAAGCTGATCAAAGCGGGAAGCCAGATCCTGAAGGAAACGCATCACCTGATCCTGATTAGCTTCATGCGTCTCGAGTCTGCGAACAATGCACTGTAATGGATCATATGAAATAGGCTTTATATTTCCAGACTTGTGGTGAGTGCATCCCCATAAGGGGAGTTTTTCCCCCCACGTGGTGAACGCCCCCTCTGGTGAAAGGAGCACTAACTAAAGGATTCTCTCTATATTCATCCACTCGCACTGTCATCTGATTTCCTATATGGATATGGACATATAGAAGTGTTTCAGACGCTGGTCTGGAAGTAGCGCTGCTACAGCTATATATTGAGCTTTGGACTTTTTAGTTTTAAGTTATTTATATTTTTCTGTTTTTTAGCTTCATTATATACATGTATTCCACATGCAAAAGGGTTTGAAGCCGTTAAATGCTTCCTTGACAGGGATCCTTCATTGGCTCCCTTTCAAGGCAAATTTATTATGAAATTACTGGAATTTGCTACGAGTCATAGTTACTTTTGGTTTAAAGACCAATTTTATATACAACTACGCGGTGTGGCCATTTGGGCTAAATATGCCCCAAGCCTTGTCAACCTTTTCATGGCCAAGTGGGAGGAGAATGTCGTCTATGCCTATGACACCCCATCATTGGTGTTCTGGGCCAGGTACATAGACAACATCCTCCTCCTTTGGGATGGCAGTTTGGTGTCTTTAGAGATCTTTATGACACATCTAAATGATAACGAGGGATTTCTCTCATCCACGTGGCTAGTAAAGAGCAAATTCATTTTTTGGATTTAGAAATTAGTTAACCATCAGTTTCAATTTCAGACTTTAAAAAAAAAAAAAAACAGATCGCAATGGATTTATTCCCATTACTAGTTGTCACCACCAGTCTTGGTTAAACTCTTTTCCACGTAGTCAGTTTATGAGATTACGCAGAAACTGTTCTAACGTGGAGATCTTCAAGATCCAAGCCAATGTTCTCAAGCAAAGATTTATTGACTAAGGCTACAATCCTGTGGACCTTGAACGTGATCTAAGGTGCACGTTAGAAGTTGATAGGAGTTCCTTATTAGAGATAAAACCAAAACAGGAGCATGATGAGAGTTTCAAGTGGGCCATGCTTACCTCTTTTTCCATGCAACATAAAAAAGTGAAAGCCATCATGACCAAACACTGAAGGGTTTTGAAGAATGACCGTGTGCTGAATACTGTTTTACCCGATCAGGCCAAGGTCGTTTTTAGGGGCACACCCACCCTTCAGAGTAGGATCGCCCCTAATATCATTAACCCCCCTGTTAGCCCCTCTTTTTTCTACTTGTGGGTTACCATCCCTGTAAGAGATGTACAGTTTGGAAGTACAATGTACTTGGGAAAGGTCATTCCCATACTGAGGCTTGAGATGCATTTCTTGGTTCAGGTTAATTCCATACCGAGGCTTGAGATGCATTTCCTGGTTCAGGTTAAACTCATACAGAGGCTTGAGATGCATTTCCTGGTTCAGGTTAATCCCATACCGAGGTTTGAGATGCATTTCCGGCGGTCATATATGCTTACCAGGAAGTACAGGCATTCGGTATTTGCTAATGCTATTCATATTGATGCTGATCTTACAGGTTGCACATCCATATACACACTTACATATATTTGTATTCAATTAGTCCTGCGACCAAATGGGGTGACTTTTTTACAGGAAGTGACCTTTGAAGGGCGGACACCTGGGGGATGGTTTCCTGGTCACTGGGTCATTCTGCCTTTATATCTGTGGAGGGTAGCGGTGGGGGATCACCCCAGAAGATGCACTATTTGATGCAAAACACGGCGGGAGACTCCACCGCTGCCACTTTGTACATTTGAAAGCGCTGATCACCTTTTATAATGTAAGTGTTTTTACCTACATTAAACATTGGTACCTTTCAGTATTACGCTATGTGCCTTTCTCTTCTTCTACTACATCTCTACATATTAATTTAAATTTTGGCCTACATTGGGTACCCCTGGAAGCGACCTTTTTCCTGATTTGATCACTGGGTTCCTGAGAGTGGGCCTGAGAGTGGTTTATACCCTGCTTTACTGACCCTCTGGGCCAGTGGTTCTTAACCTGGGTTCGATCGAACCCCAGGGGTTCGGTGAGTCAGTCTCGCGAGTTCGGAGGAGGTCAAGACACACACCGACTCATATGATTCGTGATGACATTCCCCGCTTGTCCATCATTGGCTGCAGGTGATCACGCAACATCGCTTGGCCTATCTGTGCTGCAGGGAATTTGGCGAGCCCAGTAGTCGAATTGTAACTGTTGTGATGGTACGTCGTGTAATTTCTTTCTTAATATTTTAATCCCTTCCTACTAACTATGTCGAGCAAAAAAAGAAAGTGGTCGGACGAATATGTACAATATGGATTCACATGTATAACGGAACGTGATGGGAGTCAGCGTCCTAACTGCATGATTTGCAATGCCAAGTTGAGCAATTCTAGCACCGGCAAAGCTAAGAGAACACTTCCTTAAAGCAGGGGTTCACCCCAAAAACATTTTTTAACATGACATTCAGCCGAGTTGTCAGAATGACAATCGGCTGTTTTGTTTTTTTTCAGTGCTGTATATATCGTATTTTCACCGCCGCTTCCGGGTATGTAATGTGCGGGACTGGGCATTCCTAATTGATTGACATCCTTCCGACCGGCGCATACAGCGCGTCACGAGTTGCGGAAAGCAGCCGAACGTCGGTGCGCAGGCGCCGTATAGAGCCGACTCGCAGTCCGGCTTCTTTCGGCAACTCGCGCCGTATAGAGCCGACTCGCAGTCCGGCTTCTTTCGGCAACTCGTGACGCTCTGTATGGGCCGGTCGGAAGGATGTCAATCAATTAGGAACGCCCAGTAATGTGCGGACATTACATACCCGGAAGCGGCGGTGAAAATACGGTATGTACGGCACTGAAAAAAAAACAGCCCATTGTCATTCTGACAACTCGGCTGAATGTCATGTTAAAAAAAATTTGGGGGTGAACCCCCGCTTTAAGCTGCATGGAGATGGGAAATACAAGAACAAAACGCTTGTTGAATTTAAGGTGAGGAGAGCCAGATTCGATGAAAAGGCTAGTCTGCCTGTTCTCGGCTTTGTACCCATCAACAAACCAATTCTCATAGCATTGTATGAAGTTGCTTACCTGATCGCAAAGCAGGGCAAACCACACACCATTGGTGAAACACTCATAAAACCAGCTGTGTTGAAGATGGCGGGAAAAGCGGCTGAAGTAAAGTTATCCCAAATTCCTCTTTCAAATGACACCATCAGCGACAGAATAGAGGACATGAGCAAAGACATCTTTGCTCAAGTAGTTGCAGATCTGATTTCAAGCCCGGCAAAATTCAGCCTTCAACTCGACGAGACCACAGACGTTTCCAATCTAAGCCGACGTGATAAAGGAAGATTTTTTATTTTGTAAGCCTCTTAAGCCTCTTACAACAACAACCAAGGCAGCCGAAGTGAAGAAACTTGTGGATGACTTCTTCAAAGACAACAATCTTTTGTGGGATATGGTTTCTGCAGTTTGTTCGGATGGAGCTCCAGCCATGCTGGGAAGAAAGTCTGATTTTGGTGCGCTAGTGAAAGCCGATGCACCACACATCATTGTTATGCATTGTATTCTTCACAGGCATGCGTTGGCAACAAAAACCTTGCCTCCAAAACTGGCAGAAGTATTAAAAATTGTAGTGGAATGTGTGAACTATCTGCGAAATAGTGCTCTGAGGCACCGCATCTTCAGGGAGCTTTGTAAAGAAATGGGATCTGAATTCGAGGTACTTCTGTACCATTCTAAAGTTCGGTGGTTATCCCGGGGACAGGTGCTGAATCGTGTTTTTGCCATGCGTGTGGAATTAGCCCTGTTTTTGCAAGAGCACCAACATTGTCATGCCGATTGCTTTAAAAATTCTGAGTTCATTCTGGAGTCAACATCATCGAAGCGGAAGGAAACCTAAAGGCTTTTCAAAAAAAGCTACCGCTCTGGAAACGACGAATAGAGAATGATAACTTTGCAAACTTTCCCCTGCTAGACGACTGTGTAAGTAAGATCGAAGATGTATCTGGAATCTGAGACATTTCTGTACCCGCGGAACTGAAGCAAGCAATTGCCACGCACTTAGATGAGCTTGCAAAGTCTCTCAACGGATACTTCCCTACAAGAGAGTCATATCCAGCATGGGTGAGACAGCCGTTCACGTTTAGTGTTGAGACAACAGATGTCAATGATGAATACCTCGATTAAATCATTGAACTTCAGCAGAGCCAGATTAAACATCAACTCTTCAGAACAACAACGCTCTCAACGTTTTGGTGTCAACAAATGGTAACGTACCCTGGTATTGCTAAGAAAGCTCTGGAGATTTTAACACCGTTTGTTACAACATATCTTTGCGAGCAATCCTTTTTGAGGATGCTGGACATAAAAACAAAGAAAAGGAACAGACTTTGATGCGAAAATTACATGAGTGGCACTTGCCAATGTAAAGCCGCGCATTTCTGAACTGGTCTCTGAAAGACAACAGCAGAAGTCACACTGATTTGCAGTAAATATTCATTATTATGTTTTTTTGTGAAAATCATGTTTTAATGGTTTTGTTCTTTTTGTGCACCTATGTATAAATATATACCTAAATATATACCTATGTTTTGAATTTGAAAAAATCATATTTTATTTTTCCAATTAAGAAGGGTTCGGTGAATGCGCATATGAAACTGGTGGGGTTCAGTACCTCCAACAAGGTTAATAACCACTGCTCTGGGCATATGTCCATTAGGGTACAGTATCTCTGGTAAGCCATCCTTTCAATGATCGGTGGTGGATTTCTTTACTGCACTTCATTCCGAGGCATTGGGACTATTATCACAAATTTTCATCACATTGGACTTTTTTTCACATATATTTATTTTGATTTTATATATACACCATCCAGTGTCTATACATATACATCAGTTTTTTGTTTGATATATTGTCACCATCATTTTTTCACCATTTGTTTGATGCACTGTTTATTCATCCTTTCATTGGGGGGGGGAAGAGAGGGAGAGAGAGAGAGAGGGAGAGAGAGAGAGAGAGGGAGAGAGAGAGAGAGAGAGAGGGAGAGAGAGGGAGAGAGAGGGAGAGAGAGAGAGAGGGAGAGAGAGAGAGGGAGAGAGAGAGAAGGAGAGAGAGAGAAGGAGAGAGAGAGAGAGAATCATTTTGCCCCAGTTCAAATCATTAGTAAGACCTTATCTGGAATATGCAGTTCAGTTTTGGGCACCAGTTCTCAAAATGATATTGGGGAACTGGAGAAAGTGCAGAGAAGAGCAACCAAGAAAGAATAAGAGGCATGGAGAAACTCGACTATGAGGAAAGATTAGAGGATCTGAATTTTTTTCTCTCTTGAAAAGAGGAGATTAAGGGGGAATATGATCGACAAGTACAAATACATAAGGGGTCCATATAGGGATCTTGGTGGTAAGTTATTCAAGGTCATCACAGAGGACGAGGGGGCATTCTTTATGTCTAGAGGAAAAAAGATTTGTAGCCAGATTCAGGTACGGCGGCGCATCTTTCCGGCGGTGTGGCGTATCGTATTAACGCTACGCCGCCGTAAGTCAGAGAGGCAAGTGCTGAATTCACAAAGCACTTGCCTCCTAAGTTACGGCAGCGTAGCGTAAATGGGGCCGGCGTAAGCGTGCGTAATTCAAATGAGGTTGAGGGGGCGTATTTTATGTAAATGAGTGGTGACCCGACGTGATTGATGTTTTTTTTACGAACGGCGCATGCGCCGTCGGTGTACATATCCCAGTGTGCATTGTTTCAAAGTACGCCGCAAGGACGTATTGGTTTCGACGTGAACGTAAATTACGCCCAGTCCCATTCACGGACGACTTACGCAAACGTAAATTTTGGTGCGGGAACGACGGCCATACTTAACATTGGCTACGCCACCTAGGGGGCAGCTTTATCTTTACGCCGGCGTACCTCTTACGGAAACGGCGTATCTTTACTGCGACAGGTGCACGTACGTTCGTGGATCGGCATATCTAGTCATTTGCATATTCTACACCGAACTCAATGGAAGCGCCACCTAGCGGCCAGCGGAAAAATTGCACCCTAAGATACGACGGCGTAGGAGACTTACGCCGCTCGTATCTTAGTCTAATTTAAGTGTATCTGGTTTCCAGAATACGCTTAAATTTTACGCCGGCGTAGATTCAGAGTTACGACAGCGTATCTACTGATACGCCGGCGTAACCCTACCTGAATCCAGCTATTAATCTCCAAATATGGAAAGGTTTCTTCACAGTAAGAGCTGTGCAAATGAATGTGGAATAGACTCCCTTCAGAGGTGGTTCTGGCCAGCTCAGTAGATTGCTTTAAAAAAGGCATGGATTCTTTCCTTAATGTACATAATATAACTGGGTACTGACATTTATAGTTAAAGTTAATCCAGAGAATATCTGATTGCCTCTCGGGGGATCAGCAAGGAATTTTTTACCCCTGCGGTAGCAAATTGGATCATGCTTTGCTGGGTTTCTTTCGCCTTCCCCTGGATCAACAGTGAGGCCTGAATCACATCTATGTATTTTTATTACTTTTTGCATTTTTCAGAATTGTACCACAGAACGTGTTCCATAGGAAACTATGTTAAATGGACTGTAGTGCAAATCTGCAAAATGCAAAAAGCACTTAACATCCATAGGTGTGAATCAGGCCTAAGTGAAGGATTGTATATATGGGATGGTATGCTTTTTATTTTTTTTATTATTTATTGGCTGAACTAGATGGACTTCTGTCTTTTTTTCAACCTGACTAACTATGGGCCAGATTCACAAACGAGATACGACGGCGTATCTACTGATACGCCGTCGTATCTCTGTTTCTAACTATGCGACTGATTCATAGAATCAGTTACACATAGCTAGCCCTAAGATCTGACAGTTGTAATTGAATTACACTGTCGGATCTTAAGGATGCAATTCTAGGCCGGCCGCTAGGTGGCGAGGCCATTGCGGCCGGCGTAGAATATGCAAATGAAGACTTACGGCGATCCCCGAACGGCACGTCGATCTAAATCTACGTAGTTTCCGTCAAGTTACGCCGCGTAAAACTAGGGCTGAGCCCTAGTTCTCTTAAGCCATGGTAAGTATGGCCGTCGTTCCCGCGTCGAAATTTAAACATCAACGTCGTTTGCGTAAGACGTCCGTGAATGGCGCTGGACGCCATTTACTTTAACGTCTAAGCAAATGACGTTGGTGCGACGTCAGTTAGCGCAATGCACGTCGGGTAATTTACCCGACGGAGCATGCGCAGTACGTCCGGCGCGGGAGCGTGCCTAATTTAAATGGGACTCGTCCCATTCGATTGTGCCCGCCTTGCGCCGGACGGATTTAAGTTACACCACTGCAAATTTCCAGGTAAGTGCTTTGTGGATCGGGCACTAACTTGTGTAATTTGCGGCAGTGTAACTTAAATCAGAAAAGTTACGTTGCGCCCGCTCGTTGTGAATCTGGCCCTATGTAACTATATTCCAAGCCAGCGTTGCATGCAATTGATCCAAGCATAAGATGTGTGAGTGTTAAATCTCTTTTTAAACAAATCTTTTTAATAAAATGCAATTATGCTATGGATACCTCCTGATTCTTTTTGCATGATAACGTATATGAGAGACCTGTCACCCTGCTGGAACATATGAAGGAGTTGTGGATTCCCCATCACAGACATCTGAGGATTGTCATTTTTCTAACAGGCACTATACATACAGGGAGTTGGTGAGTGTGGGCACATGAGGAGGGGAGCACAGCACTTTATTGCTTTTCATTGCACATCATTGGCACAAGAAAATTAAAGCACAAATTGCACTTTAAAGGACTAATTTAATTGTTTGCACTGAATAGATGCACAGATGTATGCTGCACTATATATATAGCTGTTTTTTTTTTAATATCAATGTATGTATTATTTTATTTATGCAGATGATTTCAACACAATTTGCACAGAGTCTTTGGGCTAGATTCACATAGATCAGCGGATCTTTAGATCCACGTGATCTATGTGATTTAAGATCCGCTGCCGCAAGTTTGAGAGGCAAGTGGGTAATTCACAAACCACTTACCTCCAAACTTGCGGCGGCGGATCGTAAAACCCCCGGCGGAATTCAAATTCCGCGGCTAGGGGGAGTGTACTATTTAAATCAGGCGCGTCCCCGCACCGATTTAAATGAGCATGCGCCGTCCGCAAAATTTCCCGGCGTGCATTGCTCCCACTGACGTCGCTAGGACGTCAGTGGTTTCGGCGTGAGCGTAACTTGCGGCGCGCGGGTTTCTGAATCGGCGTACGCAAACTACGTAAAAAAAAAATCAAAATCGACGCGGGAACGACGGCTATACTTAACATTGGCTGCGCCTCATAGAAGCAGGGGTAAGTATACACCGGGAAAACCGCTACGGAAACGTCGTAACAACACTGCGTCGGGTCCGCGTACGTTTGTGAATTTGCGTATCTCGCTGATTTACATATTTCTCAGCGTAAATCAGCGAGAACGCCCCCCACGCCATTTTTAAATTGCAGGTAAGATCTGACGGTGTAACACAGTTACACCTGTCGGATCTTAGGCATATCTATGCGTAACTGATTCTATGAATCAGGCGCATAGATACGACCAGCCTAACTCTGAGATACGACGGTGTATCAGGAGATACACCATCGTATCTCTCTCTGAATCTGGCCCATAATATCTAGTTTAGCACAGGATTTTTATTGTTAGACAATGCTATATTGCCAAAGGTTTTGGGACGCCTGCCTTTACACGCACACGAACTTAAATGGCATCTTAGTCCATAGGGTTCAACATTGAGTTGGCCCACCCTTTGCAGCTATAACAGCTTCAACTTTTCTGGGAAGGCTGGCTGTCCACAAGATTTAGGAGTGTGTCTATGGGAATGTTTGAATGTAAAAAGTGTGGCACTGTTCTGATTGTATCAAGGTACAACACAATCCTGCTTGTTCCGAGTGTAAAAATATATATATACGGGGCCAGATTCACATATAACTGCGGCGGCGTAATGTATCGTCTATACGTTACACCGCCGCAAGTTTTCAGCGCAAGTGCCTGATTCACCAAGCACTTGCGTGTAAACTTAAGCCGGTGTAACGTAAAGGCGTCCGGCGCAAGCCCGCCTAATTCAAATGGGGCGTGCACCATTTAAATTAGGCACGCTCCCGCGCCGGACGTACTGCGCATGCTCCGTTTTGAAATTCCCGCCGTGCTTTGCACAAAGTGACGTCATTTTTTTGAACGGTGACGTGCGTAACGTACTTTCGTATTCCCGGACGTCTTACGCCAAAAAAAAAAATTTGACATTCGACCTGGGAACGACGGCCATACTTTAACATGGCTCGTCTAAATTTAAACTATGTTAAAGCAGGCCTAACTTTGCGACGGGAAAAAACGACTAGCGACGACGTAACGAACGCGAAAACCTTCGTGAATCGCCGTAAAAGCTCATTTGCATACCCCACGCTGGAAAACGACGCAAACTTCACCCAGCGGCGGCCGAAGTATTGCATCCTAAGATCCGACGGTGTAAGTCAATTACACCTGTCGGATCTTAGGGCTATCTATGCGTAACTGATTCTATGAATCAGCCGCATATATACTCTCAGAGATACGACGGCGTATCAGGAGATACGCCGTCGTATCTCTTCTGTGAATCTGGCCCACAGTGCTTATAAAGTGTTACACCCATTGCCGGGAGTAGCCTTTACAATGTGCAAAAAATATATATGCATAAGAGGCCAGATTCACGTAGAGCGGCGCAAATTTAGTTTGTCCTTACGTATGTCAGTTAAGTTAAGGCGGCTGAATTTTGTGACGTAAGTGCCGTATCCACAGAGCATTTGCGCCCAAATGTGCGCCAGCGTAACGTAAATACCGAGGCGTAAGGCGGAGTTATTGCAAGTGGGAAGGAAGTAGGCGTGCTCCATTGAAATGAGCTGTGACCCCATGCAAATGAAGGGCCGGCCGTACTGCGCATGCGCGCACGAATCTGCACCTCACTGGGCATGCTCAGAACTCGGGCCGGCGCAATCGGTGAGATAGGAAAAAGGCCAAGCGTAATTAGTGAGATACGCCCTGTGTATAAATAGCCCCACACAAACGCACTTCCATTGCAAAAGTACATCCCTGTGTTCCCTTTCCTAAAGCAAGTTGCTTTTGCTCTGTTGTCTGTTGGTGTTTGTTGGTGAGTGTAGTATTGTTAGATTAAAGATTTATAGAAGTAGGAGGTTGTAGTAGCTGTGTTTTTTTCTGAGTGTTTTTTCTGTTTGTTTTTTCTGTGTTTGTTTTTGAATTTGTATTATCTGTCTGCTTGTGTTGTTTGATTTTGATGTCTTGTGTTTGTGGTTTGATTTTTGTGTGTGTTTGTTCTGTCTTTTTGTGTGTGTTTGTTCTGTGTGTATTTGTGTTTGTTTGTTGTGTTAGATTTTTGTGTGTGTTTGGTGCTGAGTGTTGGGTGAGATGGCACCAAAGAGATGAAAGTTTAATTTTTCGGTGCGAGAAAAGCAAATACTTGCCAGGGCGATCACCCGATATGGACGATATTTACATGGCCCTGAGAGCCGGGACACCCCCCCCGGCCAGGAAGAAGGCGATCATCCAGGAGATAACTGATCAGATCAATGCGGGGGGGAGACGAGGACCACCAGTGGGATAGCTAAGAAGATCAATGATCTGAGGAGCCTGGTCCGTGACAAGATGGTCAAGATAAATGGGGGAAGGGAATATGTGCCAAGTGTGTGGATCCTCCAACCTGTGTATGTTTTGTGTCATCCACAGATGGCCAGGAGATTGCTGGGCCATCAGGCCAGTCTGCTCCATCCCCCGGACAACAGGCTGCTGAAGAGCCCCAAGAAAGTCAGGAGTCCTCAGGGGAGGGGAGTGGCCACACCTCACATCATGAGGAGGTTGAGGGGGAGGAGGGGGAGGGGGAGGAGGATGGGGATGATCGGATGGACCTTGCCAGGGAAATCCTTTTGACTTCGGATGTGGTTCCCCCTGAGGCTACCCCTGAGGCTACCCCTGTGGCTGGCAGCAGTCAGGCCTCCATCAGGGGTAGCCCCTCCCACTCCTCCCCCAACAGGGCTCCCCCACAAGGGTCTCTCTCTCCCCTTCTCCCAGGCCACAAGCCTCAGCTGCAGGCAGAAAGGCTATCCAGAAGACCAGGGGGGTGGCCGAGGTTCTGCCTGCCAATCTGCAGAGGGACCAGGCCCGGCAGACCCAACATCTGGGTCAGGTCACCCGGACTTTGGCCCAGATGGAGGACAGCCTGGGCTCAATTAAGGACTCGGTAAGTGATGTGGGCACAAACTCCTTGGCGGTCATAACATGCATTTGTGACCTGCAGACCGCCACAGCAGGCGTGGCCCTGGAGGTGAGTGCCCTGACCCAGGCTGTCCACGCAAATACCCAGGCTGTCCAGGCCAATACGGCTGCCCTCACTGTGGGTCTGACCAGGATAGCCGTGGCCTTGGAGGGCAGGCCAGCAGGAGGACAGTCACCAGGGGAGGCTCCTCCTTCCCCTGCTCCCCCCCATGAGTCTCCCCTAGTTGGCCGTGGCCGTGCCCGTGGCCGGCCCAGGCGTAGCTCACGCCGCCGCCGTTAATTTTGGTTGTACTTTTTATTTTTATTATTTTTTTAATTATCCTGTGATTATGATTTGGTTTATGTGTTTGAATGATGTATGAATGTGGGGGTGACATTCCTGATGAAAAAAGGGTGTCACCCTCAGTTTTGGTGGAGTAGGGATCCCCAGGACCAGGGAGAAGTGATCCCAGGTCCATGTGAATGGTGTATGAATACATAATTGGAGCCGTGGCGTGGCGTTGCTGCTCCCTAGTACCATGGGGGGTACTTGGGTCTAATCCAATTCGATGAGGATGTGATGTGTCTGTGCTAGGGACCACAGTGGGTGTGCATGCATGCATTCTCATTGTGCCATGATTAATGTGTGGGTTTACTGTGCAAAGATGCATTCTGCGAGGCGTCTCCTGGCTGCTGTTCCCTCAGAAGAGGTGGTACCCTCGGTTACTAAAGTCACTAGTATAGCTATGAGCATGGATGCCCCTGGCATGTTGGCATACAGATTGTTGTCCTGCAAGTGTATGTGCTCAGCTCTTCCCTAACGGGGTTGCTTTAGCTGACATTTACACGGCTGGTGTAAAGTTAGGGCAGCTTTTATAAGGTGTAATTTTACACCGTGAAACTAGCAGATGCGCACAGGGCGTAGCCTACACCGCACAAGCGTACTTTTGTGGATCGCCCTATCTCCTTCATTTGCATATTAGCATAGAAAATCAATGGTGTGTCTAACGTATTTTGCGCTTCAAGATGCGCCGGTGTAATCGTTTTACGTCGGACGGAAAAATCTGGTTTTCAGGCGTATTTCGTTTTGAGGATCAGGCGCAAAGATACGCGCGGCGCATTTTTCAATTACGCCGCGCATCTTTAGATACGTCGGCGTAAGTGCTTTGTGAATCTGGCCAAAGGTGCTTATGGAGTGTTACACCCTCGCCGGGTGTTTGCCTTATTTTAGTGTGTGGAAGAAAAAATGTAAAAGTGCTAGTGGTCAGTATTACACCCTCAAATGGGTGTTTACCTTTTTAGGGTGCACAAAATATAAAATAAAATATATAAAGTGCTGGTGGTGTGTTAAACCCTCGGCCGGGTGTTGCCTTAATAATATGCAAAAAAAGGTGTTAAAAGGTGTTCCCTTAATTTATGTGACACATTATAGTACAAATCAATATATTACATGAATTAAAATCTGCAAGAAACCAATTTGTAAATAAACAAGCGTAAATGAATTAACACATTTAGTGACAAATGGTGACTTGTGCTCATAAACAAAGTCCAGTGCTTGGTGAACTGATGGTAGTTTCAATTTCCTTGCAGTGTGCGTGACTATCCGTGCTTGTTCTATATATGTACTCACCAGAGTTTTCTGGGGTATAGCGCGGCCACAGTATTTGCCACTGTGTAGCAACCTGGAAGATAGTCAGCTCCAGATATTTTTGGTGTTCCTCCAAGAGTAATTATGCAGGAGAGAGACGGGAGCCCATAGCATAATACCGTTTTAAAACTATTTTTTTTAAATATGTGGAAAAGTACTCACATTTTACACATAATGTATAGACAAAACAAATGGCGGACCCTGGTGCCGGAAAAGACTGTTTGCGGCCGTGACCGGAAGTGATGTATGACGTACTTAGACTCCACCCTACGCGTTTCGTCACTCTGACACCATCTGGAGTGTAACGTCTAGTCTCTAGCCTGAAACAAAATGGATTTTTCAGTTCGATACTCTCCAGCCAGCAGGAATGAATATTGACCTGGACCTAAACTGTTTCCTTACCAATTTAAAATTTTTAATTGAAATGTAATTTTTATTTTCATTTACCTTCATTTCAAACATTACAAATAATGGAGGTACTCAATATCCAGCAATCTAACCACCATTTAAACTCCCAACATATATTCTTTCTTCCAGCATAATAATATAATAAGCTACTGCAGCGCTACCCCTGTAGGAGCCGCTTAATATTTGTTTGGTTCTGCACTATAGTATATTTACAGAGACTCTGGGTTCTGTCGCTTCATCAGTTGTGGCAGTAAATAGAGACTCACACAAGATATCAATGAACAACTTGTAAAAGTTTACTATGATGAAAAAGGGTGAAGATTAACATAAAGAAATGGTGTGAATAAAAGATGAATAACACAAGTATTGATTGGCGGAGATATTTGTTCAAAGCAATAACGTCACACCACTGTATCCAATAGCAACCTGATAAGGGTATATGTGAACAGGTGCACAGTGGAATAGATCCTCAATACTTTAATACCTGTATTGAAGCACCTCTCCAATGAGGCCTCAGCACACAGACCACTGCACGCAGAATACACAACAGTGAATACAGTAATAAAAGTACAAGTTCCAACTGTATGTTGCTAAATGGCTCCCCTAGAGTGCAGTTCAGAGTGATACACAATTGTATAGCAGTAAAGCCTTGTGAAAGAATAAAGTATTGAAAGTTCCTCCAGTTCCAGTTTTCTTGTCTTCAGCTAGCTTAATTGTACTGCAGTGTTAGGTGGTGCATGTATTTGTAATCCAAAATAGCAAGGGAAACAGTAACTGTAGAATATGGTGAGATGGATTACTTATCTGCAAACTACTTGTAATTCCTTCTGTGAGTGAACAGTACAGTACTGACCTTGCAGCATGGGGGAAAAGTAAACAGAAAACCCCAGTATCCAGCTATAGAATACTGAGTTGCAATAGATCCACAGCCATGGAACCACAGGTCTCAGTGGCAGACTGTATAGCAGGCAACCACTTAGCAATAGTACAGTCACTACATGGATAGGCAAATTCCTTCTCACCACTCTGGATCCCAGCTGGCTGCAGACACCGTTTGTGTAGATGGCACCTCCGCGTCGTGCTGCTCCTCCCGGTGTGCTGGAAGGCAGACGGCTTCAAAAGCTCTGAAGCGCTGGCTTGTTTTCCTGCTCGATCAGCAGGGCTGCTCACAAGGATCCTTCTGGATTCTTGTGGAGTTTGCGTCGTTTTCCGCGTCGGGTATGCTAATTAGCTTTTTCTGTCGATCCACGAAGGTATGCGCGGCCGTCGCATTCTCTTACGTCGTCGCTAGTCGGCTTTTCCCGGCGTATAGTTAAAGCTGCTATTTCGTGGCGTATAGATAGACTAGCCATGTTAAAGTATGGCCGTCGTTCCCGCGTCAAATTTGTAATTTTTTTTTTGCGTAAGTCGTCCGTGAATAGGAAAGGACGTAACTCACGTCTACGTTCAAAAAATGACGTCGGTGCAACGTCATTTCGCACAAAGCACGGCGGGAAATTTCGAAACGGAGCATGAGCATTTCAATTGGCGTGGGGATGCGCTTCATTTAAATGAATCACACCCCCTACCCGCCCAATTTGAAAAAAGCGCAGAGAAATACAATACGCCGCTGTAACTTATGGCGCGAAATCTTCCTGGATTCAAAATTCCGCCAGGTAAGATACGGCGGCGTAGCGTATCTCTGATACGCTGTGCCAGGGCAATTCTTTGTGAATCTGGCCCCAAGGGCCAGATTCACAAAGCACTTACGCCGGCGTATCTCGAGATGTGCGGTGTAAGTGTAAATATGCGCCGTCGTATCTATGCGTCGTATCCCCAAGACCAGATACGCCTGAAAACCAACTTTTTCCGACCAACGTAAAAAAATTACACAGACGCATCGTGGGGCGCAAAAATACGCTAGATGCACCATTGTTTTGCTAGTCAAATATGCAAATGAGGGAGATACGGCTATCCACAAAAGTACGTTGGTGCGGCGCAGGCTACGCCCTGTGCGCATCAGCTGTACGTCCGGTCTAAAGTTACCCCTTATAAAAGCAGCTTTAACTTTGCACCAGACGTGTGCAGGTCAGCTAAAGCAACACTGTTAGGGACGAGCTGAGCAGCCACACTTGCAGGACAACAATCTGTATGGCAACATGCCAGGGGCATCCATGGTCCTAGCTATACTAGTGGCTTTAGATGCGCGCAGAAGGAGGAGGGAACGGAGGAGGAGGAGGAGGGCACGGGAGAGGATATACCGACCGCACATAGACGTCTTTGGCATGGCTGATTCTGAGGTGGTTCGCATCTTCAGATTCAGCCCTGATGCCATCATGGAATTAACCACAACCCTGAAAGATGACATCACCAGCCCAACACACTGCTCACATGCAGTGCAGCCACTGGTCAAGGTCCTGGCAAAATTCCATTTCCTCGCCACTGGCTCTTTTCAGCGTACAAGTGGAGTGGTGGCTGGGATGTCATAATCCTCCATTAGCAGATGTGTGCACCAGGTTGTCCCCACAATCCTGAGACGCATGGCCAACCAAATCATCAAACCCACCCAGGAGGACCTGCGGATGAAGGCAATGTGTGATTTCTACAGAATTGCAGAATTCCCACGCACTGTGGGGGCCATTGATTGCACACATGTGGCACTACAGCCCCCCGTGAGACAGAGCACATATACCGCAATCGGAAGCATTGGCATTCCATCAACGTAGAGGTGATAGTCGATGCCCAATGCCTCCCGTGCCAAACACCCAGGATCCAGCCATGACAGCTACATATACCGTCAGAGCCACATCTCCACAGAATTTGAACAGAACGTGTATGGGGACAGCTGGCTGGTTGGTGAGTGACATGGGTGTCAGGCATGACTGTCCCCCCCCATGATGCAGACATCACAAGGGGCACATGCATGACTAACATCCTCCTGTCTTTTCCCTTCCAGGTGACTCTGCATATGCACTTGGACCCCATCTCATGACTCCATTCCGGAACCCCCAAACCCCAGGAGAGGAAAGATACAATGAAGCACACGCACGTACCCGTGGAGTGGTGGAACGCACCTTTGGCCTCCTGAAGTCCTGTTTCCGATGCCTGGATAAGTCTGGGGGTACCCTGTTGTATTCCCCAAACTTTGTGTACCAGATCATTGGGGCATGTTGCATGCTGCACAACTTCGCTGTGAGAAGGGGCCTGAAGATTGAGCTACGTGATGACCTGACCCCTGAACCACACAACCCCCCCCGACCGAGGGTACCCCGTCTTCTGAGGGAGCAGCAGTCAGGAGAAGCCTCGCAGAAGGCATCTTTGCACGTTAAACACACACATTAATCATGGCACAATGAGAATGCATGCATGCACGCCACTGTAGTCCCTAGCTCACACACACCCCACATCCTCATCAAATTGGATTAGACCAAAGTACACCGCACGGTACTAGGGAGCAGCAACGCCACGCCAAGGCTCCAATTATGTCACTGTACATTTATACACCATTCACACAGACCTGGGGATCACTTCTCCCTGGTCCTGGGGAACCCTTCTCCACCACAAATGAGGGTGACACCCCTTTTCCGGCAGGAATGTCAAACCCACATTCATACATCATTCACAAACATAAAACAAATCATAATCACAGTAAAAAAAAAATAATAATAATAAAACACTGAAAACAAAAATACACAAAACATTAACGTTGTTGGCGTGACCCACGCCTGGGCCGGCCACGGCCACTGCCCCGGCCCCTCAGGGGAGACTCATGGGGGGGGATCAGGGGAAGGAGAAGCCTCCCATGGTCTCTGCCCACCTGCCGGCCTGCCCTCCAAGGCCACGGCAATTATGTTGAGGCCCACATTGAGGGCTGCCGTATTGGCCTGGACTGCCTGGGTCAGGGCACACACCTCCTGACCCACGCCTGCTGTGGCAGTCTGCATTTCATTAAAGCAGTTTATGAAAGCCAGGGAGTTACAGCTCATGTCCTGAACTGAGTCCTTTATGGAGGCCAGGCTCTCCTCCAACCCGGGCCAAAGTCTGGGTGACCTGACCAAGATGGCGGGTCTGAAGGGCCTGGTCCCTCCTCAGATTAGCAGGCAGAAAGTCTGCCACCCCCTGGTCTTGTGGGTCGCCTTCCTGCCTCCAGATGAGGCTTGTGGCCTGGGAGTAGGAGAGACCCCTGGGGGGAAGCCCTGTTGGGGGAGGAGTGGGAGGGGCTATCCCTGATGGAGGCCTGACTGCTGCCAGCCACAGGGAGAGCCTCCTCCAAATGGAGAAGTACCTCATTGGCACTGGTGACCTCCTCCCCCTCAACCTCCTCCTCCTCCTCATCCTCCTCATGAGGTGAGCTGTGGCCACTCCCCTCCCCTGAGGACTCCTGGCTTTCCTGGGGGTCTTCATCAGCCTGATGTCCGGGGGATGGTGCAGACTGGCCAGATGGCCCCGCACCCTCCTGCACATCTGTGGATGACACAAAACATACACAGGTTGGAGGATCCACACACTTGTCACATATTCCCTCCCCCCCACACATGCTACTCGCCAGATAGAAAAAAAAAACGTACCTGTCCTCACGGCCTCCTCGGAGTCAAAGCCAGGCAGGCCCACCACTTGCTGCCTGTGGAAGCACTGGGCCACTGCACACTCCTCAGTAGTCATGGTGACCACATTTCCAAACTGCCATTCAGGGACACCCCCCCCCCCATTTTTTTTGCAGATTTTGGGGGCAGGGGCGTATGAAATCAGCGGCCCATGCGCAAGATCAAAAGTGGGCCCTAGGCATCAAGAAGAACAACTGAGTGGTCAGGGGGGGGGGCACAGAGTAGTCAGAGGGGCAGTGCGATGGACAGGGGGACCGTGGGATGGACAGGGGGACCGTGGGATGGACAGGGGGACCGTGGGATGGATAGAGGCATACCTCCCAACTTTCTGAGATGGGAATGAGGGACACCTATTAGCAAAAATATGTAGGAGAATTATAAACAAAAATAAAAATGGTTAAACCCACAGGTGCTTTTTTACCACTACTATTCTTTTATATTGGCTCCTTGAGGGACAAACAAAGAGGAAAGAGGGACAGAGGGACAATGCCCTAAATGAGGGACAGTTCCTTCAAATCAGGAACAGTACAGGAGGGGGGGACTGAAGAACAGCACAGGTGGGACCAGAGGACAGCACAGGAGGGGGGGGGGCTGAAGAACAGCACAGGTGGGACCAGAGGACAGCACAGGAGGGGGGGGGGGACTGAAGAACAGCACAGGTGGGACCAGAGGACAGCAGGGGGTTGGCGAATGGGGGGTGAGGTGGGAGAGAGCAGAGAAGTTACTGGGGAAGATCAGCCAGGAGAGTGTTGAGGGACCTGTGGGCAGCAGAAGGAAACTGGATAAGAGGGGTGGCATATAGAGAAACTGATGCCCCCCCCGCATGTTCTTCTTGCAGCCACTGAATGCCCGCTTTTCCTCCTTTACCTCCTGCAGGCATTCAGTGGCTGCAAGAAGAACATGGAGGGCATCAGTTCCTCTATATGCCACCCCTCCTATCCAGGTTTAGAGGGAAGCTGCATGGACCATCCTGGAGTATGAGGCTGGGTTGCAATGGCGCCCCCTGTAGTTACACCGCTGCAGTGGAGTAACTAAAACATTTCTGGCAGTTTGAAGGAGCAATGAATGGAATGCTGGCAGGACTCTGAGGTTGTGATAGTCGCTGATGAGCCACTCCTGAGAGGATTGCTTGGTATACAGAGGGGGTAACAAGACTAGAAGGTGAAAAGGTGGCAGAACATGAAAGGCTGAGGGTGAAGGAGGAGGGGGGGGGGCTGCTGCAGGGAGAGGCAAACAAGTAGTGGGAGAGAAGAGACAGGGAGCAGCCGGACAGGACTGGGTGTGAGGAGTTATCATGTGTGCAGGAAACATCTTCAGCTCTGAGGAGTTCATGCTGGGACCTGTAGTTCTTCACTTTTGGGGGGGGGGGGGGAGTCACATCCCCAAAAGTGAAGGATTACAAGTCCCAGCATGAACCCTGCCCTGATATCTAAGGAAGTTTCCTCCTTCCATCCAGGGTGTCATGTGTCAGTGTCTCTCCTGCCGACCCTTATCTGGAGCAAGCCTCTGAGTGTACTGTGCAGAGTGCAGACACACACTCCAGTGTCTTACTGAACTCTGACTGCTGAGGGAGAGCCGACAGGATTATAACACCGATGGATCTTCAATGCTGGTCAGTGCTTTGTAATTTTACTTGCCTTAGTTTGTACCATCTCTCATCTGTACACTGCAGTCTGTCTCAGAGTCTGATGTTTCTTCTGGCTGCCTGGCTGGACTCCAGAGCATACACGAGGAGGTGGGTGGAGCTGAACAGAAGGCGCGGAGGAGGAAGTTAAACTCTCATCTGCTGCTATAGGTCTCTCCCTCTCTCCTGCTCTGACGTCACTGGTTGCTACACGCCAAGCGGGAGGCAGGAGGTAGCAACCAGTTTGGGCACTGAGCCAGTGGTGGAAATAAAGTAAAAAGGGGTCTCACTCTCTGTCAGCTAGGGGTCCACCACAGGCTGAGACAGAGAGGATGTATGCAAAGGCTATTTTAGGGGGCATTAGATCGGCCCAGGCCAATTCCGGGACTCTGTATTGTCCCGTAATGAGGGTGTCCGGGACACGGGACACAAGTATTAATTAAGGGACAGTCCCGGGCAATCCGGGACACGTGGTCACCCTAGCCTGACAGTGCAAGGTGGTCCCCCTCCAGTGCCCATGGCATGTGCTGTTAGCTTGGCCATCTTCCCACGGATCACACGCCTCAGATCTTTTTTGTGATCCCACTGAGGCTCCTCGTCCCACCCCCCAACGCATTGATATCATCTACAATGTCCTGCAGGATCTGCTTCCTCCTGGCCGGGGTGGTGTCCCGACTCTCAAGGCCATGCAAAAACCGCCCATGTAGGGTAATGGCCCTGGTAAGAATCTCCTTCTCCCACACAGAGAAGTTCAATTTCCTCTTCCTTGTTGCCATCTCAGCAACAAACACTCACCACAAACAGACAGCAAAAACAAACAGCAAATACAATCTCCAATAACACTCTCCAATAAGACTTTCCAATAACACTCCGACACAAACCAACAAACACCAACGGACAACAGAACAAAAGCACCTTGCTTCAGGAAGGGAAACACATGCATGTACTTTTGCAATGGAAGGGCGTATGTCTGGGCCTATTTATGCACTGGGCGTATCTCACTAAGTACGCGGGGCCTAGTTCCTTTCTCACTGATTGCGCCGGGCCGAGTTCTGAGCATGCGCAGTGAGGCACAGAACATAGTCAGCGTCATGCGTGCATGCACAGTCCGGCCAGCTCTTCATTTGCATGGGGTCACGGCTCATTTCAATGGAGCACGCCCACTTCCTTCCCACTTTCAATTACCCTGCCTTACCCCTCGTGATTTACGTTACGCTGGCGCATATTTGGACGCACATACTCTTAGGTAGATTCAGAAAGAGTAGATCTACAGATAAGCGGCGTAGGTGTAAATATGCGCCGGCACGCTTTTGTTCCGTACCCACAGAACAAGATACGCATGAAAATAGGCTTTTTTCGACCGACGCAACTTTTCTAATCCGGGCGCATATTTAGGCGCGACGCATCTTCCGCTTGCATTGATTTCCTATTTAAATATGCAAATTACGCAGATACGGCGATTCGCGAATGAAAGTGCGCCCGACTTAGGCTAAGCCCGGTGCGCGCAAGTGTTACGGCAGGCCTAAAGTTATTCCACCAAAAAGGTGGAATAACTTTGCACCAGACGGACACAGGTCAGCTGGAGAGCAGCTCCAGCAGCAGCATTACGGACGAGCTGAGCAAGCAGAGCACCCACACTTGCAGGACAACACATCTGTGTGCCAACATGCCAGGGGCAGGCGTGCTCCTTGCCCTACTAATGGGTCCACGGACTCGTAGGAGGATATACCGCACGCGCATGAACGTCTTTGCCATGGGGGAATGAGAGGTGTATCGCATCTACAGATTCAGCCGTGAAGCCATCCTGGATTTAGCCACAATCCTGCAGGATGACATCACCAGCCAGACACACCGCTCACATGCAGTGCAGCCACTGGTCAAGGTACTGGCAACACTCCATTTCCTTGCCAGTGGCTCTTTTCAGCGTACAAGTGGATCTGTGGCTGGGATGTCACAAACCACCATGAGCAGATGTGTGCACCAGGTTGTCCCCGCAATGCTCAGACGCATGTCCCACCATTTCATCAAACCCACCCAGGAGGACCTGCAGCAGAAGGCAATGGAGGATTTCTAAAGAATTGACAGATTCCCACGCACTGTGGGGGCCATTGATTGCACACATGTGGCACTACGGCCCCTCCGTGAGACAGAGCACATATACCGCAATAGGAAGCACTGGCATTCAATCAATGTCCAGGTGATAGCCGATGCCCAATGCCTCATATGGCATGTCCGTGCCAAACACCCAGGATCCAGCCATGACAGCTTCATATACCGTCGAAGCGACATCCCAAAAGATATTGACCAGAACATGTATGGGGACACCTGGCTGGTTGGTGAGTGACATGGGTGTCAGGTATGACTGCCCCCCATCCATCGGATCTTGATCGGCAGGTGGCTCATCAGCAGGTGGCCCACTCCTGCCAGGTGACGGCTGCCTGGCCTCCAAGGCAGCGGCTCTCCTGGTGAGGACCAGGTTTGTCTGGGCCTGCATCCTCAATTGTCTGGTGAGGTTGGCCCTCTCAGTCCGTTGCCTCTGTCTCCCCTCCTCCTGTATGGCAGCCTGTACCGCAGTGGTATTAGCCTTTACTGCCTCACAAAGGCAATCCACCTTGGTTACAAGGTTGGCCGTGGTGGCCTGCAGGTCTACCATGCAGGTGGCTACTGCCGAGCTGTTACAGCTCACCTCTTCTACTGCCTCCCTCAGATGACCAGCATCCTCTGAAATCTTCCGCAGATCCCCAGCAATATCCCCCATATGCCGGGTCTGCAGAGTTTGATCCTGGGCGATCTGCTCCTGGACATCGCCCACTACACCCCTGGTCTTCTTGGTCGCCTTCCTGGGGACAGAAGAGGCGACTGAGCGGGTGTATGGGGAGGTCCTGGTGGTGGTTGCCCTGCTGGTGGGTGAGGGAGAGGGGCTTCCTATCATGGGGGTGGAGGTGGTAGAGGGCCCAACCATGAACATGGTCTCCTCAATAATCAGCCCGATCTGGCTCAGGTCCACCGACTCATCCAACACCACCTCGATAGGCGTGGTGTGGACAGTCCCCTCCTCCACAGTATCTTGGGGGTCTTCATGACGCTCCTCGGAAGAGGTGGTGGGACGGCCAACAACCCCAGATGGGCCCCCCCTTCCTGCACATCTGGGGATGACATAAAGCAGTCACATGTTGGAGGACCCACACACTTGTCACATGTTCCCTTCCCCCACCCACACATGCTACACACCAGATAGGAAATATAAAACACACTTACCTGTCCTCAAGCCCTCTTGCCGGGAATCAAACCCCTCAATACCCTCCACCTGCTCCCTGTGCAGACACTGGGCGATCCTCTCATCCTCCGGGGTCAGCTCCACATTACAGGGTGGTCCACCCCCAGTGCCAGTCCTGTGCTTGTTAATTTTAGCGAGCTTCTCCCGCACCCGAAGCCGTATATCATTGATTTTCTTCAAAATATCCTTAGCAAGGCGGGGGACATTGCCAAGGGCATTGACCCTAGTGGCAATAGTGTCAAGGATCTCCTGCTTCCTGGCATGCGTGGTATTCCTGCTTTCAGAGCCATGGAGGGACTCATGAAACTCCTCCATCCCTGTGATGATAATAACCCTCTCCTGGGCAGTACATTTTTTCTTCCTATGGGTGACAGGAGCAGCCACTGGAGCAGCCACTGGAGCAGCCACAGGAGCAGCCACGGGAGCAGCCATCCTAAATCCAAATTTAGAAGCCAGGGGCAAAATTACCAAGCTCAGGGGGGGGGGGGAAAGCAGGATGTAATTTTGCATCGGTCGGATGCATGTCTGGCCGTACTTATACGCTCGAGGCAAGCCAATAGGCCGGCCTGCAACAGGAAGTTCGGCCGACCTAGATGCGCGCATGCGCACAAGAAAGCGCTCCGGCTAAAACATCACTGCGCTTGCTCCGTTGAAGTTAGACCGGGCGTAAGCCACTGCACCACGCTCACACAATCATTTGCATAAGTTCACATCCACTTACACCGGCTTAAGCCTCCAACTTTAGGTCCGGCCGGCGCACATTGGCGCGCAAATGCTTTGTGAATCATCAACTTTGCTCTCCAGATTAGGCCGGTGTAGTGCAAGTACGTTGCATTACGCCGGCCCAAATATGCGCCCATCTACCTGAATCTACCTATCTGTGTATACGGTACTTGCGTCTCTAAGTTGAGCCGGCGTAACGGAAATGAGATGCGCTACGCCGGTCTATATATGCGCCGCTCTACCTGAATCTGGCCCCAAGTGGGTTTAAGTGCAAACTATACAGCACAAGTGCAGTGAACACCAAGTAGGTTTAAGTGCAAACTATACAGCACAAGTGCAGTAAACTTCAAGGGCCAGATTCACAAAGGACTTACGACGGCGTATCTTCAGATTCAAAGAATCAGATACGCCAGAATTTGTCCAAGATACGACTGACGTAAGTTGTATCTTAGGTGCATATTTACGCTGGCCGCTAGGGGCGTTTCCATATATTTCCGCGTTGAATATGCAAATGAGCTAGATACGCCGATTCACGAACGTACTTGCGCCCAGCGTATTAAAATATGCTGTTTACGTAAGGAGCATGACCGGCGTTACTTTACCCCTCAAGTCATGTTAAGGTATGGACGTCGGAGACGTCGGAACAGCATCGTATTTTACGTCGTTTGCGTAAGTCGTACGTGAATGGGCGTAGGTTACGTTCACGTCAACTAAACATTGAGCCGGCGTAACTTAGGGAGAAAATTCGACGTGATACTGAGAATGCGCGCACATGCGCCGTTCGTTAGGCGCGTCATTTACTTGGGGTCACGATTCATTTCCATACAACACGCCCCCTACCAGCCTACTTTAAATTAGGCGGGCTTACGCCGGCCAATTTATGCTACGCCGCCGCAACTTACGGAGCAAGAGCCAGATTCACAGAAGAAGTACGCCGGAGTATCTACTGATACTCCGGCGTACTTTCAAATTTGCCGCGTCGTATCTTTAGTTTGAATCCTCAAACCAAGATACAACGGCTTTTGGCTTTGATCCGACAGGCGTGCGGCTTTGTACGCCTTCGGATCGTAGGTGTAATACTTCGACGCCCGCTGGGTGGAGTTTGCGTCATTTTCCGCGTCGGGTATGCTAATTAGCTGTTTACGGTGATTCACGAAGGTACGCGCGGCCGTCGCATTCTCTTATGTCGTCGCTAGTCGGCTTTTCCCGGCGTATAGTTAAAGCTGCTATTTCCTGGCCTATCTTTAGACTTGCCATGTTAAAGTATGGCCGTCGTTCCCGTGTCGAATTTAAATTTTTTTTTTGCGTAAGTCGTCCGTGAATAGGAAAGGACGTAACTCACGTCGACGTTCAAAAAATTACATCGGTGCGACGTCATTTCGCGCAAAGCACGGCGGGAAATTTCAAAACGGAGCATGCGCAGTCGGTGGGATTTACGATACGCCGCCGCAAGTTTACAGGCAAGTGCTTTGTGAATCAAGCACTTCCCTGTAAAACGTGCGGCGGTGTAACGTAAATGCAATACGTTACGCCGCCGGAATTGTACCTGAATCTGGCCCCAAGTGCTTTGTGAATACTGCACTTGCCTGTCTAAGTTGCGGCGGCGTAGCGTAAATAGGATACGCTACGCCTGCACAAAGATGCGTCCAGGTTTGTGAATCTGGGGCCAGATTCACGTAGCGCAGCGGATCTATAGATCCGCTCGTTCTACGTGAATTAAGATCCGCTCCCGCAAGTTTAGGAGGCAAGTGGCTAATTCACAAACCACTTACCTCCAAACTTGCGACGGCGGATCCTAAATCCCCCAGCGGAATTCAAATTCCGCGGCTAGGGGAGTGTCATATTTAAATCAGGCGCGCTCCCGCGCCGATTTAAATACGCATGCGTCGTCCGGGGAATTTCCCGGCGTGCATTGCTCCCACTGACGTCAATAGGACGTCAGTGGTTGCGACGGGAGCTAGACTTGCGACGCGCGTGTTCGTGAATCGGCGTACGCAAACGACGTAGGAAATTTCAAACTCGACGCGGGAACGACGGCTATACTTAACAATACTTACCCCTGCTTTTAGCAGGGGTAAGTATACGACGGGTACCGCGCTACGGAAACGACGTAAGAACACTGCGTCGGGTCCGCGTACGGTCGTGAATTTCGCGTATCTCGCTGATTTACATATTATTCAGTGTAAATCAGCGGGAACGCCCCCGGCGCCATTTTTAATTCAAAAAAAAGATCCGACAGTGTAACACAGTGTAACACTGTCGGATCTCAGCCCTATCTATGCGTAACTGGTTCTATGAATCAGGCGCATAGATAGGACCTGAAAAAAGCTGAGATACGATGGTGTATCTGAGATACACCGTCGTATCTGCTTCGTGAATCTGGCCCCTGGCCTCCAGTATGTTTAGGTGCAAACTATACAGCACAAGTGCAGTAAACTCCAAGTAGGTTTAAGTGCAAACTATACAGCACAAGTGCAGTAAACTCCAATAGATAGATTCAGGTAGGGGCGCGCTAATTTGCAGCGGCGTAGCCTAGCGTGTTTACACTACGCCGCCTTAAGTAACAGAGGCAAGTACATGATTCTCAAAGCACTTACCTCCTTACTTAGGGCGTAGTGTAAACGCGGCGGGCGTAAGGGCGCCTAATTCAAATGGGTTGGAGGGGGCGTGTTTAATGGTAATGAGGCTTGACCTCACGTTTTTGACGTTTTTTGCCTACTGCGCATGCGCCGGGCGCCCACATCTCCCAGTGCGCATTGCGGCTAAGTACGCCGTACGGGCCTATTGATTTCGACGTGGACGTGGACGTAAACGACGTAACTCCCGATTCGCGACGACTTACGCAAACGACGTAAAAAATTCGAACTTCGTGGCGGGAACGGCGGCCATACTTTAACATTGTTATTCCACCTCATAGGTGGAATAACTTTAGGCCGCCTAAGGCCTTACGGAAACGGCGTAAATCGACTGCGGCGGCCGGGCGTACGTTCGTGAATCGACATAGAAACTCATTTACATATTCTACGCCGGCCGCAATGGAAGCGCCACCTAGCGGCCATCCGAAAAATTGCAATCTAAGATAGGACGGTGCTCCTGGGCAGAGTAATGTATGTGCTGTACGCTACACCGCTGCAGGTTTACAGGTTTACATCCTGATTCTCAGAACACTTACCTGTAAACTTGCGGCGGTGTATCGTTAATTCGCTCGGCGCAAGACCACCCAATTCAAATGGGGTGGGCACCATTTAAATTAGGCGCGCTCCCGCGCTGAGCGTACTGCGCATGCTCCGTCGGGTAAATTACCCGACGTGCATTGCGCTAAATGACGTCGCCCCAACGTCATTTGCTTAGACGTTTACGTAAATGGCGTCCAGCGCCATTCACGGACGTCTTACGCAAACAACGTATTTTTTTTAAACTTCGACGCGGGAACGACGGCCATAGTTAACATTGGTTGCCACTGCTAATCGCAGGGGCAACCTTACGCGTCGCGTACGCTACGTAAACAACGTAAATTCTCAGCGTCGGACGCGCGTAGGTTCGGGAATCTCGCGTACTTACCTCATTTGCATAGACGACGGGGAAAACGACGGTGCGACACCTAGCGGCGAGAAAAAAAATTACTTTTAAGATCTGACAGCGTAACAGCCTTACGCATGTCAGATCTAATGGTTATCTATGCGCAACTGATTCTAAGAATCAGTCGCATAGATACCCAGGGCCAGATGAGGAGTTACGACGGCGCTAATGGTGTTGCGCCATCGTAACGCCTTTGAGAATCTGGCCCCAAGTAGTTTTAAGTGCAAACTATACAAGTGCAGTAACCTCCAAGGGCCAGATTCACAGAAGAGCTATGACGGCGTATCTCCTGATACGCCGTCGTATCTCTGTGATCCGCCCGTCCTAACTATGCGGCGGATTCATAGAATCAGTTACGCATAGATAGCCCTAAGATCCGACAGGTGTAATTGACTTACACCGTCGGATCTTAGGATGCAATTCTAGGCCGGCCGCTAGGTGGCGATTCCATAGCGGTCGGCGTAGAATATGCAAATGACTAGTTACAGCGATCCACGAAGATCCGTGCGTTTGTCGCAATCTCGTACGTCGTCGCTCGTCGGTTTTTCCCGTCACAAAGTTACACCTGCTTTAACATGGCTTATCTTTAGATCAGCCATGTTAAAGTATGGCCGTCGTTCCCGCGTCGAATTTCAATTTTTTTTTTTTTTTGCGTAAGACGTCCGGGAATACGAAACGCCGTAACGCACGTCGCCGTAATTTCGCGCAAAGCACGTCGGGAAATTTTAACACGGAGCATGCGTTTGGCGCGGGAACGCGCCTAATTTAAATGGTGCCCGCCCTATTTGAATTAGGCGGGCTTGCGCCGAGCGGATTTACGTTACACCGCCGCAAGTTTACAGGTAAGAGCTTTGAGAATCAGGCACTTACGCTGTAAACCTGCGGCGGTGTAACGTAAATCATATAGGTTACGCCGCGGGGGAGCAACGTATTTGTCTGTGAATCTGGCCCCAAGTATGTTTAGGTGCAAACTATACAGCACAAGTGCAGTAAACACCAAGTAGGTTTAAGTGCAAACTATACAGCGAGGGGCAGATCCACAGAGCGAGTACGCCGGCGTATCTACTGATACGCCGGCATACTTTCAAATTACCCGCATCGTATTGTTGTTTTGAATCCTCAAAACAAGATACGACGGCATCTGGGTTAGATCCGACAGGCTTACGTCTTCGTACGCCTTCGGATCTAAGATGCAATTCTTCGGCGTCTGCTGGGTGGCGTTCACGTCGTTTTCCGCGTCGAGTATGCAAATTAGCTATTTCCGACGATCCACGAACGTACGAGCGGCCGGCGCATTCCTTTAAGTCGTCTCTAGTCGGCTTTTTCCGGCGTACAGTTAAAGCTGGTATTTCGTGGCGTATAGTTAGACCTGCCATGTTAAGTATGGCCGCCGTTCCCACGTTTATTTAGATTTTTTTTTGTTTGCGTAAGTCGTCCGTGAATCGGGATGGACGTAATTCACGTCTATGTTAAAAAAAAATGACGTCCTTGCGACGTCATTTAACGCAATGCACGGCGGGAAATTTAGGGACAGTGCATGTGCAGTTCATTCGGCGCGGGGACGCGCTTCATTTAAATGAAGCACGCCGCCTAATCGCCGATTTGAATTCCGTGCCGTTACGCCGCTTGAGATACACTACGCCTCCGTAACTTACGGCGCAAATTCTTTATGGATTTGATTTAAAGCCAAGTAAGGTATGGCGGCGTAGCGTATCTCGGATACAATGCGCCGGGGCAGATCTTTGTGGATCTGCCACCACAAGTGCAGTAAACACCAAGGGGCAGATCCACAGAGAGAATACGCCAGCATATCTACTGATACGCCGGCGTACTTTCAAATTTCCCTCGTCGTATCGTTGTTTTGAATCCTCAAAACAAGATACGACGGCATCTGGGTTAGATCCGACAGGCGTAGGTCTTCGTACGCCTTCGGATCTTAGGCCCCGTACACACGACCAAACATGTATGCTGAAACTGGTCCGCGGACCAGTTTCAGCATACATGTTCGGTCGTGTGTAGGCGCGAGCGGGCAGAATTCCAGCAAACATTTGCCCGCCGAGCCTTTTCCCAGCGGGCAAATATTCCTGGACTTGTTTTAAAACCGTCCGCTGGAATCCTGCCCGCTCGGACATGTATGGTCGCCAGTACAGACCTACCGTACATGTCCGAGCGCCCGCCGTCCCTCGCATGCGTCGAATGACTTCGATGCATGCCTGGAAGCATTTAAAAGGCAGGCCCGCCCACGTCGCCACGTCATCGCCGCGTCATCATCGCGGCGCGGACACGCCCCGCGTATTGTTTACGCGCGGACTTCTGTACGATGGTTAGTACAGCCATCGTACAGAAGTCCCCGGGCAGACATGTACGGTGAAAACGGTCCGACGGACCGGTTTCATCGTACATGTTTGCCCGTGTGTACCCGGCCTAAGATGCAATTCTTCGGCGTCCGCTGGGTGGCGTTCCTGCCGTTTTCCGCGTCGAGTATGCAAAAATTGTTCGCGTAAGTCATCCGTGAATCGGGCTGGACGAAATTTATGTCCGCGTCACAAAAAATGACATCCTTGCGACGTCATTTAGCGCAATGCGCGGCGGGAAATTTAGGGACGGCACTTGCGCAGTTCGTTCAGCGCGGGGACGCGCTTCATTTAAATGAAACATGCCCCCCTACTTGCCGATTTGAATTAGGCACCGTTACGTCGCGAGAGATACACTACGCCGCCGTTACTTACGGCGCGAATTCTTTGTGGATTCAAAGCTGCCAAAAGTAAGTTACAGCGGCGTAACGTATCTCACATACTCTGCGCCCATCTAATTGTATGTGGATCTGCCCCCAAGTAGGTTTAAGTGCAGTGAATTATGGGTCGTGGCGTGTCACTCGAATTTGGCGCGAACGACCCGTTTTGTTCGTATTTCGACGAACAATCGAACAGGCAACATACGTTCGACGCGAACACGAAGCTCATCCCTACTGTTGATGTATTACTATGACATGTATATTTTCCATGTGTCCACCTAAATTACCATATATGTATTTATTCATTCATGTATTCATTCATTTAATAATTCCATTTATTAATTTTCCGTATTCCTACATATCCCTACATATGTTGGGCCAGATTCTGGTAGATCGCCGCATCTTTGCGGCGGCGTAACGTATCTCATTTACGTTATGGCGCCGCGAGTTTTACGGGCAAGTGCTTGATTCACAAAGCATTTGCCTGTAAAGTTGCGGCGGCGTAACGTAAATCCTCCGGCGCAAGCCCGCCTAATTCAAATGATCCAACTAGGGGGTGTGGATCATTTAAATTAGGCGCGTTCCCCCGCCGAACGTACTGCGCATGCGCCATCCCTAAAATTTCCCGATGTGCATTGCGCTAAATGACGTCGCAAGGACGTCATTGGTTTCGACGTTAACGTAAATGGCGTCCAGTGCCATTCACGGACGACTTACGCAAACGATGTCAATTTTCAAATTTCGACGCGGGAACGACGGCCATACTTAACATTGACTGCGCCTCATATACCCAGGGGCAACTTTACGCGTCGAAAATCTTACGTAGTCGTAACTTCACTGCGTCGGTCGGGCATACGTTCGGGAATTCGCGTATTTTGCTAATTTGCATACTCGATCGGGAAAACGACGTCGGCGACACCTAGCAGCGAAAAAAAAAATGCATTTAAGATCCGACAGCGTAAGAGCCTTACGCCTGTCGGATCTAATGGTTATCTAATGGTAACTGATTCTATGAATCAGGCGCATAGATACGATGGGCGGACTCAGAGATATGACGGCGTATCAGGCGATACGCCGGCGTATCTCTTTTGAGAATCTGGCCCGTAGTATTTAATATTAATTAATACATTTTGGGGAATTTTTTGGAATTTTCTTGGATTATTAATAATTTTTTTCGTAATTTGTTCGTAATATATTTTTTCTGTAACAATAGTCAAAACATTTATCTCCCCCTATTTAATTTAATTTTCTATCAATCTTTCTTTGATTTATTTACTTATTACTTATTATTTTTATTACCAATCAATTCTCTTCATTCATTTTTTTAATTATTTTATATGTATGTATGTATGTATGTGTGTATATATATATATATATATATATATATATATATATATATATATATATATATATATATATAATATTTTTTATACTTATATACTTATATATATATAAGAAGGCCAGTATGGTGGCCTGAGTTTATGGGAGGAGCACGGAGGGTATTTAAGCAGCCCACTCACACATGCTCTTTGTCGGTTCAGTGTGCGGTACTACACGTCACTGGGCCGACTCTTTCCAGCTCACCTCATGTCCGTGAGTCTGCGCATTCAATCGCATTCGACATCGCAAGCGCTTTGCGGCTTCTCCCTTCATGGTCTTCGCCGGCGGTTCCCGCTTACTGTCGCAGGTAGGATTCAAACCTTTTTGTATCTTGTGCAATCTTGCAATTCGTTATGCTTCCTATCCTGCATCCCTTTTGGAAAAAAACTGCCTCTGAGTTACTTTTGCTCATGTTTCAACATCATTTGGCTCAGGCGTAGTACATTTGTAACTTCCTTCTGCCAAACATACGATTCATTTGTAAATCCATTTGGAGATTGACATGTGTTTGTATGGGTTCTTTGGCAGATTGAGGTGGTAATTGGACTCACATGGTGCCTTCTCTGCACTTGATTAGCCTGGGGGGATGGGTGGTTGGTAGGTGTTCGGTTTCAAAGCAAGGGGTAGCATACACTCTACAACGAATTCGTATCAGATTCGTTCAATACTCCTTACTATCAATTCGTATCGGATTCCTTTCATGCATTTTACAACCATTTTGTATCACATACATTGCATACTTTCTACCGTTGTCATTCATTGTTTCCCCCATGTCGTGTGTTTTAGTTCCCACAGCGGAATTGCTTGTACACGGCTCTTCTCTCTCATTTATTTACCAAAGTTATTGCCTATGCGTCATGCATGGCGCCACACCACACTCTTGGGATGTGTTGCACATCCACTCCAGTCCAAAGCAAACCCAGTCGCACTTTACTGTCCCAGGTAGGATTCGTTAGCTTGTTTGTCATGTCAAATTCGTGGCCACTCATGGTGTCACCTGTACCATATGTTTTGTTCCTGCAGTGGAGCTTACAAAGCATTGATACGCACTTCTCGTGTTCTATTTTCTACACCAAACCTCGTTGTTTTGCCCCATGCACGGCAGCACGCTACACGTTCCTGACATGTTTCACTCCAGCCACAGTCCCCCGCAAACTCACTCGCATGGCCCACTGTCGCAAGTAAGATTTACACATGCTTTATGTCTTATCAATTTGCTACCATTCGTTCTCTCCCATATCGTTCATTAGTGGCCCCTGCGGAACCTACGATTTAAACAGGTGTTGTCCTTCTACCTTATACTGCTTGCTTAAGGTACAAACAAACCAGGTGTTTCTATTCTTTCTCAGTAACCCAATTCTTATTGATTGAGAACTTGTAACCATGCAAATCATCTCAGCAGTCTGATACCCTTGCAACACATGACCCTTACAAAATGCAAAAAAAAAAAAAAACGCAAAAAGGAAAAAAAATATATAAAAAAAAAAAAAAACAATTGCCGCCACGTAATCTCAGCCCAGCAACCTGACACCTGTTGAGACCGTTGCAACTACGCAAAATTCGTCTCCACAGCCTGACACCCTTGTTGAGACCCTTGCAAACGCAATACCGTCTCAGCAGCCCCACACTCATGGAGACTCTTGCAAGCACACAAAATTGTCTCAGCAGCCTGACACCCTTGTTAAGACCCTTGCAACACATAACCCTTACAAATAAATAAATAAATAAATAAATATAAAAAAAAAAAACGCAAAAAGAAATATGAAAGTGCAGAAAAAAAAATTGCCACCACACAATCTCAGCCCCACAACCTGACACCTGTTGACACCGTTGCAACGACGCAAAATTCGTCTCTGCAGCCTGACACTCTTGTTGAGACCCTTGCAAATGCAATACCGTTTTAGCAGCCCCACACTCATGGAGACTCTTGCAAGCACACAAAATTGTCTCAGCAGCCTGACACCCTTGTTAAGACCCTTGCAACACATGACCCTTACAAAACGCAAACAAAAAAAAAAAAAGCAAAAAGAAATATAAAAAGTGCAGAAAAAAAAAGAAAAATTTTCACCACACAATCTCGGCCCAGCAACCTGACACCTGTTGAGACCATTGCAACCATGCAAAATCGTCTCAGCAGCCTCACACCATTGTTGAGACCCTTGCAAACGCAATACCGTCTCAGCAGCCCTACACTCATCAAGACTCTTGCAACCACGCAATACCATCTCAGTAGCCTCACACCATTGTTGAGACCCATGCAAACGCAATACCATCTCAGCAGCCCTACACTCATCAAGACCCTTGCAACCACGCAATACCGTCTCAGCAGCCTCACACCATTTGGATGAAGGAAAAAAGCTGGGACAGCCGCACTCCAAAAAAACTCCTCCTTTAATTAAAAATCACAAAATACATGCCACAGCAAAAAACAGCACAACAAAAGAAAAGCTGTGGCATGTATTTTGTGATTTTTAATTAAAGGAGGAGTTTTTTTGGAGTGCGGCTGTCCCAGCTTTTTTCCTTCATCCTAACCTGCATTTTGATTGCACTGCCTGCACCCTTGGCTCGGACCACAGGAATCAGATTACCTGGTTCTCTTTGAGCGGTTACCCACTCTCTCAGCCTCACACCATTGTTGAGACCCTTGCAAACGCAATACCATCTCAGCAGCCCCACACTCATCGAGACCCTTGCAACCACGCAATACCGTCTCAGCAGCCTCACACCATAGTTCAGACCCTTGCAAATGCAATACCGTCTCAGCAGCCCCACACTCATCGAGACTCTTGCAACCACGCAATACCGTCTCAGCAGCCTCACACCATTGTTGAGACCCTTGCAAACGCAATACCGTCTCAGCAGCCCCACACTCATCGAGACCCTTGCAACCACGCAATACCGTCTCAGCAGCCTCACACCGTAGTTCAGACCCTTGCAAATGCAATACCGTCTCAGCAGCGCCACACTCATCGAGACCTTTTGCAACCACGCAATATCGTCTCAGCAAACCAGACTGAGACCCTTGCAACCACGCAATATCATCTCAGCAAACCAGACTGAGACCCTTGCAACCACGCAATGCCGTCTCAAAACAAACCTTCATACTCAAGGCCCCTGCAACCACACAATATCGTCCCAGCAACCTGACACTCACTGACACCCTTGCAACCGCACAATATTGTCGGCAGTAGTATAAAACACTTTGCGGCAGGCACCTACGTGCAAACCCGAATACAAACTAAACTTGCAAACACACCTCAGTGACAAACGATCAGCCACACAGACACACAGTGGCGCCCAGTTGGCCGTTCGTCTTCAGTGGCGCGCGGGCCGCTCATCTTTTCTCTGTGTTTTTTCCCTGCGGTTGGTTCAGGTTTTCATCCAGCACCAGCGAGTGCACGTTGGCCTGCGAGTGCATGTATATCGTCTTGTTGAGCACCTGTGTATTGTCTTGATTTTCTCACACCAATGCAAGATCCAGTCCAAGTTCTCAAACTAGACCAAGCATCAGTAGCAGACTTAGCTATGTGGGACAACTTCCCCACCTGATAGAACAGCATTTCAATCTTCATCCTGGCAGTGTCAGCCGAGCCACCAAAGGCTTTTGCAGCCATTTTTAGGCCGCCACTGGTTCTCCAAAACTTGGCCCCCAGAAATTCTCTTAAATTTTTTCACCCAGTCTTCATCACACCTCGTGCTGCACCCCATCGTGGCAGCTGCCCAGGTCTGGGACCACACTTGAACAGGACAGACACTGTTCTTCACCACAGACAATCAGGCCACAGCCGACATCATCAATTAAGGTAGATCTAAGTCACTCCCCATCACTTCCTGCGCAGGCTCGCGCAGCTGTCACTCCGTCACCAGTTAATATCTTATGTAGACCTTTTTCCAGGCAAATGCAAAAAGCAGCTGATGCGCTTTCCTATTCCAACCTTGGAATGGATGTTTTTTCCAGCAAGAGCCCAACAACTATCCCTGTCCCACCATGGACATTGCTGACGATGGACTGAAGTCACATCTCACCAACGCAATCCAACTTATTAACCACTCCTATCGCACTGCTTGGAACACTAATCGCAAATTTTTGGCCCCTTGCCCCGAAGCAGCAGTTGGACACATCCTAGCCTTCATATCGTATTGCCACATGCAGCTGACCATTTCTCAATACTATCACGCCATATCTAGATGGCATCCAGCATTTCCTGTCCCTGCAGGACCCCAGTAAACCGTCAGTATTCTCGAGCCCATGCAGTCAAGTCCCTCCTACAGGGCATACAGAAGCACCAACCTGTAGTCAGTGGCAAGCGCCTACCTTTCAAGAGTCCCATCTTTAGGGACATGTCTAAAATCCTTACTCGTTCCCTGTTTAGGGCTTTGCCCAGACTAGTCACCCGAACAGCCATCTACCAGGCCTTCTACGGTTCCCTACAACCTAGTGAATTTAGTCAGCGGCTCCGGCAGTCACACACTGCTCCGACGCCACCCGACTCGCTTTCGAACCACTACACTCTCACAGTCTGCAAACGCAACAAACCAGCCCCTGGGGTTGACATCAACCTGTTTCAGACTGACAACGCCTGATGCCCAGTGACGGTGCTCGACCCACTACTGCTCCATCTACCCAGCCAATCTGATGGTAGCTCATTGCTGCCCTTTCTAAACCAGCTCCCTGAGTGTCAGCCAGTGTGTCAAGCATGTTAGAATCCTCCTAAGTAACTTGGGCTTCAAACCCCAGTCAGTTCTCTGGACATTCTTTGGAGCAGCCTCAGTTGCCTCCCAACAGGGAGTACCAGACTACGTAATCAAGATACCAGGCTGATGGAAGTCTCCTTGTTTTGCCACATACATCCCAAATCCTCATGAAGGAATGGCACAAGCCTTTACCAATCTGGCTAAATAAATACAAGAAATCAATATAAACTATTTCCCTATCTGAGTCTTTTGCCCCCTTTTCTTGGCATACTGACCAGACCACCAAGGCACACTTCAGGTCTATTTATGTTGTAAGTCTTGTCGCGTGTTTATGTGATCCACATCTCTCTCGGTCAGAGGGTAACGACCATAAATAAGAAGGCCAGTATGGTGGCCTGAGTTTATGGGAGGAGCCCGGAGGGTATTTAAGCAGCCCACTCACACATGCTCTTTGTCGGTTCAGTGTGCGGTACTACACGTCACTGGGCCGACTCTTTCCAGCTCACCTCATGTCCGTGAGTCTGCGCATTCAATCGCATTCGACACCCTCCCGCCCTTCCCTTTTTCAGGGCACTTCTCAGCATATCCTTCTTCAATTAACTACCCATTACTTACCTTGGGTATGCCCCCTTTTCTTGGCATACTGACCAGACCACCAAGGCACACTTCAGGTCTATTTATGTTGTAAGTCTTGTCGCGTGTTTATGTGATCCACATCTCTCTCGGTCAGAGGGTAACGACTATATATATATATATATATATTTTTTTTATATATTGTTTATTGGTAATGCTGACTTATTGATTGATTATTGACATAGGCTTATTTGCTTATTTATTTATTTACTTACTTATTTATTGATGATCAATTGACCGATTCATTTCATTTTCGTTCTTATGGATTGTTCTAATTAAGATTATTGGTGTCTGGTTTCTAATTGATTGGTATCTGGGATCCGTACTATTGCTTTGAATTGTCCCTAATCCGTAGGATATAATACTTTTTATAATATATTTCTTAAAGTACGTCTTTTAAGACCCATTTTTAATCAATTCATATGTTTCCTGTTCATTTAGGCTGCACAGGGAGGACTCGGAGGGTGAGTGCAGTGGAAAAAAAACGACTGACGACGCTTTGCCTGGATCTCAAGCACACTACTTCCACTTCGGACACTACCTTTTACAGGTACCTTACATAATAAATGGGCCACAATGGCAGTGGACCCTGCTGAGATTGTTAAGGCGATTACACGTCAGGGACAATTGATCGGAGCTCATGAACAGCATCTTTCTTCCCTGGACGCCAAGTTAGATGAACTTTGCACCATGCTCAAATCTTGTTTGCCTGGTTCCTCTGCAACGGTTCAGACTCCGGATCCTACTCCTGCTACGGTCCAACCCGCCTCTTCTGTACCACCAAAACTTCCCTTGCCTGACAAGTTTGGTGGTGATACTGAGGACTGCAGAGGCTTTTTAAATGTTTGCCGTTTGCATTTCCGCAACAACCCTGCGACTTTTAGCACTTCGTCTGCCAAAGTGACTTTTGTAATTTCCTTGTTAAAGGGGAAGGCCCTGGCCTGGGTCTCTCCTTATTTGGAACGCAACGATCCTGTACTCCAAGATGCTGAAAAATTTCTGGCCTCTCTCCAGATTGTATTTGACAAGCCAGGTAGAGTTTCTGCAGCTGAGTACTCCCTCTTGGACATACAACAAGACACCAGATCTGTGGCACAGTATGCTATTGAGTTCCGTACCCTTGCTGCTGAAACAAATTGGGACTCAAGGGCATTACGTGCAGCCTTCCGAAAAGGTCTTACGGATCGCATCAAGGACGAATTAGTCTATAAGGATCTCCCAGAAGACCTTGAGAAATTCATAGAGCTGTGTGTTGGTCTGGATGTCCGGTACCATGAAAGGTGCCAAGAGAGACTTAGAACCCGCAAGTTTCCTAGGCCAGTTTACCGTTTGGCCCCTAACTTCCAAGCACCACCTCAGCCAGAACCTGAAACCTCTGTTGAACCCCAGACACCTGTGGAACCCATGGAGGTGAGCCGTCTCCACCTAACTGAGTCAGAGAAACAAAGGAGGCGTTCATTGGGCCTATGCCTGTACTGCGGACTTAAAGGACATTTAGTATCTGTCTGCCCCTCCCGTCCAGTAAAAGGCAGGGTCTAACCAGTGTTGGAGGAGCTGGCTTAGACCTTACAGGTAGATCCTCCAAGACCAAGATTACTGTTCCGGCTACTATCCATTTATCTTCTAAGCTTGTTTTATGTGAGGCTTTTGTGGATTCCGGAGCTGCGGGTATATTCTTGGACTACACTTTTGCAAGAAAGAACAACATCCCGTTTGTTCCTAAGTCTAGACCCCTGAACATTACCACCCTGAATGGACAGCCCTTGGGAGATGGTATTGTGAAATTCGAGACTACGACAATCACCCTGCAGGTAGGCCTCCTCCACAAAGAGGAAGTTGTCTTGTCTCTTATTGATTCTCCGCTTCTGCCTATCATCCTTGGTTAAGAAAGAAAAAGTGCAGCGCTGAGTATTCAGTGAAATGAATCAAAAAATATGGTAAATAATCAAAATTCAGTGAAAAATCAATGAAATTTAAAAAAAAAAAAAAAAAGGGGGGGGAGGAGGGCACACCCCCAAGTGATGTGACAGGTAAATAACCTGAAAGGCAGCTAGAAAGTGAGGTCTAGCTGGATAATGTATAATATAAACACACCGTGATAAGTGAGAGGACACAAAAATAAATGATAATGAGAACCTCAAATGAAGTCCATATAATTTATACGTGTAACTCAAAAATGTAAATGTGATAGTCCAAGGTAAAAATGGCCTATACAGTCCAAAGAAATATATATATACAATGTATTTCCTTTTTTGGAGTTGGTCAGAAGTTCTTTGTGAAAAAGACCAAATGACTGTAGAGGAATGGAAGATGGTGTGATCTTCTCAGGTATGGAACTCGGATGTTCTTAATAAGCAGTTGGAACCTCGTCAGCAATCCCTAATAGTATCCAAATAAACAAGTATAAAGATGGGTACTCTTACCGGAAAGTGTGGACATACACGTCAGCGACGGTATGTCAAACACGCATGTACGAGCTCCTAGGCAGCCGTGATGTCAATGGGGAAGCTGTTTGATGTGTCAGCCTTTAATCCGCCAGGACGGGTCCAATCCGATGAGAGGAGACAGCTCGTGCAGGTGTGGTTCCCAGATGAAGAAGTGTAATATGCAGGCCAAACGTAGAAACCATGTAAGGGAAAACGTACTCACATAGTGCGGTTAATCCCAAAACAAGCCTTTATTAGGCATAGAAATAAAAACCAAAATAAACAGAAAACTGGATAAAAATATATAAAATAGGTAAAAAAGTACAAGCCCAGTGAAAGACGAGTACAAGTGATCACAAGTAAAATATGGCGTAATGAGCAAGTAGCGTATGAGCTATGTACCCGACATGTTTCGAGCGGCAGAGCTCTTCAACTGGGGCATGGCCCAGTTGAAGAGCTCTGCCGCTCGAAACATGTCGGGTACATAGCTCATACGCTACTTGCTCATTACGCCATATTTTACTTGTGATCACTTGTACTCGTCTTTCACTGGGCTTGTACTTTTTTACCTATTTTATATATTTTTATCCAGTTTTCTGTTTATTTTGGTTTTTATTTCTATGCCTAATAAAGGCTTGTTTTGGGATTAACCGCACTATGTGAGTACGTTTTCCCTTACATGGTTTCTACGTTTGGCCTGCATATTACACTTCTTCATCTGGGAACTACACCTGCACGAGCTGTCTCCTCTCATCGGATTGGACCCGTCCTGGCGGATTAAAGGCTGACACATCAAACAGCTTCCCCATTGACATCACGGCTGCCTAGGAGCTCGTACATGCGTGTTTGACATACCGTCGCTGACGTGTATGTCCACACTTTCCGGTAAGAGTACCCATCTTTATACTTGTTTATTTGGATACTATTAGGGATTGCTGACGAGGTTCCAACTGCTTATTAAGAACATCCGAGTTCCATACCTGAGAAGATCACACCATCTTCCATTCCTCTACAGTCATTTGGTCTTTTTCACAAAGAACTTCTGACCAACTCCAAAAAAGGAAATACATTGTATATATATATTTCTTTGGACTGTATAGGCCATTTTTACCTTGGACTATCACATTTACATTTTTGAGTTACACGTATAAATTATATGGACTTCATTTGAGGTTCTCATTATCATTTATTTTTGTGTCCTCTCACTTATCACGGTGTGTTTATATTATACATTATCCAGCTAGACCTCACTTTCTAGCTGCCTTTCAGGTTATTTACCTGTCACATCACTTGGGGGTGTGCCCTCCTCCCCCCCCTTTTTTTTTTTTTTTTTTAAATTTCATTGATTTTTCACTGAATTTTGATTATTTACCATATTTTTTGATTCATTTCACTGAATACTCAGCGCTGCACTTTTTCTTTCTTATTTTTTGTACACAATATTGTCTTTTGTTGGTGCTAGCTGCTACTGGTTTACAACATTTACAGTTAGCGCAACTTTTTTCCCTTATTTTATTATCATCCTTGGTTACCCATGGTTACAACTTCACAACCCCTCTTTTGATTGGGAAAATGGAGAACTAACCTCCTGGGGATCGTCCTGTCGCCTTCGCTGTTTGTCTCAACCCAAAAGACTTTCTGTTTGCATGTTGGCTCCTGTGACTATCCCACCTACCTTGCCTCGTGAATACCATGACTTTGCAGACGTATTTTGAAAACAAAAGGCAGAGGTGTTACCTCCACATCGTCCTTTTGACTGTACAATTAAATTGATTCCCGGAGCACCTCTTCCCAAAGGAAAGACCTACCCCCTGTCTCTGCCCGAACAAAACTCTATGGAGGAATACGTAAGAGACAACTTGGAAAGAGGTTTTATCCGACCCTCTTCTTCTCCAGTAGGAGCAGGTTTCTTCTTCGTTGAAAAGAAAGATGGGGGCCTTCGACCATGCATAGACTATCGGGGGTTAAATCAAATCACCGTAAAGGACTCCTACCCTTTGCCACTCATTCTTGAACTATTTGATCTACTTAAGGGGGCTGTTATATTCTCCAAGCTAGACCTACGAGGGGCTTATAACCTGATTCGAATTAATGAGGGGGACGAGTGGAAGACAGCATTCAACACTCGTAATGGACACTTTGAATATTTGGTCATGCCATTTGGCTTGTGTAACGCACCTGCTGTCTTTCAACGTTTCATGAATGAAATTTTTCATGATTTCAGCAACCGTTTTGTGATCATCTACTTGGACGACATTTTAATCTTTTCCAAGACTCTCCCAGAGCACATCTCGCATGTGAAACAGGTATTACAACGGCTTAGAGAAAACCATCTTTATGCAAAAATCGAGAAATGCAGTTTCCATCAAAGCTGTATTCCTTTCCTTGGGTACATCATAAGTGCTGACGGTTTCCAAATGGACCCTCAAAAACTTTCCGCTGTCTTGCAATGGCCCCAACCGACCACTTTAAGAGGACTCCAAAGCTTTTTAGGATTTGCAAATTACTACAGACGCTTCATTAAGAGTTTTGCCTCCATTGCGGCACCCCTTACTGCCATGACTAAGAAGGGTACAAATTGCAAGGCGTGGTCTTCAGAAGCAAAATCAGCTTTCCAGCGATTAAAGGACATGTTCAGTAAAGCTCCAATTCTTCAGCATCCAAATCCTGACCTCCAGTACATTGTTGAGGTTGATGCCTCTGAGGTTGGAGCAGGTGCCGTACTCTCCCAGAGACAGCCAAAGTCTGGTAGAATCCATCCAGTAGCTTTTTTCTCTAGAAAGTTTTCTCCGGCAGAGATGAATTATGATGTTGGGAATCGAGAACTACTGGCCATCAAATTGGCATTGTCTGAATGGCGACATCTTCTGGAAGGGGCTTCCAAACCTTTTACTATCCTCACTGACCATAAAAACCTACTGTATCTTCAGACTGCTAGACGTCTGCACTCACGTCAGGCTCGATGGGCTCTGTTTTTCTCCCGTTTTAATTTTGTCCTTTCTTACGTTCCAGGGCATAGAAACAAAAAAGCCGATGCTCTTTCCAGACAGTTCGCTTCCTCTGAAGAAGATCAACCAGCCGAGCAGTATATAATCCCACCTCACAAAATTGTCGCACAGATCTCTACGGCCCTTTCCCAACAGCTACAAGAAACCCAGAATCGTGTTCCCCAGGGCTTGAAGATACCACCAGGTCGCCTGTACGTAGCCCCTAGTCTCAGAAAACCTATACTCCTCTGGGCACATGATGGCGTGTTATCCGGTCATCCTGGTGTCACCATCACTCTTAAGACCTTGCAGCGTCATGTCTGGTGGCCTCGTATGAAAAAGGATGTTACTGACTATGTGGCTGCCTGCCCAACTTGTGCTGCTAATAAAGTACCCCGCACATTACCTGCTGGACTGTTACATCCACTTCCGGCACCTCGCCAGCCTTGGACCCATTTGACCATGGACTTCATTGTAGACTTACCCAAGTCCGAGGGCATGACTGCTATATGGGTCACAGTGGATCGCTTTTCCAAAATGTCTCATTTTGTGCCGATTCCGGGATTACCTACAGCGAAAGCACTGTCCACTCTTTTCCTTTCCCATATTGTAAGACATCATGGCATACCTACCAATGTCATCTCAGACCGCGGATCCCAGTTCGTTTCCCGATTCTGGAGAGCGTTCTGCAAGAAACTGGGAGTAACGCTCTCACTCTCTACCTCACATCACCCTCAAACTGATGGTCAAACCGAACGCATGAACCAGACCCTAGAAACCTACCTTCGACATTATGTCAATGCCTTACACTCCAACTGGTCTGAGTATTTGCCTTTAGCTGAGTTCGCCCTAAATTCCCGTTGGCACAGTTCTCTTCATACCACACCATTCTACGCAGCCCTAGGCTATCACCCTCAGACTTTTCCCCTACTTCAGCCTTCTTCTGGTGTACCAGCAGCAGATCAGCGGGTGAAAAATATTCTACTACATTGGAAGAAGATTCGTTTATTACTACGGAAGTCAGCAGGCAAGTACAGGCTTTTTTCCAACAGACGAAGACGCCATATACCTCCATATGTGGTGGGAGACAGAGTTTGGCTATCAACCAAGTATGTGAGACTGAAACAACCTTCTACCAAATTGGGCCGTCGATTCATTGGTCCTTACAGGATCATTGCTCGAGTTGGACCAGTTTCCTATTGCTTAAGATTACCTTCTTCTCTCCGGATACATCCCGTGTTCCACGTTTCACTCCTCAAAAAAGCTTTTTTCAACCGCTACTCCAGATCACAACAGCTACCTCCTCCTGTTCTTGTTGATGGACAAAATGAGTTTGAAGTCTCCAAGATTCTTGATTCCAGAAGACAGGGCCGTGGCCTTCGGTATCTGGTTCATTGGAAGGGGTATCCTGTCACAGACCGCTCCTGGGTTCCAGCCAAAGATCTGCATGCCCCTTCTCTTATACGAGACTTCCATACCTCGTTTCCCACTAAGCCCCGCTAGGCCCCCGGAGGGGTCCATTGGGGAGGGGGCCCTGTCATGACCCGGGTTGTATTCGAACCGGGGTCTTCCTGGTCTTTTAAACCATAGCCTTACCTGTTGTGCTACAGAAGAGATCTAGACTTTGGGAATGTCCTTACTGTGTTCAACACTACATCATACTCTCTAGCTCCACCTGCTGCCAGCTGTGGACAATTCTCAATCTGGACAGCCTTTAAATAGGAAGTGAGGTCATCACTCAGTGCCCGTTTATTTGGATTTCTTCCCTGGGTGTTTTGACTTCAGTGATCTTCCTTGTATTGAACTCCTGCCTGATATACCGACTATTCTACAGCCTGCTGATTTTGTACCTTGCCGCCAGATCGTGAATGACCTTAGCCTGCCTGACTCTTCTCCGGATTTTGATTGTGAACTATTTGCCTGACGACGCTTTGCCTGGATCTCAAGCACACTACTTCCACTTCGGACACTACCTTTTACAGGTACCTTACAGCATGTTGCATTCTGCACAACTTCGCATTAAGAAGGGGCCTGGACATTGATCTATGTGAGGACCTGACCCCTGAACCAGACAGTCCCCCCCAAACCGAGGCTACCCGGTCTGCTGAGGGAACAGCAGTCAGGAGATGCCTCACAGAAGGCATCTTTTCACATTAAACTCTCACATTCATCATGGCACAAGGAGAATGCACGCATGCACACCACTGTGGTCCCTAGCACATACCCCACATCCCCATTAAATTGGATTAGACCAAAGTACACCGCACGGTACTTGAGAGCAGCAATGCCACGTCAAGGCTCCAATTATGTTGCTGTATATTAATTCTACATAAAAAAAACTCATAACCTGAGTTTAACAATAAAATAATAAGACTCATAACGAGTATAATAATAAAATAATAAGACTCATAACGAGTATAATAAGCAAATCATATAACTGGCACTCATCTGCCCTGACGTGGACTACGCCTAGTGCCAAGGCTCCTGATCCTCTGTTGCCTGAGGGCAGCCGCGAGTGGGGGGGTGGGTCATTGGGAGGAGGATCATCCCCTGGTCTCTCCCTGGCTGACAGGGAGAGGGAACTCCAAAAGCCAGGGCTATGCGTGTGAGGACCGCATTTGTTTGATTCCCCACCGCCTCAATGGTCTGTATGGCCACTGCCAGGCTCCTGACCTCTGCCACAAGGCCTGCATTTGTGGCATCCAGGTCCCTCAGGCAGGTCACTAATGCTGTGCTGTTTACACTGACCTCCTGCACACTTTCTGTGATGGCGGTAGTGTAAGCAGCCTGCTGGTTGAGGGCCTGCTGGACTGCCAGTGTGCTGGCAGCCTGGGTCTGCTCCAAGGAGGCCAGGCTCTCTGCCACCCGACGCATGTCAGACGCAACAGAACCAACATGGTGGGTCTGCCTGGCCTGGTCCCTCGACAAAGTGGCTTCTAAGGTCTCTGGATCACCCCTCGTCTTCCTAGTAGCCTTCCTGGGTGCAGGTGAGGCTTGGGGCCGACTGTATGGGGATGCCCTTGAGGGTACTTCCCTTATGGAGGAGGAGGAGGGGCTTCCCATAATGGTGGAGGCCCTTGGGGGGCTTCCAAAAATGTTGGATAAAACACACTTACCTGTCCTCAAGGGCTGATCAACAGACTCGAAGCCCTCCAGGCCCTCCACCTGCTCCCTCTCCAGGCACCTGGCTATGACCTGCTCATCAGGTGTCAGCGTTATATTCAGGGCTGGTCCACCTCCGGTGCCCCTGCTGTGCCTCCTCATCTTGGCCACCTTCTCCTTCATGAGACGCCGCAGGTCGTTGATTTTCTTGGCGATCTTTTCTGGGGTCCGTTCCTCATGGCCAAGGGCACTGACCTGCGTTGCTATCTCAGCAAGGATCTGATCCTTACGGAACTTGCTGGTCATGCCACTTTCCGAACCGTGGAGGTACTTATTGTGCCTTGACATGGCATCAATTATTATAGCCTTCTCCTCTTTAGTAAAAATTGTCAGCCTCCTTTCCTTAGGCCTAGGCACTGCTTCAGACATGTCTCTAAAATAAGAACACAAAAGTAGCCACACCAAACCAACCAAAGCTGCTGGTGTACTTTTGCACTCGACGGGCGCATGTCTGGGCGTATTTATGCCCTGGGCGTAAACGGTGGGCCGGCTTATCTCGGGGGATATGACAGGCGTAGTTGTGCGCATGCGTAGAGGGACGCGGGACATGCTATCATGTGATGGCGCATGCGTCGTTCGTTCGGCCCTTCATTTGCATGGGGTCACGCTTCATTTAAATGGATCACGCCCACTTCCTTCCCACTTTGAATTACGTCGGCTTACGCCGACTAATTTAAGTTACGCCGGTGCAACGCAGCGCGCATTTGCTTTCAGAATATGCTGCTTGCCTCTCGAAGTTTCTTCGATGTGCTACGCCGGCATAAAGATGCGCCGAGGTACGTGAATCTGGCCCAATGTTTCTTGTCTGAAGGAGGAGGGGGTTTTCATAAGGTTCAAGGATTTTTTTGAGCACCTTACCTACAAAAAACGTGGGTTTGACATTTTGGAATAGTGGGATTGGGCAAAAAGTAGGATTGGTGGTTTCTTTAACTACTTAAGACCCGGACCATTATGCAGGTTAAGGACCTTGCCCCTTTTTGCGATTCGGGAATGCGTCGCTTTAACTGACAATTGCGCGGCCGTACTACATGGCTCCCAAACAAAATTGGCGCCCATTTTTTCCCACAAATAGAGCTTTCTATCTACCTCTGCGGTTTTTATTTTTTGCGCTATAAACAAAAGTAAAGTGACAATTTTGAAAAAATTCAATATTTTTTTACTTTTTGCTATAATAAATATCCCCCAAAAATATATAAAAAAAACGTTTTTTTCCCTCAGTTAAGGCTGATACGTATTCTTCTACCTATTTTTGGTAAAAAAAAACGCAATAAGCGTTTATCGATTGGTTTGTGCAAAATTTATAGCGTTTACAAAATAGGGGATAGTTTTATTGCATTTTTATTAATAATATTTTTTTACTACTAACGGCGGCGATCAGCGATTTTTTTTTCGTGACTGCTACATTATGGAGGACACATCAGACAATTTTGACACATTTTTGGGACCATTGTCATTTTCACAGCAAAAAGTGCTATAAAAATGCACTGATTACTGTGAAAATGACAATTGCAGTTTAGGAGTTAACCACTAGGGGGGACTGTAGGGGTTAAGTGTGACCTCATGTGTGTTTCTAACTGTAGGGGGGCGGGGCTGGACGTGTGACGTCGGTGATCGTCTTTCCCTATATCACTGACACTGCCACAATGAAGAACGGGGAAGGTGTGTTTACAAATATTTGCTAAATTATTGGCTGATAGGATGCGGAGAGTAGTAGACAGCATTATTGGAGAATGGTAAGTCTGTGCTGTTCCTGGACAGAGGATCTCTGACAACTTTATCCTCCTAAGGGATCTGGTGTATTATGCCCAATGTAACAACATGCCTTTGGCAGTGGCAATTATCGATCTGGAGATGGCATACGACCAAGTAACCCATAAGTATCTTTTTACTGTACTAAGGCAGATGGGGGTGCCGAATGATTTTGTTAGGATGGTGGAGTGCCTGTACCAAGGGATTAGTAGTCCTGGTCAACGGGAAGTTGTCAGGGGAGGTGGAGGTGTGGTCGGGGGTAAGGCAGGGGTGTCACCTATCACCTGTCGCCTTCATTTGTGCAATTGAGCCCCTTTTAAGGCATGTCATACGGGACAAGTGCTTCAGGGGAGTATTTGTGCCAGGTTGTGGGAACGAACCAGTTAAGGCCCTCTGTTATATTTTCTATTTTCTATGTAACACGGCGAGAGATGTGATGAGAGCAGAGCTCCAACTTGGTATTTTTGGGGCAATTTCCGGCTTGCGTGTCAACTGGGGCAAAAGCAGTGTATGTATCTTGAGTGCACCTGTGATGTATCCAAAAGTAAGCTGAAGATTGTACAGGATGTGGATATATTAGGTGTGCATTTTGAGAGAAATATGATACTTACCCCTGCTTCTATGAGGCGCAGCCAATGTTAAGTATAGCCGTCGTTCCCGCGTCGCTTTTACATTTTTTTACGTCGTTTGCGTATGCCGATTCAGAAAACCGTGCGTCGCTAGTTACGCTCACGTCGAAACCACTGACGTCCTAGTGACGTCAGTGGGAGCAATGCACGCCGGGAAATTCCGCGGACGGCGCATGCTCATTTAAAACGCACCTGATTTAAATAGTACACTCCCCCTAGCCGCGGAATTTACGATCCGCCGCCGCAAGTTTGGAGGTAAGTGGTTTGTGAATTACCCACTTGCCTCGCAAACTTGCGGGAGCGGATCTTAAATCAGGTAGATCAAGCGGATCTAAAGATCCGCTGATCTACGTGAATCTGGCCCATTGAGTATAAATGTCTCCTCGATAGGAGGTCCACCGGATCCACAATGAAAGACTTGTGCTCTACATGTTTCGCGATATAAAATCCCTTCATCAGGAGCCTCTAAATTATATAGAGAGAAAAACAAGTTTCAGTTAAATTGTCAAATACAGCAAAAATAGTTTGATTTTAAACAGAGTCAAAACCATAAACATAATGTGAAACGCTCACCAAAATTTTTTGATGCTGATTTAAAACGTGTTTATGGAGCCGCCCACCCCATATAAAGTGCAGTGCTGGTTGCCTGATAATGTACACCCCTAAAGGTAGTGGGGTGAAGAGCCGAATGATGGATAAATTGGACCCAACAGGTACAGTGAGGCAAAATATGGGAATGCGCCGGGTAACTAAAAAAGAATTTGTAGAAAAATATAGCTATGAAATTTTTAAATATGGCTCTATATAGTAAAATACCAGACAAGAGACCTTTGCAGGTACATACATAAGTGTCAGGATAAGACTGATATGTTAAAGGAGAGGCCTAGACTAGACGTGAGGTGATCAACAGATAGGGGGTATTTTCAGGATTGAGATGAATAGTACATATATAGGTAGATTCAGGTACATTTTCCTAAACTTGCGGTGCCGTAGCTTAGCGTGTTTAGGCTACGCCGCCGTAAGTTAGCTAGGCAAGTACATGATTCACAATGTACTTGCCTGCTAAGTTACGGCGGCGTAGCCTAAAGCGGGCGTAAGGGCGCCTAATTCAAATGTGTGTAAGGGGGCGTGTTTTATGTTAATGGGGCTTGACCTTACGTTTTTGACGGGTTTTTTTAACTGCGCATGCGCCGGGTGCCTACATTTCCCAGTGTGCATTGCAGCTAAGTACGCCGCACGGGCCTATTGATTTCGTCGTGGATGTAAACGAAGTAAATCGCTATTCGCGGACGACTTACGCAAACGATGTAAACATTTCTAGGTAGATCCAGGTACATTTGCCTAAACTTGCGGTGGCGTAGCTTAGCGTGTTTAGGCTACGCCGCCGTAAGTTAGCTAGGAAAGTACATGATTCACAATGTACTTGCCTGCTAAGTTACGGCGGCGTAGCCTAAAGCGGGCGGGCGTAAGGGCGCCTAATTCAAATGTGTGTAAGGGGGCGTGTTTTATGTTAATGGAGCTTGACCTTACGTTTTTGTCGTTTTTTTTTTTTACTGCGCATGCGCCGAGCGCCTACATTTCCCAGTGTGTATTGCGGCTAAGTACGCCGCACGGGCCTATTGATTTCGACGTGGACGTAAACGACGTAAATCGCTATTCGCGGACGACTTACGCAAATGACGTAAAAATTTAGAATCTCGAAGCGGGAACGGCGACCATACTTTAACATTACTATTCCATCTAATAGATGGAATAACTTTAGGCCTGATAATGCCTTACGGAAACGGCGTAAATGTACTGCGGTGGCCGGGCGTACGTTCGTGAATCGGCGTATCTACTAATTTACATATTCTACGCCGACCGCAATGGAAGCGCCACCTAGCGGCCAGCCTCAATATTGCAACTTAAGATAAGACGGCGCAAGCCGTCGTATCTTAGATATGTTTAAGCGTATCTCTGTTTGAGAATACACTTAAACATAAGTCGGCGTCGATTCTGAGTTAGGTCGGCTTATCTACTGATAAGCCGGCCTAACTCTTACTGAATCTACCTATTCGAATCTCGAAGCGGGAACGGCGGCCATACTTTAACATTACTATTCCATCTATTAGATGGAATGACTTTAGGCCTGATAATGCCTTACGGAAACGGCGTAAATGTACTGCGGCGGCGGGGCGTACGTTCGTGAATCGGCATATCTACTAATTTACATATTCTACGTCGACCGCAATGGAAGCGCCACCTAGCAGCCAGCCTCAATATTGCAACTTAAGATAGGACGGCGCAAGCCGTCGTATCTTAGATATGTTTAAAGTGGAGGTTCACCCTCAAAAAAAATTCTGACATCACGCGGAGTCGCGCCATCCTACCGACAGAATGCCAGTGTTTTTTTTTTTTCTCAGCACATACCTCTTAATCCCGATTTTCACCTCACGGCAATCCCGCGGGAGTGGGCATTCCCAAGCACTGCCTGTGATTGACAGGCTTCCGAACGGTGCATACTGCGCGTCACAGGTTGCCGTAAAAAAAAAAAACGTTGGTGCGGCTCTATACGGCGCCTGCGCCATGCACCTGTGACGCGCAGTATGCGCCATTCAGAAGCCTGTCAATCACAGGCAGTGCTTGGGAACGCCCACTCCCGCGGGATTGCCGTGAGGTGAAAATCGGGATTAAGAAGTATGTGCTGGAAAAAAAAAACACCGGCATTCTGTCGGTAGGATGGCGCGACTCCGTGTGATGTCAGAATTTTTTTTAAAGGGTGAACCTCCACTTTAAGCGTATCTCTGTTTAAGAATACACTTAAACATAAGTCGGCATAGATTCTGAGTTAGGTCGGCTTATCTACTGATAAGCCGACCTAACTCTTACTGAATCTACCTAATAGTATACAATTATAATAATGAGAGGTGTACATGAATGCCAAAACAGGCACCAAACATATCATTGAATGCATATTATATAGGCCAGAGACATAACCTTTACGTAACCCATATGGGGATGTTAAAGAGAAGTTGCCTATAAGAGTAATTGAGAACAATAAATATATATATGCATGTCCTATTTTGGTGTAAAAAAGGGGGAAAAAAGTAAGACAGTGAGAACATTTACCTTGGGCGAATGCGCCAAAACGGAGGTTAAAGAGGGGGTTCACCCTAAAAATTTTATTTATTTTTTCTAGCATTAAATCAAGCATAGTAGCTACAGTATGCCTTTATTTTATTTTTTGGCCCCGTACTCACAGTTTAATCCCGTAGTGAAGTTTCAGACCTCACTCGGGGAATGGGCGTTCCTATGCATAGGGAAGATGATTGACGGCCAACTATGGCGCGTCACGCTTCTCCGGAAATAGCCGAAATAGGACTTGGCTCTTCACGGCACCTGTGCCTAGTCTGTGCGCAGGCGCCGTATAGCGCCGTGAAGAGCCGAGACCTCTTCCGGCTATTTCCGGAGAAGAGTGACGCGCCATAGACGGCCGTCAATCATCTTCCCTCTCCATAGGAACGCCCATTCCCCGCGGGGAGTCTGAAACTTCACTATGGCATTAAACAGTGAGTACGGCGCCAAAAAATAAAATAAAGGCATACTGTAGCTTGTGCTACTATGCTTGATTTAATGGTAGATTGTTGTTATTAAGGGTGAACCACCGCTTTAAGGATAATTTTGGGTTATGTATGTCCTTTTTGTAGCTAAGTAATAAATACCCAGCAAGGAGCCTGAGAATTGAGGAAGTCTCTGAGGAAACCTAAATCAGAAATCAAAGGATAATAATGAATGATGATAAAGCTGTTAGAGATTATTGCCAATATTAAACTACCCCCAGGAGGAAAGAAAAGAAAAAGGCTCTTACTCCCAAATTGTTGAAAAGGGATGAATCTGTAAGGCAGAGATGCAGTCCACAGAACTGATAATCAGGGTATAGAAATGCCCGCCGTAACAACCTCTCAGGGATCTAACAAGATACAAGGGTAAATTTGCCACGATTGGTCATAGAAAACAGCAAAGGGAGGTCAAACTTGAAAAAAAGAGTCCAAATTGGACTGCTACTAAAAATAGGTAACCCACCTCAAAATGTCGAGCGCCTACAAAAACGTCGTCCAGGACCGACAAAACAGCGAGGTGAAGAGTGTGGCTCCACTCCCTGACATCATCTGAGGAGTGGTGTCAACGCCCTGCTTATATACGCATTCCCGCTCGGGTGCACGTCGGAAACGTCTGCTTGTTTGCATGTCGAAGACGACCAACGTGGCGCGAGCTGGCCAAAAAGACGTACTTCACGCATGCGCTCGCTCCGCAGGTGCGAGTGTTAAAGCGAATGTACTAAGAGAGACTACCTATAATAAGGTGTCTCTCAATTTGCCACCGGAAATGACAGAAAACCAGCCTGCTCCCTGGATTGGGAATAGCTGGCCTGTCAATGACGATGGCTTGAGTGGCCACACATTGAGCCTGCTGTCTTGGTCCATAATCGTAAACGGGGAACAGACAGTTCAAAAAGATCAGTCACCAAGCACAGCAAAGGGGTGGGCAGTAAAGAAACACAAAAATGGTAACAGAAGAAATACATTTGCATATGATTACAAAATTGCATAAAAACAATTAAGTAATAAATCGTATCATGCTAGGGAGATGGCATGGTGCCTGAAAATTGGCAACCAATGACGAACTTCCTGCATGCAGTGTACATAAAATGTAATTGTCACTTATACAAAAATAAATAATGTACCAAGAACAGATTCATTGTTGCAAAGGCGATCCAAATAAATATAAAAAATGGTCTTGAAGATTTAATGCTATGAAGCTACTAGATGTTCAAAAGCTTTTTAGAGAATGTACTTGGGCATGAATGGAGAACAATAGATAAATGATTGCAAAGCATGTAACGTCCAACCTCATATCATACTGGTGCGTTATTAGCATGGTATTAAATAATAAAGGATCCAATGAGGGACCAGAAAATAAACAGTCTGGTCCAGTCATAAGAAGGGCCTATAGGTTAGTACCTCATTGATGCCTGGTGGTTTAGTCGCTTCTAAACATTCAATCCACCGTGGATTTCTGCAGGATGCGTTTATCCCAATTCCCGCCACGCAGGTCTTGAGGTATAACCTCTAAAATAGTGAACTTCACTGCAGAGGTGTCAAATTTATTATGGAGTCCCAGGTGGCGGCTCACTGGGGTTAGCATCTTGGCGTATTGAGAATAGTATAGATGGTCGTAGATACGTTTTTTGAGGGGGCGGAAAGTTTTTCCCACATAAAACGCCCCACACCTACAGGTCATGAGGTACACAACTCCTTCTGTATTACAGGTGGCATGGAATCTTGGTTTGTATATTTCACCATTTGGCAGATTGAAGACTGATCCCGTTTGGATCTATGGACAGTAGTACCTACTGACCACATGTGAAAATACCCTGAACCAATGCATGATTATCATAATTGCGTTTATATTCACTTGCTGTCAATTTGTTACCGAGAGATGTACTTCTTCGGAAAACTATCTCAGGGGTGTCCCTGATGTACTTACAAATGATGGGGTCTTCACTGAGTAAGTGCCAGTGTTGTTCCATGCTTGTTTTGATTAGGTTGTGTTTTTTTTTATAATCCAATTTTTCTTGTTTTTATTTAACATATTCCATACAACACTGTACATTCTTTACTTATTACACAAATAACTTAGACATTGCATGCAAAATCTAAAATTTTCATATCCAAAAAACTTGTCAATTATTCTACCCCCCCCCCCCCCCTCCTCAAAAAGGGAGAAAAAGAAAAAGAAAGAAGAGAGAGAAAACAAAAACAAAAAAACAAAAGGAAAACATGTTTTAAAGTATAATCCTCTTCACCCCTCGCTACATTGGCCTATATCTGCTCTGTCCCTACAACCTCCATCCCTTCTGCTTGAATTGTGTGTTCTCCTACTATGTCCTTCTATACCCCGCACAAAGGGATAGAGAGGAAAAAAATAAAAATAAATACCTAATAATTGTTGACCTAGTGATTGGTTATTAGTCTCTCGTGTTTATGTGTGCCGGCCTTCTAGACCTTTCTCCCCACTAGCGTTACAATTAATAATAAAAAAAAAACACCTCATAAGAGGCCTAATGGCCATGGTGTTGACATGTGTGTGTATATATATATATATATATATATATATATATATATATATATATATAATTGTACCTTATGATGAAGAGAGTCTCTTCAACTATATTTACTTTCTAGTGGTCCTTCTGACCTACTTCCCACTTTAAGCAGCGTGCCCATCTCCATACTCCCTCCCCCCCCAAAGTGATACAAGTGAGCTGGGGGAGAAAGGGAAAAAAAGAAAATTTTATTAGTAACCGTGTTCCACCTCAATCCTCATTGTATTTTAATCCCTCCTCTCCTGTATTCCACCTACTCCATTTCCCAACCATTTCCCAACCCCATATCCCTCCCTACTACCCCTATTTCACCATAGATGCACTCCCTCTCTCTCCTAGTTCGGGGCAGACATCCTACCCTACACTGTCAAGGCTATAAAAAAGATACAAAAGAAGGGCCCTCCAAGAGATCAGTAAAGAGGAAAGATTAAAAAAAAAAAAAAATAGAGAGAAAAAAATCTAAATAATTCCTCTCTGGTCAATGATCTAACTCCTTATTTTTCCATAATTAAATTTAGTCCATATACCACTACCCTGGGGATCTCACATCTCTGTTATGTCCCCTATTTTCCCATTCCATTTCTCTCGTCCCTAGCCTATTTCAGGTGCATATTGTATCCAGCCTGCCCACGTCATCTCAAATTCCCCTTTTTTGTCCTTCACTACTTGAGTCCACCTTTCGGCTTCCATTATCCGATTAACCTCCTTTTTACAGTCTGCTAGTGTTGGGCAGATGATCTGTTTCCAGAATCTGGGGATTAATAATTTTGCTGCATTTAGCAAGTGTGGTACAATACTCTTCCTGTATGTTTTAATAGGGCAAGGCATTCCATGGAATAGGAAACATAGGGGCGTAAACTCCATGGGTGTAGGGGTCAATCTCTCAATCCATGGTGCAATTGCTTCCCAGAATATTTTAACTCTGGGGCACTCCCACCACAAGTGGAGATATGTGCCTCTTTGCTCACACCCTCTCCAACACCGGGCATCTGCTGCTGGGTACATCTGATTTAACCTTGCTGGTGTTCTATACCACCTCGTCATAAATGTATAGGCCATTTCCTGAACATGCGAGCTTATAGATGTAGAGTAAGTTGATTTAATCTTTTTTTTTTATTTGTTCATCTGATGACCTCATATTTAATTCTCTTTTCCATTCCCTAATGAAGTATGGCACTTTATTCTGTTGAGAACCTTGTATCAGTCTGTACATCTGAGACAACAAGTGCCTTGCATCCCCCAGGTGCACACAGTGATCCTCAAACACCGTAGTGGAGCTTAGTGGTCTCAGTGGGGGTTTTATCTTATTGAGAAATCCTGTCATTTGATAATATCTCCATCTTGCTAAGGTTATATTCCCCAGAGCTGTGACCAGGTCCGGGTAGACTGCTAGGCGAACTTGCCACATGTGACATCTCCCCCCTGGCCCCATACTCCCAAGAATCCCCCCCGCTCCCCCGGCGGGAACCATGGGAATCCCTCCAGTGGAGCCAGGGGGGACACCCGGGGTGAGTATTCTCCCATTTTATTCAACCTGTCCCATATTGACAAGGTGTTCAGGGTCAAGGGAGATGTCCACTTCGCAAGTCCCCTTGACATATTCGGAATCCAAGGGGCCCCTGCCAAGTTCCTCCCCGCTATTGTCTTTTCTAGTGGGACCCACCTTTTATTAGCCGAGTCGTGGCACCAGTTCAAGATTCGAACCAACGACATTGCCTTGTAATATACTGATATGTCTGGCAGACCCATTCCTCCCTCTACCTTACTTCTACGCAGGATGTAATAGGCCAGCCTTGGTCGCTTGCCATTCCACACGAAGGCTACAAATGCCTTCCGTATCCGTTTAAAAAGGTTTCTGGTATTTTAATTGGGACTGTATGTAGTATATAAATAATTCTGGGTAATATACACATTTTAATAGCATTCACTCTTCCAAACCATGTCCGATAATGTCCTGCCCATTTCTTTAGGTCCCCCACTATCCTAGTCAGTAGGGGTACATAATTTAGGTTATACAGCATTTTTTGATCCGCGGAGATGTGTACCCCCAGATAGAACAGGGAATCCTTCTTCCAAACAAAGGGGTACGCCCTCCTCAGTGTCCTTGCCATCTCTTGAGATACATGACTGGGTAACAGTATCAATTTTTCAAAATTAATTTTAAAATTGGATAAATACCCGTATCTATCCACTTCCTGCATTAATGCTGTTAAGGATGTCTGTGGTTTTGAAAGGTAGAATAATAAGTCATCGGTGTAGGCCGATACTTTATGTTCCCCATCCCCAGTACATGTCCCTACTATTTCCCCGTTACTTCTGATCCTACAAAGGAATGGTTCCAATATTAAAGCAAATATTAGTGGTGAAAGTGGACAGCCCTGTCTCGTTCCGTTTCTTATATTAAGGTAGTCTGATATTGTGCCATTTACTTTAACCCTTGCTCTTGGGCCTGCGTATAAGGCCATTACCCATCCCATCATACGGTCCCCCAGGCCCACCCCCCTCAGCACTTCACTCAAAAAACCCAATTCATCCTATCGAAGGCTTTTTCCGCGTCCATCGATAGTATGATCCTTGGGGCTTTCTCTGGCCCGTAGTGCATCCAATGAAGAAGATGAAGTGCCCTGATGGTATTGTCTCTTGCCTCACGTCCTTTCATGAAACCTGTCTGGTCTGGGTGAACTAACGCCCCAATATGTTCTTGTAATCGTAGAGCTAAAATTTTGGCCAGCAGTTTAGTGTCCGAGTTGAGCAGTGAAATAGGCCTATAATTGGCACAATTCTGGGGGTCTTTCCCTTCTTTTGGAAGTACAGTAATATATGCCAACAAGGCTTCTGGTGGCAGTGGATTAGTTGTATTAATTGTGTTGAAATAATTACAGAGTGGTTTTATCAACTCTGACGAAATTTTTTTATAATATGTATTTGTCAATCCATCTGGGCCAGGACCTTTCCCTGTCGTCAAGGCTATTATTGCTCTGCTCAACTCTTCCACTGTAATAGGAAGTTCCATTTCTGCTATCGTTGTTTCCGACAAGGTGGGCATTGAGGAACCCCTTATATACTCTCGTATTTCTTCCCGTCTATAATCCTCCCTGTCCTCTATTTGTAATGCCTCGGGTGCCTGTATATTATACAGAGTTTCATAAAATTTATGAAATTCTCTCGCTATGGCCCGAGTTTCCACTATCCTCTTGTTTCGTATTAATAGGTTATGCACATGTCTGGACTCTTGTTGTTTTTTAAGTTGTTTCGCCAATAGCCGCCCACATTTATTCCCTTGCTCATAGGACCTATGGGCAAAGTATCAACGTTTATTATTAATTTTTCGGTCCAGGCACTGTGCAAGATCTGCTCGGAAATACTGTAGTTGTTGGATATCTGAAGGCTCGAGATTGTTTTGTGTTTAATCTCCAATATATTAATTTTCCTTAGTAGCTCTGTCACTTGTTAATTTTTTTTTCTTGATTTGAGAGTAGAGTTGAGCGGACACCTGGATGTTCGGACCCGAACCCGGACTTTGAAAAAAAGTTTGGGTTCGGGACCGAAACCCGACCCGAGCTTTGACCCGAACCCGAACCCCATTGAAGTCAATGGGGACTCGGACTTTTGACTACAAAAATGTCTCTAAAAAACTAAGGGAAAGGGCTGGAGGGCTGGAAATGGCAGCAACATGTCGGGAAGAGCATGGCAAGTACTTTGGAAATAAATGTGGATAGGGAAATATCTTAAAATAACATAAAAAAAAAAAAAAAAAAAAAATTTTGACCTAGGAGGACGAGGTCCATATGTAGTAGGAGGTTGAGGTGGATGTGGCGGTGTAGGTGGAAGCGGCGGTGGAGGAGGAGGTAGCCAACACAGCAGGTTTTGGTTTTTAATTGATTTATTTTTTAAATTAGGGTAAACCCCAAAAGAGTGAGAAAGATCTAGAGTAATTACACAGGTTCTGGGGCTAATTTAATGTCTATAAGGCACCAAGTGAGTTTAATTAGCAGCACCTTAATCAGCCAGAGAACCTGTGTAATTAATATGTTTTTGCTTTTAAAGGGATGAGATGGCAACCCTAGAAAGATCAGAAAAAAAACAATGGCTGGGTAAGGCCGGCCCGGTGTCTATTCTGCCCAAGGTATGGACAAGTCCTCTGGGATCCATGCCTGGTTCATTTTAATGAACGTGAGCTTGTCCACATTGGCTATGGACAGGCGGCTGCGCTTGTCTGTGATAACACCCCCTGCCGTGCTAAATACACGTTCAGACAATACACTGGCCGCAGGGCAGGCCAGCACCTCCAAGGCGTAAAGGGCAAGCTCAGGCCATGTGCCCAATTTGGAGACCCAGAAGTTTAAGGGGGCATAGCCGTCATTCAGTACGTGTAGGCGTGTGCACACATACTGCTCCACCATGTTGCTGAAATGCTGCCTCCTGCTAAAACGTTCCATATCAGCTGGTGGTGCTGTTTGTTGTGACATGCTGACAAAGCTTTTCCACATTTCGGCCATGCTAACCCTGCCTTCTGAGGTGCTGGCGGTGCCCCTGCTGCGTTGGCGACCTCTTCCTCCTCCTCTGCCTTCGCCTTCTGCTTCCACTGTGCCCCCGCTGCCAGGTGGGAATTGCATCAGCAGCACGTCTACCAGCGTGCACTTGTACTTGCGCATCTTGCGTTCAGGCTCCAGTGAGGGAATTAAGGACGGTACATTGTCCTTGTAACGGGGATCCAGCAGCGTGGCCACCCAGTAATCAGCACCTGTTATAATGTGCAAAACACGCCGGTCGTTGCAGAGACACTGCAGCATGTAATTGCTCATGTGTGCCAGGCTGCCCAGAGGCAACGAAAAACTGTCCTCTGTGGGAGGTGTATCATCTGCGTCCTCTGTATCCCCCCAGCCATGCACCAGTGATGGCCATGAGATGGTCTGGATGCCATCCTGCTGTGAACATGGTTCTTCCCCCTCCACATCCTCCACCGCGTCATCCTCCAGAACTGTGCCCTTGCTGGACAATTGTGTACCTGGCCTTTGTTGGTGCACGAACCCACCCTCTGAGCCACTTGTGAATGACTGCCCTGAAAGCCTTGGAAATGATCCCGATTCCTCCTCCTCCTCCTCCTCCTGTGCCACATCCTCTTCCATCATCGCCCGTAGGGTTTTTTCAAGGGGGCATAGAACTGGGATAGTCACGCTGGGAGCGGCGTCATCGGCACTGGCCATGTTGGTGGAGTACTCGAAACAGCGCAACAAGGCACACAGGTCTCGTATGGAGGCCCAGTTATTGGTGGTGAAGTGGTTCTGTTCCGCAGAGCGACTCACGCGTGCGTGCTGCAGCTGAAACTCCACTATCGCCTGCTGCTGCTCGCACAGTCTGGCCAGCATGTGCAAGGTGGAGTTCCACCTTGTGGGCACATCACATATGAGGCGGTGATCGGGAAGGCCGAAGTTACGCTGCAGCGCTGCCAGGTGAGCAGCAGCAGGGTGAGAACGCCGAAAGTGCGCACAGACGGCCCGCACTTTCTGCAGCAGCTGTGGCATATCGGGGTAAGTTTTCAGGAAACTGCACCACCAAATTCAGCACATGCGCCAGGCAAGGGATGTGCGTCGAACTGGCTAGGCCCAGAGCTGCTACGAGATTTCGCCCATTATCGCACACCACCAGGCCCGGCTTGAGGCTCACTGACGCCAACCACTCATCGGTCTGTTGTTCCATGTCTCTCCACAACTCCTGCGCGGTGTGTGGTTTTTCCCCCAAACAGGAAAGTTTTAAAACTGCCTGCTGGCTTTTTTATCTTGGCTGTGCTGAAGTTGGTGGTGAATTTGTTACGCTGACTGGATGAGGAGGCGGTAGAGGATGAGGAAGCGGAGTAGGAGTTAGGAACAGGAGGCAAACTGAAGTGCCCTGCAATCCTCGGTGGTGGAAGGACATGCGCCAAACTGCTATCCGCCTCAGGCCCAGCCGCCACTGCATTTACCCAGTGCGCTGTTAGGGAGATATAATGTCCCTGACCGTGCTTACTGGTCCACGTATCCGTAGTTAGGTGGACCTTGGCACAGATGGCGTTGCGCAGTGCACACCTGATTTTGTCCCCCACTTGGTTGTGCAGGGAAGGGATGGCTCGCCTGGAAAAGTAGTGGCGGCTGGGCATGACGTACTGTGGAAAAGCCAATGCCATCAGGCTTTTAAAACTCTGCGTCTCCACCAGATGGAATGACAGCATTTCAAAGGCCAGTAATTTTGAAATGCTGGCATTCAGGGCCAGGGATCGCGGGTGGGTAGGGGGTACTTCCTCTTCCGCTCCAGTGTTTGGGAGATAGAGAGCTGAATGCTTCCATGGGACATTGTGGAGATGTTTGGGGACCCAGGTGGTAGTGATGCTTGGAGGAGCCAGAGACCTTTCTTGGTTTTTGAGGTGTCTACTCCACTGCAGCTCGTGCTTTGCACTTGCATGCCTGGTCATGCAGGTTGTGCTCAGGTTGAGAACGTTTATGCCTCGCTTCAGGCTCTGATTGCACAACATGCAAACCACGTGTGTCTTGTCATCAGCACATTGTGTGAAGAACTGCTACGCTAGGGAACTCCTTGGACCTGGCTTTGGTGTGCTCAGCCCCTTGCTGCGTTGGGCAGGCGTACTGTCTAGGGGACGGACGCTCTGCTTTGGCACCCTGCTCCCTCTTCTGCTGTGCTGCTGACCACCGCCTCTTCCTCCGAACTACATGGGTCACCTGCATGAGGTTGATTCCATGTCGGGTCGAGGACCTCATCGTCCTCCACATCATCTTCCACCCAGTCTTCACCACTGCCCTCCTTGTCGGTCTGCACAATTGCAAAAGCACCAGCAGTTGGCAACTGTGTTTCATCATCATCCAAGACGTTCTGTGATGGTCCCCCCATGTACTCATCTTGAAATATAAGTGGTTGGGCATCGGTGCACTCGATCTCTTCCACTTCTGGGGCTGGGCTAGGTGGATGGCCCTGGGAACACATGCTAACAGACTCATCAAAAAGAAGAAGAGACTGCTGCATGATTTGGGGCTCAGACTGCTTGGCTGATTTTCAAGGGGGTGAGGTGAAAGACTGATGGTGGACATCGGCTGCAGGCGCCAACTCTGAACTTTCAGCACAAAACTGGTTGGAAAACAATGTGAAGGAACTGGAGGCACTGTCAGCAACCCAATCTACTACCGCCTGTTCTGCTCCTGGCCCCAACATTCGTAGAGCTGGATTAGGCCCGACCAAATACCGCTGCAGGCTCTGTCGGCTACTCGCACCTGAGAAAGGTGTTTCACTTGTGCGTGTAGCTGGCACAGATCGACCACGTCCTCTCCCTGTAACAGGAGCTCCACCAGCAGCACCACGACCGCGGCCACGTCCCTTATTTGACGTTTTCCTCATATTTCTCAAATGTAGGATCTTGCCCTAAATGGGTGTTTTTTTAAATACAACAATAGTGTAATATGGTGTAATATGCAGAGATTCACCTATATATTTCTCTCCCTATAGCAAGAAGCAGGAACCTAGCCCTAAACAATGTACTACACAGACAGTATATCACAGGGGACAGGTGGAGTGCTGGTGAAATATGCAGAGATTCACCTATATATTTCTCTACCTATGGCAAGAAGCAGGAACCTAGCCCTAAACTATGTACTGGACACACACAGTATATCACAGGTGTTGACAGGTGCAGTGCTGGTGAAATATACAGAGAGTCACCTATAGATTGCTGTCCCTATAGGAAATAGCTGGAACCTCTCCCTAAACTATAAGCTGCAGATCTCACAGAAATAAACAGTGCTTGTGTAGATTTCTGAAGCAGAATACACCTCTCTGACACTGTCCCTCAATCAACAGCAGCCTGTCCCTATAGCAAATAGCTGGAACCTCTCACTAAACTATAGGATGCAGATCTCACAGAAATAAAGAGTGCTTGTGTAGATTTCTGAAGCAGGATACACCTCTCTGACACTGTCCCTCAATCAACAGCAGCCTATCCCTATAGCAAATAGCTGGAACCTCTCACTAAACTATAAGATGCAGATCTCACAGAAATAAAGAGTGCTTGTGTAGATTTCTGAAGCAGGATACACCTCTCTGACACTGTCCCTCAATCAGCAGCAGCCTCTCCCTACACTAGCTAATGCAGAGTGACAAGCTGTGTGCCTCTATCTGATATAGAGGCTGGTCAAATGCTGGGTCACATGCTGCACTGGCCAATCACAGCCATGCCATTAGTAGGCATGGCTGTGATGGCTTCCTAGTCACACTAGTAAAACAAATGGCGATTGGCTGCCGTGCAGCGCGCCATAAAATAGCCAAACTCCGAACCCAAACTTTTTCCAATTATTCGGGTTCGGGAGCAAAAAAAAACCAAAGTCCGTACCGAACCCGAACTTTACAGTTCGAGTTCGCTCAACCCTATTTGAGAGCCATACGCTATTAATTCTCCTCTTATAACCGTTCTATGGGCCTCCCACACTGCCTGGACCGACACCTCGCCTGATGTATTCCTTTCAAAATATTCCCTTATTTTAACTGCCAGTTCATCTGCTATTTTTTTGTTGTCCAATATTGACTCATTCAATCTCCACGTCTGTTCTATATAGCCTGTCTGAATCGGGGAGAGTGTTAGCGTTATTGGGGCATGATCTGAGATGGTTATGGACTCAATGGTGCAATTTTGAACTTTTTCTAAGTAGAATTGGTCTACCATAAGCAGATCAATACGTGAGTACATTTTATGTGTTTTAGAGTAATAGCTGTAATCCTTTACTCCGTTATGCATCACCCTCCAGCTATCCACCAGGTGTTGGGAGCGTAAAAGTTGTTTTAGATGTTTTAAGGCTCTGAATGATAATGAAGTTGTCCCTGATGTTGTGTCCAGACTCGGATCCAACACTATATTAAAGTCTCCCCCCAGTATCAAACACCCTTCCCTAAATTTCTCCAGCATCTTCAACATTTTGACAAGAAAATTACTTGTCCCAGTATTTGGTGCATAAATTGCTGCCAGCGTATATCGCTGTCCATATATTGTTCCTTTAATAAATAGGAAACAACCTTCTCTGTCAGCTTGTACAGACATCAGTATCCATGGGCATGTTTTCTTAATTGCAATTGTGACCCCCTTGCCCTTGCAATAGGTGATGTTGCATGGTACCAATGGTTAAACATATATCCTGGCATATTAGGTATACCCCCCTCTCTAAACTGCGTTTCCTGTAAGAAAGCTATGTCCGAAGCATAATGATGCAATTCCTGCCATAGGTGACCCCTTTTATGCTGCGAGCACAATTCCCTCACGTTATATGATACAATTTTTATTGCTGTAGTCATCTCTCAAAAAAACAGCCATTTGTTGTACTCTTGACCAGAAGAGGAAAAGGGAAAAAAAACAGGAAAAAAAACATCCCATTTGAGCTCTGTAGCACCCCCCCTCCCCCCAAAGACACTCCATTTAGTCTTCCCCCTCGGAGCATCCCACCTAACTGGTAGGGAGATCCGCGCACACACCTTGTGCCCGGCTCTGTCCACCCCCTTACTGATACCAGTTCACAAATCCCAATATATCGGGACCAACCTAAGCAACCAAATTATCCCTGGCTACCCCATTCTAATTCCCTTCCCCCAGACGCTTTTTCCCTATATTCTCCAGCTCTTTAGATCTGCTAACTGCAATTTCCATATTCCCTTTCACTTAAGCTTTAGTCCATTAGTTAGACCACTTGCTATACATATCTCCCTTAATACTTTTTATCTTGTCCCCTACGGGGGACTTGCTGCCACTGTTGGAAAGTCCCTGTTTTATATGTCCTCCAATCTATAAAATCTACTGAAGGGAGGTCCAGTGTATCAACAAAAAACTGCAGATCGTCTTTAGTGCGTAGCGTTGTTGTTTTACCATTCCTGGAGGCCGTCAAACTGAACGGAAATCCCCAATGGTAGTTTACCCCTTTAGAGCGCAAGGCTTCCAACAAGGGCCGGACCACTCTACGTTGGTACATGGTCTTGCGGGTTAAATCTTGGTACAATGATAGATTCGAACCCTCAAAGGAGATTTCGGGATTACTATGGGCCATTTTCATGATAGTTTCCTTTATTGCATATTTGTGTATTCTACATATGACATCCCTGGGCTTCTCCATGTTTGGGGTGGTGTATGTGGGTACTCTATGTATCCGATCTAGCTCAATGTGTTCTGGTGCAGAGCTCCCCAGAATCTGACCAAACACTTTCAGGGCCACCGAGGCTAGCTCAGCTGTCTGAATTGCCTCAGGTAGCCCTTTTATACGAATGTCCTGCCTTCTGTCTCTATTCTCGTAATCATCTAGTTGGTCTCTATATGTGTTTAGGGCATTTTCATGATCTTTAATAGATTCCTGCACTTCTACCACTACCTGCGCCGTTGCATCTTGACTTTCTTCCACACTTTCTACCCTATACCCCAATGCCCGTGTGTCCTCTCTCAACTCGTCCACTGCTTGTAGGCAAGATCGCTCCACTGCATTAATCGGTTGCTGAATGTCAGTCTTTGTAGGAAGAGCCCTCAGTAACTCCCTGATTTCCCGGATTTCAGTCCCTGTGGCCCCCTCCCTCCCCTTTGACGCCAGTAGCCGCCTCTCCTCTTCTTCTTCCAGTGGGGGAATTGTGGGGTTTGTGACTTGTAAGTTCAATTCATTTCCTTGTATCCTAGAATAGCTGGCGACTGCCATTGCTTGATTCTCCTCCCCCTCTGCCAAATCTTCCTCCGTTATCGGGGATCCTCTCTCCACTACTGCCAGATCCCTCTTTAGGGGTAGGCCATTTAATGATATTCCATTTGAAAGTTCTGGGGGACTGTCTTGGCCAGTTTCCACATTGGGTCTCCCCTCTTCCGGCATTAAGCAACCTTCCCCCTGCACTACAGTTTCTTTTCCCTCCTTCGGGGGATGTTGTTCTACATAGGGGATATCCCTTTCGGGGAGCTTTCTCCCCCTTCCTATAGTTGGTGACCCCCTTCCATACTCTGCCTGAGTCCGTCCCACTGCTTGTACACCGCGACTTGGTGTCAGGGATTTACGGTCAATTTGCTTTCCGTTATCTCCAGAGTTGACCATACCCCCACGTCTTACTGTATGCACCCCCCTCTCCACACGGGGGGATATATAAGCGCATATTACTCCAGTCTCGTTCCAGTTTCCCTTGGCTGGTTGTTGCGCAGCTTGTCGTCGAGTAGTCATTGCTAATATCGATATCTCTTCTTTTGAGAACTCAGCAGCAATTTTCACAGGTGTAATTTATGTAATTTTATGTAAGTAGGAGAGCCCCAACAGAAAAAGAGGCGGTAGGACGTACTAATTATTCAACTGTTTTTATAGGTTTTTATAGGTCAACTCTGTTATGAATTTACAGTCTATTTTAGTTCATGTTTTCCATCTCATTAATCTTCCATGCCAGGCAGTTATAAAAGGGACACCATACTTTCTCCATCCAACCCCTTAGGACTCTTCATAAGGTTGGGGGATGGGGAGGTCAGATTACTAGGACAATACACAGCCTGTGAAGCAAACAGGGAGTGTGGAGAAATATCTGTATATTTTCCCTTTCCTTCCCCCTAAAAAAGGTTCTACAGGTCGGCGACTGGTAAGTCCGGTTGCCATGCACTTTAGCAGTGTTCAGTTCAGTGAGACTGCTGGGAAATTTTCGGCTTCTGTATATAATGTATCCACATCCATATTACATTACTGTTAATAAAGCAGCCAGCAGTCCACAGTATTAGAAGCCAAGCAAGGACAGGGCAGTGCAGAGAGTTTATTAATATTCATCAATCATCCTCCTAATCCTGCCACCGCTGACCAGCCTCCTAAATAATACTTTCACATTAGCAGGAATTAGCATGAAGGCAGATAAAAATAAGTTCAGGGTCAGGGAAGCGAGGAAAGAGAGAAAAATAAATCTCCTACCCGTGCTTCTGTGCTGCAATCATGACGGTGTTGACCTCCAGCAGCCTCTGCATACCTTTACTCCTCCACTCCTCCTCTGCACACATCAGCTCTCAGCGGGCTCCTTGTGTCAGATATTCCGCCCAGTTCAGTGGCTCCAGGGGAGACCCCCTCTTCTCCAGGGGGGGTAACCAGAGGCAGCCAGAAAGGGTCACAGCGGCACCACACGGTCCTGTACACATGCCGCTGCACTATACACAGGGCTGTCCTCTGCTCCTTCACACCCTCCGCTCCGCTCCCCAGGCAGTCCCAGCTACTGCACAGCACTTTCAGTCCTCAGTGAATAGCCGACAGCCGACACTCGCGGGAGAACAGAGGGAGATTTCTATACCAGCGGACACCGCCTCTCTCCCTCCAACGCTGAGGGCAGGATGACACGTTTAGTCCGCAGGCCCGCTGGTACCGCTAGTACCATCGGCTGTTCGCGGGGGGGAACTGCATGTGATTCCCTGCCAGGCGCCGTCTCTCTCCTGTGTCAGCTGCAGTCAGCCAGCTTGAATGCGTCTGGAGATCGCCTTCGTAATCTCGACGGGGAGCCTGGGAGGAGTCATCCTCACTCCTCCACGCTCTCACCCATCTGATTAGGTTGTGTTGAACTGAATATTTTGTAATGAATTTGGTGGTGGTCTGATTTTGATCTTGATTTTGATCTTCTTTTGGTTTTGAATAGAGTAAAGAGGTTCTCTCTCTTCCTATGGCTTTATTGAACGCTCTCCTAAGAAGGCTTTTACTGTATCCTCGTTTAGATAAACGCTTGCGTAATCCATTTCCCTGTGATCGAAAATCGAATTCAAAATGTACGTAGGGTATACTGTGTACTAAGGATTTGGGGTGTCCGCTGTTGGCGTGCAACATAGTGTTGCCCGCCGTATTTTTCCCATATAGTTTGGTTGCTATATTGTCACAGGAGTCTCTGTATATCATTAGATCCAAAAATGAAATGTATTTCTCATGCCAATCAAACGTGAATTTTAAATTGTATCCATTGATGTTGATACAATCCATAAATTCTTTCAATGATGATAATGTGCCTGGCCAGATAACAAAGATGTCGTCGATGTACCTGACCCAGCACAATGCCTAGTCCACGTACCGACGACATTCTGCACTGGAAAAGATCTCCCGCTCCCACCCCCCAGGTACAGGTTTGCGTATGCCGGTGCACAACATGTGCCGATGGCAACGCTCTGCACCTGGAGGTAGTGGGAGCCCAGGAAGGAAAAACAGTTGTGCTTGAGAATAAAGGACAATAACTGGATGATGAACGACTGAAACTTCCATTGTCTGTGGTCTTGTTCCATAAGGAACATTTTAATGACTTTTAACCCTAGCTCGTAGGGTATGCTTAAGTATAGGGCCTCCATGTCTATCATAATGAAAAGAGCATGTGGAGGGATAGTAAGGCCATCTAAGCGTCTAAGAAGATCTAGTGCATCTTTGACGTATAAGGGAAGTCCCAAAACGTGGGGCATCAGGAAAAAGTCTACGAACCTGCTGGCATTTTCAGTAATGGAGCCTATTCCCGATATAATGGGCCTGCCTGGGGGCATAGTTTTGTTTTTGTGTATCTTCGGGATAGCATAAAAAATTGCCTCTCGTGGAAAGGTTGTATTTAAATATTCATACGTTGATTTGTCAATCAAGGTATCTGTAAAGGCTGTATAAAGCAACATTTTAAATTCCAACTTGAATTGGGCAGTGATTTGGGTTGTAATTGGTCGATACCATTCCTCATTGCGCAATATGTTGAAACACATGGTTTCATATTGTTGGCCTTGATGACCATGTGACTGTACTTGTGAGGGTGTGAAGCCTGACATATTGAACGGCTTCTTTTTGTTACTGGGTGTGATAGGGTACTCACCACCATGATGACCCCGCTTACGTGATCCGCTCTGAGGATTTACATTTGTTGTAGAGTGCGTCTGGCGTGCCTGTGAGGATGAAGATAAAGAAGCGTCATATTCAAAGTCTCCTTCCGATATATATGCATTTTGACGATTATGAGGCCCCGTACACACAAGAGGATTATCCGCTGGGAACGGTCCTCCGGACCGTTCCCGCGGATTAATCCTCTGGCGGATTTTGATCTGATAGTTGTACTAACCATCAGATCGAAATCCGCGTGGAATCCATCCGCGGTGACGTGTCGCGCCGTCGCCGCGATGATGGCGCGGCAACGTGCGCGACGCTGGAAGGTAAAGACTTCCCACGCATGCGTCGAATCATTACGACGCATGCGAGGGAGGTGATCGGACGGATTGATCCGGTGAGTCTGTACAGACCACCGGATCAATCCGATGGACAGGATTCCAGCGGATGGATTTCTTAGCATGCTAAGAAATTTTTATCCGCTGGAAATCCATCGGCCCGAAAAAAATCTGCGGATAAATATCCGCTGGGCCATACACACCACAGGATCTATCCGCTGGAACTGATCCGCGGATAAATACCAGCGGATAGATCCTCTCGTGTGTACGGGGCCTTAGGGAAGCGATTCCTATCACCAAACCCTCTTCCTCTAGTGAGGTTATCCCATCTGTAAGCATAGCCTTCCTTGAAGGCCATTCTATCTTTGGTGATTTTGGCCTGTTTCTTGGAAATAATCATCTCATTCAATTTATCCAAAAAGCTTTTTAGTTCCTGGCTTATCAGCAAATTTGCCATGTGTTTTGATTTGTTCGTATTGAGTATTAAGTATGGCCAGTTCCTGATCCAACATATTGGGCCCCGTACAGACGAGGGGACAGTCCGCTGAAAACGGTCCGCCGGACCATTTTCAGCGGACATGTCCTCTCTGAGATTTCTGTCTGATGGTTGTACACACCATCAGACAGAAATCCGCGCGTACACGATACACGCTGACGTGGCCGCGACGATGACGCGGCGGCGTGCGCGGCCCTGGAAGTTTAATGGTTCCACGCATGCATCGAATCACTTCGACGCATGCGAGGGATGGCGGCCGATCGGACGTGTCCGGTGAGTCTGTACAGACGACCGAACACGTTCGATGGACAGGCTTCCAGCGGACATGTTTCTTAGCATGCTAAGAAACATTTGTCCGCTGGAAAAAGTCCGCTCGGCCGGGAATCCGCTCCGGTCGGCTGTACACACGACCAAACATGTCTGCTGAAACTGGTCAGCGGACCAGTTTCAGCAGACATGTTCGGTCATGTGTACGAGGCCTTAGTGTCCAATTGGTATTGATTGAGTAACAATTGCATACACTCTTTGCTGCATTGGATCAAAACCCCTTCCCAAGAGTTTTTTAGGTCTTGTGAGGTGTTTTTAACAGTAGGAAACATTTGTATTCTCAAACCCATTGGACTGATATTTCCCTTAATATATTGTCTAAAAAACTCCATGTGCCAATGAAGATTTGACTTTTTCTTGAGAAGCTGCTTAAAGGGTGACTAAAGGAAAACTATTTTTTTGCTGAAATGACTGTTTACAGGGTATAGAGACATAATAATTAACTGATTCCTTTTAAAAAATATTAAAAATAGATAAAAAACAATCATATAATGAACCTACAGTTTAGTTTCGTTTTTGCTGTTGTTTCCTGGTTCTCTGATTTACAGAGCCAGAGAGCCTATTGGCAGGGAAGGTTTTGCAAAACCAAACTGGATTGGTGCTGAGAAGCTTTAGACACACAGGGCTAGATTCACATAGATTAGCGGATCTTTAGATCCGCGTAATCTATGTGATTTACGATCCGCCGGTGCAATTTTGCGAGGCTAGTGCCATATTCACAAAGCACTTACCTCCAAACTTGCGACGGCGGATCGTAACTCCCCCGGCGGAATTCAAATTCCGCGGCTAGGGGGAGTGTACAATTTAAATCAGGCGCGTCCCCGCGCCGATTTAACTGCGCATGCGCCGCCGGCGAAATTTCCCAGTGCGCATGCTCTAAATGACGTCGCTAGGACGTCATTGTTTTCGGCGTTAACGTCAATTACGGACATCCGTATTCGCGACCGACTTACGCAAACGACGTAAAAACTCAAAACTCGGCGCGGGAACGACGGCCATACTTAACATTAGCTACCCCTCATATAGCAGGGGTAACTATCCGCCGGAAAAAGCTGAACGCAAACGACATAAAAAAAAGCGATGGGCGGGCGTTCGTTTCTGAATCGGCATATCTCCTCATTTGCATATTCGGCGCGCGTAAAACACGAAACGCCACCTAGCGGACAGCGGAAGATTGCAGCCTAAGATCCGACGGTGTAAGTCACTTACACCTGTCGGATCTAAGGGAGATCTATGCGTAACTGATTCTTATGAATCAGTCGCATAGATCCGACCGTCGGATCTCAGAGATACCACGGCGTATCAGGAGATACGCCGTCGTATCTCTTTGTGAATCTGGCCCACAGTAATCACACCTCCTTGATTAGTCACCACAGTGAGAAATCTCCCAGTACTGTGGTGATCAGGAAACAGACAACCAGGAAGTGTCCAGAACAGAGAGGAATTACAGCAACATCAAAGCAAAAACAAACAATGAGGACATGAAACCAGGACTGCAGTAAGGTAAAGGAAGCTATTTAGCAAAAAAAAAAAAATTCCTTTAGTGACCCTGTAAGTTTCTCAAAATACATTCTAAGATCATCATCCTCTCTGTTAGATTCGTTATAGGACGTTTGAAACTCATTCATTAGGCCTGACCATGCAGTGCCTACATACAGTAGTCCTTTCTGCACAAAGAAACGTCTATAGTGACAATATAAAGATGAAAAATGGAAGGCTACGTACCTTTAGTCTTTCAATGGATCAACCCAAAATTGCAACACAGAATATAATAAGTAATGGAAATAATTATATTGATATAAAAAATTAATACTTTGGTGTATAATAGATAGGGCTAACCACATATATTAGAATATGTGGAGTTGTTGGTGATGTTTATAGAATATAGAAAGTAATTGATTACTGTTGCCCTTGGATGGTAATCAACATCCTTAATAGATCAATATGCCACGTCCTAGTTCTATGTAAATAGAAAACAATTCAGAAGGAATTGAGGGAAAATGGACTTTGTAGGCACCTTAGTATAAAAGTACAACATTTTATGTTTCACAAAGAAATAACATCTGTGTCATGGACCTTGCCTTGCAGTGCTGGAATGTTTCTACTTGAAATCCTAATTCATGTATATCAGAAGATGGGACATTACTGACAGTTCATTGCAGGCGATACTGGACACATTACAAGTGGTTTAGTTGTCCTGACTAGGTCAATAGACAATGACCCTTCAATGCTTAGCTCAGACTATTGAAATGCTAAGTGGACCCAGCTTGTGAAATACCTTTTATTGTGTTCTGCAGGTTAAGAGCGGGTGTCAGAGACGACCCGTCTCTAGGAGATAATTACCTCCATTAAATGACTTTAAGAATGTGTGTTTAAAGATGTATGTGTTTACGCTAAAAGACTTTGTATTGTTCTAAAGGTCAGAAGCCTCCTGTCAGGAGCATTGAATTAGCATTCTATTGTCTAAAGGAATGTAACCTCTCAGAGGTAGTAATTGAGAGGTTATTGTGTACATTGATTACCCCCTGGGGCTTCTGTCTCAATACACAAGTCTTTCTATCCAAGCTATTGGACCAATCCCTGTTGACTATTTCAAGTCCTCATTTGCATGGTCAAGTGAAGACTGCATATACTTTACAATTGACCAATGGGAAAGCGGTTGTTGGGGGTGGGATGTTCCAAATTCTGTATAAAAGTGTGCTGTGTACTTGAAAATAAAGAGTCCTGTTTGAACTTGCATACAGCCTGCCTGGTGTTTGTTCTTAATGGGTCCGAATGGCACACAGCTGTAATTCGGATCCCGGAACCTTGGATGACTGGACCATCAGACGTTGCAATCTGCAAGCTGATCCAATAGAAGCAGAGGAGTGTCGGGAGAGCAGAACCGGGCGAGCAAAGGATCTCGTCACATTGGTGGCAGCGGTGGGATTTGCTCTCCAGTTACTGGGACAACTCCAAACCACCACCATGAATGACCAGCTATGCAGCCTTGAGGAGAACCATGCTAAAAGACTTGCTTGAGAGCCGTGGAGGGACCGGTGGGAAGAACAAGGCCACCCTGATCATTGCGCTAGCCGAGATGGATCAGAGGGATGGTGATGCAGGACCCCGGTCAGTTGAAGACTTGTTCCAGCAGCGAGTTCAACAGCGGTTGGCATTATATGGTGCTAACCCATCAGAGACCGCCATACAGAATACCATTAGAGACATCCAGCTGCAGCAACAGAGAGAACGAGAGCGGCAACAGAGAGAACGAGAGCGGCAACAGAGAGAACGAGAGTGGCAACATGAGCTGAGAATTGCAGAAATACGGCAATCAGTGACAACGTCTGAAGAAGCAGCACCAAAGGAAAGAAGAGGAGAGGTACAGATACCAGTAACCATGGAAGAGGAATTCAGAAGGAGGTTGTGAGAGAAGCAGATACAGCGCAGAGGACCAGTATCAGAGGAGGTCCTGCTTTAATGGTCTGATTCGATCCGCTGCGAACTCTGGAAAGAAGCGCTAGCCCGTGAGCAGCGACACCAGGGAAAAGCTCTCCCCTCCATCCATGTAAGGTACTGGTCACAGTATGAAGTACGAATGCTGTTATTGGGGGAACAACCAAAGCAGGAGTGGACAGCAGAGTTAAGCAGGCTGATCCGGGCAGAGATGCGGTTGGACGAGAGCTACAGAGCCCTCCGGTGGTATGTAGTCCAATAGTGCCCGTGGTCAACGGATGACAGCCCCACGGAAGGCTTTGGCTATGATGGCCTGGGATTGTTGTATTGGAGGATGTCTAGTGATCCCGACTTTGGGAGCGATCGGGAGTGGCGTCTGGAGGACATAATGGAGCACAGAGAGCGAAGAGTGAATGTCTCGGAAGTGCACTGGGTACAGGAAGATTTGGAATTCCTGGCCGTTCAGGAATGGGAGCTGGAAATCGCCTACAAACAGCTGCTAGACTCCGCTCAGCAGCAGGGTGGGGCTCCCTTTGCCTGGGACTATGAGGAAATATCAGCTGACAACGCTGAAATCCTGGCTGATGAATCAGCAGTGGAAAATCGGGAGCTTGCCATTCCCAAAGCAGAAGTGCTGGCAACAGGGCAGAGTGCTAGCAATCTCTGCCCAGCACCGGAACCAACTGTGGAGTTCCAGGGAGCCGGGGCAGTTGGCCTCCCTCCCCAGCAACAAGCTGAGGTAGTAAAGCTGTTACTCCCAGCTGAATTACTGGCAGCAGGGCAGGATGCTACTGGCTGCTGCACACGACTACAGCTTGAGCGGATATCGGTGGATGGGACTGTGGTCTCCACTCACAGCAACCCAGCGGAAGAGCTGGCAACAGAGCAGAGTGCCCCGGGCCTTTGCTCTCAACTAACAGAGGAGGGGGTTCCTGTGGTAGTGGATGGGACTCCGATCTCCACGGACACAACCCCAGAAAATGGTGCGGCACTGAGACAGGAGGATGTCGGCTTTGCAAGCACCGGGGGATTTTCACCTAGCATCAGTGGATGGGACTTCAGTCTCCACTGGTATACCCCAGGAATGGTGGCCAGTTGGCCCAGATCCCCAACAGCATGATGAACTGAGCCCAGCCACCCTGTCTTCTCTCCAGCGGCTGAAAGGACTCCAGGGAGAAGGGCCAGTCCAGGCCTCTCCCCAGCAGCAGGCGTGTTTTCTGAGAGAGGCAGAGATTGGCTGGGTGAGTAATGCTCTGTTTGGGACAAGTTATCTGGGGTACTGGGTGGGTACTGGAATTGGGGTCTCTCCCAGTGTTCGTCTCCTGCCAAAGGGGGAGATGTGTGACAGACCTAGCCGGGACAGGGGCTTTTGGAGAGGACTGAATGCGAGCCTCTTGCCGTCCAATTATGGTCCAGGACATCAAAACAGGAAAGCAGATGGGTCATCCCAGCAGACAGTCCTGGAACCTTAAGACTACTTTTCCAACATCCTCGAGTTGACCCATTTGGGTCCCACTGCGGCTGTTGGACTGTTTCCCAGGGGAAGTAATGTCATGGACCTTGCCTTGCAGTGCTGGAATGTTTCTACTTGAAATCCTAATTCATGTATATCAGAAGATGGGACATTACTGACAGTTCATTGCAGGAGATACTGGACACATTACAAGTGGTTTAGTTGTCCTGACTAGGTCAATAGACAATGACCCTTCAATGCTTAGCTCAGACTATTGAAATGCTAAGTGGACCCAGCTTGTGAAATACCTTTTATTGTGTTCTGCAGGTTAAGAGACGACCCGTCTCTAGGAGATAATTACCTCCACTAAATGACTTTTAGAATGTGTGTTTAAAGATGTATGTGTTTACGCTAAAAGACTGTGGGCCTGATTTACTATGCTCTGTGCGCTACGCTGGTTCATGCCTTAATTAGTGCGCCGGGTGGAGGCTTAATTAGGCGCATGAACCAGCGTAGCAGCCGGCGCATTGAAAGTAATATGTAAAGCCGCGCCGAACTCCCTATAGAAGTCTATGGGAGAAATCAAAAGTGTTCATTTTAAAGGCTAATCTGCAAGTTTTGTCCTAAAAAGGGTTTGGGGACCTCAGTCCTGCCCCAGGGGACATGTATCAATGTTTTTTTTATTTTTTAAAACGGCCGTTTTTTCGGGAGCAGTGAAATTAATAATTCTTAAAGTGAAACAATAAAAGTGAAATATTCCTTTAAATTTCATACCTGGGGGGGTGTAATGTCAGCATGTGAAATAGCGCATTTTTCCCGCACTTAGAACTGCCCCTGCACAAAATGACATTCAGAAGGAAAAAAGTCATTTAAAAATTCACACGCGGCTATAATGAATTGTCGGCTCTGACAATTCTGACAGGATTAATTCATAAAACAAACAAAAAAATGTGTAGGGGTTCCCCCAAATTAAATTACCAGGCCCTTCAGGTCTGGAATGGATATTAAGGGGAATCCCGCCGTAAAAACCAAAAAAAAAAAGACGTGCGGTTCCCGGCAAATATCCATTCCAGGCCCTTCAGGTCTGGTGTGGATTTTAAGGGGAACTCCACCCCAAATTTAAAAAAGAAATGGCGTAGAGTCCCCCTAAAAATCCACACCAGACCCTTATCCGAGCACGTTAACCTGGCCGGCTGCAGAAAAGAGGGGGGGGACAGAGTGCGGCCCCCCCTCTCCTGAACCGCACCAGGCCACATGCCCTCAACATGGGGAGGATGTCCCCATGTTGATGGGGACAAGGGCCTCATCCCCACAACCCTTGCCCGGTGGTTGTGGGGGTCTGCGGGCGGGGGGCTTATCAGAATCTGGAAGACCCCTTTAACAAAGGGGACCCCCAGATCCTGGCCCCCCCCCTATGTGAAATGGTAATGGGGTACATTGTACCTCTACCATTTCACCCCCAAAAAAATGTCAAAGTGTTAAAAATGACAGTAGCCGGTTTTTGACAAATCTTTTAATAAAATCTTCTTTTCTTCTTCCATTCGGGTTTCTTCCGCTGCTTCTTTCTTGGGTCTTCTCGTCCACATCTTGCCCGACATGTTCTTCTATCTTCTCCGTCCGTCCTTCAGCCTTCTCGTCTGCCCGGTGTCTTCTCCTATCTTCTTCTCCTTCAGCCTCCTCGTCTGCCCGGTGTCTTCTCCTGTCTTCTCCGTCCTTCAGCCTTGTCGTCTGCCCGGTGTCTTCTCCTATCTTCTTCTCCTTCCGTCGGCCTCCTCGTCCGCATCTTGTGTGTTCTCCTGTCTTCTTCTCGGTCCGCCAGCGATTGAATTTGAATTGGCCGCCGTGTTCCGCTCCTGGGACCCGCCCCCTCTGACGCCACAAGTAAACTCCTTAGAAGGTCATGTGCGTCAGAGGGGGGCGGGGTCACAGAGCGTCACACTTCCAATTCCAATTGAAGTTCCCGCCGTGTCACACTCATGTGACCCGCCCCCCTCTGACGCACATATGCCACACGCGGACTTTCAGGTGAGTTAACCAGTGGCGTCAGAGGGGGGGCGGGTCCCAGGAGCGGGAACACGGCGGGATCTTCAATTTTAAGCGCAGCACCCAGAAGATCAAGAAGATGTGGACGAGAAGGTCGACGGACAGAGAAGAAGATGGGAGAAGACGGCAAGACGGCAAGATGTGGACGAGAAGACCCAAGAAAGAAGTAGAGGAAGAAACCCGAATGAAAGAAGAAGGAACCGCGGAAAGAAGATTTTATTAAAGGAATTGTCAAAAACCGGCTACTGTCATTTTTCACACTTTTGTCACTTTTTTTTTGTAAAATGGTAGGGGTACAATGTACCCCATTACCATTTCACACAGGGGGGGGGCCGGGATCTGGGGGTCCCCTTTGTTAAAGGGGTCTTCCAGATTCTGATAAGCCCCCCGCCCGCAGACCCCCACAACCACCGGGCAAGGGTTGTGGGGATGAGGCCCTTGTCCCCATCAACATGGGGACATCCTCCCCATGTTGAGGGCATGTGGCCTGGTGCGGTTCAGGAGAGGGGGGGCCGCACTCTGTCCCCCCCTCTTTTCTGCGGCCGGCCAGGTTATCGTGCTCGGATAAGGGTCTGGTGAGGATTTTTAGGGGGACTCCACGCCATTTTTTTTTTAATTTGGGGTGGAGTTCCCCTTAAAATCCACACCAGACCTGAAGGGCCTGGTATGGATATTTGGGGGGACCCCACGCCATTTTTTTGGGGGGGTTTTACGGCGGGGTTCCCCTTAACCCTTTCACGCCGACGGAACGCATATATGCGTCCTCGGCTTTCAGGGGTTATACCGGGATGATGCCTGCAGCCGCAGGCATCATCCCGGTACCGTTGTTTAGAGCCGGCGATCGGCTTTCCAAACATAACAACCGATGCGGCTAAAAGCCGCTCGGTTGTTATGCCGGAGGAGCGGGAGGGGACATCCCCCCCCCTCCCGCCGCCTCTCGCCGCTCTGACCGGGCCTCCCGTCCCACCGGGAGACCCGATCCACGATCCGGCACCTCCAGCGTCTCGGCGCGCTCTGAAACAAAGCCGTGAACGGCTTTGATTCAGTGTCCGCATTGAAACCACGGAAGCGGCGTCATGACGTCACTTCCGGGTTTCTCAGATGCCAATGGCGCCGGATTTAAAAAAGTACACAGTATTCAGAATCGCCGTTTTCGGCGATCTGAATACTTTGAAGTGCAAAGGAGGGCTCGGAGGTCTTTTAGACCCCCGATCCCTCCATAAAGAGTACCTGTCACGACCTATTGCTGTCACAAGGGATGTTTACATTCCTTGTGACAGCAAAAAAAGTGATCAAAAATGTAAAAAAAAAAAAAAAAAAAAAATTAATGTTAGAAAAAAAATAAATAAATAAGAAAACAAAAAAAAAAAATTTTTTAAAGCGCCCCCCTCCCCGCGAGCTTGCGCAGCAAAGAAAGCGCATACGGAAGTCGCGCCCGCATATGAAAACGGTGTTCAAATAACACATGTGAGGTATCGCCGCGATCGTAAGAGCGAGAGCAATAATTATAGCACTAGGCCTACTCTGTAACTCTAACCTGGTAACCGTAAAAAAAGTTTAAAGTGTCGCCTATGGAGATTTTTAGTTACCGTAGTTTGTCGCCATTCCACGAGTGCGTGCAATTATAAAGCGTGTCATGCTTGGTATCTATTTACTCGGCATAACATCATCTTTCTCATTATGCAAAAAAATTGGGCTAATTTTACTTTTTCATTTTTTTAAAATTCATGAAAGTTAATTTTTCCCAAAAAGTTGTGTTTAAAACACCGCCGCACAAATACCGTATGACATAAAATATTGCAACAATCGCCATTTTATTCTCTAGATTCTCTGCTAAAAATATATATATATATAATGTTTGGGGGTTCTAAGTAATTTTCTAGCCAAAAATATGGATTTTAACTTGTAAACACCAAATGTCATACATAGGCATAGGCATGAAAGGGTTAATATCCATTCCAGACCTGAAGGGCCTGGTAATTTAATTTGGGGGGACCCCCATACATTTTTTTTTTTGTTTTAATGAGCAATGACTGTAATCTTTATAGCCATGAGTACTTTAACCACTTCCATACAGGGCACGTATACACCTTCCCACCCAAGCCAATTTTCAGCTTTCAGCACTGTCGAATTTGAATGGCAATTGCGCGGTCATGCTACACTGTACCCAAACAAAATTGGCGTCCTTTTTTACCCACAAATAGAGCTTTCTTTTGGTGGTATTTGATCACCTCTGCGATTTTTTTTTTTTTTTGCGCAACAACTAAAAAAAGACCGAAAATTTTGAAAAAAAATACGTTTTTATTTTTTTCTGTCATTTTTTTGTAAATAAGTACGTTTTCTCTTTCAATTACGGGCACTGATATAGTGGCACTGATGAGCACAGATGAGATGGCACTGATGGACATCGACAAGGTAGTACTGATGGGCACAGATGAGGTGGCACTGATTGGCGGCGCTGGTATGCGGCACTGATGGGCACACATAGGCGGCACTGATGGGCACTCATGGGCGGCACTGATGGGCACTCATGGGCGGCACTGATGGGCACTCATGGGCGGCACTGGGCACTCATGGGCGGCACAGATGGGCACTCATGGGCGGCACAGAAGGGCACTGTGGGGTGGCACTCATGGGCACTGTGGGGCGTCACTGATGGACACTGTGGGGCGGCACTGATTTACTTGTTGCCAGTCAGTGCCCATTTGTGGGCACTGATTGGCATCTTTTTTTTTTGCATCTTTTTTTTTTTTTTTTATTATTATTTTTTTGACTTTTTTTCCCCCCATTTTTTTTGTTTTGCCCTTCCCTGGTGGGCATCCCTGGTGGTCCATGTGGCGATCCGAGGGGGGGCTGCGCTGATAAATAATCAGCGCGAACCCCCCCTGTCAGGAGAGCCGCCGATCAGCTCTCCTCTACTCGCGTCTGTCAGACGCGAGTGAGGAAGAGCCATCGACGGCTCTTCCTGTTTACATCGTGATCAGCCGTGGTTGGACACGGCTGATCACGTGGTAAAGAGTCTCCGTAAGAGACTCTTTACCGAGATCGGTGTTGCGGGGGCGTGCAGCGGCTGAGAATCCTGAGGACGTCATATGACGTCCAGTCAGGATTCTACAACCACTTTGCCGACGTCAATTTGTCATTGGCGGGCGGCAAGTGGTTAAACTTACTTTTTTTTCACTTCAGAAATGACATCTTGTACAGGGACAGTTCTAAGCACGGGAAACATGCGTGTACCCCCCCTCCCCCCCTGTATGAAATTTTAAGGAATATTTCACTTTTATTATTTCACTTTAACCACTTGTAAACATCCCTTGTAATAGGACTAGTGTGTGAAAGGTCCTCTTTATGGAGAGAGGCGGGGTCAATAAGGCTGGAAAGCATGGTATTGGAGAAAAAAAAAGATCTCATGCTTTCAGCTGCAATCATGTTCGTTCAGCACAGTGGTGTAGTGTATAGCACTTTGACCTAGCAGCAAAAGGGTCGCTGGTTCGAATCCCGCCCGTGACACCATCTGCATGGAGTTTGCATGTTCTCCCTGTGCCTGCGTGGGTTTCCTCCCACACTATAAAAACATGCTGTAAATCGGATCCGGTCTAAATAAGCCCTAATATGCAGTAGTATATTTAGGTTTTGTGCTGCCCTAGGCCTGACTACATTTCTGCACCTCCTAATAGAAAAATGACCCACCGCTTCCTGTCAAAGCCACACCCTGTTTTTGTATCACCCGCCCAGGAATTTTCAGGGCACACACACACTAGTTCTGGGGGGGGGGGGGGTTACTGGGGGGGGGAGGGGGTTACTGGGGGGGGAGGGGGTTACTGCCCCGCCTCTGCACTGCCTCCTGGCGTGGTGGCCATCTGTAAGCCAGAGGGGCCCCATAATCTTCTATTGCCCGGGGGCCCCATGAGTTGTCAGTCCGCCCCTGGTTCTAGTTTAAGCACAAATTTCATAGAGTTTTATTGAGAGGCCTAAGAAAATATAACCATGCCAATAGGCCAGGATACAGCGTGGCTAATATGTAGGAATGTGTGTGTTAGAGCACCCCACCCAATGTTAACTAAAAAATTATTAATTTGCAAATAAGTATTATCTGCTCATTTTTTTGGGGATGTCTGCACCCCTGATAGTGACAACATTTGTGAGGTGTCTTCACCCTTTCTAATTCATTCACTTCCTGTCACATAGCCAAACAGGAAGTGAGGGTAAAACCTTACTAATATCTTTTCTTGGGGACACAGAGATCAATCTAAATAGTTTCCCATTATGTAAATTGCACTCTAGCATTTTGCTGTGTACACCCCAAATTATTAGGGATCTTGGACTTTGGGGTCCATTTACTAAAGGCAAATCCACTTTGCACTACAAGTGCAAAGCAAGGAAGAAAGAAAACAAAACAACTTTGCTTCTACAGGATTGGATGTTAAAACCATCAGTGCTTCCTCTCTGATTTTCAGCAACTATGCTTGTACTGCAGAGTGGCTTTGCCTTTACTAAACCCCAAACTAAATAATCATTTGGGGCAGGGATCCTCAAACTACGGCCCTCCAGCTGTTGTAGAACTACACATCCCATGAGGCCTTGTAATGCACTGACATTCACAGACATGACTAGGCATGATGGGAATTGTAGTTCCTGAACAACTGGAGGACCGTAGTTTGAAGACCCATGATTTGGGGTGTACACAGCAGTGCTGGAGTGCAATTTGCTTAATGGGGACACTAGTTAGATTGACCTGTGTCCCCAAGAAATGACACTGGTAGGGTTTTAACCTCACTTCCTGTTCAGCTGTGTGACAGGAAGTGAAGCCAATTTTAAGAAAAGGGACACAAAGCTCAACCCAAAAATAAAAAAACACAAAGCAGGGGTTCTAACACTCACTTGGCTTCCCTCAAACACCCACAATTTGAATAGGATTGCCTTGCACTAGATTTAAGCACAGTGCTGTAAATCAGCACGTCAAGCCTGTCCACCAATAGCAAACCCCTCCCCCCCCCAAACAGGCCATGTTTGCAGGTTTTCCTTCATCTTGCACATGTGCTTTAAAAGACAGTCTGGACAGCAATTCTTGATAAGATAAATCCACAAAACATGTCCTGTCGGGGGTACTTGAGGGCTGAGGACCACTGCAGAAAAAAGAATACTTACCAGTTTTGTCTTTAAAGTCATGGAGAATAAACATGGCAAACATTTCATGCCTACACACCAGGAAAGAAGCTTAGACAAAAATCACACATAATTTGTTAGGCCCAAACCGATTTCAGCTGCAGCTGTCAACATATGTAGCATGAAAAAGTAACAAAAGACAAACTTAAAAATTTTAAAGTAATTTTTATTGGTCAAAAAAACAAGGAAAGCAAAAAAAGACAAACAAAAATACATTTCAAAAATCTAAATATCATAGCTTTAACATCTTCACACATTTTTCATAAAATAAGGCCACATAGACAAATACATCAAAGTGAACATCATTTAAAAATAAACCAAAACCATTGGCAAAATAAAACAAAACCCATGCAACAAACCACATTTGTGTTTAGCAACAGCATTTCTGCCAGCCTGCCCCTTCTGAGGGCAGCTGAGGACTGATCGATCCCTGCTTTTTATAACAGTGCTAGTAATGAAGCAATTGAAATCACATGAACAAATTGCAGTCTCTAGTTTGGGTGAGCTTGTAATTGGGCACACCTGCAATTAACCCAAACCACGCTCTATGAGCATCCAAGTGTTTTTCACCTTTTAAAAAGAAAGGATAATTTTTTTCTAAGTGTTTGAGCATGCTCAGTTCATCACACATGTAGGAACCAAGCTGCAATGGCATCAGAGCTTTTTTTTTTATTTTTTTCCCTGATCTGATGCTTTCCAGCCTGAAGGGGAGGTGTTAAAGACAGAAGTAAACACGCACATTTAATAATCTATTTGTGGGGAAAAAAAGGTTGCCAATTTTGTTTGGGAGCCACGTCGCACGACTGCGCAATTGTCAGTTAAAGCGACGCCGTGCCGAATCACAAAAACTGGCCTGGTCATTGACCAGAAATATGGTCCGGGCTCAAGTGGTTAAAAATTCACAAAACACTAAAGTTAGCCCAATTTTTGTTGATAATGTGAAAGATGATGTTACACCGAGTAAATAGATAACTTACATGTCACGCTTTACTATTGCAAACACGCTTGGAATGGGGCCAAAATTCAGTACTTGAAATTCCCCATAGGCAACCTTTTTTTTTTTCAGGTTACCAGTTTATAGTTACAAAGAAGGTCTAGTGCTAAAAGTCTTGCTCTCGCTCTAACGCACGCGTCAATACCTTACATGTGTGGTTTGAACGATGTTTATATATGTGGGCGGGACTTGCGTAAGTCCCGCCCACATATGTAAACACCGTTCAAACCACACATGTGAGGTAGTGACGCGTGCGTTAGAGCGAGAGTAATACTTTTAGCACTAGACTTTCTCTGTAGCTATAAACTGGTAACCTGAGAAAAAAAAAAAAAAGGTCGCCTATGGGGATTTTTTTAAGTAATGAATTTTGGCCCCATTCCAGGAGTGTTTTCAATAGTAAAGCGTGACATGTAAGGTATCTATTTACTCGGTGTAACATCATCTTTCACATTATCACCAAAAATTGGGCTAACTTTAGTGTTTTGTGAATTTTTAACCACTTGAGCCCCGGACCATATTGCTGGTCAATGACCGGGCCAGTTTTTGTGATTCGGCACGGCGTCGCTTTAACTGACAATTGCGCAGTCGTGCGACGTGGCTCCCAAAAAAAATTGGCAACCTTTTTTTTTCCCACAAAGAGAGCTTTATTTTGGTGGTATTTGATCACCTCTGCGTTTTTTGAATTTTATAACCAAAAGTAGAGCGACAATTTAAAAAACCAAAAAGAGTAATTTTGACTTTTTGCTATGATAAATATCCCCTAAAATATATATTCAAAAAAATAAATAAATCCCTCAGTTTAGGCCGATACATATTCTACATCTTTTTGGTTCCCAAAAACTCGCAATTAGCGTTTATTGATTGGTTTTGGCAAAAGTCTCCAAAATATGGCATTTTTGTTGTATTTTTTATTTAACAAGTTATTGCGGCGATCATTATGGCGGACACATCGGACACTTTTTTGGAACCATTGGCATTTTTCTAGCGATCAGTGCTCTAAAAATGCATTGCTTACTCTAAAAATGCCACTGGCAGGGAAGGGGTTAACACTAGGTGCGAGGGAGGGGTTAAATATGTTCCCTGGGTGTGTTCTAACTGAAGGGGGGGGGACTGACATGGGTAAATGACAGATCGCTGTTCATGAAGGGGAACTCCAGACCCAAAAAAAAAAATGTGGGTTCCCCTTCAGGTGCATACCAGGCTCTTAGGCTTGGTCTGGAACATAAGGGGTTAAACCTGCGCCGAAAACCCGCGTGGGGTTCCCCCCAAGATCCAAACCAAGCCCTCATCCCAGGCACGCAGTCTGGCCGGACAGGAATGGGGGCGGGGACGAGCGAGCGCCCCCCCCCCCTCCTGAGTCGTACCGGACCGCATGCCCTCAACATGGGGGAGTGTGTGCTGTGGGGGAGGGGGGCACTGCCCCCCCACCCCAAAGCACTCTTGTCCCCATGTCGATAGGGACAAGAGCCTCTTCCCGACAACCCTGGCCGTTGGATGTCGGGGTATGCGGGCGGGGGGCTTATCAGAATCTGAGAGGCCCCTTTAATAAGGTGGCCCCCAGATTCCGGCCCCCCACCCTATGTGAAGGAGTATGGGGGTACATCGTACCCCTACCCATTCACCTGGGGAAAAAATGTAAAGAAATAAAACACCACACATGAATAAATTAATTTATTAGTCTGCCGGGGGTCTTCTGCCAGGGCCCCCCCCCACCACCACCCCATTAGGCCCCCGGGCTTCGCCGTCTTTCACCGGGACCCTCTTCACCAGTGAGGCTCCTGCCTTTGGGGGAGGGTCCCGGGCTTCGACGGTTTCTGCGGGGGGGTGCACTGGCACCCCACCCCCGTCTTCAGCGCCGTAATTCACCGGGACCCCCCTTCACCAGTGAGGCTCCTGCCTTTGGGGGAGGGTCTCGGGCTTCTACGACGGTTTCTGCGGGGGGGGGTGCACTGGCACCCCACCCCCGTCTTCAGCGACGTAATTCACCGGGACCCCCTTCACCAGTGAGGCTCCTGCCTTTGGGGGAGGGTCCCGGGCTTCTACGGTGTTTTCCGCCGGGGGCGACACCCGCGGGCTTCTGCGATGCCTTCCGCTTCTGCCTGTCTCCTCCGCGGAGCACAGGGCTTGTCTCAGCTGTCCTCTCCCTTCTCTTCCATTCGATGTTGACACAACGAGGTCCGGCACTGGAATGCCGTCTGAGCAGCGGGCATGGACTTATATAGGGCAATGCCACCATGTGACCTCAACCCATGTGACATCACATTCCCATCATGCCCAGGGAATGTGATGTCACATGGGTTGAGGTCACATGGTGGCATTACCCTATATAAGTCCATGCCTGCCGCTGACACGGCATGTCAGCGCGGAACCTCGTCGTGTCAACATCCAATGGAAGAGAAGGGAGAGGACAGCGCAGACAAGCCCTGTGCTCCCGGAGGAGACAGGCAGAAGAAGGAAGAGAGAAGAAAGAAGACGGAAGAAAGCCCTGGCTCCACGGGGGAGCCAGGCAGAAGAGGGAGCAGAGAAGACAGAAGAGAAAAGACCTGGGAGTTGGCGCACCCCCGGCAGAAGACCAGGAAGACCGGAACCCTGGCGGAAGGCTCCGGAGAGGACCGAGGGATGGCGCCCTCCCCCGGCAGAAATCACCGAAGCCCAGGGTCCCGGCGGAAGATCGGGAGAGAAGAAACCCCCCCCTTGTAAGAGAGCTAAAGAAGAAAGGGGGGGCTCCGGAGCAGATTAATAAAATATTTTATTCTGTGTGGTGTTTTATTTTACTTTACACTTTCCCCCATGTGAATGGGTAGAGGTACGATGTACCCCATACTCATTCACATAGGGTGGGGGGCCGGCATCTGGGGGCCCCCTTATTTGAGGGGACTCCCAGATTCCGATAAGCCCCCGCCCGCAGACCCCGACAACCAACGGCAAGGGTTGTCGGGAAGAGGTCCTGTCCTCATCAACATGGGGACAGGGTGCTCTGAGGTGGGGGGGCCCGCAGTGCGCCCCCCTGCCCCAGAGCACCCAACCCCCCCATGTTGAGGGCATGCGGCCTGGCACGGCTCAGGAGGGGGGGCGCTCGCTCGTCCCCACTCCCTTCCTGACCGGCCGGGTAGCGTGCTTTGGATACGGGTCTGGTATGGATTGTAGGGGGACCCCCTACGTCGATTTTTCGGCGTGGGGGGGGTCTCCTTACAACCCATACCAGACCTAAGGGCCTGGTATGCTCCTGGGGGGTGAACCTATGCCGTTTTTTTCTTTGAAAATTGGCATGGAGTTCTCCCTCAGGAATGCATGTCGAGCAACGCTGTCATTTTATTTTTTTTTCCCGACGCAACTTTTTTAAGCCGCCGCGATCCACAAAACTCGGCGTAACGTAACTTTGCGCATGCGCAGTACGGCCGGCGCGGGAGCGCGCCTCATTTAAATGGGACTCGCCCCATTTGAATAGGAACGCCTTGCGCCGGCGGAATTTTAGTTACACGGCCTGAAATTTCTAGATAAGTGCTTTGTGGATCGGGCACTTAGGTAGAAATTTTAAGGCAGTGTAACTTAAATGGGATTTTTTAAGTTACGCCAGGTTTTTGTGGATCTGGCCCAGAGTGCTTGTTGATATTTCTGGAGCAACATACACCTAAAACTCTCCCTAAGCAGATTCAGCAGCCTTTCTCTCACATAAGTGAAGCAGTGACAACGAGCCAGATGCCATAAGATGATGCAGATATCAAAGAAATAAAGTGTGCTTCTTGATATTTCTGGAGCAGTATACCAGCATAGACCTAACACTGTCCCTGAGCAGATTCAGCAAACTTTCCCTCATATAAGTGAAATACAGTGAAAACGAGCCAGATACACCTAAGACTTTCCCTAAGCAGCAGATTCCAGCAGCCTTTCCCTATCATGAGTGAAGCAGAGTGACGATCTGTGCTGTGTGCCTCTATCTAATATTAGAGACTGGTCACATGATGGGTCACATGCTGCACTGGCCAATCACAGCCATGCCATAAGTAGGCATGGCTGTGATCAGTTCCCAGTCACAGTAGTAACACGAATGGCGATTGGCTGCCGTGCAGCGCACCAAAACATACCCGAACTCCAAACCCGAACCCGTACTTTTTCCAATTATTCGGGTTCGGGTCCGGGAAAAACCCAAAGTCCGTACCGAACCTGAACTTTACAGTTCGGGTTCGCTCAACCCTAATTCTAACTTAATTATTATCGTTTACTGACCTTAGTACAGATAATAGCTTACCTCCCCAAAGCCAGCACTGGTCTTAAGAACTCCAATTCTTTGGAATGTATGTAGTCCTTTGGGGCACACGCTGATGATCCACTTCTGCTGGCGCGCTGTACCCTCAAATGACGAGTGAAGGCGTCACGTATGCTCTTCCACTTTGTCTTGATCATTTTAACTGTCAAAAACAAAATAAAATAATATATATTATTTTCTTTGTAGGTATCTATCAACTGGACAATCTCTAGGAAGCCTACATTACGCCTTCCGTATAGGAAAGTCAACTGCGAGCTACATTATACGTGACACCTGCTCTGCAATATGGGAAGTTCTCAAGGAAATAGTGTTTAACCACTTGCCGACCTGCTCATGTACATATACGTCAGCAGAATGGCACGGACAGGCACATGTACGTACCTGTACGTCCTCTGCTTGACGGCGGTGGGGGGTCCGATCGGGACCCCCCCCGATACATGGCGCGGGTCGGTAAGCTGTAGAAGCGATCCGTGATGAGGGGGTGGCTGTCCGTTTTCAGCTCCCCCTCTGCGATCTCTCTCAGCCTATCCCAGCGCTTCCCCCTCCTCTTCCTGTGTTTAGTGTAAACACAGGAAGCAGGAACAGTGTGATCTCTCCTCGTGGTGGTCATATCGACCACCGCTGAGGAGAGAAGACATCACAAAAGTAAGTGGCACCAAGCAGCACACCAGTACATTAGGCACATTTAACCCCTTTTAACCCCTTCAGTCACCGCCGATCGCCCCCCCCCCCCCCCCCCCAGTCTCCTGTAATAGTGTCACTGAATGCAGGGATCATTTATTTTTTGATTTCTGCATTTAGTGTCAGTGTTACAGAAAAAAAGTGTTAGGGCAGTTAGTTTTAGCCCCCTTTAGGTCCAGGGTAGCCCCCTACCCCCCCTAATAAAGGTTTAACCCCTTGATCACCGCCCTAGTTAACCCTTTCACCCCCTATTGCCAGTGTCACTAAGCGATCGATTTTCTGATCGCTGTATTAGTGTCACTGTTGCTGCTAGGCAGTTAGTTTTTTTTGAGGTTCGCCGCCAGGTTCTATAGCGTTAGGTACCCCCATAAATAAAGTTTTTAACCCCTGATTGCCCCCTAGTTAACCCTTTCACCCCCTATTGCCAGTGTCACTAAGCGATCGATTTTCCGATCGCTGTATCAGTGTCACTGTTGCCGCTAGGCAGTTAGTTTTTTTTTAGGTTCGCCGCCAGGTTCTATAGCGTTAGGTACCCCCATAAATAAAGTTTTTAACCCCTGATTGCCCCCTAGTTAACCCTTTCACCAGTGATCACCGTATAAGTGTTACGGTTGACGCTGGTTAGTTAGTTTGCTGTTTATAGCATCAGGGCACCCGCCGTATATAACCCAATAAAGGTTTAACCCCCTGATCGCCCGGCGGGTGATATAAATTAAATTTTAGCGTCAGTCAGGGTCTGCGTCGCCCCAGGCAGTGTTAGGTTAGTGCCAGTACCGCTTACACCCACTCGCAAAGCATACACCCCCCTTAGTGGTATAGTATCTGAACGGATCGATACCTGATCTGATCAGATCTATACTAGCGCACCCAGCAGTTTAGGGTACCCAAAAACGCATTGTTAGCGGAATCAGCCCAGATACCCGCTAGCACCTGCGTTTTCCTCCTCTGCCCAACCCCACCCCACCCAAGTGCAGTATCGATCGATCACTGTCACTTCAAAAACACAACACACAACTGCAGCGTTCGCAGAGACAGGTTGATCCCTGCGATCGCTAACAGTTTTTTTGGAAGCGTTTTCTACATTTTCCTTTCTATAGTCAGGTGCTTTTTTTACCTGTGAATCATCACCAGTGTACCACTAAATTTAAAACCCAAAATGGCAAAGCGAATGTACACTGGTGAAGAGGCCGTCAGGATTCTGTGCATGTCAGATAGTGAAGAAGAGGAGGTCACGCATCTGACAGAATCTGGCTCAGAATACGATCCTGTTTACGACAGCGGCTCCATGTCAGATAGCTCGGACGACGGAGTAGTGGTCCCTGCTAAGGCCAGGCGTACCCGACCCCATTCTGATGTTGTTGAGCAGCAAGAACCGCAGGTCCCTCGTATGGAGCAGAGAGCCAGTACTAGCGCCGCTATTCCTTCTGGTGGATTGGCAAGCACCAGCGGCCTAGTACACCCTGGTCTTTAATCCAGCACTGCAGTATCACGTGATGACGTGGCAAGTCCCATAAGTGCAGTTCAAGCTGGCGAGGTGGCAAGCACGAGTAGTGTTCCGCTGCCACCAAGAAGAAGACAAAGACAGGCCCGTCGTGCCCATAGTGCCCTTCCTGCAGAATTCGCCTATCCTGATTGGGTCCCCACCACTTCTGCAGAACCCGTACTTCCCCCATTCACTGGCCAACCCGGTATTTAGGTGGATACAGCGAACTTTACGTCACTTGATTTTTATTCGCTGTATTTCACGGAAGATCTCTATAGATCTTTTGTGGACCAGACTAATTTATATGCTGGTACCTACATCGCCGCTAACCCCCAGTCTCTCCTTGCCAAGGAATGGAAACCTCTTGAGGTTTCCGAATTTAAGATCTTTCTGGGCCTTACCCTCAACATGGGCATACACACATTTCCGGAGTTGCGGATGTATTGGTCCACACATCCCATCGACCATATGCCCGTGTTCTCTGCTCACATGGCCAGGAAACGATACGAGGCGATCCTGCGGTTTCTGCATTTCAGTGACAATGCACTTTGTCGTCCACGTGGAGACCCTGAATTTGACCGGCTCTACAAAATTCGGCCCCTTGTAAACCATTTCAACGAATGTTTTGCAGCCTTGTTTAATCCCCAGCAGGTTGTTTGCGTTGATGAGTCCCTGGTTAAATTTGCTGGCCGCTTGTCTTTCAAATAGTACATTCCCAGCAAGCGTTCCAGATACGGGGTCAAGCTCTATAAGCTCTGTGACAGGGCCACAGGCTACACATGGAGCTTTAGGGTTTAGGAGGGCAAAGATAGTCAGGTAGAGCCGGAAGGATGCCCAGATTACATGGGGAGCGCTGGCAAGATCGTGTGGGACTTGGTGTCACCCTTATTCGGAAAGGGGTACCACTTATACGTGGACAATTTTTACAGCAGCGTGCCACTTTTTAGCCACTTGTTTGATCGTCAGATTGGAGCATGTGGCACCGTGCGACCTAATCGCCGGGGCTTTCCCCAGAGGCTTGTAGATGCCCGTCTTAGCCTGGGGGCGAGAGCCTGCTGCAAGTGTAAAAATGTGCTCGCTGTGAAGTGGCGGGCCAATAGGAATGTTTTCGTTCTTACCACCCTTCACGCAGACACGACAGTACAAATTCGTACGGCGACTGGTGTTGTGGAGAAACCCCTCTGTGTCCACGAATATAACCAAAACATGGGAGGGGTGGACCTCAACGACCAGCTGATGGCGCCGTATCATATTGCCCGCAAGACGAGACGCTGGTACAAAAAAGTGTCTCTACATTTATTTCAATTGGCTCTACTGAATGCTCATGTCTTTTACAGAGCTTCAGGACAGAATGGATCCTTCCTTCAATTCCAGAGGGAGATCATCACAGAACTCCTGTATCCAGGCGGTACTGTACATCACCATCCCCTACCAAATGCAGTAAGCCGACTGCATGAGAGGCATTTTTCTTATGTCCTCGAGAGTACCCCTACCCAACGAGCCCCCCAAAGAAGATGTCGTGTCTGTACCAAGCGCGGATTTAGGCGTGACACCCGTTATTTTTGTCCCCGCTGTCTTGACAATCCTGGTCTTTGTATTGGGGAATGTTTTGAACGCTTCCACACACAAGTTAATTTTTAGTGTAGGGTGAAACATTTCACAGGATAGGCTCACTTACACAGGGTCTCCCAAGATGCCATCGCATTTTGAGAGACCCAAACCTGGAACCGAAAAGTTGAACAGTTACAAAAAAAAGTGTTAAAAAAAAAAAGGAAAAAAAATAAATAAAAAATAGTTGTCGTTTTATTGTTCTCTCCCTCTCTATTCTATCTCTATTGTTCTTCTCTTTTTTACTGTATTCTATTCTGCAAAGTTTTATTGTTATGTTTTTTCATGCTTGCTTTTCAGGTATGTAATTTACTTTACTGTTTTCAGGTACACCATTCAGCTGTTGCGCGGACTTATTTATATTGACAGCAACAGCGTTTGCTCCCACGATATATAAAGCCGCGACTCCAGTGCTGTAGGAGGTGATTTCACCACCACAGTTAAAAAAAAGAGCATATATGCCGAAGCATGGGGGCAGCAGGGGCGGAGGAGCGATTTTGCTCCTAATGCCGCGTACATACGGTTGACATTCCTACGGAGGCTTTCCCGTCGAAAAGTCTGACCATGTGTACACGGCATAGAAATGTCCGACCGTGTGTACGCGGCATAGAAAAGTCCGACCGTACGCGGCATAACTTTTTTGCGGGAGGATGCCCCCATGCTTCGGCATATATATATTTTAGGCACAGGTTGCGTTAAAAAATGTTTTATTTTTTACTATGTTTTTTTTATAGGTATTTGCTTTGCAGGTATGGTATGATCTTACTGTTATACTGGAATGTTACTTTGTTTTAATGTTAACCATCATTTGCTTAGCAGGTACGCCATTCAGTTGCAGTGCGGATTTATTTAGCGTGACAGCAACAGCGTTTGCTCCCACGATATATATAAAGCCGCGACTCCAATGCTGTAGGAGGTGATTTCACCACCACAGTTCAAAAAAGAGCATATATGCCGAAGCATGGGGGCATTAGGGGCGGAGGAGCGATTTTGCTCCTAATGCCGCGTACATACGGTTGACATTCCTACGGAGGCTTTCCCGTGGAAAAGTCTGACCATGTGTACACGGCATAGAAAAGTCCGACCGTGTGTATGCGGCATAGAAAAGTCCGACCGTACGCGGCATAACTTTTTTGCGGGAGGATGCCCCCATGCTTCGGCATATATAAATGGTGCATGTATGCCCATCATTAGAAGTGGGTGGATGAAGGGAGGTATTCTAATGGTGGGCATACCCACCGATCAATCTTTTTTTTGTTCAGCCAACAGGCTGCATGAAAAAAAAAAGATTACAATACATGTCCAACAAGAACCATCAACGTATTGGTATGTTGCTGGACTTTGAATGGTTATACCAGAATGATGCCTGCGGGTTTAGGCATCATCTTGGTATCATTCTTTTCAGCCAGCGGTCGGCTTTCATGTAAAAGCAGTCCTAGTGGCTAATTAGCCTCTAGACTGCTTTTACATTCAGTGGGAGGGAATGTCCCCCCCCCCCCGGATATAAACGGCGCCATTGAGAATATGGGAAAGCATTTTATTACACCGATCTTGGTGTGGTCAGATGCTTTGAGGGCAGAGGAAAGATCTAGGGTCTAATAGACCCCATTTAAAAATAAAGAGTACCTGTCACTAACTATTGCTATCATAAGGGATATTTACATTCCCTGAGATAACAATAAAAATGGTAAAAAAATAAAAAAATGGAAGGAACAGTTAACAAATAAAATAAAAAAAGCGAAATAAATATATATATATATAAAAAAAAAAAAAAGCATCCCTGTCCCCCCCTGCTCTTGCGCAAAAGCGAACGCAAGCGTCGGTCTGGAGTCATATGTAAACAGCAATTGTACCATGCATGTGAGTATCACCGCGAAGGGCAGATCGAGGGCAGTAATTTTAGCAGTAGACCTACTCTGTAAATCTAATGTGGTAACCTGTAAAGGCTTTTAAAGGCTTTTAAAAATGTATGTAGTTTGTCGCCACTGCGCGTTTGTGCGCAATTTTAAAGTATGTCGTGTTTGGTATCCATGTACTCGTCCTAAGATCATAATTTTTATTTCATCAATAATTTGGGCAATATAGTGTGTTTTAGTGCTTTAAAATAAAAAAAAGTGTATTTTTTCCTCAAAAAATGCGTTTGAAAAAACGCTGCGCAAATACTGTGTGGAAAAAAAAATTGCAACCATTTTAATCTGTAGGGCCTTTGCTTTAAAAAAATATATAATGTTTGGGGGTTCAACTTAACTTTCTTGCAAAAAAATAATATGTTTTTATGTAAACAAACAGTGTCAGAAAGGGCTTTTTCTTCAAGTGGTTAGAAGAGTGGGTGATGTGTGACATAAGCTTCTAATTGTTGTGCATAAAATGCCAGGACAATTCAAAACCCCCCCCCCAAATGACCCCATTTTGGAAAGTAGACACCCCAAGCTATTTGCTGAGAGGCATCTCAAGTCCATGGAATATTTTAGATTTTGACCCAAGTTGCGGGAAGTATAAATATATATATATATATATATATATATATATATATATATATATATATATATTTTTTTTTTTGCGCAAAGTTGTCACTAAATGATATATTGCTCAAACATGCCATGGGCATATGTGGAATTACACCCCAAAATACATTCTGCTGCTTCTCCTGAGTACGGGGATACCACATGTGTGAGACTTTTTGGGAGCCTAGCCGCGTACGGGACCCCAAAAACCAATCACCGCCTTCAGGCTTTCTAAGGGTGTAAATTTTTTATTTCACTCCTCACTACCTATCACAGTTTCGAAGGCCATTAAATGCCAAAATAGCACAAAAAAAAACCAAATGACCCCATTTTGGAAAGAAGACACCCAAGGAAACTGCTGAGAGGCATGTTGAGTCCATTGATTTTTTTTTTTTTGTCCAAAGTGATTGAATAATGAAAAGTCCGACCGTACGCGGCATAACTTTTTTGCGGGAGGATGCCCCCATGCTTCGGCATATATAAATGGTGCATGTATGCCCATCATTAGAAGTGGGTGGATGAAGGGAGGTATTCTAATGGTGGGCATACCCACCGATCAATCTTTTTTTTGTTCAGCCAACAGGCTGCATGAAAAAAAAAAGATTACAATACATGTCCAACAAGAACCATCAACGTATTGGTATGTTGCTGGACTTTGAATGGTTATACCAGAATGATGCCTGCGGGTTTAGGCATCATCTTGGTATCATTCTTTTCAGCCAGCGGTCGGCTTTCATGTAAAAGCAGTCCTAGTGGCTAATTAGCCTCTAGACTGCTTTTACATTCAGTGGGAGGGAATGTCCCCCCCCCCCGGATATAAACGGCGCCATTGAGAATATGGGAAAGCATTTTATTACACCGATCTTGGTGTGGTCAGATGCTTTGAGGGCAGAGGAAAGATCTAGGGTCTAATAGACCCCATTTAAAAATAAAGAGTACCTGTCACTAACTATTGCTATCATAAGGGATATTTACATTCCCTGAGATAACAATAAAAATGGTAAAAAAATAAAAAAATGGAAGGAACAGTTAACAAATAAAATAAAAAAAGCGAAATAAATATATATATATATAAAAAAAAAAAAAAGCATCCCTGTCCCCCCCTGCTCTTGCGCAAAAGCGAACGCAAGCGTCGGTCTGGAGTCATATGTAAACAGCAATTGTACCATGCATGTGAGTATCACCGCGAAGGGCAGATCGAGGGCAGTAATTTTAGCAGTAGACCTACTCTGTAAATCTAATGTGGTAACCTGTAAAGGCTTTTAAAGGCTTTTAAAAATGTATGTAGTTTGTCGCCACTGCGCGTTTGTGCGCAATTTTAAAGTATGTCGTGTTTGGTATCCATGTACTCGTCCTAAGATCATAATTTTTATTTCATCAATAATTTGGGCAATATAGTGTGTTTTAGTGCTTTAAAATAAAAAAAAGTGTATTTTTTCCTCAAAAAATGCGTTTGAAAAAACGCTGCGCAAATACTGTGTGGAAAAAAAAATTGCAACCATTTTAATCTGTAGGGCCTTTGCTTTAAAAAAATATATAATGTTTGGGGGTTCAACTTAACTTTCTTGCAAAAAAATAATATGTTTTTATGTAAACAAACAGTGTCAGAAAGGGCTTTTTCTTCAAGTGGTTAGAAGAGTGGGTGATGTGTGACATAAGCTTCTAATTGTTGTGCATAAAATGCCAGGACAATTCAAAACCCCCCCCCCCAAATGACCCCATTTTGGAAAGTAGACACCCCAAGCTATTTGCTGAGAGGCATCTCAAGTCCATGGAATATTTTAGATTTTGACCCAAGTTGCGGGAAGTATAAATATATATATATATATATATATATATATATATATATATTTTTTTTTTGCGCAAAGTTGTCACTAAATGATATATTGCTCAAACATGCCATGGGCATATGTGGAATTACACCCCAAAATACATTCTGCTGCTTCTCCTGAGTACGGGGATACCACATGTGTGAGACTTTTTGGGAGCCTAGCCGCGTACGGGACCCCAAAAACCAATCACCGCCTTCAGGCTTTCTAAGGGTGTAAATTTTTTATTTCACTCCTCACTACCTATCACAGTTTCGAAGGCCATTAAATGCCAAAATAGCACAAAAAAAAACCAAATGACCCCATTTTGGAAAGAAGACACCCAAGGAAACTGCTGAGAGGCATGTTGAGTCCATTGATTTTTTTTTTTTTTGTCCAAAGTGATTGAATAATGACAAAAAAAAAAAAAAAAAAAAAAATGTGTCACTAAATGATATATTGCTCACACATGCCATGGTTATATGTGGAGTTGCACCCTAAAATACATTCTGCTGCTTCTCCTGAGTACGCGGATACCACATGTTTGGGACTTTTTGGGAGCCTAGCCGCGTACGGGACCCCGAAAACCAAGCACCGCCTTCAGCATTTCTAAGGGCGCAAATTTTTGATTTCACTCCTCACTACCTATCACAGTTTCGAAGGCCATAAAATGCCAAAATAGCACAAAACCCCCCCAAATGACCCCATTTTGGAAAGTAGACACCCCAAGCTATTTGCTGAGAGGCATGTTGAGTCCATGGAATATTTAATTTTTTTGCCCCAAGTGATTGAATCATGACCAAAAAAAATAAAAATAAAAAAATGTACAAAACATTGTCACTAAATGATATATTTCTTACACATGCCACGGTTATATGTGGAATTGCACCCCAAAATACATTCTGCTGCTTCTCCTGAGTAAGGGGATACCACATGTGTGGGACTTTTTGGGAGCCTAGCCGCGTATGAGACCCCGAAAACCAAGCACCGCCTTCAAGATTTCTAAGGACATACATTTTTGATTTCACTCACACAAATCTTGAAGGCAGTGCTTGGTTTTCGGGGCCCCGTACGCGGCTAGGCTCCCAAAAAGTCCCACACATGTGGTATCCCCGTACTCAGGAGAAGCAGCAGAATGTATTTTGGGGTGCAATTCCACATATAACCGTGGCATGTGTGAGAAATATATCATTTATTGACAACGTTTTGTAATTTTTTTTTTGGTCATTATTCAGTGACTTGGGGCAAAAAAATTAAATATTCCATGAACTCAACATCCCTCTCAGCAAATAGCTTGGGGTGTCTACTTTCCAAAATGGGGTCATTTGGGGGGGTTTTGTGCTGTTTGGGCATTTTATGGCCTTCGAAACTGTGATAGGTAGTGAGGAGTGAAATCAAAAAATGTATGCCCTTAGAAATCTTGAAGGCGGTGCTTGGTTTTCGGGGTCCCGTACGCGGCTAGGCTCCCAAAAAGTCCCACACATGTGGTATCCCCGTACTCAGGAGAAGCAGCAGAATGTATTTTGGGGTGTAATTCCACATATGCCCATGGCATATGTGAGAAATATATCATTTAGTGACAACGTTTTGTAAAATTTTTATTTTTTTGGTCATTATTCAATCACTTGGGGCCATAAGATTAAATATTCCATGGACTCAACATGCCTCTCAGCAAATAGCTTGGGGTGTCTTCTTTCCAAAATGGGGTCATTTGGGGGGGTTGTGTGACATCTTGGCATTTTATGGCCTTCAAAACTGTGATAGGTAGTGATAGGTAGTGAGGAGTGAAATCAAAAATGTATGCCCTTAGAAATCTTGAAGGCGGTGCTTTGTTTTCGGGGCCCCGAATGCGGCTAGGCTCACAAAAAGTCCCACACATGTGGTATCCCCGTACTCAGGAGAAGCAGCAGAATGTATTTTGGGGTGCAATTCCACATATAACCATGGCATGTGTGAGCAATATATCATTTAGTGACAACTTTGTGCAAAAAAAAATCAGTTTGTCATATTCCCGCAACTTGTGTCAAAATATAAGATATTCCATGGACTCGAAATGCCTCTCAGCAAATAGCTTGGGGTGTCTACTTTCCAAAATGGGGTCATTTGGGGGGGTTTTGTGCTATTTTGGCATTTTATGGCCTTCGAAACCTTGATAGGTAGTGAGGAGTAAAATCACAAATTTGTGCCCTTAGAAATGCTGAAGGCGGTGCTTGGTTTTGGGGCCCCGTATGCGGCTAGGCTCCCAAAAAGTCCCACACATGTGATATTCCCGTACTCAGGAGAAGCAGCAGAATGTATTTTGGGGTGCAATTCCACATATAACCATGGCATGTGTGAGCAATATATCATTTAGTGACAACTTTTTGTAAACATTTTTTTTTTTTTCGTCATTATTCAATCACTTGGGACAAAAAAAAAATATCCAATGGACTCAACATGCCTCTCAGCAGTTTCCTTGGGGTGTCTACTTTCCAAAATAGGGTCATTTGGGGGGGTTTAGTACTGCCCTGCCATTTTAGCACCTCAAGAAATGAGATAGGCAGTCATAAAATAAAAGCTGTGTAAATTCCAGAAAATGTACCCTAGTTTGTAGACGCTATAACTTTTGCGACAACCAATAAATATACGCTTATTGAGATTTTTTTTACTAAAGACATGTGGCTGAATACATTTTGGCCTAAATATTTGACTAAAATTTAGTTTATTCGATATTTTTTACTTTTTGTTATAAGAAAAATCATTTTTTTCAAAATTTACGGTCTTTTTGCGTTTATATCGCAAAAAATAAAAATCGCAGAGGCAATCAAATACCATCAAAAGAAAGCTCTATTTGTGGGAAGAAAAGGACGCAAGTTTCGTTTCGGTACAACATTGCATGACCGCGCAATTACCAGTTAAAGCAGCGCATTGCCAAATTGTAAAAACACCTTGGGTCTTTAGACAGCGTATTGGTCCGGGGCTTAAGTGGTTAAAAAACCTACTGCAGAGGAATGGGCACAGATTTCTGAGGTATTCTGGCAACGCTGCAACTTCCCCAATTGTGTCAGAGCAATTGATGGGAAACACATTCGGATTGTGAAGCCCATGGCTAGTGGAAGCCAATACTTCAACTACAAAAAATATTTCTTGTTTGTGTTGATGGCTGTGGCTGATGCCAATTATTGTTTTCGATACATAGACATTGGGTCATATGGCAGGAGCACGGACTCCGCTATATTTGGGAACTCTTCTTTTGGACAAATGCTGCGTACAGATGCTCTGGACCTACCGGAATGCAGTCCACTCTCGGGCACAAATGGCCATCCCCTACCCAGTGTATTTGTGGGTGATGAGGCCTTTTCTTTAGGTACACATCTCCTACGGCCTTATTCGGGGCATAATCTGACTGTGGAGAAGAGTGTGTTCAACTATCGCCTAACCAGAGCACGGTGAGTAGTTGAATGTGCTTTTGGTATATTGGCTAATAAGTGGCGGGTCCTACACACTCCAATAGTGCTGAATATGCAGAATGCCGTCAGTGCTGTTAAAGCTGCGTATTCCTTGCACAACTTTGTAAGGCAGCGTGATGGCTTTGATTTTGAAGAGCTAGTTTCTGAGAATCTGGAAAGAGCTCAGTGGACTGGTGTCCGTGGGAACAGACAGGGTACACATGTCCGTGATCAATATGCGGCATACTTCAGGTCTCCTGCAGGACAGGTCCCATGGCAGCTAGATTCTATTTAATGATTTCCATTTTTCTGTATTTTTGGAACTATAATGTTTGCTGAGCTGTTTTGAATAAATATAAATCCTATGCTGTATTGATAAAATAAAAAAAATTGATTGATGTATTAAGAAGTCTCACGTTGTTTTTATTTAGATATGTTTTTATCTTTTGGTGCAGTATCCCTACAATATCAAATCGGGGTCAGAGTGTGCCGTTATGTATTAGTGACATGCTGACAATTGTATACTTATTTTATCCATTTTTCAAAGGGGTCTAGAAATGTAACAAATAAACGGCCACTTTTTTGCCCTTCAGGGACGGAGTTGGTCAGGAAGGTCAGGAAGTTGGTTGGTCAGGAACGGAGTTGGTCAGGAAGGGAAGAAAAAGTCACAGGCCCTGCCTCAGTGTGAACATCAGGGTTGGTGGTTACTAGGAAGAGGAGTATCCCCCCTATAATTAGGAGGAATAGTATACCATCATTGTTATCAGTGAATAATACAGTATAGTGCCCCATTGTTGTTGTCAATGGGGGGGATTGTGCCTCATGACATTGGAAGGTATTGTGTCCAAGGGCCGGATAAAGGCTAGCAAAGGGCCAAATCTGGCACTCGGGCAGCAGCATTAGGTACTTACAAAAGGTGGTGGCAATAGATATTTTATTTAACCACTTCCCGACGGCCGTCTGACCATATACGGTCGCAGGGTGGTTCTACTTCTCTGGGGCGCCATATTTTTACAGCTGTCCCTTTCCTCGTTCCCCACACGCGCTCCTGAGCGCGCAGCGGGGAAATTCTGTGCTGGCCGTGTCCCTTGGACACATCCAATCACAGATCACCATGAACGGCAAATTGGAGTGGCCGTTTGCTAGGCAATCTGTGCGGCCAATTAGAGATGATCTCATGTGTAAACAGAGGAGATAATTTCTCATTGCCAGCTATCAAAATGACAGCGTCCTGTCAGGGAGAGAGGAGAACGATCTGTGTCTCTTCTACATAGGGACACAGATCGGTCACCTCCCCCAGTCACCCCCTCTCCCCCAGAACCCTATATAGGGTACACATTTAACCCCTTCCTCACCCCCTAGTGTTAATTCCCTGCCAGTCACATTTATACAGTAATTAGTGCATATTTATAGCACTGATTACTGTAAATGTGAATGGTGTTAAAAATGTGTCAAAAGTGTCAGATGTGTCCGCCATAATGTCGCAGTATTAATAAAAAAAAGACCTACAGGTAAGCCTTAAGGCTTACCTGTAGGCAAAAGTCAGAAAAGTGGGTTTACAAACCTCAACCACTTTCCGCCCAAGGACGTCATATGACGTCCTGGACTTTCAGTGGGGATATCTGAATGATGCCTGCAGACACAGGCATCATTCAGATATCCATCTCTTCAGCCGGCAAATCCCTGCACCATAAGAACGATCATAGCGGCAGTTCCGCCGATTGATCGTTCTTATAGGCAGCGGGAGGGGACGCTCCCGCCGTCGCCAGTCATCTCTATGATCGTCGGAGGCCCGGGCGCGATGTTATGACGTCACGCCCGGGTCCTGGAATGTAAACACAGCCACAATCGCGGCTGAAAGCATTCGATCGGGGAATTTTTTTCACAATCTAATGCTTTCCAGCCTGGAGGAGACATGTGGGGTCTTATTGACCCTGCATCTCTCCATAAAGAGTACCTGTCACAAACATTCCTATTACAAGGGATGTTTACATTCCTTGTAATAGGAATAAAAGTGAACCAAAAAAAAATGACAAAAAAAGTGTGAAAATAAAAGAAATCGAGTAAAATAAAAAATAAAATAATAAAAAAAAAATGTAAATGCCCCTATCCCCGGTAGCTCGCGTTTAGAAGCGAACACACATGTAAGTCCCGCCCACATATGTAAACGCAGTTCAAACCACACATGTGAGGTATCGCCGCGTACTCTGTAACTCTAAAACGTGTAACTTGAAAAAAAAAAAAATAAGCGACGCCTATGGAGATTTTTAAGTACTGGCGTTTGGCGCCATTCCATGAGTGTACGCAATTTTAAAGCGTGACATGTTAGGTATCTATTTACTCGGCGTAACTTCATCTTTCACATTATACAAAAAAATTGGGCTAACTTTACTGTTTTGTTATTTTTTAATTCACAAAACATTTTTTTCCCCCAAAAAAAAGGCGTTTGAAAAATTATTGCGCAAATACTGTGCGAGATAAAAAGTTGCAATGGCCGGCATTTTATTCCCTAGGGTGTCTGCTAAAAAAACATATATAGTGTTTGGGGGTTCTGAGTAATTTTCGAACAAAAAAATTAGAAATTATGCATGGAGGAAAGAAGTGCCAAAATAGGCCCGGTATGGAAGTGGTTAATGTACTAAAAAAACAGCATCCTATTATCTCCCTATGGTCATTTTGCTGTTTGCAGGAGTTTACCTTTCTTATCCTTCTCCGGTATGTCTGCCCAGTTCTGTGATAGATTTCTGTAATAATGCCTATTTGATAAGCTGAGCTAATTTTTTTATTAGAACTATTAATAATGTTTAGTATTATTTTTCATATAATTTTTGATACCTTTTTATATATAAATATATATGCATGAATGAAATCATATTAGTACCTATTTTCCTTGATGATATATATAAGATATGTTTAATGCAAGGAATTGTGTTCAAATAGTATTTTCTTCTTGTCTGCTACCTCACATCAAAGGAATCCTTGTTCTGGACTGTTTTATACCCTTATAAGGCAACATGCCTCCTTCCTGCGTATGAATATCTAAAAAGACTTTTCCCTGGACTATTTCCAACAAAGGACTGCCTTTTCCCTGCCCCTTTTCTCATTATATCCCTTGCAGTTTTCATCAGGAGACCCCTATTATTTAGAGTTGAACAAAGCATTTGCCATGTGCCTGGGAGGGTAAATGGGTGGGGTCCAGGGTGATTGGGAGGGATTGATGGGTGTGTACTTAATGTGAACCAATGGAAATGTATGTATCTGTGATGTCATGAGGAATATTTAAGCCAAGGCATGATCGAGGAGCTCAGTCTGCTTTGTGCTGCAGCTCCAGTCCACCAGAAGCTGTGTCTGTGTTTGTTTGTTTCTGCTTATCTCAACAGATTATACCAGTGGGTCCCTGCAAGTCTTTCCTGTACTGAGACAGGAACTTAATCTTTATCAATTGGCTCCAACGTGGTTCTTTTGGACTTCAAGGACGGTCTGTGTGGACGCACAAGAAGCTGGCTGGCTGAGAATTGAGGGACCGTCTACCATTGAAAGGGGCGTCATGAACCCCTAAACACGGTAAGTGCGAGGTTTTTTTTACTCATTTACGCTGTGTTTCGAGCTAGACGCCCTCTATTCCTATCCAGTTTGTCCGCAAATTCCGAGCCTTCGAAAAGGACGGTATATCCTTGTCCAAAACTTTTTTAAACGAAAGCGAACCCGGCTTGCATCGATCCACTGCTATTTTTGTTGGTATCTTGTGTATTGTCTGTCTGTTTGTGTGCTTCTGTAAGGGGTCTGTGGAATCGACTGACTGAGATAGGTTCGGTCGTCAGTCAACTGAGTGAGCTGGAGTTGTGGGGTGCATCGGGATGCATCCTGGTTTGGAATAGCCTTGGTATAAGCCTCTAAGGAAGTTGGCTTGAGAAAACGTTATGGGCTTTGTTATATTTATGCTTGTGGTGAATATATCAAATCTTCTTTTTGTTAGATAAATTGAGGTTCTACTATACTGGGGATTATGTGTGTATGTATGTTGAGTTATTTGTTTCAAACATTGAGTCAGACATTCACAATCTGTCCTTGCTTTAATTTTCGCGGGGGTAGGGGAGTTTGTTCCTTTGGCGTGCAGATGTGCTGACAGGCATCTGTGTTTAAAACCCTATGCCTTTTGTCACAGCTGGATAGCAATTAACTCTCTGTCTTTCTAAACTAGCATAGTTAACTCTTTGTTGTCTGAAAAGGAAACTTCTTTCATTTCTGTGCCTTTCCATTTCTTAGTTAATTCTTTTTTTTATGCTGGGATAAGTGATTGATCCTCTGCTTTTCTCTATATGCTTATGGGTTTTTCTGCTGGAAAGCACTGTGTTGGTACATGAATAGAATGAACCCTTTCCTTGCCAGTCTGGAAGGAACGCATGGTTAAGCAATTACTTCTTTCTGTATATCTATAGATATATCTGTTTTTTTTTGTTCTATATATCGACTGCTGTTGTCGCTGACTTTTGCTTTTGATAAGGTTTTTTTTTTCTTTCCTCCTTTCTTTGTTTTTAGTTTTTCCTTAACTCCTGATCCCCCTCTCCTCCATCTTCTTCATAGATCCTCCCTTCTTCTCCAAATCTTTGAATTTTTTCCCGATCTTCTTCATAGCTCCTCCCCCCTCCGCCATCTTCTTCATAGCTCCTCCCTTCTTCTCCAAGTAGTCTTTGAATTTTTCCCGCTCTTCTTCATAGCTCCTCCCTTTCTTCTCCACCACCATCTTCTCAATCCCTTCCCTGCTGAAACTCAACATTCATACACCCCCCCCCCTCCTTCCTTCCCTCTCTCTCTCTCTCTTCTGTTGTAGCTTGCCTTACCAACCCTTTCATTGCTGGCTACTACAAAGCCCCCTCTAACCCCCTCTCCCTCTATCCATCTTCTTCATAGATCCTCCCTTCTTCTCCAAATCTTTGACATAGCTCCACCCCCTTCGCCATCTTCTTCATAGCTCCTCCCTTTTTTCTCCACCACCATCTTGTCAATCCCTTCCCTGCTAAAACTCTCCATTCATACCCTCCTCCTTCTCTCTCTCTCTCTCTCTCTCGTCTGTAGCTGTTATGTTCTTTTTGCTTCAACAATAACGGATTGTGCTTCCCTTTCTGTGTGTTATAACTTATGGGGCCTGATTTACCAAGCCTTTACTCCATGACTCATGGAGTAAAAGCAGGAGTAGCAGCCGTTTGGCCATTTACTAAAGAAATACGCTGCTAGTGCAGTGTATTTCCCTAGTTACTAATGTGCTCCGTGCGCCCAGGAGAGGGTGCATTGTGCACCAGTACAGACCTGGCGCACGGCACATTAAACTATAAATTGCGGGGGTTCGGGCGGGAGTTTATTAAGGGGGGAGGTGGGGGGATGCAGGGGAAGTGAAGTGACATGTGTTTTGAAGTGTTTGGCGGGCCGAATTGAAAGGGAAAGTGTTTTTTGAAAACAGATCCCCGTACGCTTGCACAGTGCGCCTGAACCTCGGGAGGTTCATTTGCATACTGGGCATGCGCAGAGAGAAAAGTCAGGGATTCCCGTGCGCCCTGTCAGTACGCCGTGAAAATCTTGGTAAATACCAAGCGGCGTACCCGTGAATGCGCTGCGTGACGCGGCGCACGGGAATCTCCGAGCTGTTTTCAGCCCTGAAGGGGAACTCGGCGCCAAATTTCAAACTTGAAATCGGCGCGGGTCCCCCTTCAGGGCTACATTAGGCTCTTAGGCTTGGTCCGGAACGTGAGGGGTTAAACCCGCGCCGATTCGGCGCGGGGGTCCCCCCCAGATCCAAACCAAGCCCTCATCCCAAGCATGCAGTCTGGCCCGGACAGGAATGGGGAGGGGACGAGCGAGCGGCCCCCCCCCTCCTGAGCCGTACCAGACCGCATGCCCTCAACATGGGGGAGTGTGTGCTGTGGGGGAGGGGGGCACTGCCCCCCCACCCCAAAGCACTCTTGCCCCCATGTCGATAGGGACAAGAGCCTCTTCCCGACAACCCTTGCCATTGGTTGTCGGGGTATGCGGGCGGGGCTAATCGGAATCTGTGAGCTCCCTTTAATAAGGGGGCCCCCAGATGCCGGCCCCCCACCCTATGTGAATGAGTATGGGGTACATCGTACCTCTACCCATTCACATGGGGGAAATGTAAAGTAAAATAAAACACACCACACAGAATAAAATATTTTATTAATCTGCTCCGGAGCCCCCCCTTTCTTCTTTAGCTCTCTTAGAAGGGGGGGTTTCTTCTCTCCCGATCTTCCGCCGGGACCCTGGGCTTCGGTGATTTCTGCCGGGGGAGGGCGCCATCCCTCGGTCCTCTCCGGAGCCTTCCGCCGGATGCCCCCACCCCATTTAAGCTCTTTTTCATTAGGGAGGGGCATCCGGACTTCGGGGTCTTCTGCCGGGGGATGGCGCCTATCCCCCGGTCTTTCCGGTGCCTTCCGCCAGGGTTCCGGTCTTCCTGGTCTTCTGCCGGGGGTGCGCCAACTCCCCGGTCTTTTCTCTTCTGTCTTCTCTGCTCCCTCTTCTGCCTGGCTCCCCCGCGGAGCCAGGGCTTTCTTCCGTCTTCTTTCTTCTCTCTTCCTTCTTCTGCCTGTCTCCTCCGGGAGCCCAGGGCTTGTCTCCGCTGTCTTCTTCCTTCTCTTCCATTCGATGTTGACACGACGAGGTTCCGCGCTGACATGCCGTGTCAGCGGCGGGCATGGACTTATATAGGGTAATGCCACCATGTGACCTCAACCCATGTGACATCACATTCCCTGGGCATGATGGGAATGTGATGTCACATGGGTTGAGGTCACATGGTGGCATTGCCCTATATAAGTCCATGCCCACTGCTCAGACGGCATTCCAGCGCCGGACCTCGTCGTGTCAACATCCAATGGAAGAGAAGGGAGAAGACAGCGGAGACAAGCCCTGTGCTCCGCGGAGGAGACAGGCAGAAGAAGGAAGGGAGAATAAAGAAGACGGAAGAAAGCCCTGGCTCCGCGGGGGAGCCAGGCAGAAGAGGGAGCAGAGAAGACAGAAGAGAAAAGACCGGGGAGTTGGCGCACCCCCGGCAGAAGACCAGGAAGACCGGAACCCTGGAGGAAGGCACCGGAAAGACCGGGGGATAGGCGCCATCCCCCGGCAGAAGACCCCGAAGTCCGGATGCCCCTCCCTAATGAAAAAGAGCTTAAATGGGGTGGGGGCATCCGGCGGAAGGCTCCGGAGAGGACCGAGGGATGGCGCCCTCCCCCGGCAGAAATCACCGAAGCCCAGGGTCCCGGCGGAAGATCGGGAGAGAAGAAACCCCCCCTTCTAAGAGAGCTAAAGAAGAAAGGGGGGGCTCCGGAGCAGATTAATAAAATATTTTATTCTGTGTGGTGTTTTTTTTTTACTTTACATTTCCCCCATGTGAATGGGTAGAGGTACGATGTACCCCATACTCATTCACATAGGGTGGGGGGCCGGAATCTGGGGACCCCTTTATTAAAGGGGTCTCTCAGATTCTGATAAGCTCTCCGCCCGCATACCCCGACAACCAACGGCCAGGGTTGTCGGGAAGAGGCTCTTGTCCCTATCGACATGGGGGCAAGAGTGCTTTGGGGTGGGGGGGCAGTGCCCCCCTCCCCCACAGCACACACTCCCCCATGTTGAGGGCATGTGGTCTGGTATGGCTCAGGAGGGAGGGGGGCGCTCGCTCGTCCCCACCCCCATTCCTGTCTGACCAGACTGCGTGCCTGGGATAAGGGCTTGGTTTGGATCTTGGGGGGGGGGCCCACGCTATTTTTTTGGGCCCCGGTTTAACCCCTTATGTTCCAGACCAAGCCTAAGAGCCTGGTATGCACCTGGAGGGAACCCACCTTATTTTTTTTGGGGGGGTCTGGAGTTCCCCTTCATGAACAGCGATCTGTCATTTACACATGTCAGTCCCATCCCCCCCCCCCCTACAGTTAGAACACACCCAGGGAACATATTTAACCCCTCCCTCGCACCTAGTGTTAACCCCTTCCCTGCCAGTGGCATTTTTTGAGTAAGCAATGCATTTTTTACAGCACTGATCGCTAGAAAAATGCCAATGGTTCCAAAAAAGTGTTCGATGTGTCCGCCATAATGTCGCAGTACCGATAAAAATCGCTGATCGCCCCAATAACTAGTTAAAACAACAAAAAAAATAAATTTGTAGACGCTATACCTTTTGCAAAAACCAAACACTAAACGCTATTTGCGAATTTTTGGAACCAAAAAGATGTAGAATACGTATCGGCCTAAACTGAGGGGTTTTTTAGTTTTTTGAATATATATTTTTGGGGATATTTATTATAGCAAAAAGTAAAAATATTTTTTACATATGTGGGCGGGACTTACGCAAGTCCCGCCCACATATATAAACATCGTTCAAACCACACATGTGAGGTATTGACGCGTGCGTTAGAGCGAGAGCAATACTTTTACCACTAGACTTTCTTTGTAACTATAAACTGGTAACATGGAAAAAAATATAAAAGGTCGCCTATGGGGATATTCACGGAATTCATTTTGGCCCCATTGCAGGAGTGTTTCCAATAGTAAAGCGTGACATGTAAGGTATCTATTTACTCAGTGTAACATCATCTTTCACATTATCCCCAAAAATTGGGCTCACTTTTGTGTTTTGTTAAATTTTAACCACTTGAGCCCGGACCATATTTCTGGTCAATGACCGGGCAAGTTTTTGTGATTCGGCGCGGCGTCGCTTTAACTGACAATTGCGCAGTCGTGCGACGTGGCTCCCAAACAAAATTGGCAACCTTTTTTTTCACACAAATAGATTATTAAATGTGCGTGTTTACTTCTGTCTTTAACACCTCCCCTTCAGGCTGGAAAGCATCAGATCAGGGGAAACAAAAAAAAAAAGCTCTCATTCCATTGCAGCTTGGTTCCTACATGTGTGATGAACTGAGCATGCTCAAACACTTAGAAAAAAAATATCCTTTCTTTTTAAAAGGTGAAAAACACTCATTGGATGCTCATAGAGCGTGGTTTGGATTAATTGCAGGTGTGCCCAATTACAAGCTCACCCAAACTAGAGACTGCAATTTGTTCATGTGATTTCAATTGATTCATTACTAGCACTGTTATAAAAAGCTTGGATCGATCATTCCTCAGCTGCCCTCAGAAGGGGCAGGCTGGCAGAAATGCTGTTGCTAAACACAAATGTGGTTTGTTGCATGGGTTTTGTTTTATTTTGCCAATGGTTTTGGTTTATTTTTAAATAATGTTCACTTTGATGTATTTGTCTATGTGGCCTTATTTTATGAAAAATGTGTAAAGCTATGGTTAATTAGAATTTTGAAATGTATTTTTGTTTGTCTTTTTTTGCTTTCCTTGTTTTGTTGACCAATAAAAATTACTTTAAAATTGTTAAGTTTGTCTTTTGTTACTTTTTCATGCTACATATGTTGACAGCTGCAGCTGAACTAGGTTTGGGCCTAACAAATTATGTGTGATTTTTGTCTAAGCTTCTTTCCTGGTGTGTAATCATGAAATGTTTGCCATGTTTATTCTCCCTGACTTTAAAGACAAAAACTGGTAAGTATTTTATTTATTCTGCAGTGGTCCTCAGCCCTCAAGTACCCCCGACAGGACATGTTTTGGGGATTTCTCTTATCAAGAATTGCTGTCCAGACTATTTTAAAGCACATGTGCAAGATGAAGGAAAACCTGCAAACATGGCCTGTGGGGGGGGGGGGGGTTTGCTATTGGTGGACAGGCTTGACGTGCTGATTTACAGCACTGTGCTTAAATCTAGCGCAAGGCAATCCTATTCAAATTGTGGGTGTTTGAGGGAAGCCAAGTGAGTGTTAGAACCCCTGCTTTGTGTTTTTTTATTTTTGTGTTGAGCTTTGTGTCCCTTTTCTTAAAATTGGCTTCACTTCCTGTCACACAGCTGAACAGGAAGTGAGGTTAAAACCCTACCAGTGTCATTTCTTGGGGACACCGGTCAATCTAACTAGTGTCCCCATTAAGCAAATTGCACTCCAGCACTGCTGTGTACACCCCAAATCATGGGTCTTCAAACTACGGCCCTCCAGTTGTTCAGGAACTACAATTCCCATCATGCCTAGTCATGTCTGTGAATGTCAGTGCATTACAAGGCCTCATGGGATGTGTATTTCTACAACAGCTGGAGGGCCGTAGTTTGAGGATCCCTGCCCCAAATGATTATTTAGTTTGGGGTTTAGTAAAGGCAAAGCCACTCTGCAGTACAAGCATAGTTGCTGAAAATCAGAGAGGAAGCACTGATGGTTTTAACATCCAATCCTGTAGAAGCAAAGTTGTTTTGTTTTCTTCCTTGCTTTGCACTTGTAGGAGTGGATTTGCCTTTAGTAAATGGACCCCAAAGTCCAAGATCCCTAATAATTTGGGGTGTACACAGCAAAATGCTAGAGTGCAATTTACATAATGGGAAACTATTTAGATTGATCTGTGTCCACAAGAAAATATATTAGTAAGGTTTTACCCTCACTTCCTGTTTGGCTATGTGACAGGAAGTGAATGAATTAGAAAGGGTGAAGACACCTCACAAATGTTGTCACTATCAGGGGTGCAGACATCCCCAAAAAAATGAGCAGATAATACTTATTTGCAAATTAATAATTATTTAGTTAACATTGGGTGGGGTGCTCTAACACACACATTCCTACATATTAGCAACGCTCTATCCTGGCCTATTGGCATGGTTATATTTTCTTAGGGCTCTCAATAAAACTCTATGAAATTTGTGCTTAAACTAGAACCAGGGGCGGACTGACAACTCATGGGGCCCCCGGGCAATAGAAGATTATGGGGCCCCTCTGGCTTACAGATGACCACCACGCCAGGAGGTAGTGCAGAGGCGGGCAGCTAAAATCTTGGGATATTCACATTAAAAGCATGTCATTTTCGGACATATCAGGGACAGATCTAAAAAAAACACAGATTTTTACATACTGTCCCTGGTTTTACTGAGCCTGGCAACCCGGATGGGGCCCCCTAGTGGCATGGGGCCCTCGGGCAGTGCCCGAGTGACTCAATGGTCAGTCCGCCCCTGACAAGAACTATAATCAACAAGTTTTATTTTCTTTCATTTTGGATAGAGTGAGGGAGGGTTATAGGCCCTGTCAGTTTATTTTGTATTATCTGTGTCCAATTGGGGAGATTTGCCTTCACTTCCTGCCCCATAGCCAAACAGGAAGTGAGAGAAAAACTATGCAAATTAACCACTTCCCGCCCAGCCTATGGCCGATTTACGTCCGGGAAGTGGTTACACAATCCTGACAGGACGTCCTGCAGGATTTCATGCCGCACGCGCCTGTGGGGGCACGCAGCGCGGCGATCGGTGATGCGGGGTGTCAGTCTGACACCCTGCATCTCCGATCTCGGTAAAGAGTCTCTCACGGAGACGGAGACTCTTTACCACGTGATCAGCCGTGTCCAATCACGGCTGATCACGATGTAAACAGGAAGAGCCATCGATGGCTCTTCCTCACTCGCGTCTTACAGACGCGAGTATAGGAGAGCCGATCGGCGGCTCTCCTGACAGGGGGCGTTCGCGCTGATTGTTTATCAGCGCAGCCCCCCCTCGGATCACCACACTGGACCACCAGGGATGCCCACCCTGGACCACCAGGGTGTGCAAAAACAAAAAAAATATAGAACAAAAAAACAAAAAGCATTAAAAAATAAGAAAAAAGATGCCAATCAGTGCCCACAAATGGGCACTGACTGGGAAAATCAGTGCCACCCCACAGTGCCCATCCATGCACAGTGCCCACCTATCAGTGCCCACCTGTGCCACCCATAAGTATCCATCAGTGCCACCCATAAGTGCCGCCCATAAGTATCCATCAGTGCCACCCATAAGTGCCGCCCATCTGTGCCGCCCATGAGTGCCCATCAGTGCCGCCTATGAGTGCCCATCAGTGCCGCATAGCAGCGCCGCCAATCAATGCCACCTCATCTGTGCCGTCAGTACTACCTCATCGATGTCCATCAGTGCCATCTCATCGGGGCCCATCAGTGCCGCCATATCAGTGCCCGTAATTGAAAGAGAAAAACTTATTTACAAAAAAATTAACCTAAAAAAAGAAAAAGGTTTTTTTGTTTCAAAATTTGCAGTCTTTTTTTAGTTGTTGTGCAAAAAAAAAACGCAGAGGTGATCAAATAACAACAAAAGAAAGCTCTATTTGTGGGGAAAAAAGGACGCCAATTTTGTTTGGGTACAGTGTTGTATGACCGCGCAATTGCCATTCAAAGTGCGACAGTGTTGAAAGCTGAAAATTGGCTTGGGCGGGAAGGTGCGTAAGTGCCTGGTATGGAAGTGGTTAAGGGAATCCAGTGCCCCCCCAGAACTAGTGTGTGGGTCCCCTGAAAATTACTGGGCGGGGTTATACAAAAACAGGGTGTGACCTTGACAGGAAGGGGTGGGTCATTTTTCTATTAGGAGGTGCAGATATGTAGTCAGGCCTAGGGCAGAACCAAACCTTAATATACTACTGCATATTAGGGCTTATTTAGACCGGAACCGATTTACAGCGTGTTTTTATATTGTGGGAGGAAACCCACGCAGGCACAGGGAGAACATGCAAACTCCATGCAGATGCTGTCACGGGCGGGATTCGAACCAACGACTCTTTTGCTGCTAGGTCAAAGTGCTATACACTACACCACTGTGGTGAACGAACATGATTGCAGCTGAAAGCATGAGATCTTTTTTTTTATTTTTCAATACCATGCTTTCCAGCCTTATTGACCCCGCCTCTCTCCATAAAGAGGACCTGTCACACACTAGTCCTATTACAAGGGATGTTTACATTCCTTGTAATAGGAAGAAAACTGATAATTTTTTTTTTATTTTTTTATTTCAGTGTAAAACATTATAAAACTAAATAAAAATAAATAAGAAAACCCCAAAAAAAAATTTTAAAGCGCCCCGTCGCGACGAGCTCGCGCACAGAAGCAAACGCATACGCGAGTAGCGCCCGCATATGAAAACAGTATTCAAACCACACAAGTGAGGTATCGCCGCGATCGTTAGAGTGAGAGCAATAATTCTAGCCCTAGACCTACTCTGCAACTCAAAAAATGCAACCTGTAGAATTTTTTAAACGTCGCCTATCGAGTTTTTTAAAGGGTAAAAGTTTGACGCCATGCCACGAGCGGGCGCAATTTTTAAGCGTGACATGTTGGGTATCATTTTACTCGGCGTAACATTATCTTTCACAATATAGAAAAAAATTGGGCAAAATGTATTGTTGTCTTATTTTTTAATTCAAAAAAGTGATTTTTATCCAAAAAAAGTGCGCTTGTAAGACCGCTGCGCAAATACGGTGTGACAAAAAGTATTGCAATGACTGCCATTTTATTCCCTAGGATGTCTGCTAAAAAAAAATATATAATGTTTGGGGGTTCTGATTAATTTTCTAGCCAAAAAATTGTGATTTTCACATGAAGGAGAGAAGTGCCAGAATTAACCCGGTGGGCAAGTGGTTAAAGTACTCATGGCTATAAAGAATAGAGTCATTGCTCATTAAAAAAAAAAAAAAAAAGGGGGTCCCTCCAAATTAAATTACCAGGCCCTTCAGGTCTGGAATGGATATTAAGGGGAACCCCGCCGTAAAAACCCAAAAAAAAAAAGACGTGCGGTTCCCGGCAAATATCCATTCCAGACCCTTCAGGTCTGGTGTGGATTTTAAGGGGAACTCCACCCCAAATTGAAAAAAAAATGGCGTGGAGTCCCCCTAAAAATCCACACCAGACCCTTATCCGAGCACGTTGACCTGGCCGGCCGCAGAAAAGAGGGGGGGACAGAGTGCGGCCCCCCCCCTCTCCTGAACCGCACCAGGCCACATGCCCTCAACATGGGGAGGATGTCCCCATGTTGATGGGGACAAGGGTCTCATCCCCACAACCCTTGCCCGGTGGTTGTGGGGGTATGCGGGCGGGAGGTTTATCAGAATCTGGAAGACCCCTTTAACAAAGGGGACCCCCAGATCCTGACCCCCCCCCTGTGTGAAATGGTAATGGGGTACATTGTACCTCTACCATTTCACCCCAAAAAAAATGTCAAAGTGATAAAAATGACAGTAGCCGGTTTTTGACAAATCTTTTAATAAAGTCTTCTTTTCTTCTTTCCTTCGGGGTTCTTCCGCTGCTTCTTCTCGTCCACATCTTGCCCGACATCTTCTTCTATCTTCTCCGTCCGTCCTTCCGCCTTCTGGTACCGCATCTTGCCCGTTGTCTTCTCCGTCCGCCTCCTCGTCCGCATCTTGGGTCTTCTGCGGTCTTCTTCTCGGTCCGCCACCTTCTCGTCCCCTGCGTTTGAATTGTAATTGGCCGCCGTTTTCCCGCTCCTGGGACCCGCCCCCCTCTGACGCCACAAGTAAACTCCTTAGAAGGTCATGTGCGTCAGAGGGGGGCGGGGTCGCAGAGCGTCACACAGCGGGGGAATTCAATTTCAATCGCGCCGCCCGGAGAAGAAGTTCCCGCCGTGTCACACTCATGTGACCCCGCCCCCCTCTGACGCACATGACCTTCTAAGGAGTTTACTTGTGGCGTCAGAGGGGGGCGGGTCCCAGGAGCGGGAAAACGGCGGCCAATTACAATTCAAACGCAGGGGACGAGAAGGTGGCGGACCGAGAAGAAGACCGCAGAAGACCCAAGATGCGGACGAGGAGGCGGACGGAGAAGACAACGGGCAAGATGCGGTACCAGAAGGCGGAAGGACGGACGGAGAAGATAGAAGAAGATGTCGGGCAAGATGTGGACGAGAAGAAGCAGCGGAAGAACCCCGAAGGAAAGAAGAAAAGAAGACTTTATTAAAAGATTTGTCAAAAACCGGCTACTGTCATTTTTATCACTTTGACATTTTTTTTGGGGTGAAATGGTAGAGGTACAATGTACCCCATTACCATTTCACACAGGGGGGGGGTCAGGATCTGGGGGTCCCCTTTGTTAAAGGGGTCTTCCAGATTCTGATAAACCTCCCGCCCGCATACCCCCACAACCACCGGGCAAGGGTTGTGGGGATGAGACCCTTGTCCCCATCAACATGGGGACATCCTCCCCATGTTGAGGGCATGTGGCCTGGTGCGGTTCAGGAGAGGGGGGGGGCCGCACTCTGTCCCCCCCTCTTTTCTGCGGCCGGCCAGGTCAACGTGCTCGGATAAGGGTCTGGTGTGGATTTTTAGGGTGACTCCACGCCATTTTTTTTTTCAATTTGGGGTGGAGTTCCCCTTAAAATCCACACCAGACCTAAAGGGTCTGGAATGGATATTTGCCGGGAACCGCACGTCTTTTTTTTTTTTGTTTTTTACGGCGGGGTTCCCCTTAATATCCATTCCAGACCTGAAGGGCCTGGTAATTTAATTTGGGGGAACCCCTACACATTTTTTTGTTTGTTTTATGAATGAATCCCTTTAGAATTGTCAGAGCCGACAATTCATTATAGCCGCGTGTGAATTTTTAAATGACTTTTTTCCTTCAGAATGTCACTTTGTGCAGGGGGAGTTCTAAGTGCGGGAAAAATGCGCTATTTCACATGCTGACATTACACCCCCCCTAGGTACGAAATTTAAAGGAATATTTCACTTTTATTGTTTCACTTTAAGAATTATTAATTTCACTGCTCCCGAAAAAACGGCCGTTTTAAAAAATAAAAAAAGCATTGATACATGTTCCCTGGGGCAGGACTGAGGTCCCCAAACACTTTTTAGGACAAAACTTGCAGATTAGCCTTTAAAATGAACACTTTTGATTTCTCCCATAGACTTCTATAGGGAGTTCGGCGCGGCTTTACATATTAGTTTCAATGCGCCGGCTGCTACGCTGGTTCATGCGCCTGATTAAGCCTCCACCCGGAGTACTAATTAATGCATGAACCAGCGCAGCGCACATAGCTTAGTAAATCAGGCCCATGGTGTCTTTCTTTGCATGCACTTTCATTTGGGCTCTCAATTCTGTGCTGGAATCAAACTCTTTCTTTCTTCTTTCTTTCTCCTTTCTTCACCATTTTCCTCCTCTTCCCCTTGAACTTCATTGATCCCTTTTCCCAATTCCTTGTTGGCAAGTGGTTAATGAATTTTTCCTATGCTGCTCCATTTTATTTTGATTGATTTTATGCTTTAGATTTTTTCCCGCCTTTTCTGGAAAGCTCCTCCCCTTCTTTTTCGTCTTCCATCTTGCCTTTTCTTTGATTCTTCCCCCCCCATCCCTCCCTCTCTTTTCCCTACCTTAGTTACTTCTTTCTCTTCTTCTCTCGCGTTCCTCCCGGTTTTGCTAAACTATTGTTTCTGTTGGGTTGTGTGGATTCTTGGTTTGGTACTAGTGCATTTCCTGGGAAAGGGTTGAGAATGGGTCCCCGACTCACTAGGCCAGCTGAGGGTACACTAGCCTATGACCTTGTGCTTCAGCGGGAGGGACAGCAGGGCGTAAAAGGCTGGAGAAAGTTAATGAAGCTTGCCAATTTTTCTGGTAGTGGTGGCAGGCTTCAGCCAGAACAATGGAGAATCTTTTTAATTGAACAGAAGGGCTTGTTGGCTAATAGTAGTTTGTTTTCAGCAGTGGAAGCTTGGCTTCGTGTTGCACGAGGTCTAATGGATGAGGGGTGGGTGGAACAGGAATTGCAGACTAAGGAGGGGCTGATGTATGTATACCACAAAGGTAAAATCCTGCCCCCTCCCTATGAGGGCGACTCCAACTGGGCATGTAGGGAATGTGAGAGGTCCGGACTCCCACATCCTGACCACCCTGGGCTCTGCAACGAATGTAGTCGTAAGGCGGAGCCACTCCCCCAGAAGTCCCCCCCCTTGCAAACAGACCCACCTTCTGTCTTGCAACCCCCCCACCCACACCGATTTGTCCCTTATATCCAGTATTGAACGTAGATGGCAGCTACTACTGCCCACCGGCCTTTGTTCCGGTGATGCCTGCAGTATCGGACTCACTGGCTCAGCCATCCGCTGCCTCCGCTCAATATGCTCCAGTGCCAGGGCCTCTTCAATCTATCCCTCCCGCAGCACTACCACCCCCACCCCCCAGCCAAACCCCCAGCCTACCTTCCTATGACCTAGCAGGTTCTGAATGGGAAGGTGAGGATGAGAGGTGGAACTCGGGGCCTGCCCGTATGCTGCCTGACGCTCCTCTCAGGTATGTCTCCTTTTCCCCTCGCAAGCCTCCACCCTAGTAGTTTCTCTCCCCGACCCAGAATTACACCCCATGCCATTTTATAGGAGAATTGCACAGATCCAAAAGACATACTCATCGGCATGGAAGGATCTAGCTAGCTTGTGTGAAATTAAAGCAGGGGATGCATACTGGCCCTTAAAGTGGAGTTCCACCCATTTTTTTATGTTTGTCTGTGCTGCATGCTCTAATCTCATAGTGTTCAGAATGGACAATTTTTATTTAATTTGTTGCTTGTAAATACCTTTATTTTGTAGTCCTTTATTACTTCCTCCTCCTTATTTGCCTAGGCTATTTGCAAGGGTTTCTGGGATAGGCATCATGTTTCCCAGTAGTCCTTGCAAACCTGACTGAAACCTATTACATTGCTTGTGCACTGAGCATGTGCGAGATATGCAAAGCTGAAATCCAGGAAGTCATACAGTCTGGCTTCATGATGCCCACACTTAAGATGGCCACGGTCTATTTCTAGATTATAAACTATCTAAATGCTGTAACAACCTAACAAAACGGACCTTAGTTTACAGACTAACTTTACTAGAATACATTAAGCTTGTGTATTACAGGGGTATTTATATTTAAAAAGGGAAATTTTTGGGTGGAACTCCCCTTTAATGGAGCAATGTTTTAATACTGCCCGGTTAGACAACGACGTCTCATATAACTCAGGGGTTGTGTTTTGTGAACAGCTACAGGACTGGGCTAGGGGTAAATTAGCAGATCAGGCCACTAGCATTCAGGATGTGACACAAGACCCGACAGAATCAGTGGAAAAGTTTTACATGAGACTCACTCAGGTCTTTACTGATGTAGGATTTTCTATACATACCAAAGCTCATTATAAGATGCTGTCAAGTGCTTTCGTCGCAGGTTTGAAAGACCCGATACGGAAGGGACTGATGGTGGCCCGTCCAGAGTATAGGACTTTATCCTTAGACGCCTTATTGCCTGTTGCAAGAGGTCTGGAAGTACAGCAATCACTCCCAGAAGTGACGCCCCTGATGACTGTAGCTCCCGCCCAACCACTACCTGTACCTCCCGCCCAACCACTACCTGTGGCTCCCGACCCCCCACTGGCTGTGGTTCCCAGCCTGTCTCGGAGACCTATGATTACTTGCTTTAATTGTGGGGTTCATGGTCACTACCAGAGGGACTGTAGGGCCCCCAGACGGTTTAGCCGTAACCCCCCCAGTATGACCGTGGGTATGATCGGAACCAGTCTGACCATAGATATGATCGGAACCAGGACTCCAGGAATGATCAGTACCAGGACTCTAGGTATGATCAGTACCAGGACTCTAGGTATGATCAGTACCATGACTCCAGGTATGATCAGTACCCGGACTCCAGGTATGATCAATACCCTGACCACAGGTATGACCAGCGTCCAAATGCCAGGGCTTTCCCTCCTCCTCCCCGAGGGGAGCGACCACAACCCATCGCATAGGAAAACGGCAACCCTGTGTCTTCTGCCTCCTCCCCTTCCCTTCCGATAATGGCTGCCACAACCCGGTCAGGGGCAGGTCCTATAGCAAATATTCTGATTCCTATAGAGGGCCGCCCCACCAACTTTATTGTGGACACAGGTGCTTGTCGTAGTCTCATTCGGGAGGCAGATATCCCTGACCCCTCCTACATATCCTCTATAGATGTGTCCTGTGTGGGTGTGGACGGTCAGTCTCAGTCCAGCCCTCTCACGAGACCTCTACAGGTGGGTACTACCCCCGCATTGTTGGCAAGATTCGTGGTTTCGAACACCTGTCCCCTCAATCTCTTGGGGGCGGATGTTCTTTCCCGGCTTCAGGCCTCCATTTTGTATAATGCTGACGGGTCCATCTCCGTGTCCACTGCCCTGAGTGAGGGTGACACGTCAGCATTATGTTCCCTCCCCATCCTGATGTCCCTGCAGGTCTCGCCAGAAGCTATCCCTGACCATTTCCTTGATCAAATACCTTCCTGCCTCTGGTCCACTGGCCCAGAGGATGTAGGTAGGTTGTCAGTTCCCCCGGTGGTAGTCCTTCTCAAACCAGGAGCTGTTCTTCCCAGAAGGGCACAATACCCCCTCAAGTCCAGACTCAGGCAATTTCTGAGCAAATTTAAGTTTTGTTGGGGAATGGTGCCCTGATACCCTGTACTTCCCCTTGCAATACCCCATTGTTTCCTATTAAAAAGAAGACCCCCAAGGGTCACCCGGATAAGTTTCGGTTAGTACAGGATCTTAGAGCAGTGAACGAGGCCACCGTTTTGGAGACACCACTTGTCCCCAATCCGCACACTCTTCTGTCAGGGGTTCCCCCATCTGCAAAGATTTTCACAGTCATTGATTTAGCAAATGCCTTCTTTAGTGTCCCATTGGACCCCTCCTGCCAGTACTTGTTTGCCTTCACGCATGCTTCTAAACAGTATACCTGGGGTGTTCTACAGCAAGGCGCGCAGAACTCACCCAACCAGTTCACCAAGGCCATGTCCCTCATCCTTTCCAACTGGCCTAACCCCCACCCGGACCTGGTTGTGGTTCTCCAATATGTGGATGACTTGCTCGTCTGTGCCCCCTCTCAGGAAACAGCGGAACAATCTTCTGTCAGCCTTCTGGTGTACCTGGCTCAACAAGGATGCAAGGCCTCGAAAGAGAAATTACAGTGGTGCTCTCCCCGTGTTGTTTTCTTGGGACATTGCATATCTCATGGCGCGAAGCACATTATGCAACAGCGCGTTGAAGCCATCCAAGCCCTTTCGCCCCCCAGTAGCGCTAAGGCCCTACATGCTTTTTTGGGACTGATCTCTTATTGCAGAGCCTGGATACCTGTGGCTTCCCTTCTCATGCAGCCACTATATGACAACCTGCCATGTGTCCCCTTTGCGCTGTCCGAAGAAGCCCTTACTAACTTTTACCTTTTGAAAAAGGCGATCAGCACTGCTCCTGCACTCGGTCTCCCTGACTATGGAAAGCCCTTTCGTTTGTTTATTTCTGAGACCCAAGGACACGCTTCAGGGGTGCTAACACAAAGTTATGGACTCCGTAACCGCCCCATTGGCTACTATTCTGCCCGCCTGGACTCTGTTGCTAGAGGAGGCCCATCTTGTCTCCGAGCTGTTTTTGCTGCCCAGGCCCTATTGGACAAAACTTCAGATATTGTTCTGGGTTATCCCCTACAGCTGCTTGCCCCTCACGATATCTCTGCCATCTTGAATCAAGTGCAGCCCAAGCATATTTCCTCTGCCCGTCACCTCCGGTTGCAATGCTCTCTTCTCCTGCCTGACAATGTCACACTGCTTCGATGCCAGCAGCTGAACCCCGCTACCCTTCTTCCTCTTGTCCAGGGGGGAAATCGTGATATGTCTCTGGACGAACAGGAAGAAGAGAACACAGACTTACATGCCCCTACCTTGGATGAATATGAACATGATTGCTTTGAACTCATGAAGGCGGAAACCACCCATCTACCTTATGTCCTGGATTCACCGATCCCAGATCCTCAACTCACCTTGTATGTTGATGGTTCCAGATTTGCAGATTCATTTGGCAATTACCATACAGGATATGCGGTTACCACAGAGACTATAGTTATGAAAGCCGCCTCGCTCCCAGCATCCATGTCTGCTCAAGACATGGATGCCCTTACAGTAGCCTGCCAGATTGCAGAAGGACGAACAGCAAACATCTATACTGATTCGCGGTACGCACTGGGCGTTGCCCAAGACTTTGGAGTTATATGGAAGACTCGCGGCTTCTTGACTACAGCCGGTACCCCAGTGAAGCATGGAAGGGCAATAGATGCACTCCTGACAGCACTCCAACTCCCTGAACAAGTAGCAATACTCAAGGTTAAAGCCCATGGAAAGAGAACCACACCAGAAGCAAGAGGAAACTACCTTGCCGATGAAACAGCAAAACAAGCAGCCATGACCCCTCTAGAGGCTCAAACCACAGACTTTGTGGGGATACACCATCCACAACCAGAAGCGGTACACACAGACCTACTTAAAAAGACTCAAACAGACGCTGCAGACCAAGAGAAAACTATGTGGAATAAGATGGGAGCAGTACGGATGAATGACCTTTGGACTGTAGGAACCCGCCCATGTCTCCCCAGAGCTTTGTACCCAGCTGTGGTACAGTGGGCCCATGGGCCAACCCATCTCTCAAAGACTTTGATGAACTCACTCATAAACAAACACTATATAGCTCCAGGAATCACTACTTTAACTAACCAGTACTGCAAGTCCTGCCACACCTGCCTAGCATGCAATCCTGGAAGGCTCCAGTTGCTTTGAACTCATGAAGGCGGAAACCAACCATTTTCTCCAGAAAACCCCCCCGAAACATTCAGTTAGACCACTCTACTCCTTCCAGAGGATACAGATCGACCACATACAAATGCCAAAGAGTGGTAGATTTGAGTATGCCCTGGTAGTTGTAGACATGTTCTCAGGATGGCCTGAGGCTTATCCAGTTGCAAATCAGACAGCGAAAACCACAGCTAAAAAGTTACTTTTGGAGGTGGTTTGCAGATTTGGGGTACCCGAGGTGATAGAAAGTGATCAAGGTCCTGCGTTCACTGCTACTATTACAAAAGAAATATGGAAGGCCCTAGGTACCACATTAGCATTTCACACACCTTATCATCCTCAGAGTAGTGGGAAGGTGGAAAGAATGAACCAGACACTTAAAACCCGAATGTTGAAAATGGCCAAAGACACAGGTCTGTCCTGGCCAGAAAGTTTGCCAATAGCTTTATTCAGTGTACGGTACTCCCCGAGAGGGAAGCATTCTTTGTCCCCTTTTGAAATCTTGTTTGGTACAGCTCCCAGGTTAGGTTGTTATTACCCACAACAGTTGCAATTACAGTCTGATACGTTGGTAGATTATGTAACGGCTCTTGCCAAAGAATTAACTAATATCCATGCACAAGTATATTCTTCCATTCCAGATCCTGATTTAGATACCGGTACTCACAGCATACTTCCTGGTGATTGGGTGATGGTTAAGAAGTTCATCTGAAAACATTCTCTAGAGCAGGGGTCTCCAAACTACCTAAACAAAGGGCCGGTTTAATGTCCTTCAGACATTAGGGGGGCCAGACTGTGGCCATCCCGAGTACAAAATGTCCCAGCATCAGTGGGAGTAAGCAAACCCCCATCATTGGTGTCAGTGGGAGGAATTGTACCCCTTCATTAGTGTCATTGGGCCCTTTTGTTGGTGCCATTGGGAGGAATTGTGCCCCATCAGTGGGTCCCATTGTGGGTGTCATTGGAAAAAAAATTGCCTCATCATTGGTGTCATTGGACACAATTGTTGGTGTCATTGGTAGGAACTGTGCCCCATGGTTGGTGTCATTGGACACAATTGTTGGCGTCATTGGGAGATACTGTACCCCATTGTTGGTGTTATTGGGAGGAATTGTGCCCTTCATTGTTGTTAGTGAATAAAATAGCACCCCAAGGGCCAGTTAAAAGCAAGCAAAGGGCCACATCTGGCCCCCGGGCCACAGTTTGGAGACCCCTGCTCTAGAGCCAAGATATGATGGTCCATTCCAAGTGTTGCTGACAACTGCTACTTCAGTAAAGTTGGCCGGAAAGAACACCTGGATACACGCATCTCATTGCAAAAAGGCTCCAGTTCCTGAGGATTGTGACCCACCCGCATCAGAATGAAGTTATATATCCTTCTTTTTACAGTGACAATTGTGTATACACAGGAGGTGGCTATTAGAAAAACAGAACAGATAGTGCAATTCTGGTATAATTCATCAGACACACGTGTGGCTACCTTTATATTTGATTACTGTGATTTATATCCTCCAAATGTGTGGGATTGGTGTAATGTGTACCGACGGCTGTTTGTTGCCCGTGGAAACATATATCTATGTGATGAAACTGAGGATTGTGACAATTGGGAATCTGTGGGTTGGAATACAGGTGATGAATGGGGGAAAAAGACCACAGAGTGCCCTAAACAAGAAAGACAAACATGGGGAGCCATTACTTGATAGACTGACCTTAACAAAAACTGGTATATGGTCCGGTAGTGAGGTGGAACATAGTACACAACTTACCCTAACCATAATCCCAGTCCTGGGGATGCAGGCACATATAATATGGGGTTACGGTATAGTGAAGAGGAGAGGATACCAAATGTAGGGGAGAAGGGACCACTCATACCTTTCCAAATTAAAGACATGTGTAATTCACCTGAATGGCAGGCCTTACAAGCATCAAGTGATCCCCCTGAGGCACATGTACATAAAACCACCCTAGGAGATATAGTGGCCATAGCAGATCCAACATTCGAAGACACAATGGCAGCTGAGACTGGTTTCTCGGATGTCAACTTGTGGCTCGAATGGATGAGGTATAGTGCATGGAAGCATAACAGATCTTACTGTTACGTGTGTAGTGGAGCTAAACCCCATTTGGGAACAGTACCATTAAACATACCTCCTACTCAAGAGGAGTGTTTTCTGAGCCTGTTTACCAACACCACTACTGATCACTCCCAGTGTGAAACATGGAAAAGGGAATACCCAATAATAACAAAGACAGCAAGGCCTGGGGAAGGTATCACTATATATCCCGGTAATTATACATGTTATGGGAAATACCAGGGAGCAGGGAGGTTCTTAGGTAACTTCTCTGAGGGATACTGTGCTTCATACAGTAGTGTATCTGCAGATTTAGTTCAAAATCAAATACAATCTTTGGGAGATGTGTATTGGATCTATGGTGACATGAAGATTAGGACTAAATTATCTGACAGATGGACAGGGGAATGTGCACTTGCTAAAGTCATAATGCCCTTGCACATCTTTTCTGTAGAGGACCTAGTAACACAAGGGGAGCACTCCAATAGAGAGCGTAGAAGTGCCCCAGCAGGTAGTTTTGACCCTCATGTATATATAGATGCCATAGGGGTTCCAAGGGGGGTCCCGGATGAGTTTAAAGCTAGAGATCAAGTAGCTGCCGGTTTTGAGTCCCTGATTCCCATAATCACCATAAATAAGAATGTAGATTGGATTAATTATATTTACTATAATCAACAGAGGTTTGTTAACTACACCAGGGATGCACTCCAGGGAATAGCTGAACAACTAGAGGCCACTTCACGGATGACTTTCCAAAATCGCATGGCCCTAGACATGATATTAGCTGAAAAGGGGGGTGTATGTAAAATCTTACCTGGTACAAGTACATGTTGTACATACATTCCGGACAATACAGGTCCGAATGGCAAGGTAACATTGGCCATTAAGAAATTAGAGGAACTCTCCAAAGAGTTAAAAAGAAATTTTGGGCTGACAGATCCCTGGGACCAGTATTTTGGGTGGATGAAAGGGTGGCAACGCATTTGTACTCAAATAGGTATAGCAATTTTGTTTTTGGTTATATTGGTTGTGGTGATGTTTTATTGTATTCTGAACTGTATAAAGAAGCTGTTAGGGAAAGCAGCTGAAGAGGTAACTCCTACTTTTTTAAATTTGGGTGAAATAGGAGATTTTCATTGAAGGAAGTAGAAGAGGGACCATATGCGCTGTTACCGTCCTTGCCTGTTGAGACCGCTTACAACATTCTCAAGTAAGATAAAGGACAAAGAGAATGTAGGGACGTTACTTCTCAAATAGACCTTATAGGGGGGATTGTGATAGATTTCTGTAATAATGCCTATTTGATAAGCTGAGCTAATTTTTTTATTAGAACTATTAATAATGTTTAGTATTATTTTTCATATATTCTTTTTGATACCTTTTTATATATAAATATATATGCATGAATGAAATCATATTAGTACCTATTTTCCTTGATGATATATATAAGATATGTTTAATGCAAGGAATTGTGTTCAAATAGTATTTTCTTCTTGTCTGCTACCTCACATCAAAGGAATCCTTATTCTGGACTGTTTTATACCCTTATAAGGCAACATGCCTCCTTCCTGCGTATGAATATCTAAAAAGACTTTTCCCTGGACTATTTCCAACAAAGGACTGCCTTTTCCCTGCCCCTTTTCCTGGACAAGCCCCTCTCCAGCCCATCTCATTATAGCCCTTGCAGTTTTCATCAGGAGACCACTATTATTTATAGTTGAACAAAGCCTTTGCCATGTGCCTAGCAGGATGGGAGGGTAAATGGGTGGGGTCCAGGGTGATTGGGAGGGATTGATGGGCGTGTACTTAATGTGAACCAATGAAAATGTATGTATCTGTGATGTCATGAGGAATATTAAAGCCAAGGCATGATCGAGGAGCTCAGTCTGCTTTGTGCTGCAGCTCCAGTCCACCAGAAGCTGTGTCTGTGTGTGTGTGTGTGTGTGTGTGTGTGTGTGTGTGTTTGTTTGTTTCTGCTTATCTCAACAGATTATACCAGTGGGTCCCTGCAAGTCTTTCCTGTACTGAGACAGGAACTTAATCTTTATCAGTTCGGGTACACCTGAGTGCCAATTTGGTCCCATGCCCTCCTCCGAATAGTTTGCAGCTTATAGGACAGATCCCTTGTGTCATAAAGACAGGGGTGCTGCTTTACCATCCTGATGAATTTTTCCGGGTCCAGGAGAGCAACAGTTTCGTCCATTTCAGCCTCCATGTTGCAAAACTCCTATGTGTTTTTATAATGTAAAATTGTGATTTTTGGACTTCCTGTGTGATATTATGTACTTTTTATGTCATTTCCTGTATTTCACTTGAGCGGCATAGGCGTCAAAATGCTCGTACAAACGCTTGTTGTCGTGCTATACGCGCAAATCGGGCGTTTTCCATTGCTTTCTATGGAAAAAAAAACACTCAAATACGCCCAAATTGCGCGATTCACGCGTCAAAAAAGGGTCCGGAACTTTTTTGAGCTACAGGCGATGGACGTCAGGCGCATCAGCGTGCAGATGTGAACCATCTCCATAGGCTTTAATGTATTTTTGTCCCTCTAGCGTTTCTGAGCGTCGCGCTACAGGCGACAAAACGTCTAGGTGTGAATGGAGTGTAAGGCCCCATACACACGATAGAATTCATCCGCTGAAATTTATCCACGGATCGGTTTCAGCGGATCGGCGGATTTATCTGTTGGTCCGCTGGAACGTACACACTAGAGCCAAAAAATCCCCGCGAACCAGAACGTATGCAACGTAAACCATGTAAGACGTCACTATAAAGGGGAAGACCAAAGTCAACGGCGCCGCCCTCTGTTCCGCTTTTGCTAGTTCCGTGTTACCGCGTGCTAGTGAAGGTTTGGTTAGAGCCGATTCGTGCTTTTCAGTCTCCGCGTTTTGACAGTAGATATTCTCTGGTTCAGTGCGTTTGCTTGCGGGTTCGCAGTTGGCATTCGGGCACAGGCTTTCAGCACGTTTCTGCGTACTGTGCGCTCGTATCTGTTTGTCGTGCGTTCTTAGCAGGTTGTGCTGGATTTGGGGGTGCTTTCTGTTGGAGTGTATTCTTGACTGACCAGCCGGCCGGTTTGAAGCCATGATGGAGCAGCAGCGTCGATTCTCGCGAATTGGTGCTGGTTATGGGATTGCTTATGGCCATGTCCAGCGAACCAGTTGTTTGGCCAGGAACAGTGGGAGGAGGCGTTTCTGGGCCAAGAATTGGATGCGCCAGCGTGACCAGTTTTCTCATATGCCTCTGCTTAGGGAACTCCAGGAGAATAATCCTAATGACTTTAGGAATTTTCTCCGCATGACGGACCCCGTATTCAACCGTCTGCTTGATCTTCTGTCCCCCTATATCACGAGGCAGGACACTGTGATGCACCAAGCCATCATGGCCGAGCAGAGGCTTATTGCCACGTTGCGGTACCTGGCGACTGGGAGGAGCCTGCAGGACCTCAAGTTCTCGACAGGCATCTCTCCCCAGTCGCTTGGGGTCATCATACCGGAGACGTGTACTGCCATCATCAGAGTTCTGAAGGAGGAGTATATTAAGGTAAGTTCCCTCATTTTAACCTCACAATGTTGTTTTTAAAATGTGTGAGAAAGTCAAAAAAAATTTCTTCCCTAATAACCATGAGATTGTAATCTGCTGTGTGTTGGATGTTCCCTTTTCTCCCCATGCATGTTGTTAACCTTTACATGTTTATTTTGGGCCTACCTGCATATTTTGTCCTTACCCACCATAAACCTGTCCAGCATGCTTTCCTAGGCCCAAACCCACCTAGCCAATTTTTTGGTGATTTTTTTTGGCTAATCCATTGTAGCTCTGCCCCCCCCCCTCCTCCCCCCCAAAAATTGTTTATTGCTCTATCATCAGAGGGATGTGGAGTCTGATAATTAAGTGGGCCTATATTTTTTTTTTTAAATACTCACTTCACAATGCTTGTAGTAAATGTGAATCCTGTTGTTGATGTTGCACAATGATGGTTTTTGTATTTTGTTTGCAATGTTTATGTGCCAAAGTACTAAATCTCTTTATTTGTTTGTCCCCACAGCTACCCTCCACACCACAGGAATGGCAGTCTGTGGCTTCCCAATTTGCCCAGCGGTGGGATTTCCCGAACTGCGGTGGAGCAATAGATGGGAAGCATGTCCGCATAGTGCCCCCACCCCACTCGGGGTCCTACTATTATAACTACAAGGGTTATCATAGTATTGTGTTGATGGCGGTGGTGTCGGCACAGTATGAGTTTCTATATGTGGACGTGGGGAAGAACGGCCGGCTGTCAGATGGGGGAGTGTTCTCACGGACTGAATTCTACGATCGTCTACAAACTTGTGGTCTGGCATTGTCACCAGATGAAGATAATGTGGAAGGACTTCCGTTTGTGTTCCTAGCGGACGAAGCTTTCGGGCTTGGACCTCACCTAATGCGGCCTTTTCCCCAGAGGACCCTCACCTCAGAGAGGAAGGGTGTTCAATTATCGGTTGGCCAGGGCTCGGAGGGTAGTCGAGAATGCCTTTGGGATTCTCTCCAACCGGTTCCGCCTTTTCCTGACAGCGATACATCTGGCGGAATATAAATTGAACACCATTGTATTTGCCTGCTGCATTTTGCACAACTTTTTACGCAGGCACTCCCAGACGTACCTACCCGACAGCGTTTCTGAGGCAAGACTACTCTCAGATCCTCTCCCTGGGCTGGACACTGGTCGCGCTGGCTTTGCCACCCAATCAGCTCGTGAGGTACGCGACAAATATGTTGAGTACTTCATGGGTCGGGGGGCCATTGCTATGCCAGATCATATTTCTTTCTAATTCGGCCCCCAAAAGAAAGAAATATTCACAGAACTAATAAATAATTAGACCATTGGACTTTATACAGTTGTTTGTCATTACTGCTTTTTCTCTTTTTATCTGTCTTCCTGGTTCTCACCAAAAATAGTGCACTTCTAGTGCCAAATGTATGGTTCAGGTTTTAGTAAATAAACACAATTGCACATTATTCACTCATCTCCAAACTGGGTATTCAGCATATAAAAGAATAGAGCCACTCATTTTTAGGATTTTTGAAAAGCTTTTTTTATTTGCAGCTTTTTCATTTTCCTTGATTTTTCAGAAGATTTTTAGTAATAAACATGCCAACATTTTTAGTTTGCAAGGCTCTTAATTTTTTTTTTTTGTGTTTTTTCTAATTTTTTTTTTTTTGTCCAAACAATTTTTTTTTTATTTTTTGGTGTTCACAAACAATGTAGTACAATTGTACCATTTTTCACACAAATATTCTATTTACCAAGTGTAAACTTAACCAAATGTTTATTTTGTCTTATTTTTTTTCTTTATTTTTTCCCAAAATATGTTTGAGATTTTTGATCTCTTTATTTTTTTTCACATTTTTTGGGTAATTATTATCAAAAATATTGCTAACATTTTTGGAATATATTTGTTAACCAAATTTTTTTTTTTTTAGATATTTTTTTACAAAAATTAATAAAATTTTGAATAATTATTTATTAATTTTTTCTTTTTCCAAAAATAAAGATTGTTAACATTTTTTGGATAGATTTGTTACCCAATTTTTTATTTTTTAAAGATTTTTTTTTAAAAAAAATGTTTTTTAATTTTTTGGGATTTTTCAGGCTTGTTGATTGTAAGCCATTTTTTGGCTTGAAAAAATATAACATGTCCAAAAAATTTAAAAGACAAATGTGTCACTTTTACATTCACAATAACAGTCATGGTGTGATTTCACACCTGAACACGCCAAAATTTGAAGATGCACACATTCAGTGCAATTCGCCAAATGTCAGTTCTACAACATAGAAACACAGACAAAGGGCGACATGTGCTATCTGCCATCATGGGTGATCAATGTCTGTGTTTTGTGGGAGCAAACCCTTCCTCGAAAACTAATTGAGAATCGAGGAGGGGGTTGTACCCACAAAGCACAGATATTCAATATTCTGTGATGGCAGATAGCACATGTTGACACACTGTGTGTGCATCTTCAAATTTTGGCGTGTTGCTGAGTCAAAAATTAAAACAGGTTGGGGGATGGGCAGGGGTGTTCAGTCTTTGACACGGCCCATCATGTCAATGATGTTTTTATAGTTTTGTTCTAAAAGCAGCATTCTTTGCCGCATAGTGTCCAGCTCGGTGCAGCACTCCACAATTACATTTCTCACATTCTGTTCCATGAGAACCATCTGTTGCCGCATATTCTCCATTTCACTGCTGCACTCCATCACTTGCTGGATAATTATTCCCGCACTTGCGCGAGAAAAATGCCTAACAGCATCTTCATCCCCTACAAAATGAATCAAAAATATAAAATTAACAATTTTACCGGGCTATCTACATCTAGGGTTGCCACCTCATCCCTTTAAACCAGAACACATATTAATTACACAGGTTCTGTGGCTGATTAAAAGGTGGTAATTTAACTCACCTGGTGCCATATCTGCATTACATTAGTCACAGAACATGTGTAATCCATATGTGTTCGGGATTAAAGGGATGAGGTGGCAACCCTATCTACATCTGTTTTGCCCTATAAAGCTGGGGTGACACTGACCTGATGTTGTGCGAATTTCCTCCTCCTCCACCACTTCTCCATCTTCAATAACTCCTCCTTCTTGAACCACTTCCCCCTTATCCTCCACGACTCCTCCTTCTTCTTCTTCCACCAATCCACCATCTTCAAATTCACCAAAATCATCTTCTTCAATTTCATCTTCATCCTCCACAACTACCAAATTTAAAATTACTCCATCCTCCTCTCTTCCTTCCTCCTCTCTTCCTTCCTCCTCCTCCTCCACATCCTCCTCTCTTCCTTCCTCCTCTCTTCCTTCCACCTCCTCCTCCACATCCTCATCTCTTCCTTCCTCCTCCTCCTCCTCCACATCCTCCTCCTCCACATCCTCCTGTCTTCCTTCCTCCTCCTCCACATGGCCAGATGGCAGATTCCGGGCGTGTCTGGCCCTCTCTGCCTCCTCGAAATGCTGGTGTCTTCTTTCCCCTATAAATAACACAAAAACAAAAGGTATACTCATCAGCACACAGATATTGTAGAGCAGAAATCGCACACATTGCATAGAAGTTTAGAGGCTTTACTTCTTTTTTTTTTTGGTGTCTTATCACCCCAAACCTACATTTTTGGATGACTAGGCCAAGCTCTGATTCAGTCCCTTTTTAGCGAAGTGACACACAAGGATGTCCCCCCCTTAAAATTTGTAGCTGAGACCATACAAATTTTAATGTAATATTTTGGGGGAGACACAGGTGCTCTGGATTACAGATATGAAAACACCTGCTTAGTAGCACTGTTTGCATTTCCCATTCTAGGATTCAAATTTTAGAAAAATATATTTTTACACAATGTTTACAAACAATGTTTTTGGCCAGAGAGGCATGTCCAGGTGTGTTGTTCCTGGGCCAACATCGTATTTGTGAGAAGCAATCTGATGTGAATGAGGTTTCCTATTAACACTCGTTGGCCAAGCAAATGATATTTTTTAACAAAATACTATTTCAACATGTGTTCAGAAGTACAACCAGGCCAAGGATACAGATGTAGAAATGTACCTGACCAAACATTAAACTAATAAAATTGTCCCCCCCCCCCCACAAACAAAAAAAGAACTTACTTTTTTTGAGGATTTTTTTATTTTCTTCAATTGATGTGGCTCACGGAGTTTCAAGTCGGACCACCGCTTCCGTAGCTGCTCCTTGGACCTGGTGATCCCAAACATCCTCTGCATTTTCCTTCTCCATAATTTTCCCCTTCCTGCGGTTTGGGGTCTTGTATGGCCCATATTGCCCATCATAGTCCTTCCTCCGCATTATTTCTACCAGCTCCACCATTTCGTCGAAAGACATATTAGTGGCCTTATATCGTTTTGGCCGGGATCGCGACGTTCCTGCCTCTGTCACTTCACTTGCGGCCTGAGAGCTCCGTGCACGCTTGTGTGACATCGCCATCTTTCCTTCCCACCGAGATTAGGGGCGTGGAAAACAGGAAATGTCCCATCATGGGCGGGGACGAGGGCGGTGGTTCATGCATACGCGGAGTGTAGAGAATGAATAAGACGTGATTACGTAGGTTACGCAGAGATTATTCGCCCGTTTCACAGAAGTAACATAGTTCACGCCATATTTTTTGAGTTAACATTGATTAGGGGGCATGGCAATGGTGACGAAAGGCGGTGTGTCACGCACATGCGGAGTCTATTAAAGGGAACCTACGTGATTACGTAGCTTACGCGGAGATTATTAGAACATTTGACAGAAGTTACACAGTTAACGTCATATTTTTTGAGTTAACATTGATTAGGGGGCATGGCAATGGTGACGAAGGCAGTGTGTCACGCACATGCGGAGTCTATTAAAGGGAACCTACGTGATTACGTAGCTTACGCGGAGATTATTAGAACATTTGACAGAAGTTACACAGTTAACGCCATATTTTTTGAGTTAACATTGATTAGGGGGCATGGCAAAGGTCACGAAGGCGGTGTGTCACGCTAACGCGGAGTGTATAAAAGGGAACCGACGTGATTACGTAGGTTACGCAGAGATTATTTCATCGAGCTTCACGAGGAGCTAGAGATAATAAGGTAAGAAATTACAACATGGGATCAGCAGAGGCCTAGAAACTTGAGAGCCATGGGATTGGGGTTTTGTCTGTTGTTTGCGCCCTTTTAACGCTACTTATGTTTCTTGTGTCCCCAAAACAGTATTTACTTCTCACAATGCTTTCACACATCACTTAAATCTAAATGTGAAGAATGCTCTACCTAGTTGTACTTTTTGCCAGGTGTATTGTGATCATGCAAGTATTGTTCTGTGTTGGTTGGCCAGAGGTTATTAGGAAGTGTATTTATATGTCAGGAATGATGAGGGGCATGCTAGGTACACATGAAATAGTGCCTTGAGGAATGGTCAAAATAGTAAAAATTGTGGATGGTTCTAGATTACACGTATTTAGCAAACTTATTTCAAAAAGGGTCTGCATGTGAACTCATTTTTGGTCACAACAATGGGGCATAGCTGACCAGCATTTTAGCTGCAGGAGACACTGTGTTTGCATAGTACTTGATAAATCTGGGGCCACATATTAATACAATGTGAATGCTGTGCATTTTTTAATGCTTATTTATTTTTGTTTTAACAGTGTTTAAGCTTGAAAATTGCCCAAGCAAATTAAAATAAAACCATGGAACAGATCGTGGGTAAAGAAACGATTGGTCGCCTAATCGAAAAATTTAGGGAAATGCCCCTACTTTGGGATACAAAACATCCCCAGTATTTGAAGCGGGACCGACGAACGGCAGCACTTGATGAGATAGCTACATATATGCAGACATGGGTTCCCGGCTGCACAGGCGAGATGGTCAAGAAGAAAATGAACAACCTGAGGGCCGCATACCGAACCAAAAGAAGAGAACTACGGGAACAAAGATCAGAAGCAGCAGCAAGCAAGTCCACGGAGCCCAGTCTGTGGTACTACCAAGAGCTGGAGTTTTTGGGGGATCAAATGGAGGGCCGGCAATCAATGTCAAGCCTTCCTTCCAGCCGGCATCGCAGCAGACCTTCCACGGATCACCACAGCCAGGAGGAGTACGGTGAGGGGCTGCTGGCAGGCATCAAAATCTGCGACTCTCCACTTCTGATGAGGTAGAGTATTTTTCTAAATTTTTTTAGGCTGCTAATTATTGTTTGTTTATTGAGTTGATATTGTAATCCCAAAACAAAAAATGGCCTAGAAAAGTCATGGGCATAAAAATAGGGGTCATGGATGCCAAGTGCAGGGATCAGAAGGAGAGTCTATTCAAGTTTAAAGTAAGATAAAACAAACCAGTCTAGAGCATGAAAATGTGTTTGATTTGCTTGTGCCAAATTGTAAAACATGTCCCTTTTTTTGCCACAGGAAGAAGTGAGCAGCCATGAGATTTCGGCTACTGATGCGGAGATGCATGCCAGCCAGGAGGAAGGGGTCAGTGGCAGCCAGGAGGAGGAGGCCGGGCCCAGCACCAGTCATCAGGGCCCTCCCCCCGGGTCAGGCAAGCAGGCCTAATGAGGCGCAGGAGGCAAGTGGAGGATGAGAGCCTCGAGATGATACGGGAGGCTAGCGCCTTAATGAGGGCCCCCCTCAACCCCACTGAGGCCTACAGTGCCTACGTGACACACAAAATGTCACAAGCGGGGGAGGCCGATCAGAGGCGTGCCACGGACCTGTTTAACCAGGTCCTTTTATGGATGCACCAGGGCTGGCTGACCAATGACACTGAGCTGAGTGACCCGGCCCATCCTGCCCAACACCTGCTAACTCCTCCTGCTGCCACATCATCCCCACCTGCAAGGGGCCATGGACGGGTCCGTGGAAGATCTGCTGCAATGCAGGCTGCAAGGAGGGTTACAAGGAACAGGAGAAGATGATTCCCGGCCTTCCATTTGATCCCCCAAAAACTTTGGTCTTTTTGGACTACCACAGCCTGGGCTCCATTGGCTCACTTGCTGCTGCTCCTGGTTTTTGTTTTTGTGGTTGTTCTTTTTAGTTCTCGGTATGTGGTCCTCAAGGTTTGCCATTTTCTCCTTGACTATGTTGCCTGTGCAGTCTGGAACACAAGTCTGCATGTATGTTGCTATCTCATCAAGTGCTGCCGTTCTAGGTAATTTATTTTTGTTTATGGCCAAAATAAATGGTTATTTGATTTACTGAAATACCTTGTCTATTGTGTTTTAATACTGTGGTGATTAGGCATGAAACATTTTAGCAAATAATATGTGTCATTTAGAAAGGACACCAACTCCTTGGGGGGGGGGGGTACATTTGGCGTACCAACTTGGGAAAACAAAAAAGGAAAAACACACGCCAAAATAAAATGGTGACATAACTTGACAAAAAAAGAAAAAAAAATGTGCAAGAAAAAACAATGGTGACATAAATTGCACAACAAAAAAATACAAAAAAAAAATGTGCAAGAAAAAACAATGGTGACATAAATTGCACAGCAAAAAAATACAAAAAAAATGCAAGAAAAAACAATGGTGACATAACTTGCACCAAAAAAAAAAAGAAAAAAAAATGCAAGAAAAAACAATGGTGACATAAATAGCACAAAAAAAAAGAAAAAAAAAGAAACAACATTAAATTAAAAACAAAAAAAAGAAACATAGACATGTGGAGGACTAAAAGAAAGTTCCAACATCTGGATAGATAGCATCAGCAAGAGAACAGGTTGATTCTAGCAAGAGAACGCCGAAAAAACAAGAGGCAATAAACGACACACTAGATATTTAAAAGGACGAATGTGCCATATCACAAACAAACGAGAGTTTTACCTGAACGAGTGCTCCCATCCCCTTATTTTGTCTGAGCATGCGCAGGGTTCTTATCCGCGGATATTGTGTACTAACCAACGGATCTGTCCGTCGGATAGATTCGCAGCGGATAGATTTGTTTAGCATGTCAGCAAATATTCGATCTGCTGAAAAGCGAGTCGACGGATAAATATCCGCGGAAACAGATCCGCTGGAGTGTACACACCATAGGATCTATCCGCTGAACCCCATTCGCTGGGATTTTTCCGCGGATGGATTCTATCGTGTGTATGGGGCCTAAGACTGTTTTTCACACTGATGTGCTGCGGTTTACCCACACCGTGGGTGCAGCGTAGTGCACCTATGTCTATCCTGCGGGTTAGCTGAACTTTGCCATAGACTCCACCTGTGGCAAAAGCTGGGGCTATACAGGAAGCATCGGCTTCCTCTACCACCAGCTTCATTCACAACACTGATGCTGTGGTATGACGGGTTGGCAACCTGCAAACTGGGCTTGTCAAGCCGCCATTCCAGAGCAGGAGGTCGCTGGGCCAGATCAGAGGGCTCCGCGGGCCACATGTGGCCCCCGGGCCACTGGTTGGCCACTAGTGTTGAGCAGAATACGCCATATTCGATTTCGCGATATATCTCGAATATATAGTCGAATATTCGAGATATATTCGCTAAATTCGAATATTCGTGATATTTTATCGAAATGAAATGATTGCGATTTTTCGCTATTACGAATGCGAAAATAATTGCGAATTTTCGACAACTGCGGTATGAGCACTCTGATTGGCTCAGAATATTCTTGATATTTTTTCGAAATTTCGCAAAATGCGAATGCGATATTTATTGCGCAATTTTGACAAATGCTGTAGGAGCACTCTGATTGGCTCAGAATATTCGTGATATTTTATCGAAATTTCGCAAAATGCGAATGCGATATTTATTGCGCAATTTCGACAAATGCTGTAGGAGCACTCTGGCTCAGAATATTCGTTATATTTTATCGAAATTTCGCAATATTGCGAATGCGATAATTATTGCGGAATTTCCCCAAATGCTGTAGGAGCGCTCTGATTGGCTCATTCTGAAATCGAATATTCGAGATATTTTAGCGCAATTTCACAAAATGCGAATGCGAAATTGATTGCAGATATTTCGAAAACTGCTGTAGGAGCACTCTGAAATCGAATATTTGTGATATTTTAGCGAAAAAATATTGCGATTGCGATATATATTGCGAATTTTCGATCGCACATGCGCAATCGTGCGAACAACACGCGCCCAACACGCGACCATTTCCTGGACCCTTGCCAGTTTCCTACTTTATGATCGCATCGCAATAGCAGAATGGTCGGAAGCAATTTCACACTCTCTGAGGAAAAGATGCTGATTTGTGTAAGTATTTTGACCACTGTTATTTCATTATCTTTAACTGCATTTTAGTCTACCGTATTTTCCGGCGTATAAGACGACTTTCTGGATGCAAAAAAATGCATCCAAAGTCGGGGGTCGTCTTATACGCCGGGTACAGTCTAAGTACTCACTTTTTTCCCAAGCGCTGACAGTGTCCAATGCTGCGATCGCGATCGAGAATGATTTCAAAGCCGCGCCTTCACTGCAGAGTGTTCTGTGATAGGATGAACAAAAATCTTCCCAGCAGCGTCTCTGTTCTTTGATCCTCCTATCACAGATGCCTTCTCATCCTCGGACGAGATGAGAAGACGTCCGTGATAGGCGGGAAACATAACAGAGGCGCTGCTGGGAAGATTTTTGTTCATCCTATCACAGAACACTCTGCAGTGAAGGCGCGGCTTTGAAATCATTCACGATCGCGATCGCAGCATGGGACACTGTCAGCGCTGGGGAAAAAAAGTGAGTGTTATTGCACTGGGGGCGGCAACAAGTTCAGGCACAGTGGGGGCAAGTGATGGCAATGTGGGGGCATGTAATGGCACAATGGCAATGTGGGGGCATGTAATTGCACAGTGGCACAGTCTGGGCATGTAATGTAATGGCACAGTCTGGGCATGTAATGTAATGGCACAGTGAGTAATGTAATGGCACAGTCTGGGCATGTAATGTAATGGCACAGTGAGTAATGTAATGGCACAGTCTGGGCATGTAATGTAATGGCACAGTGAGGAATGTAATGTAATGGCACAGTGAGATTTGAAAAAGCCTGTTTCTGTCAGCGGTTCTGGCTCCCCCTCAGCTTCCAGAAAGACAGTAAGAAGGGGGTAGTCTTATACAGTGAGTATATCCCAAAATCAAAAATTTTCCTGGAAAATTAGGGGGTCGTCTTATACGCCGGGTCGTCTTATACGCCGGAAAATACGGTAGTTTAAAAGTTAGTATATAAGATCAGATATTAGTATTTCCCAAACAATGTGTCTCCTGTTGTTACAAAACTACAACTCCCAGCATGCCTGGACAGCTGCAGACACCCTGGTTGGTAAATGTGTATTTAGGCACTTTTCCTTGTTATTTAGCATAATGAAATTAACATTTTTTTGGACATAGGACGTATGCGAACGTCCTGACTTCAGGGTCCTCAAGGCCCAAGGACGTTCGAATACATATTGCCCTTTAGATGTTGCAGAACTACAACTTCCAGCATGCCTGGGAATGCTGGCACTTCTAGTATTGTAAGTTCTGCAGGCCCACATTTTTCAGACCTTTATGTACGGGTCTCTAAACTGTGGCACCCTAGATGCAGCAAAAGTAAAATTCTTAGCACGCACTGACAGACCGTGGCTGATGGGAGTAGTAGTTTTGCAACAGCTGGAGGTGGACTGGTCTTGAAACCCTGAGTTAGGTAACAAACTCGTAGTGTTTTGCAACCATTCTGCCTCCAGCTGTTTTTTTTTCTGTTGAAAAGCCTGTGGCGTGCAAAACACAACCCAAAAACTCCACCCGGTGCAGGGAAAAATGTGCACACACCTAAAGAGTGACATCACAAAAAACTGCGACGGGTGCATACGTCAGTGGTCCTCCGAAAAGGTCCCGTCTCTGATCCCCCGGGGCGTTAGGCTCCTGACAGGGAAAAGAGTTACTGTGGTCCATACAGCCGAAGCCATATGGACCCATCTTGGTCCAAGCAGCCGAAGCCACAAGGACCCAACATCCTTGGAGGGACTGCCGAAACAGAACCCTCCTCGGTGAGGCTCCCCTGAAGGGAGACCCCATGAGAGCCGGTAAACCTAACCAGAAGGCCGAGTCTACCAACTCCCAAGACTTTCAGAGACCGGCCCGAGGACCAGCACCCTACTCGCCACACATAAAGTACAAGCACCAAAACAAAAAGAGTGACAAACAAAACAGAACACGGGGAAAATAATAAAAGTGGGGAAAAGGAAGATGGGAGAGTGAGGAAAGTGACCAATGTGAAATAATTCTGCCTCCAGCTGTTGCAAAACTACAACTCCCTGCATGCAACTGGCTGCAATTACCCCCCCCTCTCCCCCAATGTGAATGTACAGGGTACATTCACATGGGCTGTGGCTTACAGTGTGCTTCTAGCTGAAGCAAATTTGGCGCTGCAGCTCAAACCCTCAGCGGGAAACTACTGTGAACCCCATGCCCCTCTGACTGTACCTTAAAAACACTACACCACACTAAATATAAATGAAAAAACATATACACATACCCCTACATAGCCACCCTCACCTCCACATTAAAAGAAAACATCTTGTACGGCACTGTTTCCTAAACGGAGCCTACAGCTGTTGCAAAACAACTCCCCGTTATTACCGGACAGCCATTAACTGTCCAGGCATGCTGGGAGTTAAAGTATAATTGTTGTACAGCTGGTGACGGTGAGCTACATGGTGTATCAGAGCATGCTGGTAGTTGTAGTTGTTAAATAACATCAACTCCATTATTTATTCAAAATTAATTCATCAAAAAGTCAAAAGAAACAAACATATTATTGTTCCTATATAAAGATAGGGATGAAAAAAAATAATCTATTGTACAGGCCCATTATCAGTGTCCAAAAATAATTATAGCGGTCAGATGAATAGCAACGCATATCTCCCCTATACGTGTATCCTGTGTTGTTAATCATATATACATAATTATGCAAATGATAATGGCTGCTATATTTATGCAAAAAAGGTGGCGACCGAAATGGCAGGATATAAAATCTGTCATGTTACCCCTGTCATTGATTAATAAGGCGAGAATGCTTCCAATTGTTGAATACCATACATTTACGTCATATATCCATAAGGCTTTAAACAAAAGTATTACAATATACTTTGTTCTTCATCTTGCAGAGGTTCCTAGAAAAGGGCTATGATCAGCTCCGCAGGCAGCCTGATAAAAAGGCCGTTGTCAGCGCCCTAATGGTGGAATTAGGCGGCCAACACGATCGCCTGGCGATCGTTAAAAAATGGTCCGATATGAAGAGGCGCCACATGGACCGTGTCAGGCATATCCGGGATAAATATCATCCAGGTAAGTTATTGGTGACAGTTATGTTTTTTTTTTTCCAAAGTGTATTTTGTGCGTGAACTCGAGAGAGGAGCCGGACTGCAGGAGTTGGGAGTAGGCAGGCCTCCCCCAGAGGCAATCTGCCACCTTTCTCCATGCCCCGGGTGGCAATGGCGGGTGTGAGGGGGTCCTCCCACACAGACCGTCCTACCTGCTCCGCTTCGAAGCCCAACGGGGCAGAGGGACTCCCTATAAGGGAGTGAGAGGATTTGCCCGCTCAACCAGCCCCGTCTCTTTTTAGAGACCGCGTGGTCAGAGTGCGTGCATGTTAACCCAATTTCGAGTGCGTGTGTAAGTCTGGTGGTTTTTGTGGGAGGGGGGTGGGCGTACTAAGCGCAGGCTTACCTCGCATAGCACTCCCACCGGGGGCCGGGCTGAGACCACCAAACTCAATTCACATGTAGCGGAATCCGAACCCCTAGCTGCAGAGGTGAATCGCTTGTCAGCGCAGTGGCAATCGCGTTGAGCCACCGCAGCTCCTTTGGTGACAGTTATGTAATGTCATATGTAATTAATGTAAGGGCAGATGTTGTTAACCCAGACGCCATGTTGTGGTAACATATATCACCACCAGCCAAGGTATTCATAGTACTGTTGAAAAAAGACATGGGACAGCAGACAGGAACACAGAAGTTATGTGGGAACATACATTTCCCATTGCTTTGCATGGGACTTTAAACAAAAAACACGACCATCACAAATGGGGGTAGTTAATGGATAAATTAACGATCCTATACTTTAAGTGGACGTATAAGTAACATGTGACCAAGTGTTATCGAAATATCTACAGCTGTTATGAAGTAACATGTATTTCCCATAGAGTTGAATGGGACTTTAAAGAAAAACCCCGACCATGGCAAATGGGGGAGGGTAAGGCTTAAATCACCTATCCTATGTTTGTGGCTGACATATAAGTAACCTGTGTGCCAAGTTTCATGTAAATATCTTTAGCCGTTTGGACGTGATGCTGGTACATACATACATACATACATACACAGACACGTTGAGTTTTATATATATAGATTCACACTCAATTCCTGTGTCAGGCGTGGGGTTTTCATAGTAATCCCGTGTGCTCCATCATCAGGCCCTTTTTTTAACATGAGATCGTCTGAACAAAACAAAGGAGACAAAAACAGCTCATTTTACCATGGTGGCAGCCCAGCTCACGCTCAGTCCCCTGTAGTGCCCACAAGACCCTTTAATATAACATTGTCCCATTGGTTAACTGTCTATATAAATTAATTTGTATTCATATACAATACAGCAGAGTACACAGAATTTGCATACGTCATTAGAAAACATTTTTATAATATATGAACATTGTGTTATTATAGGAGCTCCGCTACCAGCTGTACGCGCCAAGCGCAGAAGGCGCCAGGCCGATGAGGAGGAGGATGCGGCAGAGGAGGAGAGGGATGAGGAGGAGCAGCCAGGGCCCTCCAATTCGCCACCCAGAGCTCCTGTTGAGGAGCATCCCCCCCCCAACAAACTACTGGTGAGGAAGAGGATATCACGGGTCATGGAGAGGTCGAGGTCCAGGAAGAGCACGTTGTGATGAGCCTCGCTCAGGAAGGTAAATATGTGCACAATGATTAATAACATTTCAACAATAAAATGTAGATATAAAAATGGACAACATATAAAGCGCACCCGTCAGATTGCAGAACCATAATATGGTATTTATGATAGAAGTATACAGGTAGTGCAGAATTATTAGGCAAGTTGTATTTTTGAGGATTCATTTTATTATTGAACAACAACCATGTTCTCAATGAACCCCAAAAACTCATTAATATCAAAGCTGAATATTTTTGGAAGTAGTTTTTAGTTTGTTTTTAGTGTTAGCTATTTTAGGGGGATATCTGTGTGTGCAGGTGACTACTATTACTGTGCAGAATTATTAGGCAACTTAACAAAAAAAATATATACCCATTTCAATTATTTATTTTTAACAGTGAAACCAATATAACATCTCAACATTCACAAATATACATTTCTGACATTCAAAAACAAAACAAAAACAAATCAGTGACCAATATAGCCACCTTTCTTTGCAAGGACACTCAAAAGCCTGCCATCCATGGATTCTGTCAGTGTTTTGATCTGTTCACCATCAACATTGCGTGCAGCAGCAACCGCAGCCTCCCAGACACTGTTCAGAGAGGTGTACTGTTTTCCCTCCTTGTAAATCATTTGATGATGGACCACAGGTTCTCAATGGGGTTCAGATCAGGTGAACAAGGAGGCCATGTCATTAGTTTTTTTTCTTTAATACCCTTTCTTGCCAGCCACGCTGTGGAGTACTTTGACATGTGTGATGGAGCATTGTCCTGAAAATCATGTTTTTCTTGAAGGATGCAGACTTCTTCCTGTACCACTGCTTGAAGAAGGTGTCTTCCATAATCTGGCAGTAGGACTGGGAGTTGAGCTTGACTCCATCCTCAATCCGAAAAGGCCCCACAAGCTCATCTTTGATGATACCAGCCCAAACCAGTACTCCACCACCACCTTGCTGGCGTCTGAGTCAGACTGGAGCTCTCTGCCCTTTACCAATCCAGCCACGGGCTCTTCCATCTGGCCCATCAAGACTCGCTCTCATTTCAGCAGTCCATAAAACCTTAGAAAAATCATTCTTGAGATATTTATTGGCACAGTCTTGACGTTGCAGCTTGTGTGTCTTGTTCAGTGGTCGTCGTCTTTCAGCCTTTCTTACCTTGGCCATGTCTCTGGGTATTGCACACCTTGTGCTTTTGGGCACCCCAGTGATGTTGCAGCTCTGAAATATGGCCAATCTGGTGGCAAGTGGCATCTTGGCAGCTGCACGCTTGACTTTTCTCAGTTCATGGTCAGTTATTTTGCGCCTTGTTTTTTCCACACGCTTCTTTTGACCCTGTTGACTATTTTGAATGAAACGCTTGATTTTTCAAAGATCACGCTTCAGAAGATTTGCAATTTTAAGAGTGCTGCATCCCTCTGCTAGATATCTCTCTATTTTGGACTTTTCAGAGTCTCTCAAGTCCTTCTTTTGGCCCATTTTGCCAAAGGAAAGGAAGTAGACTAATAATTATGCACACCTGATATAGAGTGTTGATGTCATTAGACCACACACCTTCTCATTACAGAGATGTACATTACCTAATATGCCTAATTGGTAGTAGGTTTTCGAGCCTATACAGCTTGGAGTAAGACAACATGCATAAAGAGCATGATGTGGTCCAATTACTCATTTGCCTAATAATTCTGCACTCCCTGTATGTGTTAGACACACAACAAGTGTATATACATGATAATGATTGATTAATAAGCAAAAAAAATATTTTATGTATTTGTTAACGGTCTTTGTAATCAAATTGTTTTTTCTTATATCCTAACAGCTGTAAAAGAGATTATGCTGCGACAAGCAGCTATAACAAAAAGGCAAGAATTAATCATTGCTAACCAGAGAAAAATAGTCTATTTAGCCAAGCAAAACGAACAACTGGAGGAGCAACAAATGAGAGAAATGCGTGAGTTGGAAAAATTGCAGAAGCGCATGAGCCATTCAGTTTGATTTTTTTTTGTAATAAAAAGTGTTATTTTTTGGAAATGTTTCCTTTCTTTTTGAGATAGATTTTTAGGTTTTTCAAGACATCTAACTTCACATCTAACACATCAACAACAACACATCTAACTTCATAATAAGCAAAATCATTTTATACTATTATTTTATTTAACACAAACCTAGGATAAACTAAAGTACACAGACACAGTCACGACGAACACAAACTAAACTGTTGAAAAATGAACATAACATAAGCAACAATATATATATATATAGATATAGAGAGAGAGAGCAAGAAAGAGAGAGAGAGTGCAGATTTGCTCTTGCAGACAGGCTAATGGTTGCAGTATAAAGGCCGCAAACCAGGGTTTAACATAAAGTTCATTGTTTTAGTTACACTTGCTGTTACGATCCGGTCTGGTAGCTTGTAGCGGAGGCTGTTGGTGGATCCGCTGTGCCAGAGAGGTCATGAAGCATTACTCAGCATGGAGGCAGCAGCAGTAGTATTAAAATGTAATGTAACTAGAAAAGATACAATTTCAGGGTAAATTGTGCTGCGTGGTCTTGCCTCCACCAATACTACTGACTGGAGACGGTGCCCCTGGAGATGTAAATGTGATCCAACCGTGTGTGGATCCAGTTCGGTCCATTGCCCCATCAAAAACTGCTCCATCCAAAACTAGCCCATCAAAACTGCACCATCAAAACTAGTGCTGCGCATCTTCACCCGTCTCACGATTCGATGCGATTACGATTATCAAGTCCTCGATTCGATTCCGTGATGCATCACGATGCATAACGATTGCAGCGCAAGTGCGCATGGCTCTCCCCCCAAAATAATAAAGGAGATTATCAGAGACTGCAGACATAGTACAGGAGATGGTCAGAGACTGCAGACATAGTACAGGAGATGGTCAGAGACTGCAGACATAGTACAAGAGATGGTCAGAGACTGCAGACATAGTACAGGGGATGGTCAGAGACTGCAGACATAGTACAGGAGATGGTCAGAGACTGCGGACATAGTACAGGAGATGATCAGAGACTGGGGACATGCTACACGAGATAAGAGACTGCGTGCATGCTACAGGAGATGGTCAGAGACTGGGGACATGCTACACGAGATAAGAGACTGCGTGCATGCTACACAAGATGATCAGAGAATGCGGACATGCTACAGGAAATGGTCAGAGACTGCGGAAATTATACAGAAGATCAGTAGGTAAGTATGATTTTTATTTTTATTTTAATTTGAAAGAAGAAAATAAAACCCTTTAGTATCACTTTAACAAAGCCATTGAGTCTTTTGGCAGCAACTTGCATAGTAAACAGGTCAACATCACTGCACAAATAAAAAAAGGGAGACATTCCAATCATCAAGAAATATACTGCTTGCAGATCAGTAGATGGTTCCAGAGGGGAGAGATGATAGGGAAATCACAGCAAGAAATTAGACAGTAAAAGAGTTTGCCTTACACATTGGGGGCTGCACAAACAGTACACACACACAGAGGATAGCTGCAGCAGGAAGGGGGGGGATGCTGCCACCTCTCTACACTCACCCATATATCAAGCATGACAGGCTTATCTCTCACCTCCGGAACACTTCCATCCCCCCCTCCTCTCAGCTCGTTTGTAGTTTGCAGAGGCCAAATTTATGGCTCATCGCACGGATGTTACAACAGCTCCGTGCAGTCATGATCTGTATGCCTCTGTCTCAGCTCCTCGTGCGGCTCGGCACCGCCCATCGGGGAGATGTTGCAAAACTACAAGTCCAATGAGGCATTGCAAGAATGACAGTTACCAGCATGACTCCCACAGGCAGAGGCATGATGGTAACTGTAGTTTTACAACAGCTGGAGGGCCACCAGTTTGAGACCCTTGCTTAACAGAGGAAAGTTCCCTCAGCCTTGTGTGGGAGGAACCAACTCACCTCATAACTTTATGTGAGGTGTTATTAAACTCCTCAGCTTTTCCTAGGAAACCAATTTTTGGGTTTGCAGGCTCTCTGTAAACACAGCAGAAATTGAGGAATGTTTTTTGAATACTTGTCCTTCAAATTGTTCGATCTTAAAAACTATAAATCTCACAGTGAATATCTTTATAGTTTACGAATCACAAGACCCAGACCTACATTTTGATGTATAGTATGTCTCTGAAATAATAAAATTGAAGGCACAGTCAAAGTTTACAAATTCAACAGCAGATTTTAGTTTTATAAACTTTGACCTCCATTGAAATAATGGATGTCGTTGGTTGCAAACAAATTATCATATTGTGAAAACCGTTTGATCATTCGCTTAGCCGTAAACACGTGTGATGGCAGCAGGGAGAGCTGAACTTTTTGATATAAGATTTGTGTAGGTCGGCTTGAAAATGAGGGAGTGGTCGCAGTTTACAAATCATGTGCTGATTGTTCCGGTTTTCACATTCCACACTCTAGCTCTCCTCATTCACTCCTATGGGAAAATTTCACCCCAAAAATGACGATATTTCATGAATGATTAAGCGAAACGTTCCACAAAGTAATAGCACACCATTCTGCAACAATCCACACGTTTCGATATATTACTTGTCTATGTACAGGGAGTGCAGAATTATTAGGCAAGTTGTATTTTTGAGGATTAATTTTATTATTGAACAACAACCATGTTCTCAATGAACCCAAAAAACTCATTAATATCAAAGCTGAATATTTTTGGAAGTAGTTTTTAGCTTGTTTTTAGTTTTAGCTATTTTAGGGGGATATCTGTGTGTGCAGGTGACTATTACTGTGCATAATTATTAGGCAACTTAACAAAAAAAAATTATATACCCATTTCAATTATTTATTTTTACCAGTGAAACCAATATAACATCTCAACATTCACAAATATACATGTCTGACACTCAAAAACAAAACAAAAACAAATCAGTGACCAATATAGCCACCTTTCTTTGCAAGGACACTCAAAAGCCTGCCATCCATGGATTCTGTCAGTGTTTTGATCTGTTCACCATCAACATTGCGTGCAGCAGCAACCACAGCCTCCCAGACACTGTTCAGAGAGGTGTACTGTTTTCCCTCCTTGTAAATCTCACATTTGATGATGGACCACAGGTTCTCAATGGGGTTCAGATCAGGTGAACAAGGAGGCCATGTCATTAGTTTTTCTTCTTTTATACCCTTTCTTGCCAGCCACGCTGTGGAGTACTTGGACGCGTGTGATGGAGCATTGTCCTGCATGAAAATCATGTTTTTCTTGAAGGATGCAGACTTCTTCCTGTAACACAGCTTGAAGAAGGTGTCTTCCAGAAACTGCCAGTAGGACTGGGAGTTGAGCTTGACTCCATCCTCAACCCGAAAAGGCCCCACAAGCTCATCTTTGATGATACCAGCCCAAACCAGTACTCTGCCACCACCTTGCTGGCGTCTGAGTCGGACTGGAGCTCCCTGCCCTTTACCAATCCAGCCACGGGCCCATCCATCTGGCCCATCAAGACTCACTCTCATTTCATCAGTCCATAAAACCTTAGAAAAATCAGTCTTGAGATATTTCTTGGCCCAGTCTTGACGTTTCAGCTTGTGTGTCTTGTTCAGTGGTGGTCATCTTTCAGCCTTTCTTACCTTGGCCATGTCTCTGAGTATTGCACACCTTGTGCTTTTGGGCACTCCAGTGATGTTGCAGCTCTTAAATATGGCCAAACTGGTGGCAAGTGGCATCTTGGCAGCTGCACGCTTGACTTTTCTCAGTTCATGGGCAGTTATTTTGCGCCTTGGTTTTTCCACACGCTTCTTTTGACCCTGTTCACTATTTTGAATGAAACGCTTGATTGTTCGATGATCACGCTTCAGAAGCTTTGCAATTTTAAGAGTGCTGCATCTCTCTGCAAGATATCTCACTATTTTTGACTTTTCTGAGCCTGTCAAGTCCTTCTTTTGACCCATTTTGCCAAAGGAAAGGAAGTTGACTAATAATTATGCAAACCTGATATAGGGTGTTGATTAGTGTTGAGCAGAATATGCCATATTCGATTTCGCGATATATCTCGAATATATATTCGAATATTCGAGATATATTCGCTAAATTCGAATATTCGTGATATTTTATCGAAATTAATTGAATGCGATTTTTCGCTATTGCGAATGCGAAAATAATTGCGATTTTTTAATAACTGCGGTAGGAGCGCTCTGATTGGCTTAGAATATTCGTGATATTTTATCGAAATATCGCAACATGCGAATGCGATATTTATTGCGCAATTTCGAGATATGCTGGAGGAGCGCTCTGATTGGCTCAGAATATTCGTGATATTTTATCGAAATATCGCAACATGCGAATGCGATATTTATTGCGCAATTTCGAGATATGCTGGAGGAGCGCTCTGATTGGCTCAGAATATTCGTGATATTTTATCGAAATATCGCAACATGCGAATGCGATATTTATTGCGCAATTTCGAGATATGCTGGAGGAGCGCTCTGATTGGCTCAGAATATTCCTGATATTTTATCGAAATATCGCAACATGCGAATGCGAAATTTATTGCAGATATTTCGAAAACTGCTGTAGCAGCACTCTGAAATCGAATATGTATGATATTTTAACCAAAATACATATTGCGATTGCGATTTTTCGATCGCGCATGCGCAATTGCGCGAACAACACGCGACCATTTCCTGGAGCCTTGCCAGTTTCCCAATATTACAGCAACATGGTGGGAAGCAATTTCTCAAAGTCTGAGGAAAAGTTGCTGATTTGTGTAAGTATTTTGACCACTGTTATTTCATCATCTTCAACTGCATTTAAGTCTAGTTTAAAAGTTAGTATATATGATCAGATATTAGTATTTAACCAAAAATGTGTCTCCTGCTTTTACAAAACTACAAGTCCCAGCATGCCTGGACAGCTGCAGACACCCTGGTTGGCAAATGTGTATTTAGGCACTTTTCCTTGTTATTTAGCATAATGAATTTAAAATTTTTTTGGACATAGGACGTATGCGAACGTCCTGACTTCAGTGTCCTCAAGGCCCAAGGACGTTCGAATACATATTGCCCTTTAGATGTTGCAGAACTACAACTTCCAGCATGCCTGGGAATGCTGGCACTTCTAGTATTGTAAGTTCTGCAGGCCCACATTTTTCAGGCCTTTATGCACGGGTCTCTAAACTGTGGCACCCTAGATGCAGCAAAAGTAAAATTCTTAGCATGCACTGAAAGACCGTGGCTGATGGGAGTAGTAGTTTTGCAACAGCTGGAGGTGGACTGGTCTTGAAACCCAGAGTTAGGTAACAAACCCGTAGTGTTTTGCAACCATTCTGCCTCCAGCTGGTTATTTTCTGTTGAAAAGCCTGTGGCGTGCAAAACACAACCCAAAAACTCCACCCGGTGCAAGGAAAAATTTGCACACACCTAAAGAGTGACATCACAAAAAACTGCGACGGTTGCATACGTCAGTGGTCCTCCGAAAAGGTCCCGTCTCTGACCCCCCGGGGCGTTAGGCTCCTGACAGGGAAAAGAGTTACTGTGGTCCATACAGCCGAAGCCATATGGACCCATCTCGGTCCAAGCAGCGCAATCAACACGCGAACAACACGCGACCATTTCCTGGACCCTTGCCAGTTTCCAACTTTATGATCGCAACGCAATCGCAGAGCAAGATGGTTGGAAGTAATTTCACTGTATCTGAGGAAAAGTTGCTGATTTGTGTAAGTATTTTGACCACTGTTATTTCATTATCTTCAACTGCATTTTAGTCTAGTTTAAAAGTTAGTATATATTCATAATTATGCAAATGATAATGGCTGCTATATTTATGTAAAAAAGGTGGCGACGGAAATGGCAGTATATAAAATCTGTCATGTTACCCCTGTCATTGATTAATAAGGCGAGAATGCTTCCAATTGTTGAATAGCATACATTTATGTCATATATCCATAAGGCTGTCAACAAAAGTATTACAATATACTTTGTTCTTCATCTTGCAGAAGTTCCTGGAAACAGGATACGATGAGCTGCGGAGGCAGCAAGAAAAACAGGGAGTTATAAGCTCCCTGATTGAGGAACTAGGCGAAGAACACACTCGCATGGCGATCCTCAAAAAGTGGTCCGACCTGAAGAGGCGCCAGATGAACCGGGTCAGGCGTATCCGGAATAAATATCATCCTGGTAAGTTATTGGTCACAGTTATGTTTTTTTTTCCCTAAAGTGTATTTTGTGCGTGTACTCGAGAGAGGAGCCGGACTGCAGGAGTTGGGAGTAGGCAGGCCTCCCCCAGAGGTAATCTGCCACCTTTCTCCATGCCCCGGGTGGCAATGGCGGGTGTGAGGGGGTCCTCCCACACAGACCGTCCTACCTGCTCCGCTTCGAAGCCCCACGGGGCAGAGGGACTCCCTATAAGGGAGTGAGAGGATTTGCCCGCTCAACCAGCCCCGTTAGTCCTTCGCCTCTCTTTTTAGAGACCGCATGGTCAGAGTGCGTGCATGTTAACCCAATTGCGAGTGCGTGTGTAAGTGTGGTGGTTTTTGTGGGAGGGAGGTGGGCATACTAAGCGCAGGCTTACCTCGCATAGCACACCCACCGGGGGCCGAGCTGAGACCACCAAACTCAATTCACATGTAGCCGAGAGCGGGATCCGAACCCCTAGCTGCAGAGGTGAATGGCTTGTCAGCGCAGTGGCAATCGCGTTGAGCCAGCCCGGGTCCCTTGGGGACAGTTATGGAAGGTCATATGTAATTAATGTAAGGTCAGATGTTGTTAACCAAGACGCCATGTTGTTGTAACATATATCACCACCAGCCAAGGTATTCATAGTACTGTTGGAAAAAAACATGGGACAGCAGACAGGAACACAGAAGTTATGTGGGAACATACTTTTCCCATTGCTTTGCATGGGACTTTAAACAAAAAGCCCGACCCTCACCAATGGGGTTAGTTAAGGGATAAATTAACGATCCTATACTTTAAGTGGACGTATAGATAACATGTGACCAAGTGTTATCGAAATATCTACAGCTGTTATGAAATAACATGTATTTCCCATAGAGTTGAATGGGACTTTAAAGAAAAACCCTGACCAAGGCAAATGGGGGTGGGTATGGGTTAAACCACCAATCCTATATTTGTGGCTGACATATAAGTAACCTGTGTGCCAAGTTTCATGTAAATATCTTTAGCCGTTTGGACGTGATGGTGGAACATACATACATACATGCACACACACGTTGAGTTTTATATATATAGATTCCCACTAAATTCCTGTGTTAGGCGTGGGGTTGTTATAGTAATCCTGTGTACTCCATCAAGTACTTTTTTTTAACATGAGATCGTCTGAACAAAACAAAGGAGACAAAAACAGCTCATTTTACCATGGTGGCAGCCCAGCTCACGCTCAGTCCCCTGTAGTGCCCACAAGACCCTTTAATATAACATTGTCCCATTGGTTAACTGTCTATATAAATTAATTTGTATTCATATACAATACAGTAGAGTACACAGAATTTGCATACGTCATTAGAAAACATTTTTATAATATATGAACATTGTGTTATTATAGGAGCTCCGCTACCAACTGTGCGCCCCAAGCGCACAAGGCGACAGGCCGCAGAGGAGGAGCAGGAGGAGGATGTGGAAGAGGAGGAGAGGGATGAGGAGGAGCAGCCAGGGCCATCCACATCACCACCCCCAGTTCCTGTGGAGGAGCAAGAGGAGGAGCTGCACCCCCCCCCCGAAACTTCTGGTGGAGTAGTGGGTGACGAGGAAGAGGAGCAGGATGAGACGGTTAATTATACCGTCAATCAGGAGGGTAAATATGTGCACATATATTAATAAAATTTCAACAATAAAATGTAGCTCTAAAAATGGACAGCATTTAAAGCAGGGCTGTGGAGTCGGTAGATAAATTTTTCGACTCCGACTCCTCAGTTTTATGTACTTCAGACTCCGACTCCCCGACTCCCCGACTCCGACTCCTCTGTATTAATATGCAAATGTATTTTATAGATTCCTTGAGGGAAAGAAACGCAAACTACCACAGGACTACTGGCTGGGAAGCCAACAGTCTACTGTATTGCACAGTTTAAGCAAAAGACAAACACAATGAAAACAATCAAGTGACTGGATAGTAGCAGCAGGCTTAAACATCAGGAACATGATCTTTAACAGTTCAAAAATACAGACCACATTATTTGGCTGTTTTAGAACCAAAACAAAGCTTATCTATAATGAACCCAAAAAAAAAAATATGAAAAACCTAGAAATGGTTTATATTAATCTTGAAATGTAGTTCTAGGCTTAGCAAATGCAAATAAATGCAATGTAGAGTTCTAAGGAAGAGAATTGCCTCTGCCAGATCCTCTTTCATAGAGTCTCTTAAGTCAGACTTTATTATTTTTATGGCTGAAAATAATCTTTCGTAACGGTCTTTGAAATCCAAATGTTTTTTTCTTATATCCTAACAGTTCTAAAAAAGCTAGAGGTGAAGCAAGCTGCCATGAAAAACCTCACGAAGAGAGTAATGGCAAATGAGCAGCAGATACTGTTTTTGATGCGCCAAAATCAACAACTGGTGCAACAACTGGCGAAAAACATGGATGAGGTGACAGAGCTTCAGAAGTTAATGTCCTAATTTTTTTTTTTTTTTTTTAATAAAAAATGTTATATTTTGCAAAGGTTTCATTTCTTATTGAAATTGTTAGTTTTTTAAACACATCTAACTTCACATCTAACTTCACATCTAACACATCAACATCAACATCACACATCTAGCTTAATAATAACCGAAAACATTTTATACTATTACTAGCTGAATACCCGGCGTTGCCCGGTCTTCCTATCTTAACCTTTTGGGGAGGAAAATCATAGTAATATAAATATACCCATCTTTTATATAAGGGTGTTGGTAAGGGTTAATTTAACTGTTATATATTTTTATTTGGCATATAAGTAATATGTATAGCGGGTATTATTGAAATATCTCCAGGCGTACAGAAGTTATGTGGGAACATACATTTCCATTGATTGCATGGGACTTTAAAGGAAAACCCCGACCCTCACAAATGGGGGTAGTTAAGGGATAAATTAACTATCAGTGGTATCAGTGAACAGCAGTGGTAATAGGAGTAATATAGAGTGGGAATTAACTTTTTACATAGGTGTCTTGACAGAGCAGCAGCAGCAGCAGTAGTAGTAGTAGTAGTAGATACAGAGTCATATCACTTGGGCAGGAGGTGCCATGATGAACAGCAGTGGTAATAGGAGTATATAGAGTGTGAAATAACTGCTGACATAGGTGTCGTGAGCAGCAGCAGTATTAGTAACAGTAGACAATATAGTGTCAAATCACTCGGGAAAGAGGTGCCATGAACAGCAGCAGCAGCAGCAGTGGTAATAGTAGTATAGAGTGGCAATTAACTTGTGACATAGGTGTCTTGACTGAGCAGCAGTAGTAGTAGTAGACAGTGACAATACAGAGTCAAATCACTTGGGCAGGAGGTGCCATGATGAACAGCAGTGAAAATAGTAGTATAGAGTGGTAAATAACTTCTGACATAGGTGTTTTGACTGAGCAGCAGTAGTAGTAGTAGTAGTAGTAGTAGTAGTAGTAGACATTGACAATACAGAGTCATATCACTTGGGCAGGAGGTGCCATGATGAACAGCAGTGGTAATAGGAGTATATAGAGTGGGAAATAACTTCTGACATAGGTGTCTTGACTGAGCAGCAGCAGTAGTAGTAGTAGTAGTAGTAGTAGTAGTAGTAGTAGTAGATACAGAGTCATATCACTTGGGCAGGAGGTGCCATGATGAACAGCAGTGGTAATAGGAGTATATAGAGTGGGAAATAACTTCTGACATAGGTGTCTTGACTGAGCAGCAGCAGCAGTAGTAGTAGTAGTAGATACAGAGTCATATCACTTGGGCAGGAGGTGCCATGATGAACAGCAGTGGTAATAGGAGTATATAGAGTGGGAAATAACTTCTGACATAGGTGTCTTGACTGAGCAGCAGCAGCAGTAGTAGTAGTAGTAGATACAGAGTCATATCACTTGGGCAGGAGGTGCCATGATGAACAGCAGTGGTAATAGGAGTATATAGAGTGGGAAATAACTTTTGACATAGGTGTCTTGACTGAGCAGCAGCAGCAGTAGTAGTAGTAGTAGATACAGAGTCATATCACTTGGGCAGGAGGTGCCATGATGAACAGCAGTGGTAATAGGAGTATATAGAGTGGGAAATAACTTCTGACATAGGTGTCTTGACTGAGCAGCAGCAGCAGTAGTAGTAGTAGTAGATACAGAGTCATATCACTTGGGCAGGAGGTGCCATGATGAACAGCAGTGGTAATAGGAGTATATAGAGTGGGAAATAACTTTTGACATAGGTGTCTTGACAGAGCAGCAGCAGTATTAGTAGTAGTAGTAGATACAGAGTCATATCACTTGGGCAGGAGGTGCCATGATGAACAGCAGTGGTAATAGTAGTATATAGAGTGTGAAATTACTTCTGACATAGTTGTCTTGACTGATCCAGAGGAGTCATAGGAGAAAGTCATGTGGTCAGATGAGACCATAATATAACTTTTTGGTCATAATTCCACTAACCGTGTTCGGAGGAAGAAGAATGATGAGTACCATGCCAAGAACGCCATCCCTACTGTGAAGCATGGGGGTGGTAGCATCATGCTTTGGAGGTGTTTTTCTGCACATGGGACAGGGTGACTGCACTGTATTAAGGAGAGGATGACCGGGACCATGTATTGCGAGATTTTGGGCAACAACCTTCTTCCCTGAGTTAGAGCTTTGAAGATGGGTCGAGGCTGGGTCTTCCAACATGACAATGACCCAAAGCACACAGCCAGGATAACCAAGGAGTGGCTCTGTAAGGAGCATATCAAGGTTCTGGAGTGGCCTAGCCAGTCTCCAGACCTAAACCCAATAGAGAATCTTTGGAGGGAGCTCAAACTCCGTGTTTCTCAGCGAGAGCCCAGAAACCTGACTGATGTAGAGAAGATCTGTGTGGAGGAGTGGGCCAAAATCCCTCCTCCAGTGTGTGCAAAGCTGGTGAAAAACTACAAGAAAGGTTTGACCGCTGTAATTGCAAACAAAGCCTACTGTACCAAATATTAACATTGATTTTCTCAGGTGTTCAAATAGTTATATTCAGCACTGTAAATACATCAGGTCCGGGGCTCCATCAGGGAATGCATGACAAGGGACCCTTCAGCGCCCTGAACCGACGACGGGTGCCAGAAAGTCACCGCCGATCCAGGACTCATTCATCTTTATGAATGTGAGTCTGTCCACGGAGTCTGTGGACAGACGGGTCCTCTTGTCCGTGACCACCCCACCTGCCGCACTGAATGTCCGCTCAGATAGTACGCTGGAGGGGGGGGCAAGACAATAACTCCAGCGCATACTGAGCGAGCTCGCGGCAGGTGTCCAATCTGGCAACCCAGTACTCCATGGGGTCGTCGGTGCTCATACTGTCAGAAGCACCGACGGACGCCATGTAGTCTGCCACCATGTGGGCCAGCCGCTGGTGGTGACTGCTGCTGCTGGTGCTGGTACTGGGTCGCTCCGATTGGAAGAACATCCTCATCTCATCCATTAGGTCCCCTGCTCGGCTGCTGCTGGGTGCAGCCACCTGCTGGGTGAGATGAGGGGGGACAACTGGAGGCCGGGGAGTTGCCTGCTCCAACCGGCTGACAATGCCTGCCTGCAGTTCCTCTATCCGGCGCTGCCTCCGGCTGGCTGGGGTGAACTGCTCCAGTTTCCCCTTGCACCTGGGATCCAAAAGGGTGGCCATCCAGAAATCATCCCTCGTCTTGATGGTCTTAACCCGGGGGTCCCTCCTGAGGCATCTGAGCATGTGGGCAGCCATGGGGAAGAGCACAGCCCTGCTGTGACTCCTCAATGCTGCCAGGTCAATGAGGTGCGACTCTTCATCCCTGAGGCGCTGCTGGTCAAGCTCAGAGATGCCCAACCCCCGGACTATCGGTGCCCCCAACACCGGCTCTCCCTCCTGACCAGGCCCTGACTCCGGGACGACACCAGCAACCACCTCCTCCTCCTCTTCATCATCCTCCTCCTCCTCCTCGTCCTGGCCCTGGTCTCGGTGGAGCATTGCTGCCTCCTCCTGCTCCACCAAGGCACTCTCCCCAGCCTCGAGCAGGCGATCTAGTGTCCTCTCCAGCATGAACACTATTGGCAGCACGCTTATTGAGGCCGACATGCTCACTGCTGACCATCTTCGTCGCCTGCTCGAAGGAGGACAACACTTGGCAGACCTGGTGTATCTGCCCCCACTCCGCACAGGTGATGAAAGGGAGTTGTAGTGAAGTCCTCTCAGTGCCTAGGTCCAGCAGGTACTCCTTCACCGCCCTTCGCTGCTCCCACAACCTCTTCAGCATGTGGAGGGTGGAGTTCCACCGCAACACACTGTCCACAATCAGCCTGTGAAGGGGCAGCCTGTTGACCCGCTGCAACTCGGACAGGGACGCGGTAGCGGTTGGGGAGCGCCTGAAGTGGCTGGCAATCCTACGCACCTTTGGCACAATGTCACTCAACCCGGGATAAGTGCGCAGGAACTTCTGCACCACCAGGTTGAGGACATGTGCCAGACAGGGCACGTGGGTCAGACTGCCAGCATGGAGGGCGGAAAGTAGGTTGCTGCCGTTATCGCAGACAACCATACCTCCTGGCAAAGAAATGGCGGCTGGGGACACGCCATTGGGGTTGGGCCTGCTCCAACATCTGCCTGAAGGGGTTGCTGTCAACTATGTTGAAAGGCAGCAGATGTTGGGCAATAACCCTTGCCAGGAGCCCATTGAGGGAACGCACACGTCGGTCTCCAGGGGGGAAGGGAGTGGTGCGTTCAAAGGCGTCTGAAAACGACGCCTGGCGCCGGACGGCAGTGCGGGACACAGACGCGGAGGGTGCTGTCAAAGTAGAGGTCTGGCTGCCGGTACCAGTACCTCTACTAGAGGGAGCGGGGGGGGCATGACCTGCTGGGAAGAGATGAAGCTGTGGCAGGGGCTGCTGTACCCTGCTCACTTGTGGTGGTGGCGCTGCTACCACCACCACGCTTCATCTCGTCATACACCCGCCAGTGGTTGATCCTCAGGTGCTGGTTCAGGGCTGTGGTACCCACCCGAGCCAAACACTTCCCTCTCTTCACCCTCACTTTACAGATCTGGCAGACGGCCACGGTAGGGTTGTCTGCCACCAGGGTGAAGTAGTTCCAGACAGGTGACTTTAGCGCCGCCCTCCTGTCAGATGGGGTGACGCTGACTTGCACCTGCTGGGACTCGGTGCACACAGGTGGAGCTGCCTGCTGCTGCTGCTGACACCTCCTGCTGCCATCACCAGTGGAGACCCTGACGATGGTCTCCCTGGTGGTGACCTGGCGCACCGTTTCCCTAGGGTGCCTACCTTCCCCGTCGTCACTGACGCAGTGAGCCGACGAGTCAGATGGCAACCATGATGGGTCACCCTCTTCGCCCCCAGAGATGTCAGACCAAGGGCTGAGATGTTGTGGTCTGAGGGAACCAACTGACATGGAGCCGATAGCCTGGCTCCGCTGTCCCCTCACCCACGCCTGGGTCTGACTAGGTGCTGCTGTTTCCTGCACCAAAACAGCAGCACCAGTTTGAAGGGATGTCTCTGGGATACTGCCAGCAGGTATCCCATCCTCCTCATCCATCCCTCAAAAAGGTCCTGACCATCAGGACAGAGCTGGAGGTCTGCCTGATGCACGGCCTCCCCCAAGAGATCCCTCTCACTGTCGCTGTCGAACAGTAAGATGCTGGACTCTTGGGGGCTGGGGGGGGTACTACAGGCACCGGTGTAATGGTGGTACTACTGGGAGTCGGGACCGACGACTCAGTGGCACTGCTGTGCCCCATGTAGTCCACCACTACTTGAGCCTGAGATGGCAATATCGGGCGGCTGCCCGATGGAAAAAAATCCCGCAGGAGGCGGAGTCCCCTTCCACCCGATCCTCTACCACTAGTAGGGGCACGAGAGGTACCCCGTGCTGGCAGCGACCCAGCACTGGGAGTAACTCCCCTACCCCTGCTGCCACGGCCACGGATGCCGCTCATAATTGCTGATGTGTGTGGGGGGTAAACTTTATTGGGGGGGGGGGAAATGTGAGGAAAATGTTTTTTTGTGTTTTTTTTAAAAGACAGGCACGCAGACAAAGACGTACACAGACAGCTACTAAACTATAATAAAACTAGTACACCAAAGACAAGGACTACAAAAAATAAAAAAAATGCACTAAACAAACACTAACTAATAATTTTTTTTTTAACACAAAACACAGACACTAAACACACACTAAACTAAGCTAGCTGAAATAAATGTACACTAACAGTATGTACACTTACTACACAGAAATCTAACTAACCTGAACAACACAAAACTTAGCTTTTAGAAAAGCTCTTTTAGAAAAGCTCAGGAAAATGTGCACTGAAATTACTAGCAAATAGCACTGAAAAGCGAAGCTGCAAGATCAAACAGTAACACAAGCTGAACAACACAGCACAAAACTTAGCTTTGAAAAAAGCTCTTGGGTCTATTGCTTTGAAAAAAGCAGTTGATAATCTGGAAAATATGCACTGAAATCACTAATTATCAATGAAGGACAATGATGATGATGCTAGATCAAACAGGCACACACAACCAGGAACACAGAAACAGTCTCCACACTCTCTAGCCACCTTCTGAATCTGCAATGAAATGGTGCTGGGAGTGACCTTATATAATGTCCGTGCAGGCAGGTTCCTATTGGTTGCAAACCTATGACAACTGTGGTAGGAGAACTCTGATTGGCTCTGATGCAAAAGAAGGGCGGAGAAAATAATCGCGCAATATTCATATTGCCGAATATTCGCATTGCGAATATACGGCAATATAAAATGATCGCTTCAGCTACTCGGCCCAAGGTCTCTAATCATACCAGCAATGCTTTTAGATGTCTATGGAGATCACTAGGATGTGATCTGTTTTAAAAATGAAACTGAAAAAATCGCTCTGATGCGGAAGATAGGGGCGAAGAAAATAATCGCACGATATTGCGATTGCCGAATAATCGCATTGCGATTTTTCGGCAAAATACAATGAACGCTTCAGCTACTCGGCCCAAGGTCTCTAATCATACCAGCAATGCTTTTAGACGTCGATGGAGACATCTAGGATGTGATCTGTTCTAAAAATAAAATTGGAAAAAATCGAATATTCGGAATTGCGAATATTCACCGCGAAATTCGAAATATAGCGCGATTACTCGAATATTCGCAATACGAATATTCGTGAGCAACACTATTGGCCACCCCTGGTCTAAGGTTATCAGTGGTGTACCCCAAGGTTCAGTGTTGGGACCCTTACTTTTTAATATCTTTATAAATGATATTGGGTCTGAGATCAAAAGTAACATTTCTGTCTTTGCAGAGGACACCAAGCTATGCAGTGGAATAACGTCCTTACAGATGTCTCCAATTTACAAGCCGACCTCAATGCTCTGTCTTACTGGGCGACTATGTGGTAGATGAGGTTTAATGTTGATAAATATAAAGTTATGCACTTGGGGGCTAAGAATATGCATGTATCATACATACTAGGAGGAGTACAACTGGGGGAATCCATAGTGGAAAAGGATCTGCGGGTTTATTTCATCACCAAATATGGAACGTTTTCTTCACAGTAAGAGCTGTGAAAATGTGGAATAGACTCCCTGCAGAGGGGGTTCTGGCCAGCTCAGTAGATTGCTTTAAGAAAGGCCTGGATACTTTCCTAAATGTACATTTATAAGTAAAGTTGATCCAGGGAAAATCCGATTGCCTCTCAGGGGATCAGGAAGGAATTTTTTCCACTGCTGTAGCAAATTGGATCATGCACTGCTGGGGTTTTTCACCTTCCTCTGGATATATGGGATTGTATGATATTTTTATTTTATTTTTTTATGGTTGTAACCCAGGGACCGCCTGCATACTGCTGTTCAGAGTATATAGGGCCTGGGGGCCCCTCGCCTTTTTTCTTTTGGTGCGGGGTTCCCCTTAATATCCATACCAGACTCAAAGGGCCTCATAATGGGCTGGGGGGGGGGGGGACCCATGCAGTTTTTCTGAATGATTTTCATATTTATTGCCAGGACCCGACAATACATTACAGCTGCAAGCAGTTTTAAATTACTTTTCTTGTTTTCCTTTAGAAATGTCATTTTGTGCAGGGACTGTTCTAAACACAGAAAAAATGTGTCACTTTACAGGCATACTATAGTCACCCCCCAGGCACAATATTTAAAGGAATATTTCACTTTTATTGTTTCACTTTAAGCATTATTAAGATCACTGCTCCAGAAAAAAATTCAATTTTTAAAACTTTTTTTTGCATTGATACATGTCCCCTGGAGCAGGACCCGGGTCCCCAAACACTTTTTATGACAATAAATTGCATATTAGTGTTTAAAATTAGCACTTTAGAATTTTCATGTTAGAGTCCCATAGACTTTAACGGTGTTCGCACAAACTTTTTGACAAATCGCATGTTCTGCCACAAACCGAACCGGGGGGTGTTCGGCTCATCCCTAGCAATGGCGGATCCAGGGGGGGCAACAGGGAAATTGCCCCCCCCAGAGACAATCATGTCACATTGGCTTTAAAAAAAAAAAAAAAGTTTTTATATATTTTTTTAAAACTGCTTTGCAGTGCCTGCAGCTGCCAAGTCTCTCACTCTCTGTCTGTCATCACCAGGCCGATCTGGCGCAGCCCGTAGACTGGCCTGTCCTGAGGCTGCTTTGAGCTGTAGCTGACTGCAGCGCTCCCCCTCTCTCCTGTGTGTATGACACCGGGCATCTCTCGCTGTGTGTGAGAGCTGGGTCTGTGTTCGGCTGTGCTGCCTGTGCTAGACCTGCTCATGTGATAGTAGATGGTGATGGAACACTGATTGAATAAGTGTTTTGTCTATCACACAAGCCCGTCTAGGGGGGGGACCTTGCTAGAGCACACTGCCCTGCCAAACACAGACCTACAGCTCCTGGTTGTTCCATGACACACGTCGGGAGAGGAGATACCTGCTGTGTGTGATCGAGGCAATGCCATGGTGAGTGCCATGCACAGTGAGGCTTCATTCATATACAAAAGTGGGGCTGCATTAATTTACAAAGTGGGGCTGCATTAATATACAAAGTGGGGCTGCATTCATATACAAAGTGGGGCTGCATTCATATACAAAGTGGGGCTGCATTAATATACAAAAGTGGGACTGTATTCATAGACAAAAGTGGGACTGCATTCATAGACAAATTGGGGCTGCATTAATATACAAAAGTGGGGCTGCATTAATATACAACAGTGGGGGCGCATTAATATACAACAGTGGGGCTGCATTAATATACAAAAGTGGGGCTGCATTCATATACAAAGTGGGGCTGCATTAATATACAAAGTGGGACTGCATTCATATACAAATTGGGGCTGCATTAATATACAAAAGTGGGACTGCATTCATAGACAAAAGTGGGACTGCATTCATAGACAAAAGTGGGACTGCATTCATAGACAAAATGGGACTGCATTCATAGACAAAAGTGGGACTGCATTCATATACACAAGTGGGGCTGCATTTATATACAAAAGTGGGGCTGCATGTATTTACAAAAGCGGGACTGCATTAATATACAAAAGTGGGGCTGCATTTATATACAAAAGTGGGGCTGCATTTATATACAAAAGTGGGGCTGCATTTATATACAAAAGTGGGACTGCATTTATATACAAAAGTGGGGCTGCATTTATATACAAAAGTGGGACTGCATTTATATATACAGTGGGGCTGCATTTATATACAAAAGTGGAACTGCATTAATATACACAAGTGGGACTGAATTTAAATACAAAAGTGGGACTGAATTTATATACAAAAGTGGGACTGAATTTATATACAAAAGTGGGACTGCATTAATATACAAAAGTGGGGCTGCATTCATATACAAAAGTGGGGCTGCATTCATATACAAAAGTGGGACTGCAATTATATACAAAAGTGGGATTGAATTTATTTACAAAAGTGGGACTGAATTTATATACAAAAGTGGGACTGAATTTATATATACAGTGTGACTGAATTTATATACAAAAGTGGGGCTGCATTTATATACAAAAGTGGGACTGTATTTATATACAAAAGTGGGAATAAATTTATATATACAGTGTGACTGAATTTATATACAAAAGTGGGGGCTGCATTTATATACAAAAGTGGGACTGCATTTATATACAAAAGTGGGACTACATTTATATACAAAAGTGGGGTTGCATTCATATGTACAGTGAGGCTGCAATGATGGGCACTGATGAGGCTGCATTGATCTCTTGTACCATGTCTTCAGTCTCTGACCATCTCTTGTACCATGTCTCCAATCTCTGACCATCCCTTGTACCATGACCATCCCTTGTACCACGTCTGCAGTCTCTGACCATCCCTTGTACCATGTCCGCAGTCTCTCACGATCCCTTGTACCATGTCTGCAGTCTCTGACCATCTCTTGTACCATGTCTGCAGTCTCTGACCATCTTGTGTACCATGTCTACAGTCTCTGACCATCCCTTGTACCACGTCTGCAGTCTCTGACCATCTCCTGTATCATGTCTGCATTCTCTGACCATCTCTTGTACCACGTCTGCAGTCTCTGACCATCTCTTGTACCACGTCTGCAGTCTCTGACCATCTATTGTACCATGTCTGCAGTCCCTGATAATCGTCTACAAACTATGGGATAGATTTATGGCATTTATATTTAAATATTTTTTTTACTAGTAATGGCGCGATCATTGATTTTTAGCGGTACTGCAACATTGCAGCGGACACACCGGACACCTAATTGATTTCTGTAAGTAACACCTTATTTTCTGGCATTGCCCCTCCCGAGACTAGACTCTGGACCCGCCCTTGATCCCTAGTATTATATTATTAGATGTAGTGATCAATACATAAAGTTGTATTGGGGTATATTATTACTGTATGCAGTGAACAGAACATTGACTTAAATTAGGGTATGATATTGTATGCAGTGATCAGTAAATTGACTTGCATTAGGATATTATATTGTTATGTGCAGTGATCAGTACATTGGTTTGTATTGGGGTATATTAATACTGTATGCAGTGATCAGTACATTGCCTTCTATTATGTGTATAATATTACTGTATGCAGTGATCAGTACATTGGGTTGTATTATGTGTATAATATTACTGTATGCAGTGATGAGTACATTGTCTTCTATTATGTGTATAATATTACTGTATGCAGTGATGAGTACATTGTCTTCTATTATGTGTATAATATTAATGTATACAATGATCAGTACATTGTCTTCTATTATGTGTATAATATTACTGTATGCAGCGATCAGTACATTGTCTTCTATTATGTGTATAATATTACTGTATGTAGTGATCAGTATATTGCCATCTATTATGTGTATAATATTAGTGACCAGTACATGGACTTGCATTGCTGTATGATATTACTGTATGAAGTGATCAATGCTATATATCTTGTCCAATGATCGGTACATTGACTTGCAGTGGGGTATATTATTACTGTAAGCAGTGATCAGAGTTCCAATCAGTGACATATGGACATCACCCTTCTGATCAGTCCTATTCCCTCTCTGACACTGACTTTTCCCGCTGCTGCCCTCTGGCAGTGTGTGTTCGCGGCACAATGATCCCTCCGCCCGCCTTGTGCTGTGTCTTGCCGCCCTCATGCCCCCCCCCCCCCTCCCTTCATACAACAATTCCATACAACAATGCCCCTCCCGTGGTGGTTAACCTCTCCGAGGCCGGGCGGGTGAGAGTATCCACAATGGTGCAGATGTTCCCGGACTATGTATAGACTACAATGGTCTATTCATTCCGGCATGTCACTGTTCCTCGGCATCCGATGGCTGATCAATTGATCTTCCCGCCCCCCATATCATACAAGGACAGTAAACAAACAGTAATCAGTGGGAGGGGCGGCAATACAGAGGATGAAAGTAGCTGGAGCACATCTGCGCCGAGCCGGGCGGGAGATGATATCGTCCGGTATGAATGAAATGGGATTAGCGGAGGCACCTGGCTCCGATCTGTCACTGATCACTGTTGGTGATGTGGAGGACACACGCCGCTTGTGTTTCATACACAAAAACTCAGGAGGGGGCATCGACCCCCAACCTCTTCAACTATTTCCAGTAAAGCTGTCCCTATATATATACCCCCTTCCTGCCAGGCGAAATTTCAGCTTTCGGCACTGTCACACTTTGAATGAAAATTGCACAGTTGTGCGATGTGGCTCCCAAACGAAATTTACGTTCTTTTTTTCCCCCCACAAATAGAGCTTTCTTTTCGTGGCATTTCATCACCTCTGCGGTTTTAATTTTTTGCGCTTTAAACAAAAAAAGAGCGACAATTTAAAAAAAACACAATATTTTTTTACTTTTAATATAAATATCCCAATTTTGTTTAGAAAAAAACGTTTTTTTTTATTTCCTCAGTTTAGGTCGATACGTATTCTTCTATATATATATATATATATATATATATATATATATATATATATATAATACACATACAAAAATCGCAATAAGCATATAGTGATTGGTTTGCGCAAAAGTTATAGCGCCTACAAGAAAGGGGATAGAATTATGGCATTTTTTTCACTAGTAATGGCGGTTATCTGCGATTTTTGTCAGGACTGCGATATTATGGCCGACACATCGGACACATTTTTGGGCAGGGAAGAGGTTAACACTAGGGGGCGAGGAAGGGGTTAAATGTGTTCCCTAGGAGTGATTCTTACTGTGGGAGGGGACTGACTGGGGGAGGTGACCGATCTGTGTCCCTATATACAAGGGACACACCATCGGTCTCCTCTCCCTGACAGGACGTGGAGCTGTGTGTTTACACACACAGCTCCACGTCCTTGGCTGTGTAACAGCTGATCGCGGGAACCTGGCAGACATCGCGGCCACCAGGCACGTGCATTGGCATCTCAGTGACGCGGTGGGAGCGGCGCACGCCCCCCAGTGGCCGAGGAGTTCGAGTTCGTCAGTAGATGGACTCCCGGACCTGAAGAGCCACCTTGTGGCCGTTATTTTACAATGGCCCGGGCTCCAAGAAGGTAAAAAACATTCAGGTAGAAAAATCGTTCCTCATCTATTTTCTTTTTGTTCAGAAACAAAATCGAATGCCCCTACACAGGATCGGAAAATCTGACGCAAAATAATGCTTTAGAAGCGATCGTTCAGATAATCTGATGGTTAGTACACAGCTTTCGAACCGGTCACGACAGTTCATCCATTCTGTCGTATGAGAATTTTGGTAAAGCCAGGTACACACAATGAGATCATTGGTCGAATGATCGTCTGTTTCTTTTTCCATGCTCATATCATATTTGTCTCATATCGAAAAAGAATAGGCTACTTAGGGCACACACGATCCAAAAATAGTACGAAAGATACACATTTTGAAACGATCGTACGATAATCGGATCATTAGTACAGAGGTTTTTAGAGCTAACCACGACAGTTCATCCGATCAGACAAGCACAAAAAATGTTCTCATACAATACCAGATCATACGATTTTCATTTAAACAGTACAGTTGTCATTCGAAAATGGAGTACAAATACATTACAGCACATGACATCACTTCCGATTTCTTATTCTGTCGTACAAATTTTTCTTAATTTTAGTAAACTCTTTATGTTCGATATGCGACTAGCATGCAAAAAGAACCAGACAATCTGTCTTCCAATTTTCAGATTGTGTGTATGGGGCTTAAAGTATGAATATTCTCATACGACAGAATAAAAATTCAAAAGTGATGTATTGTATTTGTAACTGTACTGATTAACCACTTGACAACTGGGCACTTAAACCTACTTAATAACCAGACCAATTTTCAGCTTTCGGTGCTCTCACGTTTTGAATGACAATAACTCAGTCATACAACACTGTAACCAAATGACATTTTTGTCCTTTTTTTCCCACAAATAGAGCTTTCTTTTGGTGGTATTTGATCACCTCTGCGGTTTTTATTTTTTTCGCTATAAATGAAAAAAGAACAAAAATTTTGTAAAAAAATGAATTTTTCATCATTTCTATTATACAATTTAGCAAAAAAGTAATTTTTCTTCATAAATTTGGCCTAAAATGTATACTGCTACATATCTTTGGTAATAATAATAAAAAAAATGGGATATTATTTAGTCTGGGTGGGAGTTATAGGGTCTACAAGTTATGGTACCAATTACTGAAAATTGATCAATTTGATCATACCTGATGTACTGACAGCCTATCTCATTTCTTGAGACCCTAACAAGCCAGTAAAGTACAAATACCCCCCAAATGACCCCTTTTTGGAAAGTAGACACTCCAAGGTAGTTAGTAAGAGGCATAGTTAGTTTTTTGAAGTTGTAATTTTTTTGCACAATTCTTTGCAAAATTAAGATTTTTTTTCACACCATATTGTCATTATAACAGGTTATTTCTCTCACATGGCATGTATATTCCACAAATGACACCCCAAAATATGTTCTGCTGCTTCTCCTGAGTATGGCGATACCACATGTGTGAGACTTTTACACAACCTGGCCACATACAGAGGCCCAACACCGAAGTAGCAACTTCTAGCATTCTAGAAGCATAAATTACACATCTAATCTCTCAACCACCTATTACACTTTTGAAGGCCCTGGAGCACCAGGACAATGGAAACGCCCACAAAGTGACCCCATTTTGGAAAGCTAACACCCCAACGTATAATCTATGAGGCATAATGAGTCTTTTGAACGGTTCATTTTTTTCCAGATGTTTTTGGAAAATGTGGGAAAAAATAAAAACGCATTTTTTTTTACAGAAAGTTGTCCATTTATAGGATATTTCCAACACATAGCATGTACATAGAAAGAATTACACCCCAAAATATATTCTGCTACTCCTCCTGAGTATGGCGATACCACATGTGTGAGACTTTTACACAACCTGGCCACATACAGAGGCCCAACACCGAAGTAGCAACTTCTAGCATTCTAGAAGCATAAATTACACATCTAATCTCTCAACCACCTATTACACTTTTGAAGGCCCTGGAGCACCAGGACAATGGAAACGCCCACAAAGTGACCCCATTTTGGAAAGCTAACACCCCAATGTATAATCTATGAGGCATAATGAGTCTTTTGAACGGTTCATTTTTTTCCAGATGTTTTTGGAAAATGTGGAAAAAAATAAAAACGCATTTTTTTTTTTTTACAGAAAGTTGTCCATTTATAGGATATTTCCAACACATAGCATGTACATAGAAAAAATTACACCCCAAAATATATTCTGCTGCTCCTCCTGAGTATGGCGATACCACATGTGTGAGACTTTTACACAACCTGGCCACATACAGAGGCCCAACACCGAAGTAGCAACTTCTAGCATTCTAGAAGCATAAATTACACATCTAATCTCTCAACCACCTATTACACTTTTGAATGCCCTGGAGCACCAGGACAATGGAAACGCCCACAAAGTGACCCCATTTTGGAAAGCTAACACCCCAACGTATAATCTATGAGGCATAATGAGTCTTTTGAACGGTTTATTTTTTTCCAGATGTTTTTGGAAAATGTGGAAAAAAATAAAAACGCATTTTTTTTTACAGAAAGTTGTCCATTTATAGGATATTTCCAACACATAGCATGTACATAGAAAAAATTACACCCCAAAATATATTCTGCTGCTCCTCCTGAGTATGGCGATACCACATGTGTGAGACTTTTACACAGCCTGGCCACATAGAGACCCAACATCCAAGAAGCACCATCAGGTGTTCTAGGGACATAAATTACACATCCAATTTCCTTACAATCTATCACATTTTTGAAGGCCCTTCATATTTCTAACACAGCATGTACATACCAAGAATTACACCCTAAAATACATTCTGCTGAGTAATGGGTAGAAAAAAAAAAGATTACCTGTGGTTTTAGTAGTGCAATTGTCCACAGAAGGAGAACCCTGATCCAGGCAGCAGGCAGAGACGTGATCACTGGTCAGCGACAGTGAATGGAATTGTGCAGGCAGGAATATTGTCCCTAGTCAGTACAGTGCCAGCAGTGCCAAAATATTCGTCCTGGTAGGAACATGGTCCAAGTAGCGGGCCAGGAAAGAATGGGGACAGGGGTAGAGGCTTCTCCCACCCAAATCTCTTTGAAGCCTCCGGGCAACCAGACCCTAATCCGGGAATGAGAAAACTAAAAAATTAATTTTTTCATCCAGAAAAACTATTCTGGAGCCCCTCACATATGTGAGACCCCTGTGTTCCCACTAGTATAGCAGGGTAAAAGATCAATCCAAGGGGCAGGCAAAAAACGTGGTCAAACAGTCCAGGGTCAGTTCCAGAGCAGGCAGAGGTAGGTACAGTTTAGGGTTAGGCAAAAGAGTGGTCGTATAACAAGCCAGGGCCAGTTCCAGAGAAGGCAGAGGTATGTTTAGGGTTAGGCAAAAGAGTGGTCGTATAACAGGCCATGGTCGGTTCTGGACAGTGCAGTGCAGTGGCATAAGGGGTGTGGGGGGAAATTACAGGAAATGAGAATTACAGGAAATGAGAATTGCGTTTACCATACGTCCCTAATAATGTAGAAACGTATGGTAACGGCGGAAACATGTACCAATACAGAGGCCTGGTTGGGAAGGACAATCGGGACAGTAATACGTGGTGTCTCTTCGAATTCCTCTTCTGGAGCACACCCGGCACTTCTTCTGACTTCTGTGGCCTGATTCACGGGGGGGGGGTTTCTCAGGAAAGTGACGCTCGTGGAGTCTGCTCACAGAATCAGAGCGAATATTTTCCAGTGGGTTTTCAGGGTACAAAAGGGCGGTGATGACTTCTTCTTGATAGTCCAGATATGATACTGGGTTCTCTGATGATTTTTTGTAGATTACATAGGAATTATAAAAGGCCAAACTAAAAAAATAAATGGACACTTTCTTATACCAGTGGCGGGATTTTCTTGTGGGCAGGTAGGGTTCTATCATCTGGTCATTGAAGTCCACTCCCCCCATGAACAAATTATAGTCATAGATGCATTCTGGTTTTTGGATTGGGCCGGTTCTTTTGGGGACTTCCACGTGGGTGTCGTCGTGGATTGATGTGAGCATGTGGACGTTCCGTTTGTCCCTCCACCTGACAGCCAATATCTCCTGGTTCCTCAATGCTGCAGACTCCCCTCGTCTGAGCTTTTCATTCACCAGTTTTTGCGGGAAGCCTTTTCTATTGGGTCTTATTGTGCCACATGCTGGGGTATTTCTAAGGTAAAGACAGCGAAACAGGGGCAAGCTGGTGTAGAAATTATCCACATAAAGGTGGTATCCCTTTCCAAAGAGTGGATAGATCAGATCCCAGACTACTTTTCCGCTGACTCCGATATACTCTGGGCATTCAGGGGGATGCAGTTGGGAGTCCTTCCCTTCGTACACCATGAAGGAGTAGAGGTACCCTGTGGCTCTGTCGTATAGTTTGTACATTTTGACCCCATATCGGGCCCTTTTGCTGGGGATGAACTGCTTGATGCCCAGCCTGCCTGAGAATTTGACAAGGGACTCATCCACGGATATGTTCTGTTCAGCGGTATATATTTGGGGAAATTGTTGAGAAAATTTTTTTTTAGAAGTGGCCGAATTTTATATAGCTTGTCAAAAGCAGGGTCATTTCGGGGAGGGCACTGGGCGTTGTCGTTAAAGTGGAGGAACCGCATAATTATTAAATATCGGGATCTTGGCATAAGGGAGGAGAAGAGTGGCATGTGGTGAATGGGTTTGGTGGACCAGTAGGAGTACAATTGTTTTTTTTTTAAAGTCCCATAGTAAAAGTTAGGCCTAAGAAAATGTTGAATTCCTCAACGGTTAGTTCTCTCCACTCAAAGGGACGGGCATATCCAGGGGACCCCAGAAGAGGGCGATCGGGGCCAACCTGTGCAAAACGAACTGCACAGTGGAGGTAAGTATGACATTGTTAAAGTGGAGTTCCACCCATAAATGGAACTTACACTTTTTGGAATCCTCCCCCCCTCCGGTGTCACATTTGGCAACTTTCAGGGGGGGGGGAGGGAGCAAATACCTGTGTAAAAGCTGTGTAGCTGCTGGCTTTTAATGGGTTTTTTTTAGGCGGACCTCCGCTTTAAGTTAATGCCAATGACCAGGGCCGATCCGCCCTATACACAGACTACGCAAGCTGCGTAGGGCCCCCGGATTGACTCGGGGCCCCGCTGGGAAGCTCTGTGTATCGGCGTCTGATTCCTAAACACTGGCCGCCCGCGGCGCTGAATCAGAGTCAGACGTCAGGTGACGTCATTGAGATGGCCGCCGCTAATGCTCATGGGAGCTGTAGTCCGCAAGCGGCTACTTGCTGAAGCTCCCTTCTCCGGAGGGGGAGGGGAGAGGGGCTGGAGTCGTCAGTCACTCTGAGGAGACTGAGGAAAGCGGCACAGCAGCGGTGAGTTCGTATTTTGCCAGTGCAATGTTATGGGGTGAATGTGGTAAAAAAAAAAAAAACATTGAATGTTAAGTGGAAAAAAAAAACCCTGAATGTTATGTGGAAAATAAAAAAACCTGAATGTTATGTGGAAAAAAAAAAAACCCTGAATGTTATGTGAAAAAAAAAAACCCTGAATGTTATGTGGGACAAAAAAACCCCGAATGTTATGTGGAAACCCCCCCCCCCTGAATGTTATGTGGAAAAAAAAAACCCTGAATGTTATGTGGAAAAAAAAAACCCTGAATGTTATGTGAAAAAAACCCCCCCTGAATGTTATGTGGAAAAAAAAAACCCCTAAATGTTATGTGGAAAAAAAAAAACCCTGAATGTTATGTGGAAAAAAAACCCTGAATGTTATGTGGGTAAAAAAAACCTGAATGTTATGTGGGAAAAAAAACCTTGAATGTTATGTGGTAAAAAAAAAAAAAAAAAACCTTGAATGTTATGTGGAAAAAAAAACCCTGAATGTTACGTGGTAAAAAAAAAACCCTGAATGTTACGTGGTAAAAAAAAAAAAAACCCTGAATGTTATGTGGGGAAAAAAAAACCCTGAATGTTATGTGGTAAAGAAAACCTGAATGTTATGTGGTAAAAAAAACCTGAATGTTATGTGGTAAAAAAAACCTGAATGTTATGACATTGTTAAAGTGGAGTTCCACCCAAAAATGGAACTTACACTTTTTGGAATCCTCCCCCCCTCCGGTGTCACATTTGGCAACTTTCAGGGGGGGGGGGGGGGGGGCAAATACCTGTGTAAAAGCTGTGTAGCTGCTGGTTTTTAATGTTTTTTTTTAGGTGGACCTCCGCTTTAAGTTAATGCCAATGACCAGGGCCGATCCGCCCTATACACAGACTACGCAAGTTGCGTAGGGCCCCCGGATTGACTCGGGGCCCCGCTGGGAAGCTCTGTGTATCGGCGTCTGATTCCTAAACACTGGCCGCCCGCGGCGCTGAATCAGAGTCAGACGTCAGGTGACGTCATTGAGACGGCCGCCGCTAATGCTCATGGGAGCTGTAGTCCGCGAGCGGCTACTTGCTGAAGCTCCCTGCTCCGGAGGGGGTGGAGTCGTCAGTCACTCTGAGGAGACTGAGGAAAGCGGCACAGCAGCGGTGAGTTCGTATTTTGCCAGTGCAATGTTATGGGGTGAATGTGGTAAAAAAAAAAAAAAAAACATTGAATGTTAAGTGAAAAAAAAAAAACCCTGAATGTTATGTGGAAAAAAAAAAACCCTGAATGTTATGTGGAAAAAAAAAAACCATGAATGTTATGTGGAAAAAAAAAACCCTGAATGTTATGTGGGGAAAAAAAAACCCTGAATGTTATGTGGGAAAAAAAAAAACCTGAATGTTATGTGGAAAAAAAAAAACCCTGAATGTTATGTGGAAAAAAAAACCCTGAATGTTATGTGGAAACCCCCCCCCCCCCTGAATGTTATGTGGTAAAAAAAAACCTGAATGTTATGTGGTAAAGAAAACCTGAATGTTATGTGGTAAAAAAAACCTGAATGTTATGTGGTAAAAAAAACCTGAATGTTATGACATTGTTAAAGTGGAGTTCCACCCAAAAATGGAACTTACACTTTTTGGAATCCTCCCCCCCTCCGGTGTCACATTTGGCAACTTTCAGGGGGGGGGGGGAGGGAGCAAATACCTGTGTAAAAGCTGTGTAGCTGCTGGTTTTTAATGTTTTTTTTTAGGTGGACCTCCGCTTTAATGCCAATGACCAGGGCCGATCCGCCCTATACACAGACTACGCAAGCTGCGTAGGGCCCCCGGATTGACTCGGGGCCCCGCTGGGAAGCTCTGTGTATCGGCGTCTGATTCCTAAACACTGGCCGCCCGCGGCGCTGAATCAGAGTCAGACGTCAGGTGACGTCATTGAGACGGCCGCCGCTAATGCTCATGGGAGCTGTAGTCCGCGAGCGGCTACTTGCTGAAGCTCCCTGCTCCGGAGGGGGTGGAGTCGTCAGTCACTCTGAGGAGACTGAGGAAAGCGGCACAGCAGCGGTGAGTTCGTATTTTGCCAGTGCAATGTTATGGGGTGAATGTGGTAAAAAAAAAAAAAAAACATTGAATGTTAAGTGAAAAAAAAAAAACCCTGAATGTTATGTGGGGAAAAAAAAACCTGAATGTTATGTGGGATAAAAAAAACCTGAATGTTATGTGGAAAAAAAAAAACCCTGAATGTTATGTGGAAACCCCCCCCCCCCCCCCTGAATGTTATGTGGAAAAAAAAAACCCTGAATGTTATGTGGAAAAAAAAAACCCCTGAATGTTATGTGGAAAAAAAAAAACCCTGAATGTTATGTGGAAAAAAAACACCCCCTGAATGTTATGTGGAAAAAAAAAACCTGAATGTTATGTGGGGAAAAAAAAACCTGAATGTTATGTGGGAAAAAAAAAAAAAACCCTGAATGTTATGTGGAAAAAAAAAAACCCTGAATGTTATGTGGAAAAAAAAAAAACCTGAATGTTATGTGGAAAAAACCCCCCTGAATGTGAGGTGGGAAAAAAAACCCTGAATGTTATGTGGAACCCCCCCTGAATGTTATGTGGAAACAAAAAAAAAAAACCCTAAATGTTATGTGGAAAAAAAAAAAACCCTGAATGTTATGTGGTAAAAAAACCCTGAATGTTATGTGGTAAAAAAAACCTGAATGTTATGTGGTAAAGAAACCCTGAATGTTATGTGAAAAAAAAAAACCCCTGAATGTTATGTGGGGAAAAAAAACCCTGAATGTTATGTGGGAAAAAAAAAACCTGAATGTTATGTGGAAAAAAAAAAACCCTGAATGTTATGTGGAAAAAAAAACCCTGAATGTTATGTGAAACCCCCCCCCCCCCCTGAATGTTATGTGGAAAAAAAACCCCTGAATGTTATGTGGAAAAAAAAAACCCTGAATGTTATGTGGAAAAAAAAAACCCTGAATGTTATGTGGAAAAAAAACACCCCCTGAATGTTATGTGGAAAAACAAAACCTGAATGTTATGTGGGGAAAAAAAAACCTGAATGTTATGTGGAAAAAAAAAAAAAAAAAACCTGAATGTTATGTGGAAAAAAAAAAACCCTGAATGTTATGTGGAAAAAAAAAAAACCTGAATGTTATGTGGAAAAAAAAACCCTGAATGTTATGTGGGAAAAAAAAACCCTGATTGTTATGTGGAACCCCCCCTGAATGTTATGTGGAAACAAAAAAAAAAAACCCTGAATGTTATGTGGAAAAAAAAAAAACCCTGAATGTTATGTGGAAAAAAAAAAACCTGAATGTTATGTGGGAAAAAAAACCCTGAATGTTATGTGGAAAAAAAAAAAACCCTGAATGTTATGTGGTAAAAAAAACCTGAATGTTATGTGGTAAAAGAAACCTGAATGTTATGTGGTAAAAAAAACCTGAATGTTATGACATTGTTAAAGTGGAGTTCCACCCAAAAATGGAACTTACACTTTTTGGAATCCTCCCCCCCTCCGGTGTCACATTTGGCAACTTTCAGGAGGGGGGGAGGGAGCAAATACCTGTGTAAAAACGGAAAATTGTATACTCACCTTTCCGTAATTTTCCTTTCCTGACGCATCTTCATGGCAGCACACACTGGGTTGTGACTCCGCCCCCACAACCTGACAGGATTGGTTAGCTATAAATTTGAAGGGGAGACACCCGGCATTATTCTCCGTAAATATCATCATTGAACAGTAGGGTGGGCAGCTGTGTGCTGCCATGAAGATGCGTCAGGAAAGGAAAATTACGGAAAGGTGAGTATACAATTTTCCGTTTTCCTGACGCATTCATGGCAGCACACACTGGGAAATAACTCGCCAGTCGGGAGGGTTCAATGCAAAAGATTTTTATTCCCTAGAGAGCAGAAGAATTAGCCCTGATGACAGATCTGCCAAATTCGGCTGAAGCCAAGAGAGCGGCGTCCACCCTGTAGTGGGAGATAAAGGTATGCCTGGATGACCAGGTTGCTGCTCTGCAGATGGTTTCTGAAGAAACACCACAATATGCTGCCCAAGAGGTTGCCACTGCCCTGGTTGAGTGAGCCCTGATGCCTTCCGGGATATCCAGTTGTTGAGTGGAATACACTTTTTCAATAGCCTTGACTAGCCAAGAGGCGATGGTGCAGGAAGTGGCCGCCTGGCCTCGCCTGGCCCCGTGCGGTATAATCAAGAGGGCGTCTGTTGACCGAAGATACTTGGAAATTGTAGACTTAATGTCCAAGGCATGAGGTTCGCCAGTCTCGTTAGAAAGGCATGGTAGGACGATGTCCTGGCCGTAGTGGAAGGCCGAAGTAACTTTGGGAAGGAACCGATCTGAAGGTCTCAGTATCACCCTGTCGGGCCGAAAAACCAGATATGGCTCCTTAGACATGAGAGCTTGCAGCTCCGACACTCTCCTTGCCGAGGTGATGGCAATGAGGAAGGATAACTTCAAGGTCAGATCCAATAGAGAAATCGAGTCGAGTGGGAAGAAGGGTGGATTGGAAAAAGCCTCGAGGACCACCGAAAGATCCCAGGCCGGGAAGGACGGTTTTCTGGGCGGTCTGATTTTTATGCATGCCCTTATAAACTGAATGATGAGAGGATGCAAGGCCCATCTGGTGCCAGTTTTGGCAGACAGAGCGGAGATCTGTACCTTTAGGGTGCTTGAATTTAGGCCTTTGTCGACTCCCGTTTGCAGGAATTCCAGGATCTGGTAAGGATCGGGAGAGATGGGATTCCAGCCTTTAAGTTGCGCCAACTGGGCGAATCTTTCCCAAACCCTGGAGTAAATGGTGTTTGTGGAGGCTTTTCTGGCTTGCATTAAAGTTGCTATAACCGCCTGGGAACATCCCTGTTATCTTAGTCTAGCCCTCTCAACCTCCAGGCTGTCAGGTGGAGCCTGTCTGGGGCTGGATGGAGAAACAGACCTTGGTGTAGGAGATCCGCTGCAGCTGGTAGGTGGATTGGAGGTCGGGTATTGAGCTGTAGGAGCGTGGTAAACCACGGCCTCCTTGGCCAGAATGGTACTACTGTGATTACTGTGGCCGATGACCTTCGGAGACGAGATAGAAACCTCGCTATTAGAGGAGTCGGGGGAAAGATGTATCCCAGGTTGAAGTCCCATGGGTGAAGAAGGCAATCTGTCCCCTCTGCTGTCGGGAAGGGTACTCTGGAAAGGAACCTTGAGCATTTGGCATTTGCTGGTGTTGCTGCCAGGTCTATCTCCGGAACCCCCCATGTCTCCGTCAGAATGGAGAACTCCCGGGGATTCAGCGACCACTCGTTGTTGGACAGAAGTTCCCTGCTCAGGAAGTCGGCTAGCGTGTTCTGTGCTGCTGGAACATAGACTGCTTTCAGGTCCAGAAGATGTACCTGTGATCATTCCATTATGGGGTGAACTTCTTCTAGAAGAGTGTGGCTCCGGGTACCGCCCTGCCTCTGGATGTAGGCCACCGCTACCCTGTTGTCCATCCGAATTAGGACGCTCTTCCCCTGTAGAAGAGGCGCAAAGGCTAAGAGGGCCTGGAATGCCGCTCGGAGCTCCAGTATATTCAAGACTGTCCCCCGAGCCGGGAAGTGCCAGTGACCCTGGGCTGTCTGATCCAGGTAATGAGCCCCCCAACCTTTCTCGCTGGCATCTGATGTCACTATTTCTGGTTTTGGAGGGGCTATGGGCCTGAATCTTCTGAGGTTGGGAGGGCAAGTCCACCACAAAAGAGAGTGCCTTACATGGCTGGGGACGCTGATGGGTTGGTGCATCGAGGTTCCGTCCCATTGTCTGAGAAAGGTGTTCTGCAAGGTTCTCATGTGCCATTGGGACCATTGTACCATGGGTATGGTTGATGACATCGAGCCCAGCATACTGAGGCAGGCTCTGGATGACGTGAGACTGGAGGACAATAGATTCCGAACTTTCCGTACTAAGGGCTCCACCTTCTCTAAGGGCAGTTGTACTCTGTTCTGTTTGGTATCCAATTCTGCCCCCGGGAATACCATAGACTGTGATGGCTGAAGGCTGCTCTTCCGCCAGTTGATTAGCCAGCCGAACTTCTGGAGGGACGAGATTAGGATCTCCCACTGTAGGAGTAGAGTCTCCCGACTTGCTGCTAAGAGCAGGATATCGTCCAGGTAATGATGTACCCGCAGCCCCTTTTCCCTGAGGAATGCTATGAGAGGGAGAAGGACCTTTGTAAATGTCCTGGGACCTGAAGAGATCCCGAATGGTAGACATCGGAACTGGTAGTGATGTTGGCCGATGGAGAAGCGCAGAAACTTCTGGAATGCGGGGTGAATTGGCACATGAAGGTAGGCGTCTGATAAGTCGATCGACAGCATCCAATCTCCGAGATTCACTGCCATGAGAATGGACTGGAGACTCTCCATCTTGAAGGCTTCTATTTGAATCCTTCTGTTGAGCCTCTTGAGGTCCAGCACGGGCCGTAGATCCCCTGACTTCTTCCGTACTAAAAAGAGAGGGGAATAAAATCCCCTGCCTCTTTGGTGCGAAGGAACCTCCACGATAGCTTCCTTCTGGAGTAGTTCTAGGATGTATTGAATGAGTAGCTTCCTTTTGTCTAGGGAAGATGGTATTTTGGTAGGTTGGAAAGTAGCGTGAGGCAATGCCCCCATAAAGTTCCATCTGTGGCCATGTCTTATTGTGGAAAGAGTCCATGGGTCCTTTATGTGTTCCGACCATATTTGTGCGAAACTGCTGAGCCTGGCGCCCACCTGAGCTGGGTGGGCAGGCAATACTTCAAAAGGACTTTTGCTGATCCCCTGTAGTAATGGCCTTGGACTTCTGACCCCTCGCAAAGGGAGGGCGAGTAGGTCTCCAATCCCTTCTGAACTCCTTGCCGGGGCGATAGGATCTGGCTTCCCTGTATCTTTCAGGCAGATTACGCCTGAAGGTAGGACCTTTCTGAGGCTTGGGCCTCCTGTCGGAGGGAATAAGCCCCGACTTTCCTCCAGTGACCTTGGAGATTGCCGAGTCCAATTTCGTGCCGAACAGGCTTGTGCCATCATACGGAATCTTGCACCAGTTGGATTTTGAAGACGTGTCAGCGACCCAAGGCTTCAGCCATAAGGCTCTGCGGGCCATAACTGAGGCCAACATGGACCTAGCCGAAGAACGAATGACATCCACCGAGGCCCCTGCCACAAAGTCACCGGCTAGCCTGATCTCCTGCAAGGAGGACATTATGTCCCCCCGGTCAGTACCTTCTAGGAGAGCCCTCTCAGCGCTGGCTGCCCATACGGAAATGGCCTTGGCGACAGCTGCTGTGGCAATAGCTGGTCTACATGCTCCCCCTGCCGTGGAGTATGCTTTCTTCAACTCCAGGTCGATCTTGCGGTCGAGAACGTCCCGGAACGAGACTGCGTCCTCTATTGGCAAAGTGACGTGCCTGGCAAGCCGCATAAGAGATGAATCCACAATGGGAGCGTTAATGAGGGAAGCGATCTTAGATTCCTTCAGAGGATACAATTTAGCAAGCTTGTTGGACAGACCGGGCCGCTTGTCCGGTTTTTCCCACTCCTCCTTAATGAGGTCTTCCAATTCCTCAATGAAGGGAAACAGTTCTGGATCCCTCCTTAACTCGGGGAAGTATTTCCCAACCTTTGGTGGTTCCGACACAGGTTCCTCCCAACCTATTGTCTCCTTAACCGAGCGGGCAAAAGGTTCGACCAGGCCAAAGTCAAATCCGGACACGAGCTCTCGATCCTCATGATCGGAATGAGCCTCTGTTAGCTGGGCATATGGGCCAGCAGCGGATGAAGTGCCTGGGATGGGCTCATCACAGGCCAGAGGATGTGCGGTCCAGATTGATTCCTGTGTTGGCTCCTCAATGTGGTGTCGGGAAGAGAGATCTGTAGCCATCCTGGCGTCCGTCTCCTTTTCTCTAGTTGCTTCATTGAAGCAAGTACGACATGCTAGCTTTCCTGGCAAAGCAGTAGCACCGCACACCCAGCAAGCGTTTGCTGCAGGACGGGTATGGTAGCGTTGGCGGTGACATGAGGGAGAGCGTCCGCGATGAGACCGACTGTGACGGGAGCGGCTGCGGCGTGATCGGCTATGCCTTGATCGATGGTAGCGGGAGGAAGATCTTGACCGACTTTTACGGGACCTCCTGCTTGATGCATGCCTGGACCTCTCCCTGCGCCGTGGGCTTGCGTCTCTTGGCCTGATGGGACTGCAACAAAAAGGCAGTGTTTAGCGGCCGGCTCTCTTTTTTGTCTCTTCTCTACTTACCTAGTAACATGATGGCCTCCATACCTCGTTTGCTGGTAGTGGTCTGCGAGGGCAGTGGGCTCCATGAGAAGTGCAGGAAAGCAGCAGAAGTGGATATGCTGGAAGGAAGCAGAATATGGTGAAAAACAAGTCAAAACAAAAAACAGAGGGAGAGCCTAGAAGGGGAGAGGCAGATAAATACCTGGGAAAAAATCCCGGTGGGATTTGAGTAAAGCAGCAGCCTAGGGAGGAAAAAGAAATTTAGTGCCTTTTTAAATTTGGCGCCGCCGTCGCGGCGCTGATGACGCATGCGCGCATGCGCAGTAGCGTCCCGGCGCCATCTTGGATGAGGGCGAGGAGACCGCCGACATCATCATTCTGCTGCGCGCATGCGCAGTACGCTAGGGGGACGCGGCGGTGCTATGAGGGACTACATGGCTCAGAGAGCCCGCTGGAGAAGGTATAGTGAAGATAATGTTTGAAAATAAATAGAGGAAAACGGAGCAATAACCCCATAAAGTTCCACTGGGCAAAAATTAGAGGTATAACATGGGACAGAACACCCAGGGAGCAAAGAGGGAGCCACACTTGCCTGATTAAGCTTATTTAAAGCTTGTACATATGCCAGGAATTTATGCCGGGATTTAACCCCTGAGACCACCAGAGCGGGGTTCCCCCTATAAAGCTCGTTTAGAGACTGTACAAGGGGGACTTCCAAACAGGAGAGGCTGAACCTGCTGGGGCGATAGCGGTAGGAGGCAAGCTGTACGTCCACGTCCTGTCAGGTGAGGATAAAAAAAGAGAATAATGCCGGGTGTCTCCCCTTCAAATTTATAGCTAACCAATCCTGTCAGGTTGTGGGGGCGGAGTCACAACCCAGTGTGTGCTGCCATGAATGCGTCAGGAAAGCTGTGTAGCTGCTGGCTTTTAATGGTTTTTTTTAGGTGGACCTCCGCTTTAAGTTAATGCCAATGACCAGGGCCGATCCACCCTATACACAGACTACGCAAGCTGCGTAGGGCCCCCGGATTGACTCGGGGCCCCGCTGGGAAGCTCTGTGTATCGGCGTCTGATTCCTAAACACTGGCCGCCCACGGCGCTGAATCAGAGTCAGACGTCAGGTGACGTTATTGAGACGGCCGCCGCTAATGCTCATGGGAGCTGTAGTCCGCGAGTGGCTACTTGCTGAAGCTCCCTGCTCCGGAGGGGGTGGAGTCGTCAGTCACTCTGAGGAGACTGAGGAAAGCGGCACAGCAGCGGTGAGTTCGTATTTTGCCAGTGCAATGTTATGGGGTGAATGTGGTAAAAAAAAAAAAAAAAACATTGAATGTTAAGTGAAAAAAAAAAAACTCTGAATGTTATGTGGAAAAAAAAAACCCTGAATGTTATGTGGAAAAAAAAAACCCTGAATGTTATGTGGAAAAAAAAAACCCTGAATGTTATGTGGGGGAAAAAAAACCTGAATGTTATGTGGAAAAAAAAACCCTGAATGTTATGTGGAACCCCCCCCCCCCCCCTGAATGTTATGTGAAAAAAAAACCTGAATGTTATGTGGGAAAAAAAACCCTGAATGTTATGTGGGAAAAAAAAACCCTGAATGTTATGTGGAACACCCCCCCCCCCCCTGAATGTTATGTGGAAAAAAAAACACCCCCTGAATGTTATGTGGAAAAAAAAAACCCTGAATGTTATGTGGGGGGAAAAAAACCCTGAATGTTATGTGGGAAAAAAAAACCCTGAATGTTATGTGGAAAAAAAAAAACCCTGAATGTTATGTGGAAAAAAAAAACCCTGAATGTTATGTGGGGAAAAAAAAAACCCTGAATGTTATGTGGAAAAAAAAACCCTGAATGTTATGTGGAAACCCCCCCCCCCCCCCTCTGAATGTTATGTGAAAAAAAAAAACCCTGAATGTTATGTGGAAAAAAAAAACCCTGAATGTTATGTGAAAAAAAAAAAAACCCTGAATGTTATGTGGAAAAAAAAAAACCCTGAATGTTATGTGGGGAAAAAAACACCCCCTGAATGTTATGTGGAAAAAAAAAACCTGAATGTTATGTGGGGGAAAAAAAAACCCTGAATGTTATGTGGGAAAAAAAAACCCTGAATGTTATGTGGAAAAAAAAAAACCCTGAATGTTATGTGGAAAAAAAAAACCCTGAATGTTATGTGGAAACCCCCCCCCCCTGAATGTTATGTGGAAACAAAAAAAAAACCTGAATGTTATGTGGGGAAAAAAAAAACCTGAATGTTATGTGGAAAAAAAACCCTGAATGTTATGTGGAAAAAAAACCCTGAATGTTATGTGGGAAAAAAAAACCCTGAATGTTATGTGGAAAAAAAAAACTGAATGTTATGTGGAAACCCCCCCCCCCCCCCCCTGAATGTTATGTGGAAAAAAAAAACCTGAATGTTATGTGGAAAAAAAAACCCCTGAATGTTATGTGGAAAAAAAAAACCCCTGAATGTTATGTGGAACCCCCCCCCCTGAATGTTATGTGGAAAAAAAACCCCTGAATGTTATGTGGGGAAAAAAAAACCCTGAATGTTATGTGGGAAAAAAAAACCCTGAATGTTATGTGAAAAAAAAAAACCCTGAATGTTATGTGGAAAAAAAAAAACCCTGAATGTTATGTGGAAAAAAAACAACCCCTGAATGTTATGTGGAAACAAAAAAAAAACCCTGAATGTTATGTGGGGAAAAAAAACCCCTGAATGTTATGTGGAAAAAAAAAAACCCTGAATGTTATGTGGAAAAAAAAAACCCTGAATGTTATGTGGAAACCCCCCCCCCCCGAATGTTATGTGGGGAAAAAAACCCTGAATGTTATGTGGAAAAAAAAACCCTGAATGTTATGTGGAAAATGCTCAATTTTTTTTTAAATACTCAGTTCCCAAGCCTTTCCGAGGTTTTCCGAGTTCAGCCGAGGTGTCTGGCACCCCCCCTCTGGCCACATGCGGTATTGCATGCCATTGAAGTCAATGCGGAACTATTTTTTTTGGTTTCCATTGACTTCAATAGGGAAACTCGCTTTGATATGCGAGTACTTTGGATTACGAGCATTCTCCTGGAACGGATTATGCTCGTAATCCAAGTTTCTACTGTAATCAGTCTATAACTTTAATGGTAGGTTTATTTTATCAGTGAGAGACAGAATAACAACAAAAATATCCAGAAAAACGAATAAAAAAAAAAAGTAAAAAAATAGATTTGCATTTTAATGAGTGAAATAAGTATTTGACCCCTTCGAAAAAAATGACTTAGTACTTGGTGGCAAAACCCTTTTCTGTACTACTTTTTGTGATTTTGGTGCTATGATTTGCATTGACATCTGTGCAGAAATGTGCACAGATGTCTCTGAAATTGCAGCGGAAATCGGGACTGACAAGCAGGAGTGAGCTGAACTTGCACAACTTCATTGCCACAGCCCAGTGTGAACCAGGGCCAAGTTATTACGTTTTCGAAAATGACGTTTGGTAACTCAAACCTTCAGCTCCCTCTACATATTTTCTATGGGATCAAAGGGGTTGTAAATCCTTGTGTTTTTTCACCTTTATTGCATCCTATGCATTAAGGTGAAAAAACTGGCAGTGACAGGCCCCCCAGCCCCCCTGTTTTACTTACCTGAGCCCCTTCATTCTCTTGGCGGAGACATGCTCTCTGCACGGGGTCCCGGCTCTTGATTGGATAGATTAATAGCAGCGCAGCCATTGGCTGGGGCGGAGTCAAGTTCTGCTATCTCCGAGGGACACCCAATGCAGAAAGGAGCCACCAACGCCTCCAGGGGACCCCAGAAGAGGGCGATCGGGGCCAACCTGTGCAAAACGAACTGCACAGTGGAGGTAAGTATGACATTGTTAAAGTGGAGTTCCACCCAAAAATGGAACTTACACTTTTTGGAATCCTCCCCCCCTCCGGTGTCACATTTGGCAACTTTCAGGGGGGGGGGAGGGAGCAAATACCTGTGTAAAAGCTGTGTAGCTGCTGGCTTTTAATGTTTTTTTTTTAGGCGGACCTCCGCTTTAAGTTAATGCCAATGACCAGGGCCGATCCGCCCTATACACAGACTACGCAAGCTGCGTAGGGCCCCCGGATTGACTCGGGGCCCCGCTGGGAAGCTCTGTGTATCGGCGTCTGATTCCTAAACACTGGCCGCCCGCAGCGCTGAATCAGAGTCAGACGTCAGGTGACGTCATTGAGACGGCCGCCGCTAATGCTCATGGGAGCTGTAGTCCGCAAGCGGCTACTTGCTGAAGCTCCCTTCTCCGGAGGGGGAGGGGAGAGGGGCTGGAGTCGTCAGTCACTCTGAGGAGACTGAGGAAAGCGGCATAACAGCGGTGAGTTCGTATTTTGCCAGTGCAATGTTATGGGGTGAATGTGGTAAAAAAAAAAAAAACATTGAATGTTAAGTGAAAAAAAAAAAACCCTGAATGTTATGTGGAAAAAAAAAAACCCTGAATGTTATGTGGAAAAAAAAAAACCCTGAATGTTATGTGGAAAAAAAAACCCTGAATGTTATGTGGGGAAAAAAAAACCTGAATGTTATGTGGAAAAAAAAAACCCTGAATGTTATGTGGAACCCCCCCCCCCCCCTGAATGTTATGTGAAAAAAAAACCTGAATGTTATGTGGAAAAAAAAACCCTGAATGTTATGTGGGGAAAAAAAACCCTGAATGTTATGTGGAACACCCCCCCCCTGAATGTTATGTGGAAAAAAAAACACCCCCTGAATGTTATGTGGAAAAAAAAAAACCCTGAATGTTATGTGGGAAAAAAAAACCCTGAATGTTATGTGGAAAAAAAAAACCCTGAATGTTATGTGGAAAAAAAAAAACCCTGAATGTTATGTGGAAAAAAAACAACCCCTGAATGTTATGTGGAAACAAAAAAAAACCCTGAATGTTATGTGGGGAAAAAAAAACCCTGAATGTTATGTGGAAAAAAAAAAACCCTGAATGTTATGTGGGAAAAAAAAACCCTGAATGTTATGTGGAAAAAAAAAACTGAATGTTATGTGGAAACCCCCCCCCCCCTGAATGTTATGTGGAAAAAAAAAACCTGAATGTTATGTGGAAAAAAAAAACCCTGAATGTTATGTGGAAAAAAAAAAAACCCTGAATGTTATGTGGAACCCCCCCCCCCCCCCTGAATGTTATGTGGAAAAAAAAAAACCTGAATGTTATGTGGGGAAAAAAAAACCCTGAATGTTATGTGGGAAAAAAAACCCCTGAATGTTATGTGGAAAAAAAAAACCCTGAATGTTATGTGGAAAAAAAAAAAACCCTGAATGTTATGTGGAAAAAAAACAACCCCTGAATGTTATGTGGAAACAAAAAAAAACCCTGAATGTTATGTGGGGAAAAAAAAACCCTGAATGTTATGTGGAAAAAAAAAACCCTGAATGTTATGTGGAAAAAAAACCCTGAATGTTATGTGGAACCCCCCCCCCCCCCCCCCCGAATGTTATGTGGGGAAAAAAAAACCTGAATGTTATGTGGAAGAAAAAACCCTGAATGTTATGTGGAAAATGCTAAAAAAAAATTTAAATACTCAGTTCCCAAGCCTTTCCGAGGTTTTCCGAGTTCAGCCGAGGTGTCTGGCACCCCCCCTCTGGCCACATGCGGTATTGCATGCCATTGAAGTCAATGCGGAACTATTTTTTTTGGTTTCCATTGACTTCAATAGGGAAACTCGCTTTGATATGCGAGTACTTTGGATTACGAGCATTCTCCTGGAACGGATTATGCTCGTAATCCAAGTTTCTACTGTAATCAGTCTATAACTTTAATGGTAGGTTTATTTTATCAGTGAGAGACAGAATAACAACAAAAATATCCAGAAAAACGAATAAAAAAAAAAAGTAAAAAAATAGATTTGCATTTTAATGAGTGAAATAAGTATTTGACCCCTTCGAAAAAAATGACTTAGTACTTGGTGGCAAAACCCTTTTCTGTACTACTTTTTGTGATTTTGGTGCTAGGATTTGCATTGACATCTGTGCAGAAATGTGCACAGATGTCTCTGAAATTGCAGCTGAAATCGGGACTGACAAGCAGGAGTGAGCTGAACTTGCACAACTTCATTGCCACAGCCCAGTGTGAACCAGGGCCAAGTTATTACGTTTTCGAAAATGACGTTTGGTAACTCAAACCTTCAGCTCCCTCTACATATTTTCTATGGGATCAAAGGGGTTGTAAATCCTTGTGTTTTTTCACCTTTATTGCATCCTATGCATTAAGGTGAAAAAACTGGCAGTGACAGGCCCCCCAGCCCCCCTGTTTTACTTACCTGAGCCCCTTCATTCTCTTGGCGGAGACATGCTCTCTGCACGGGGTCCTGGCTCTTGATTGGATAGATTAATAGCAGCGCAGCCATTGGCTGGGGCGGAGTCAAGTTCTGCTATCTCCGAGGGACACCCAATGCAGAAAGGAGCCACCAACGCCTCCAGGGGACCCCAGAAGAGGGCGATCGGGGCCAACCTGTGCAAAACGAACTGCACAGTGGAGGTAAGTATGACATTGTTAAAGTGGAGTTCCACCCAAAAATGGAACTTACACTTTTTGGAATCCTCCCCCCCTCCGGTGTCACATTTGGCAACTTTCAGGGGGGGGGGAGGGAGCAAATACCTGTGTAAAAGCTGTGTAGCTGCTGGCTTTTAATGTTTTTTTTTTAGGCGGACCTCCGCTTTAAGTTAATGCCAATGACCAGGGCCGATCCGCCCTATACACAGACTACGCAAGCTGCGTAGGGCCCCCGGATTGACTCGGGGCCCCGCTGGGAAGCTCTGTGTATCGGCGTCTGATTCCTAAACACTGGCCGCCCGCAGCGCTGAATCAGAGTCAGACGTCAGGTGACGTCATTGAGACGGTCGCCGCTAATGCTCATGGGAGCTGTAGTCCGCGAGCGGCTACTTGCTGAAGCTCCCTTCTCCGGAGGGGGAGGGGAGAGGGGCTGGAGTCGTCAGTCACTCTGAGGAGACTGAGGAAAGCGGCATAACAGCGGTGAGTTCGTATTTTGCCAGTGCAATGTTATGGGGTGAATGTGGTAAAAAAAAAAAAAACATTGAATGTTAAGTGGAAAAAAAAAACCCTGAATATTATGTGGAAAAAAAAAAAACCTGAATGTTATGTGAAAAAAAAAAACCCTGAATGTTATGTGGAAAAAAAAAAACCCTGAATGTTATGTGGAACCCCCCCCCCCCCCCCTGAATTTTATATGGGAAAAAAAAACCTGAATGTTATGTGGGGAAAAAAAACCCTGAATGTTATGTGAAAAAAAAAAAACCCTGAATGTTATGTGGGAAAAAAAACCCCTGAATGTTATGTGGAACCCCCCCCCCCCCCTGAATGTTATGTGGAAAAAAAAAAACCTGAATGTTATGTGGGAAAAAAAAACCCTGAATGTTATGTGGAAAAAAAACAAAACCCTAAATGTTATGTGGAAAAAAAAAAACCCTGAATGTTATGTGGAAAAAAAACAACCCCTGAATGTTATGTGGAACCCCCCCCCCCCTGAATGTTATGTGGGAAAAAAAAACCTGAATGTTATGTGGAAAAAAAACCCCTGAATGTTATGTGGAAAAAAAAAACCCTGAATGTTATTTGGGAAAAAAAAACCCTAAATGTTATGTGGAAAAAAAAACCCTGAATGTTATGTGGAAAAAAAAAACCTGAATGTTATGTGGAAAAAAAAAACCCTGAATGTTATGTGGGTAAAAAAAAACTGAATGTTATGTGGTAAAAAAAAAAAAAAAAAACCTTGAATGTTATGTGGTAAAAAAAAAAAAAAAAAAACCTTGAATGTTATGTGGAAAAAAAAAAACCCTAAATGTTACGTGGTAAAAAAAAAACCCTGAATATTACGTGGTAAAAAAAAACCCTGAATGTTATGTGGTAAAAAAAAACTGAATGTTATGTGGTAAAAAAAACCTGAATGTTATGTGGAAAAAAAAAAAAACCCTGAATGTTATGTGGGGAAAAAAAACCCTGAATGTCATCAATTGTCACCACTGTGCCATGCCATTGTCGCCACGGTGCCATGCCAATCACAGCCACTGTGCCATGCCACTGTGCCCATCAATTGTCGCCACTGTGCCATGCCATCAAACGCAGCTACTGTGCCAGCAATTGTCGCCACTGTGCCCATCAATTGTCGCCACTGTGCCATGCCATCAGTTGTCGACCACTGTGCCATGCCATTGTTGCCACTGTGCCATGCCAAATGCAGCCACTGTGCCATGCCACTGTGCCCATCACTTGTCACCACTGGCACTGTGCCATGCCATCAATTGTCGCCACTGTGCCATGCCATTGTCACCACTGTGCCCATCAATTGTTGCCAATGTGCCATGCCAAACACAGCCACTGTGCCCATTAATTGTCGCCACTGTGCCATGCCATCAAACGCAGCCACTGTGCCATCATTTTCCGTCACTGTGCCATGCCATCAATTGTCACCACTGTGCCATGCCAAACACAGCCACTGTGCCCATTAATTGTCACCAGTGTGCCATACCATCAAACGCAGCCACTGTGCCATCAATTGTCGTTACTGTGCCATGCCATCAATTGTCGTCACTGTGCCATGCCATCAATTGTCGCCACTGTGCCATGCCATGCCATTGTTGCCACTGTGCCATGCCATTGTTGCCACTGTGCCATGCCATTGTTGCCATGCCAAACGCAGCCACTGTGCCATGCCACTGTGCCCATCAATTGTCGCCACTGTGCCATGTCATCAAACGCAGCCACTGTGCCCATCAATTTTCGCCACTGTGCCATGCCATTGTCGCCACTGTGCCATGCCAAACGCAGCCACTGTGCCATGCCATTGTTGCCATTGTGCCCATCAATTACCGGCAGATTGCCCCTTAAAATGACGCCAGATTGCCCCCCTGCCCGGCACTTACCTTTCTCGTCAGCCACCCTCCTTCACGATCCCTCGATGTCTTCTCCCGCCCTCGATGTTGCTTCAGCCAATCAGGTTACTGGTAACCAGATCCGGTGAACCTGATTGGCGGAGATGCATGTCAGTGTTAACCAGGGAATGCACGCACCGTGCTTCCCCTTGGTTAACTATTTGGAAGCCAATTACAGCCCATAGGCTGTAATCAGAAAGCCTATCAGAGCCGGTGGCTCTGATAGACACTTCCACACAGCCAACCAGCTGCCGTTATTCAGATGCCGGCGCTCGCCAGGGGTCCGACCCCCTGAATAGTGGGCGGCAGCGTCGCCGGCGACAATACATAGATTCAGGCAATGCATGAATCTATGTATTGCTTTCTGTTGCGTTGCAGGAGCGAGAGGGGGCGGCGCTCCTGCGCCCACTATGGACGCACCGCCACTGTGTACTGGTAAACACTGTCATGCCGTGTACACACGACTGTTTTTCATGACAAGAAAAATGCAATTTTTTAAATTGGTCATTAAAAACGGTCATATGTAGGCTCCAGAACATTTTTCTCGATGTGAAAAATAGGCATTAAAAAGGTAGAGGGCCCCTTAGCAGAATTGTGCTTAGGGCCCCAGAGAGGTCAGGATCGGCACTGCCAATGACCATAACACTTTCACCCAGTTCTCCTCTGAATCATTCAGATGTTCATTAGCAAACCTAAGATGGGCCTGTACATGTGCTTTCTTGAGTAGGGGGACCTTGTGGGCGCTGTAGGATTTCAGTCTTTCACGGCATAATGTGTTACCAATTGTTTTCTTGGAGACTATGGTCCCAGCTGCCTTGAGATCAGTGACAAGATTCTCCAGTGTAGTTCTGGGCTGATTCCTCACCGTTTTCATGATCATTAGGGATGAGCTTCGTATTCGAGTCGAACTTAAGTTCGACTCGAACATTGTATGTTCGATCGTTCGTCGAATTACGAACGTTTTGGACCGTTCGTGCCAAATTCGAGTGGCGTTTCACGGCCCATAATTCACTGCGGCATCGCAGTGCATTGCTGGCTGATGATTGGCCAAGCATGCACTATGACCCGCATGCTTGGCCAATCACAGCTTGCAAAAAACAGAGAGCCATAATTGGCCAAAGCCAGGGTGGCTTTGGCCAATTATGGCTATGGGGGTTTAGTACACGCCCCACACTATAAAAGGCCGCCTGCAGGTCGGCCTTGTGTAGTATGTTGCGGTGGTAAAAAAGAGAGAAGACAGAGAGAGAGAGAGAGAGAGAGTGTAATTTTTAGTAGGTAGATAGAGCAGGCAGGCAGGCTAGTCAGTTAAAGTTACAGTGTGTAGAGGATATATATGCATCCCAGGTGTTGTATATATATTTATACACTGTATAGTTTAGCTAGATCCGCACTTCCTAATTTACTGGCAGGCAGGCGATTGTGCTAGCTGCAGTATCCTCACCTGGTGCACTGCCTGTGTCCTCTGCAGTGTGCACTTAAAACTACGTGGTGTGTACTGCCTGTGTCTTCTGCAGTGTGCACCTAAAGCTACGTGGTGTGTACTGCCCGTGTCCTCTGCAGTGTGCACCTAAAGCTACGTGGTGTGTAGGGATGAGCTCCGCGTTCGATTCGAACGTATGTTCGACTCGAACATCGGTCGTTCGATCGTTCGTCGAAACTCGAACAAAACGGGTCGTTCGCGCCAAATTCGAGTGACGCAAAATGTCCCATAATTCACTGGGGCGTTGAGCGCTGATGATTGGCCAAGCATGCTGTATGTCCCGCATGCTTGGCCAATCACAGCGCTCAAAAAACGAAGAGCCATAATTGGCCAAAGCCAGGGTGGCTTTGGCCAATTATGGCTCAGGGGGATTAGTACACGCCCCCCACTATAAAAGGCAGCCTGCACGGCTGCCTAGTGTAGTGTGTTGGCGGTTCTAGAGAAGATCAGTCAGTCAGACAGAGAGAGATAGAGAGATAGAGACACAGGGCCTGATTTACCAAGCCTTTACTCCATGACTCATGGAGTAAAAGCAGGAGTAGCAGCCGTTTGGCCATTTACTAAAGAAATACGCTGCTAGTGCAGTGTATTTCCCTAGTTACTAATGTGCTCCGTGCGCCCAGGAGAGGGTGCATTGTGCACCAGTACAGACCTGGCGCACGGCACATTAAACTATAAATTGCGGGGGTTTGGGCGGGAGTTTATTAAGGGGGGAGGTGGGGGGATGCAGGGGAAGTGAAGTGACATGTGTTTTGAAGTGTTTGGCGGGCCGAATTGAAAGGGAAAGTGTTTTTTGAAAACAGATCCCCGTACGCTTGCACAGTGCGCCTGAACCTCGGGAGGTTCATTTGCATACTGGGCATGCGCAGAGAGAAAAGTCAGGGATTCCCGTGCGCCTTGTCAGTACGCCGTGAAAATCTTGGTAAATACCAAGCGGCGTACCCGTGAATGCGCTGCGTGACGCGGCGCACGGGAATCTCCGAGCTGTTTTCAGCCCTGAAGGGGAACTCGGCGCCAAATTTCAAACTTGAAATCGGCGCGGGTCCCCCTTCAGGGCTACATTAGGCTCTTAGGCTTGGTCCGGAACGTGAGGGGTTAAACCCGCGCCGATTTGGCGCGGGGGTCCCCCCCAGATCCAAACCAAGCCCTCATCCCAAGCATGCAGTCTGGCCCGGACAGGAATGGGGGAGGGGACGAGCGAGCGGCCCCCCCCCCCTCCTGAGCCGTACCAGACCGCATGCCCTCAACATGGGGGAGTGTGTGCTGTGGGGGAGGGGGGCACTGCCCCCCCACCCCACAGCACTCTTGCCCCCATGTCGATAGGGACAAGAGCCTCTTCCCGACAACCCTTGCCATTGGTTGTCGGGGTATGCGGGCGGGGCTAATCGGAATCTGCGAGCTCCCTTTAATAAGGGGGCCCCCAGATGCCGGCCCCCCACCCTATGTGAATGAGTATGGGGTACATCGTACCTCTACCCATTCACATGGGGGAAATGTAAAGTAAAATAAAACACCACACAGAATAAAATATTTTATTAATCTGCTCCGGAGCCCCCCCTTTCTTCTTTAGCTCTCTTAGAAGGGGGGGTTTCTTCTCTCCCGATCTTCCGCCGGGACCCTGGGCTTCAGTGATTTCTGCCGGGGGAGGGCGCCATCCCTCGGTCCTCTCCGGAGCCTTCCGCCGGATGCCCCCACCCCATTTAAGCTCTTTTTCATTAGGGAGGGGCATCCGGACTTCGGGGTCTTCTGCCGGGGGATGGCGCCTATCCCCCGGTCTTTCCGGTGCCTTCCGCCAGGGTTCCGGTCTTCCTGGTCTTCTGCCGGGGGTGCGCCAACTCCCCGGTCTTTTCTCTTCTGTCTTCTCTGCTCCCTCTTCTGCCTGGCTCCCCCGCGGAGCCAGGGCTTTCTTCCGTCTTCTTTCTTCTCTCTTCCTTCTTCTGCCTGTCTCCTCCGGGAGCACAGGGCTTGTCTCCGCTGTCTTCTTGCTTCTCTTCCATTCGATGTTGACACGACGAGGTTCCGCGCTGACATGCCGTGTCAGCGGCGGGCATGGACTTATATAGGGTAATGCCACCATGTGACCTCAACCCATGTGACATCACATTCCCTGGGCATGATGGGAATGTGATGTCACATGGGTTGAGGTCACATGGTGGCATTGCCCTATATAAGTCCATGCCCACTGCTCAGACGGCATTCCAGCGCCGGACCTCGTCGTGTCAACATCGAATGGAAGAGAAGGGAGAAGACAGCGGAGACAAGCCCTGTGCTCCCGGAGGAGACAGGCAGAAGAAGGAAGAGAGAAGAAAGAAGACGGAAGAAAGCCCTGGCTCCGCGGGGGAGCCAGGCAGAAGAGGGAGCAGAGAAGACAGAAGAGAAAAGACCGGGGAGTTGGCGCACCCCCGGCAGAAGACCGGAACCCTGGCGGAAGGCACCGGAAAGACCGGGGGATAGGCGCCATCCCCCGGCAGAAGACCCCGAAGTCCGGATGCCCCTCCCTAATGAAAAAGAGCTTAAATGGGGTGGGGGCATCCGGCGGAAGGCTCCGGAGAGGACCGAGGGATGGCGCCCTCCCCCGGCAGAAATCACCGAAGCCCAGGGTCCCGGCGGAAGATCGGGAGAGAAGAAACCCCCCCTTCTAAGAGAGCTAAAGAAGAAAGGGGGGGCTCCGGAGCAGATTAATAAAATATTTTATTCTGTGTGGTGTTTTTTTTTTACTTTACATTTCCCCCATGTGAATGGGTAGAGGTACGATGTACCCCATACTCATTCACATAGGGTGGGGGGCCGGAATCTGGGGACCCCTTTATTAAAGGGGTCTCTCAGATTCTGATAAGCTCTCCGCCCGCATACCCCGACAACCAACGGCCAGGGTTGTCGGGAAGAGGCTCTTGTCCCTATCGACATGGGGGCAAGAGTGCTGTGGGGTGGGGGGGCAGTGCCCCCCTCCCCCACAGCACACACTCCCCCATGTTGAGGGCATGTGGTCTGGTATGGCTCAGGAGGGAGGGGGGCGCTCGCTCGTCCCCACCCCCATTCCTGTCTGACCAGACTGCGTGCCTGGGATAAGGGCTTGGTTTGGGGGGGGGGGCCCACGCTATTTTTTTTGGCCCCGGTTTAACCCCTTATGTTCCAGACCAAGCCTAAGAGCCTGGTATGCACCTGGAGGGAACCCACCTTATTTTTTTGGGGGGGGTCTGGAGTTCCCCTTCATGAACAGCGATCTGTCATTTACACATGTCAGTCCCACCCCCCCCCTACAGTTAGAACACACCCAGGGAACATATTTAACCCCTCCCTCGCACCTAGTGTTAACCCCTTCCCTGCCAGTGGCATTTTTTGAGTAAGCAATGCATTTTTTACAGCACTGATCGCTAGAAAAATGCCAATGGTTCCAAAAAAGTGTTCGATGTGTCCGCCATAATGTCGCAGTACCGATAAAAATCGCTGATCGCCCCAATAACTAGTTAAAACAACAAAAAAAAAAATTTGTAGACGCTATAACTTTTGCAAAAACCAAACACTAAACGCTATTTGCGATTTTTTGGAACCAAAAAGATGTAGAATACGTATCGGCCTAAACTGAGGGTTTTTTTAGTTTTTTGAATATATATTTTTGGGGATATTTATTATAGCAAAAAGTTAAAATAATTTTTACATATGTGGGCGGGACTTACGCAAGTCCCGCCCACATATATAAACATCGTTCAAACCACACATGTGAGGTATTGACGCGTGCGTTAGAGCGAGAGCAATACTTTTACCACTAGACTTTCTTTGTTACTATAAACTGGTAACCTGGAAAAAAAAATAAAAGGTCGCCTATGGGGATATTCACGGAATTCATTTTGGCCCCATTGCAGGAGTGTTTCCAATAGTAAAGCGTGACATGTAAGGTATCTATTTACTCAGTGTAACATCATCTTTCACATTATCCCCAAAAATTGGGCTCACTTTTGTGTTTTGTTAATTTTTAACCACTTGAGCCCGGACCATATTTCTGGTCAATGACCGGGCAAGTTTTTGTGATTCGGCGCGGCGTCGCTTTAACTGACAATTGCGCAGTCGTGCGACGTGGCTCCCAAACAAAATTGGCAACCTTTTTTTTCACACAAATAGATTATTAAATGTGCGTGTTTACTTCTGTCTTTAACACCTCCCCTTCAGGCTGGAAAGCATCAGATCAGGGGAAACCAAAAAAAAAAGCTCTCATTCCATTGCAGCTTGGTTCCTACATGTGTGATGAACTGAGCATGCTCAAACACTTAGAAAAAAAATATCCTTTCTTTTTAAAAGGTGAAAAACACTCATTGGATGCTCATAGAGCGTGGTTTGGATTAATTGCAGGTGTGCCCAATTACAAGCTCACCCAAACTAGAGACTGCAATTTGGTCATGTGATTTCAATTGCTTCATTACTAGCACTGTTATAAAAAGCTTGGATCGATCAGTCCTCAGCTGCCCTCAGAAGGGGCAGGCTGGCAGAAATGCTGTTGCTAAACACAAATGTGGTTTGTTGCATGGGTTTTGTTTTATTTTGCCAATGGTTTTGGTTTATTTTTAAATGATGTTCACTTTGATGTATTTGTCTATGTGGCCTTATTTTATGAAAAATGTGTGAAGCTATGGTTAATTAGAATTTTGAAATGTATTTTTGTTTGTTTGTCTTTTTTTGCTTTCCTTGTTTTGTTGACCAATAAAAATTACTTTAAAATTGTTAAGTTTGTCTTTTGTTACTTTTTCATGCTACATATGTTGACAGCTGCAGCTGAACTAGGTTTGGGCCTAACAAATTATGTGTGATTTTTGTCTAAGCTTCTTTCCTGGTGTGTAATCATGAAATGTTTGCCATGTTTATTCCCCATGACTTTAAAGACAAAAACTGGTAAGTATTTTATTTATTCTGCAGTGGTCCTCAGCCCTCAAGTACCCCCGACAGGACATGTTTTGGGGATTTCTCTTATCAAGAATTGCTGTCCAGACTGTATTTTAAAGCACATGTGCAAGATGAAGGAAAACCTGCAAACATGGCCTGTGGGGGGGGGGGGTTTGCTATTGGTGGACAGGCTTGACGTGCTGATTTACAGCACTGTGCTTAAATCTAGCGCAAGGCAATCCTATTCAAATTGTGGGTGTTTGAGGGAAGCCAAGTGAGTGTTAGAACCCCTGCTTTGTGTTTTTTTATTTTTGTGTTGAGCTTTGTGTCCCTTTTCTTAAAATTGGCTTCACTTCCTGTCACAGCTGAACAGGAAGTGAGGTTAAAACCCTACCAGTGTCATTTCTTGGGGACACCGGTCAATCTAACTAGTGTCCCCATTAAGCAAATTGCACTCCAGCACTGCTGTGTACACCCCAAATCATGGGTCTTCAAACTACGGCCCTCCAGTTGTTCAGGAACTACAATTCCCATCATGCCTAGTCATGTCTGTGAATGTCAGTGCATTACAAGGCCTCATGGGATGTGTAGTTCTACAACAGCTGGAGGGCCGTAGTTTGAGGATCCCTGCCCCAAATGATTATTTAGTTTGGGGTTTAGTAAAGGCAAAGCCACTCTGCAGTACAAGCATAGTTGCTGAAAATCAGAGAGGAAGCACTGATGGTTTTAACATCCAATCCTGTAGAAGCAAAGTTGTTTTCTTCCTTGCTTGTCCACTTGTAGGAGTGGATTTGCCTTTAGTAAATGGACCCCAAAGTCCAAGATCCCTAATAATTTGGGGTGTACACAGCAAAATGCTAGAGTGCAATTTACATAATGGGAAACTATTTAGATTGATCTCTGTGTCCCCAAGAAAAGATATTAGTAAGGTTTTACCCTCACTTCCTGTTTGGCTATGTGACAGGAAGTGAATGAATTAGAAAGGGTGAAGACACCTCACAAATGTTGTCACTATCAGGGGTGCAGACATCCCCAAAAAAATGAGCAGATAATACTTATTTGCAAATTAATAATTTTTTAGTTAACATTGGGTGGGGTGCTCTAACACACACATTCCTACATATTAGCAACGCTCTATCCTGGCCTATTGGCATGGTTATATTTTCTTAGGCCTCTCAATAAAACTCTATGAAATTTGTGCTTAAACTAGAACCAGGGGCGGACTGACAACTCATGGGGCCCCTGGGCAATAGAAGATTATGGGGCCCCTCTGGCTTACAGATGACCACCACGCCAGGAGGTAGTGCAGAGGCGGGCAGCTAAAATCTTGGGATATTCACATTAAAAGCATGTCATTTTTGGACATATCGGGGACAGATCTAAAAAAAACACAGATTTTTACATACTGTCCCTGGTTTTACTGAGCCTGGCAACCCGGATGGGGCCCTCTAGTGGCATGGGGCCCTCGGGCAGTGCCCGAGTGACTCAATGGTCAGTCCGCCCCTGACAAGAACTATAATCAACAAGCGCAGCCCCCCCTCGGATCACCACACTGGACCACCAGGGATGCCCACCCTGGACCACCAGGGTGTGCAAAAACAAAAAAAATATAGAACAAAAAAACAAAAAGCATTAAAAAATAAGAAAAAAGATGCCAATCAGTGCCCACAAATGGGCACTGACTGGGAAAATCAGTGCCACCCCACAGTGCCCATCCATGCACAGTGCCCACCTAACAGTGCCCACCTATCAGTGCCCACCTGTGCCACCCATAAGTATCCATCAGTGCCACCCATAAGTGCCGCCCATAAGTATCCATCAGTGCCACCCATAAGTGCCGCCCATCTGTGCCGCCCATGAGTGCCCATCAGTGCCGCCATATCAGTGCCCGTAATTGAAAGAGAAAAACTTATTTACAAAAAAATTAACCTAAAAAAATAAAAACTTTTTTTTGTTTCAAAATTTGCAGTCTTTTTTTAGTTGTTGCGCATAAAAAAAAACGCAGAGGTGATCAAATAACAACAAAAGAAAGCTCTATTTGTGGGGAAAAAAGGACGCCAATTTTGTTTGGGTACAGTGTTGTATGACCGCGCAATTGCCATTCAAAGTGCGACAGTGTTGAAAGCTGAAAATTGGCTTGGGCGGGAAGGTGCGTAAGTGCCTGGTATGGAAGTGGTTAAGGGAATCCAGTGCCCCCCCAGAACTAGTGTGTGGGTCCCCTGAAAATTACTGGGCGGGGTTATACAAAAACAGGGTGTGACCTTGACAGGAAGGGGTGGGTCATTTTTCTATTAGGAGGTGCAGATATGTAGTCAGGCCTAGGGCAGAACCAAACCTAAATATACTACTGCATATTAGGGCTTATTTAGACCGGAACCGATTTACAGCGTGTTTTTATATTGTGGGAGGAAACCCACGCAGGCACAGGGAGAACATGCAAACTCCATGCAGATGCTGTCACGGGCGGGATTCGAACCAACGACTCTTTTGCTGCTAGGTCAAAGTGCTATACACTACACCACTGTGGTGAACGAACATGATTGCAGCTGAAAGCATGAGAACTTTTTTTTTTTTTTTTTCAATACCATGCTTTCCAGCCTTATTGACCCCGCCTCTCTCCATAAAGAGGACCTGTCACACACTAGTCCTATTACAAGGGATGTTTACATTCCTTGTAATAGGAAGAAAACTGATCATTTTTTTTTTATTTTTTTATTTCAGTGTAAAACATTATAAAACTAAATAAAAATAAATAAGAAAACCCCAAAAAATGTTTTTAAAGCGCCCCGTCCCGACGAGCTCGCGCACAGAAGCAAACGCATACGCGAGTAGCGCCCGCATATGAAAACAGTATTCAAACCACACAAGTGAGGTATCACCGCGATCGTTAGAGTGAGAGCAATAATTCTAGCCCTAGACCTACTCTGCAACTCAAAAAATGCAACCTGTAGAATTTTTTAAACGTCGCCTATCGAGATTTTTAAAGGGTAAAAGTTTGACGCCATGCCACGAGCGGGCGCAATTTTTAAGCGTGACATGTTGGTTATCATTTTACTCGGCGTAACATTATCTTTCACAATATAGAAAAAAATTGGGCAAAATGTATTGTTGTCTTATTTTTTAATTCAAAAAAGTGATTTTTATCCAAAAAAAGTGCGCTTGTAAGACCGCTGCGCAAATACGGTGTGACAAAAAGTATTGCAATGACTGCCATTTTATTCCCTAGGATGTCTGCTAAAAAAAAATATATAATGTTTGGGGGTTCTGATTAATTTTCTAGCCAAAAAATTGTGATTTTCACATGAAGGAGAGAAGTGCCAGAATTAACCCGGTGGGCAAGTGGTTAAAGTACTCATGGCTATAAAGAATAGAGTCATTGCTCATTAAAAAAATAAATAAAAAAAGGGGGTCCCTCCAAATTAAATTACCAGGCCCTTCAGGTCTGGAATGGATATTAAGGGGAACCCCGCCGTAAAAACCAAAAAAAAAAAAGACGTGCGGTTCCCGGCAAATATCCATTCCAGACCCTTCAGGTCTGGTGTGGATTTTAAGGGGAACTCCACCCCAAATTGAAAAAAAATGGCGTGGAGTCCCCCTAAAAATCCACACCAGACCCTTATCCGAGCACGTTGACCTGGCCGGCCGCAGAAAAGAGGGGGGGACAGAGTGCGGCCCCCCCCCTCTCCTGAACCGCACCAGGCCACATGCCCTCAACATGGGGAGGATGTCCCCATGTTGATGGGGACAAGGGTCTCATCCCCACAACCCTTGCCCGGTGGTTGTGGGGGTATGCGGGCGGGAGGTTTATCAGAATCTGGAAGACCCCTTTAACAAAGGGGACCCCCAGATCCTGACCCCCCCCCTGTGTGAAATGGTAATGGGGTACATTGTACCTCTACCATTTCACCCCAAAAAAAATGTCAAAGTGTTAAAAATGACAGTAGCCGGTTTTTGACAAATCTTTTAATAAAATCTTCTTTTCTTCTTTCCTTCGTGTTTCTTCCGCTACTTCTTTCTTCTCGTTCACATCTTGCCCGACGTCTTCTTCTATCTTCTCCGTCCGTCCTTCCGCCTTCTGGTCCCGCATCTTGCCCGTTGTCTTCTCCGTCCGCCTCCTCGTCCGCATCTTGGGTCTTCTGCGGTCTTCTTCTCGGTCCGCTGCCTTCTCGTCCCCGGACACAGCGTTTGAATTTGATTTGGCCGCCGTTTTCCCGCTCCTGGGACCCGCCCCCCTCTGACGCCACAAGTAAACTCCTTAGAAGGTCATGTGCGTCAGAGGGGGGCGGGGTCGCAGAGCGTCACACAGCGGGGGAATTCAATTTCAATCGCGCCGCCCGGAGAAGAAGTTCCCGCCGTGTCACACTCATGTGACCCCGCCCCCCTCTGACGCACATGACCTTCTAAGGAGTTTACTTGTGGCGTCAGAGGGGGGCGGGTCCCAGGAGCGGGAAAACGGCGGCCAAATCAAATTCAAACGCTGTGTCCGGGGACGAGAAGGCGGCGGACCGAGAAGAAGACCGCAGAAGACCCAAGATGCGGACGAGGAGGCGGACGGAGAAGACAACGGGCAAGATGCGGGACCAGAAGGCGGAAGGACGGACGGAGAAGATAGAAGAAGACGTCGGGCAAGATGTGAACGAGAAGAAAGAAGTAGCGGAAGAAACACGAAGGAAAGAAGAAAAGAAGATTTTATTAAAAGATTTGTCAAAAACCGGCTACTGTCATTTTTAACACTTTGACATTTTTTTTGGGGTGAAATGGTAGAGGTACAATGTACCCCATTACCATTTCACACAGGGGGGGGGTCAGGATCTGGGGGTCCCCTTTGTTAAAGGGGTCTTCCAGATTCTGATAAACCTCCCGCCCGCATACCCCCACAACCACCGGGCAAGGGTTGTGGGGATGAGACCCTTGTCCCCATCAACATGGGGACATCCTCCCCATGTTGAGGGCATGTGGCCTGGTGCGGTTCAGGAGAGGGGGGGGCCGCACTCTGTCCCCCCCTCTTTTCTGCGGCCGGCCAGGTCAACGTGCTCGGATAAGGGTCTGGTGTGGATTTTTAGGGGGACTCCACGCCTTTTTTTTTTTCAATTTGGGGTGGAGTTCCCCTTAAAATCCACACCAGACCTGAAGGGTCTGGAATGGATATTTGCCGGGAACCGCACGTCTTTTTTTTTTTTTGTTTTTTACGGCGGGGTTCCCCTTAATATCCATTCCAGACCTGAAGGGCCTGGTAATTTAATTTGGGGGAACCCCTACACATTTTTTGGTTTGTTTTATGAATGAATCCCTTTAGAATTGTCAGAGCCGACAATTCATTATAGCCGCGTGTGAAATTTTAAATGACTTTTTTCCTTCTGAATGTCACTTTGTGCAGGGGGAGTTCTAAGTGCGGGAAAAATGCGCTATTTCACATGCTGACATTACACCCCCCCTAGGTACGAAATTTAAAGGAATATTTCACTTTTATTGTTTCACTTTAAGAATTATTAATTTCACTGCTCCCGAAAAAACGGCCGTTTTAAAAAATAAAAAAAGCATTGATACATGTTCCCTGGGGCAGGACTGAGGTCCCCAAACACTTTTTAGGACAAAACTTGCAGATTAGCCTTTAAAATGAACACTTTTGATTTCTCCCATAGACTTCTATAGGGAGTTCGGCGCGGCTTTACATATTAGTTTCAATGCGCCGGCTGCTACGCTGGTTCATGCGCCTGATTAAGCCTCCACCCGGAGTACTAATTAACGCATGAACCAGCGCAGCGCACAGAGCATAGTAAATCAGGCCCACGGTGTCTTAACCAGATAGATAGATAGATAGATAGATAGATAGATAGATAGATAGATAGATAGATAGATAGATAGATAGATAGATAGATAGAGTAGGAAGTGTAGTCAGTATAGTTAAAAGTACAGTTTGTAGAGAATATATTCACATCCTTAGGCGTTGTCAATATATTTATAAACTGTACAGCTCAGCTAGTTTATCTATCAGGCAGGAGATTGTTCTACATGCAGCGCTCTAACGTGTTGTATTGCCTGCATTAGGGATTTACTTTAAATATAATTATTCTGTGTTATTTAACGTGTGCTAGTTAATTGCACACACAGACGCATTACCTGTTACTGCACGTGTGCAATTTATTTGCACAGAAGCGCAGTCGCTGTTAATGCAACTGGGCTATTGAATTGCACAGAAACGCAGTCGCTATTACTGCGTGCGTGCTGTTTAATAGCAACTAAAGGCAGTTGGTGTCACTGCGTGCGTGCTGTTAAATCGCATTTGACCGCAGTCGCTATTACTGCGTGCGTGCTGTTTAATAGCAACTAAAGGCAGTTGGTGTCACTGCGTGCGTGCTGTTAAATCGCATTTGACCGCAGTCGCTATTACTGCGTGCGTGCTGTTTAATAGCAACTAAAGCAGTTGGTGTCACTGCGTGCGTGCTGTTAAATCGCATTTGACCGCAGTCGCTATTACTGCGTGCGTGCTGTTTTATAGCAACTAAAGGCAGTTGGTGTCACTGCGTGCGTGCTGTTAAATCGCATTTGACCGCAGTCGCTATTACTGCGTGCGTGCTGTTTAATAGCAACTAAAGGCAGTTGGTGTCACTGCGTGCGTGCTGTTAAATCGCATTTGACCGCAGTCGCTATTACTGCGTGCGTGCTGTTTAATAGCAACTAAAGGCAGTTGGTGTCATTGCGTGCGTGCTGTTAAATCGCATTTGACCGCAGTCGCTATTACTGCGTGCGTGCTGTTTAATAGCAACTAAAGGCAGTTGGTGTCACTGCGTGCGTGCTGTTAAATCGCATTTGACCGCAGTCGCTATTACTGCGTGCGTGCTGTTTAATAGCAACTAAAGGCAGTTGGTGTCACTGCGTGCGTGCTGTTAAATCGCATTTGACCGCAGTCGCTATTACTGCGTGCGTGCTGTTTAATAGCAACTAAAGGCAGTTGGTGTCACTGCGTGCGTGCTGTTAAATCGCATTTGACCGCAGTCGCTATTACTGCGTGCGTGCTGTTTAATAGCAACTAAAGGCAGTTGGTGTCACTGCGTGCGTGCTGTTAAATCGCATTTGACCGCAGTCGCTATTACTGCGTGCGTGCTGTTTAATAGCAACTAAAGGCAGTTGGTGTCACTGTGGCTATTTTGTTACTTTACACTTGAGCCAAGTCGCTCTTACTGTGTGGTTGCTGTTTAATACCATCTGAAAGCAGTTGGTGTGACAGCGACTATTTTGTTACTTTACACTTGAACCAAGTCGCTCTTACTGTGTGATTGCTGTTTAATACCATCTGAACGCAGTCAGTGTGACAGCGACTATTTTGTTACTTTACACTTGAGCCAAGTCGCTCTTACTGTGTGGTTGCTGTTTAATACCATCTGAACGCAGTTGGTGTGACAGCGACTATTTTGTTACTTTACACTTGAGCCAAGTCGCTCTTACTGTGTGGTTGCTGTTTAATACCATCTGAACGCAGTCGGTGTGACAGCGACTACTTTGTTACTTTACACTTGAGCCAAGTCGCTCTTACTGTGTGGTTGCTGTTTAATACCATCTGAACGCAGTTGGTGTGACAGCGACTATTTTGTTACTTTACACTTGAGCCAAGTCGCTCTTACTGTGTGGTTGCTGTTTAATACCATCTGAACGCAGTCGGTGTGACAGCGACTATTTTGTTACATAACACCTGAACGCATAACTATGGCTGGAAGGACAAAGAGAGGCAGAGAGTCACGAGGGCAAGCAGGCTCTGCATCTAGAGGTAACGCTGGTGATGGATGTGGTGCATCCTCTTCAGCACGTGGCCGTGGCCGCTCGTCCTTCTTTTCGGGAGCTGGCCGTGTTGAGCCTCAACATGCTGAGAAATTAGTTGAGTGGATGACCAAGCCGTCCTCATCCTCCTCATCCTCTCTCACACAGACTGATTATAGTTTGTCTGGCAAAGCAGCTGCCAAGGCGTCCTCTACCCTCTGCACAATGGGATCACACAATCCTTCCCTAGTCCCACCGTGTCCTCCTGAGGAGTCCCCCGAACTGTTTCAACACAGTGTTGGGTACATGCTAGCTGAAGATGCACAGCGTTTTGAAGACTCCGATGACGGAACACTGATAGAGGAAGGCATTGATGTGAGCCCAGGGAGAGGGGGTGGCCGAGAGGGACAACAATCTGGGAGTGATGTTCCCCCAGCTGGAGCATACTGCCAGGTTGTCGCCAGTGATGATGAGGAGGGAGGGGATGATGAGGTCATTGACTCTACCTGGGTGCCTGGTAGGAGAGAGGAGGAGGAGGAAGAGGACGAGGCACAGGCACATCTTCAAAGAGGCAGGAAGAACTCCAGGGGTCAGCTTAAGGGCAGTACACCAACTGCATTACGTGGCGCTGCTGTGTCTCAACGGTACAGCAAAAGTTCTTTGGTGTGGGCCTTTTTTGAAACCTGTCCATCAGATGCTACCTTTGCTGTTTGCAACATATGTCTCAAGCGTATCTCGCGTGGCCAAAACATCACCCGCTTGGGCACCACATGCTTGTCCAGACATATGTCGACCTGCCATGCAGCTCGTTGGCAGGCATACCAGAAAGACCCACACCAAAGACCAAAGCGGTCCTCCCCTTGCCCTTCTGTGACCTCAAACCCCACTAGACCCCTAGTCCTCTCTGCAGCCTGCACCGAAGGTGTAGAAATAGGTGTGTCACAACGTAGTAGTGGTAGTACATCCGGCCAATCTACTGATATTACCAGACAAATTTCCCTGCCCCAGCTGCTGCAGCGCCGAAAGAAGTACGCTCCCAGCCATCCACATGCCCAGCGGTTGAATGCTAGCTTAGCAAAATTGCTAGCACTTCAACTGCTACCTTTTCAGTTGGTAGATTCTGCCCCCTTCCGTGAGTTTGTGGAATGTGCAGTACCTCAGTGGCAAGTACCCAAACGCCACTTTTTTTCACGGAAGGCGATTCCGCCTCTCTACCGGCATGTGGAAGGCAATGTCCATACCTCGCTGGACAGGGCGGTCAGTGGTAAGGTGCATCTTACCGCTGACTCATGGTCCAGCAGGCATGGACAGGGACGTTACCTGTCTTTTACGGCCCATTGGGTGACTCTGCTGGCAGCTGGGAAGGACGCAGGTCAAGGCACAGTAGTTTTGGAGGTTGTTCCACCACCACACCTCCAAAACACTACAACTGCTTGTGACACACCTCTCTCCTCCACCCCCTCCTCTTCTTCTTCCTCTGTGGCCTCTTCCTGTGGTGATGTTGGCTCAGAACCAGCCGTGCTCCGTAGGCGTACGACGGGCTACGCAGGAATGCAGGCCAAGAGATGCCATGCGGTCCTAGAGCTGGTGTGCTTGGGAGACAGGAGCCACACTGGGGAAGAGGTTCTTTCAGCTCTGCAGGGGCAGGCTCAGAGGTGGTTGACGCCACGCCAGCTGAAGCCTGGAATGGTGGTCAGCGATAATGGCACCAACCTCCTCTCTGCCCTGCGACGTGGAAAACTCACCCATGTGCCCTGTTTTGCGCATGTTCTCAATTTGGTGGTGCAGCGGTTCTTGGGCAGGTACCCTGGCTTACAGGATGTCCTGAGGCAGGCCAGGAAAGTCTGTGTGCATTTCCGGAGGTCATATAATGCCACTGCTCGGCTGACAGACCTCCAGAGGGAATACAACCTGCCCAAGAACCGCCTAATCTGTGACATGCCCACCAGATGGAACTCTACGTTGGCCATGCTGCAGCGGCTGCACACGCAGCAGAGGGCCATCAATGAGTACCTGTGCCAATATGGCAGCAGAACTGGCTCAGGGGAGCTTGGGTTTTTTTCACCACGCCAGTGGGCCTTGATCAGGGATGCATGCACTGTCCTGTCACCATTTGAGGAGGCCACGAGGATGGTGAGCAGTGACAGTGCATGCATCAGTGAGACTGTCCCGCTTATTCACATGTTGGAGCACACCCTACGTGGAATAATGGACAGGGCCCTTGAGGCAGAACAGAGGGAGGAAGAGGAGGACTTCCTTACCTCTCAAGGCCCCCTTTATCCAGACACTGTTCCTGCTTGCCCACCTGGAACACAGGAAGAGGAGGAGGAGGATGAGGAAGAGGAGGAGGAGGATTGTATCAGCAGCATGGAGGTGGAGCCTAGCACTCAGCATCAACAGCAGCAGTCTTCAAGGGATCATTTACAGTCCCAAGGAACACGTGGACTTTTACGTGGCTGGGATGAGGTGGCTGAGGATCCTGTCGTCCTCAGTGACCCAGAGGACTGTGCCCCGAATGCCTCTGCAAACCTACGCTGCATGGCCTCCCTGATTCTGCAAAGCCTGCGTAAGGATCCTCGTGTACGTGCTATCAAGGAGAGGGATCATTACTGGCTGGCAACTCTCCTTGATCCACGTTACAAGAGTAAGGTAACGGATCTTATGTTGCCATCGCAGAGGGAGCAGAAGATGAAACTACTGCGGGAGGCCTTGCAGAAGGGTCTGTGCGTTCCCAGAACCGGGGGGATTACCAAAACCTGGCCCTGGACAACGTCTTGCTGAGGCTTCGGTGAGTCAGAGAAGGAGCGTTGGAGAAGGTGGCCGTCTGACCGATGCGTTCAGACAATTTTTTAGTCCGCAGCCCCAAGGTCTGACCGGTTCCAGCAACCATCGCCAGCGTCTGGTTTACATGGTCCGGGAATACCTAGCGGCAAGATCCGACTTGGACACCTTCCCCACGGAAAATCCTCTGGCTTACTGGGTCTTGGCTCACTTGGATCACTGGCCAGAGCTTGCACAGTACGCAATTGAGCTACTGGCTTGCCCTGCATCCAGTGTTCTTTCAGAACGTACATTCAGTGCTGCTGGAGGCTTTGTGACCGATCACAGGGTACGCCTCTCCACCGACTCTGTTGATCGACTGACCTTCATCAAAATGAATCAGGCTTGGATCAACACCGGCTACCAAGCACCTGATGCTGATGTTACTGAATAAGAATTTTGTGTTGAAATATCAGATCCCTTTGAGACTGCTGATGCTGAGTGACTGTCCTGTTGTGCTGCTGATGGAATATCCTTCTCCTCCTCACTTTTCATGCTGTTAGCTAGTAAGAAATTTTGTTTTTCTGTGCTCCGCCACCAGTGCCTAAGGCCTAATTTTTCTGCCCCTGTTTAACAGGGGCGCCTAATAACAATTTTTGATGCAATACTTTGCACGTGGCCTAAGGCCTAATTTTTGTGCCCCTGTGTAACAGGGGCGTCTAATAACAATTTTTGATGCAATACTTTGCACGTGGCCTAAGGCCTAATTTTTGTGCCCCTGTGTAACAGGGGCGTCTAATAACAATTTTTGATGCAATACTTTGCACGTGGCCTAAGGCCTAATTTTGGTGCCCCTGTGTAACAGGGGCGTCTAATAACAATTTTTGATGCAATACTTTGCACGTGGCCTAAGGCCTAATTTTTGTGCCCCTGTGTAACAGGGGCGTCTAATAACAATTTTTGATGCAATACTTTGCACGTGGCCTAAGGCCTAATTTTTGTGCCCCTGTGTAACAGGGGCGTCTAATAACAATTTTTGATGCAATACTTTGCACGTGGCCTAAGGCCTAATTTTTGTGCCCCTGTGTAACAGGGGCGTCTAATAACAATTTTTGATGCAATACTTTGCACGTGGCCTAAGGCCTAATTTTTGTGCCCCTGTGTAACAGGGGCGTCTAATAACAATTTTTGATGCAATACTTTGCACGTGGCCTAAGGCCTAATTTTTGTGCCCCTGTGTAACAGGGGCGTCTAATAACAATTTTTGATGCAATACTTTGCACGTGGCCTAAGGCCTAATTTTTGTGCCCCTGTGTAACAGGGGCGTCTAATAACAATTTTTGATGCAATACTTTGCACGTGGCTCCTTGTTGCGCTCCAATTACAGATATTGGGAGGGGTTGCAGTGTTATGTTGCGCCTAATAACAATTTTGGATGCAATACTTTGCACGTGGCCTAAGGCCTAATTTTTCTGCCCCTGTGTAACAGGGGTGTCTAATAACAATTTTTGATGCAATACTTTGCACGTGGCTCCTTGTTGCGCTCCAATTACAGATATTGGGAGGGGTTGCAGTGTTATGTTGCGCCTAATAACAATTTTGGATGCAATACTTTGCACGTGGCCTAAGGCCTAAGGCCTAATTTTTCTGCCCCTGTGTAACAGGGGTGTCTAATAACAATTTTTGATGCAATACTTTGCATGTGGCCTAAGGCCTAAGGCACAATTTTTGTGCCCCTGTGTAACAGGGGCGTCTAATAACAATTTTTGATGCAATACTTTGCACGTGGCCTAAGGCACAATTTTTGTGCCCCTGTGTAACAGGGGCGCCTAATAACAATTTTTGATGCAATACTTTGCACGTGGCTCCTTGTTGCGCTCCAATTACAGATATTGGGAGGGGTTGCAGTGTTATGTTGCGCCTACGGACACATTTTTATGCCCCTGTGTAACAAGGGCGCCTAATAACAATTTTTGATGCAATACTTTGCACGTGGCTCTTTGTTGCGCTACAATTACAGTATGTTTGAGGGGTGCCCTTTTTTCTACAATTTTGCTTTCCCAAAAAGATAATGCCACCCCCCCCACCACCCCTAAAATAATCGAGATATTGTTCCCACACAGCACGTGCGCAACCAGTATTAAATTACTTTGTTCTTATAATAATTTAATGTTGTGCAGGGACATTTCTAAACATGTGCCACTACTAGAGACACACAGCAGGTGTGATATTTGAAGGAATTTTTCATTTTTTTTTTTCACTTTAAACATCATTAAAATCGCTACTCCGCAAAAACGTCCGTTTTTAAAATATTTTTTTCGATTGATACATGTTCCCTGGGGCAAGACCCGGGTTCTGAAAGACGTTTACCAACATTAAATTGAATATTGGTCTTTAAAATGATCGTTTTTGAATTCGAACGTTCGAGTCCCATAGACTTCAATGGGGTTCTAAATGTTCGCGCGAACCCGCGGTCTGTTCGAACGTTCTGATGCGAACCGAACCCGGGTATGTTCGGCTCATCCCTAGTGGTGTGTATTGCCTGTGTCCTCTGCAGTGTGCACCTAAAGCTACGTGGTGTGAACTGCCTGTGTCCTCTGCAGTGTGCACCCAAAGCTACGTGGTGTGTGTACTGCCCGTGTCCTCTGCAGTGTGCACCTAAAGCTATGTGGTGTGTGTACTGTCTGTGTCTGCTATTTTTCTCAATGATTTTTATCCATATTTCATGGACCGGACATTACATTAAAGCTACAAGCAGTTTTAAATTACTTTTTTCTTATAGTAATCTCATTTTGTGCAGGGACAGTTCTAAAAACGTGCCACTTCACAGGCATACTATAGATAACCATCAGGTACGATATTTAAAGGAATTTTTCATTTTTTTTGTTCACTTTAAGCATCATTAAAATCACTGCTCCAAAAAAAAAAAAAACGACAGTTTTTAAAACTTTTTTCCATTGATACATGTTCTCTGGGGCAAGACCTGGGTTCTCAAAGATGTTTTACGACAATAACTTGCATATTAGGCTTTAAAATGAGCACTTTTGAATTTGAACGTTCGAGTCCCATAGACGTCAATGGGGTTCTAAATGTTTGCGCGAACGGTCGTTCCGTTCGAAGGTTCTAATTGCGAACCGAACCTTTAAGAGAGTGCTTCTAGTCTCAGCTTGTTACCCATATAGAAGACACCTAGGAACCAGAAATCTCGCTGATTAATAGGGGATCAAATACTTATTTTACTTAAGAAAATGCAAATCAATTTGAAATGCGTTTTTCTGTATATTGTTGTTGTTATTCTGTCTCTCACTGTTAAAATAAACCTACCATTAAAATTATGGACTGATCATTTATTTGTCAGTCTGCAAACTTACAAAATCAGCAGTACTGTATTTCTACTGTCTACCCTCAAGTTGTAAAGCTCTGCATAAACTGTTGGCACTATATAAATCCTGTATAATAATAATAGTACAGACGATTATAAAATCAGACAAACAATTTTTCACATTTTCATTGGCTATGTTGAAAATTAAAATGCCTGACTGGTACGAAAATTCTCAAAATGATAGAGGACAACTTCCCATGTACGCAGATACACAGTCTAGTCTGTGGCTGTACTTTGTTTCTGATCTGATAAAAGACACAAGTCCATCTAGTTCAGGACTGGGCAAACTACGGCCCGTGGGCCCTATACGGCCCGGCAGACCTTTTAATCAGGCCCGTGGAGCGCTAGTGACTGAGAGGGAGTTGGCCAGGAGCATGGCCGCGGAGTCCGGCTGCATACAGTGGCTTCTGGGAATTGTAGTCTACACAAGCACACTGTGATTGGCCGACCAAGGTCATGTGGTCCCACTGTGGCATTCTGGGACTCGAGTTTACGCGAGCGCCGTGCGATTGGCTCTGCGGAGCTGGCGTGTGGATGCGGGCAGGCGGGGCTGGCTAGTCTGAGACTGTGGGTGATCGTATCATCTTGCTGCCAGAGTCACGCTTCTCTTGCTAGTGCACTGTGGGGTTTCTCTCAGCCCACCCCTCTCCGATTTGTTTAGCTGTCTCATTGATTCTGGCGACAGTGCAATTTCATCAGCCAGTTCATCTGCACATACAAAACATTTAGCTGAGACATATTTTTTAAAATATGTATTTGTTTTGTATCTGTCCGCCTGTCCCTCTGTCAGCCCATCCCCCCTCCGTCCGCATGTCATCCCACCCCCCTTTGTCCACCTATTTCTCTGTCAGCCCACCCCCTATGTCCACCTGTCCCTCTGTCAGTCCGTCCCCCTCTGTCAGCCCGTCCCCCTCTGTCCGCCTGTCCCTCTGTCAGCCCACCCCCCCTCTGTCAGCCCACCCCCCCTCTGTCAGCCCGTCCCCCTCTGTCAGCCCGTCCCCCTCTGTCAGCCCGTCCCCCTCTGTCCGCCTGTCCCTCTGTCAGCCCACCCCCCCTCTGTCAGCCCGTCCCCCTCTGTCAGCCGTCCCCCTCTGTCAGCCCGTCCCCCTCTGTCAGCCCGTCCCCCTCTGTCAGCCCGTCCCCCTCTGTCCGCCTGCCCTTCTGTCAGCCCACCCCCCTCTGTCCACCCGTCCCTCTGTCAGCCTACCCCCCCTCTGTCCACCCGTCCCACTGTCAGCCCACCCCCCTCTGTCCGCCCGTCCCCCTCTGTCCGCCGCCCCCCTCTGTCAGCCACAGCAGGGGGCACCGTGCCAGCCAGCCACCCACTAAGCCACAGCAGGGAGCCAGGCCATCCACCTGTAGCAGGGAGCCAGGCCATCCACCTGCAGCAGGGAGCCAGGCGCCAGCCACCCACCACCCTACAGCAGGGGTGCACCATGCCAGCCACCCACCCACTGACCCACAGCAGGGAGCAAGCCACCCACACCAGGAAACCAGCCAGCCACGGTGACCCACCCACAGCAGGGAGCAAGCCAGCCACTTACAGGAGCCACCCAGCCACAGTGACCATCTGCAGCAGGATGCCAGCCAGCCACCCACACCAGGGAGCCAGCCAGCCACAGCAGGGTGTCAGCCAGCCACCCACAGGAGCCAGCCACAGAGGATGCGGGAGCCAGCTACAGTACCCATAGTTAAGGTAAGAGGAGCATTACACAGTATCAATTTTATTTCTACTTTGTGTGAGGTTGGGGTAGGCCTAGGCCTCAACACTGTGGGTCCTGCTGCGAGATGGCCATGGCCTGTAGATCCTGCTGGGAGCTGGTGATGGCCAGCAGGACCCACAGGTCCACGGCCAGCTCCCCTCAGAACTACAAGCCCCAGCATGGATTCAGTAAGGGCGGTCTAGCTGCGCAGCAACAAGATAAAGGAGATTGGAGTTGAAATTGATTGATATTCTTTACTAGCTAACAAAAGTTATTAGGCAAAATCAAATGTTTGATTTCTTCAAAGAGAGAGTTTGTAATATATATATATATATATATATATATATATATATATATATATATATATATATATATATATATATAGTACCACTGTACCCTATTGCTATGTGTGTGTGTGTATATATATATATATATATATATATATATTGTACAGGACACCAGGGGTGGGTCCTGGACGGGTGCTATACGGCACCACTGTTTGGACTATGGTCCATTTAAATAGAGGTAGAAGGTTCAGGGGGTCACCCAAAAGTGGGTGAAAAGTTCCAGGCAGGCGCTAATTCAGAGAGGACTGGCTCGCAGTCTTCTCTATCTTAATAAAGTAGTTTGGGGCCTGGAATTTTGGAGGCTCCAAAGTGTTATTTGGGTGGGATGGAGCCTCCACTCCTAAACCCTGGAAGCCAGCGCACAAGGGGTTAAAATCTCACAGACAACCACCCATTAAAGCAGGAAGTGATGCTGGAGGGAATGAGTGAGTTGGGAGAGTGCACCTGTGAGGACAAGATGGAAGTCTGCTAGCTGCTCAGAGAGGATTTCTGAGTAGTTTGGAAGTGAAGCTGTGTCTGCAGGGAAGGTCTGGAGGACTTCTTACTAAAAACGTATGTGCCTTTCTTTTGGTTGTTTTTCTGAAGAAAGACTTTTTCCTAATTTATGCTGGAAACAAGCAGGACTTTTGTTGTGACGTTTTGGATGCTGAAGAAAAGCTTTATTTTGTTTTGTTTGGTCACCAATAAAGACCCTTTGCTTTACTGACACGGTTTTACGCACTTGTCTCGCGGAGCTTAAGAACCCCCAAAGTTTACAATTGGTGGAGAATGCGGGCAAAGTGCATTTGCAGGCGCAAAAACCGTTTAAAACTGACATTTAAAGAGACAGTGTACCTATGGCATGTCTTGGGTGAAGTCAGCCCAGGCGTTACAAACAGCAGACAAAGGCATGGAGGAGGTCGTTAAGGCTTTGGCACAAGCCACTGTGACCCAGCAGCAAGCCACTGTGACCCAGCAGCAAGCCATTGTGGCCCAGCAGCAAGCGTCAGCAGAGTCAAACCGTCGCCATGAGGAAGCGATGGCTCAACAGCAGCAGGCCCTGGCACAGGCTATAGCTGCGCAGCAGGAAAATACACGGCTGCTATCCGCCCAGTTTACGGCCCAGCAGGAGTCCACTCAAGCACAGGTGGCTGCCTTGCAGGAGGCCGTACAGCAGCTGGCTCAGGGACAAGCGCAAGCGGTCGTTGCCGTTAGCAACCCAGTGTCTGTTAGAGCCAGCCATTTTTTGCAGAAACTAACACCCAGCGATGACGTGGAAGCCTTTCTTACCACCTTTGAAAGGATAGCAGAGAGAGAAGCGTGGCCCCGGGACCAATGGGCCGGCATTATATCGCCTTTTCTCACTTGTGACCCGCAAAAGGCCTATTTTGACCTCCCAGCTGAGCACATCAAAGACTATGAACGTCTAAAAGCTGAAATCCTGGCCCGCCTGGGAGTGACCACAGCTGTCCGGGCTCAGAGGGTGCATCGCTGGCGGTACAAATCGGACCAACCACCCAGGTCCCAGATGCATGAACTAATTCAGTTAGTTAAAAAATGGCTGCAGCCAGAAAAGTTGTCAGGTCCACAAATGGTGGAACGAGTGGTAATGGACCGGTACCTACGGTCCCTACAAGATGACCTACAGCGCTGGGTAAGCCATGGAAACCCTACTAATGCTGACCAGCTGATCGAGCTGGTTGAACGGTATACCGTGGTGGAGGACCTGCTTGGGCCTGCCAAGCGTCGAGAACCCACGCCAAGGACACCCAGACCAGCCACCAACCTGAGGAGAGAAGCCTTGCCAGATGTTGGCGTCCGCAGGTTTACACCATCTGCCCTAGAACCACGGAGGTCGGTTCCTGTACCAAAGATGGGAGACATACAATGTTGGCGATGTCGGTCCTGGGGGCATACCCGGGCACAATGCCCACTGCAGGAGGAGCCTATGGAGTGCGGAACTGGTCGGAGAAGCTCCTTCTATGTGCAAAGTGTGTGTACCACTCATCTTGACCTGGCTGCAGGACGGTTTGAGTGTGAAGTGTGGGTGAACCACCTTCCTGCCAGGGCCCTACTGGACTCCGGTAGCATGGTAACATTAGTACATGCCAGGATACTTGGGAGGCTTAGACCAGTGACTAAAACTCTTCGGGTGGTATGCATTCATGGGGATACCAAGGAGTACCCCTTGGTTCCGGTGACTGTTTCTTATGGCCATGCCTCAGTTACACAGGAGGTCGGGGTGGTAAACAGTTTAATTCATGACATCATAGTGGGGCGGGACTGTCCACTATTTCTGGAACTATGGAACGAGGTGCAAATGGCACCACCAGGGGAACTGGGGGCACTGGGCCTGGAAGGGACAGGGTCCGAGGGGTCCGGAGCTGAAATACACCCCTCTCATATAGAAATACCTACCATTGATAATGAAGTCGCAGGGAATGCTAATGTGGAGGATAATGCCCCTGACCCAGGTCTTAAACCCGGGTTGATCTCTGAGGTGGGGGAGGTCTTCCCATTACAAGTCATGCTGGGGGAGGATGACGAGGAGCTCTCCCCGGTTGAGGAGGATGAAGGGGAAACCTCCTCAAGGCCAGTACATCCAGATCTAGACGTGTCCAGAGGTGCATTTGGTACCGCCCAATTACGGGACCCTGCCTTGGTCAATGCTCGAGAGCAGGTTTCTGTTGTTGATGGGGTCCCACAAATGCCAGATGCAGACCAGAGGTTCCCTCACTTTGCGTTGAAGGGGGACTTACTGTATCGAGTGGCTGAGAGCCGAGGGGAAACTATAGAGCAGTTGCTGGTTCCCCAACCGTATAGGCGGATGCTCCTCGATCTAGCCCACAACGATGCACTGGGAGGACACCTGGGGGCGGAGAAAACAGAGGCCAGGATAAACGACCGGTTTTACTGGCCAGGGTTGAAGGCCGAGGTTAAAAGATACTGTGCGTCTTGTCCCATTTGCCAGTTAACCGCCCCAGTGCCACACTATAGAAACCCTCTGGTGCCCTTGCCGATTATCGAAGTCCCGTTTGAACGGATCGCTATGGATCTGGTGGGACCCCTGGTAAAGTCGGCACGGGGCCACCAATACATATTGGTCATCCTAGATTACGCAACTAGGTATCCAGAAGCTGTCCCTTTGAGGAAAGCCTCCTCTAAGGCCATCGCCAGGGAGTTGTTTCAAATGTTCTCACGAACTGGGTTCCCCAAAGAGATCCTGACAGACCAGGGTACCCCTTTTATGTCAAAGGTAATGGCGGACTTGTGCAAATTGTTTCAAATTAAGCAGTTGCGGACGTCTGTCTACCACCCACAGACCGATGGCCTAGTCGAAAGATTCAATAAAACCCTAAAATCCATGTTGAGAAGAGTAGTCCAGAAAGATGGGAAGGATTGGGATATGTTACTCCCTGCCCTGTTATTTGCTATCCGGGAGGTCCCGCAAGCATCCACAGGTTTTTCGCCATTTGAATTAGTGTATGGACGAAGGCCCCGGGGGTTACTCGATCTGGTAAAAGAGACATGGGAAAGTGAGTCCTCACCACACAAAACGGTGGTAGAGCATATCTCTCAAATGCGAGAGAGGGTGGCTAAGGTGATGCCACTGGTGAAGGAGCACATGCAGAAGGCCCAGGATGCCCAAAGAAGAGTGTATAACAGGTCGGCTAAAATTAGACAGTTCCAAGTAGGAGACCGGGTGGCTGTTCTAATACCCACGGTAGAGAGCAAATTCTTGGCCAAATGGCAGGGCCCATTTGAGGTAGTAGAGAAAGTCGGTGAGGTGGACTACAAGGTACACCAGCCAGGGAAAAGAAAACCATACCAGATCTATCACATCAATTTGTTGAAACCCTGGAGAGACAGAGAACAAGTGTCAGCGGTAGTAGGGGTACAGTCAGGGGACCATGCAGGGATCGACTTGGTGCAGGTTGCTGCTACCCTGACTAGACCTCAAACCCAGCAAACAAAAGAGTTTCTACAAAAAAATAGAGATATGTTTTCAGAGTTGCCCGGTCGCACCAACGTCATCAAGCATGACATTGTGACCGAGCCCAATGTAAAAGTCAGGTTAAAGCCTTACCGTATCCCAGAAGCTCATAGAGTGGCAGTGTCCGAAGAGGTTAAAAGAATGTTCGAGCTTGGAGTCATTGAAGAGTCGCAGAGCGAATGGTCAAGTCCAATTGTGTTGGTACCCAAGCCCAACGGCACCCTCCGCTTCTGCAACGACTTCAGAAAGCTTAATGAAGTCTCCAAGTTCGACGCATATCCCATGCCACGAGTAGATGAGCTAATTGAAAGGTTGGGGCCTGCCAGGTACATTACCACGCTAGACCTCACAAAAGGGTACTGGCAGATTCCCCTGACTAAGGAAGCCAGGGAGAAGACAGCCTTCTCTACCCCAGAAGGCCACTTCCAATATAAGAGGATGCCATTTGGTCTACACTCAGCCCCGGCCACGTTCCAAAGGGCCATGGACAAAACTCTGCGTCCACACCAACGGTACGCTTCTGTCTACCTCGATGACATAGTCATCTTCAGCACTGATTGGGAGTCCCACCTTCCCCGGGTTCAGGCAGTCGTAGACTCCTTAAGAAGAGCAGGGTTCACCATCAACCCCGAGAAGTGTGCCATTGGGATGGAGGAAGTAAAATACCTAGGATATATTGTGGGTAGAGGGCTGGTGAAGCCCCAAATGAGTAAGGTGGAGGCCATACAGGACTGGCCCCGTCCCCTAACCAAGAAGCAGGTCAGAGCGTTTTTGGGCATAGTTGGCTATTATAGGAGGTTTGTCCCCAACTTTGCCACTGTTGCTGCACCACTGACCGACCTGACCAGAGGCAGAAAGTCAGTGATGATAAAGTGGAACGCCGAGGCCGAGACGGCTTTTCAAAAGCTTAAGACAGCTTTGTGCCAAGATCCGGTGCTTGTAGCTCCAGATTTTACAAAAGATTTTGTAGTACAGACAGATGCTTCAAGCGAAGGGTTGGGAGCGGTCCTGTCTCAGGAAATCAATGGGGAGGAGCACCCTGTGGTCTTTCTTAGTAGGAAGCTGACGGCAGCTGAAAGAAACTATGCGGTGGTGGAGCGGGAGTGTCTGGCCATCAAGTGGGCTCTAGACTCCTTGCGATATTTCCTCCTGGGCAGAAAGTTCCGCTTGGTGTCAGACCATGCTCCGCTTACCTGGATGAGACAGAATAAACACACCAATGCCAGGGTAACAAGGTGGTTCCTTTCTCTCCAGGAGTTCAATTTCATGGTAGAGCACAGACCCGGGAGACAGCATCAGAATGCCGATGCCCTCTCCCGAGTCCATTGTATGGTGTCTACTGTTGCCTCCAACACCTCCGCGTTGAGGCAGAGGGGGGGGATATGTACAGGACACCAGGGGTGGGTCCTGGACGGGTGCTATACGGCACCACTGTTTGGACTATGGTCCATTTAAATAGAGGTAGAAGGTTCAGGGGGTCACCCAAAAGTGGGTGAAAAGTTCCAGGCAGGCGCTAATTCAGAGAGGACTGGCTCGCAGTCTTCTCTATCTTAATAAAGTAGTTTGGGGCCTGGAATTTTGGAGGCTCCAAAGTGTTATTTGGGTGGGATGGAGCCTCCACTCCTAAACCCTGGAAGCCAGCGCACAAGGGGTTAAAATCTCACAGACAACCACCCATTAAAGCAGGAAGTGATGCTGGAGGGAATGAGTGAGTTGGGAGAGTGCACCTGTGAGGACAAGATGGAAGTCTGCTAGCTGCTCAGAGAGGATTTCTGAGTAGTTTGGAAGTGAAGCTGTGTCTGCAGGGAAGGTCTGGAGGACTTCTTACTAAAAACGTATGTGCCTTTCTTTTGGTTGTTTTTCTGAAGAAAGACTTTTTCCTAATTTATGCTGGAAACAAGCAGGACTTTTGTTGTGACGTTTTGGATGCTGAAGAAAAGCTTTATTTTGTTTTGTTTGGTCACCAATAAAGACCCTTTGCTTTACTGACACGGTTTTACGCACTTGTCTCGCGGAGCTTAAGAACCCCCAAAGTTTACAATATATATATATATATGTTTTTAATACTGTACTGTATTAAACACTGTACTTATATATATACATTTTTTTATACTGTACAGCTGTACCCTATTGCTATGTGTATATATAAAGTACAGTATTTAATACAGTACAGTATTAAAAAAAAAAAAAATATATATATATATATATATATATATATGTTCCGGCCCCCGGGTCCAATATATGAACCCATTGCGGCCCTCGAGTCAAAATATTTGCCCACCCCTGATCTAGTTCAAACAATAGTATGGGAAAAACATTATATACATATATATATATATATTACATATATATATATACACATATACACACACACACACACACACACACATACGTAAATATACAGTATCTCACAAAAGTGAGTACACGCCTCATATTAATGTACCGTAAATATTTTATTATATCTTTTCATGTGACAACACCGAAGAAATTATACTTTGCGACAATGTAAAAGTAGTGAGTGTACAGCTTGTATAACAGTGTAAATTTGCTGTCCCCTCAAAATTACTCAACACACAGCCATTAATGTTTACAACATGTCCTTTCAGAGATTTTTGTCTGAATAGTCCATATGGACTCTCAATGGCAATGTACTAAAATAATAGAAAAATCGAATGATCATTCCAAATACAGATATTTTTGTCCGATTTTCTAATAGCGTGTGCTAGCTAGGTTTAAAGCTGGCCATAGATGGATCTAAATTTGACCGATTCAGCAGGGACTGGGCGCATTTCAAACTATATGTGGCCGTTGCCACTTGAGTAAAGTCAATCTAATGATTCAAACAGGAATGTTGGAAATACTTCATTTGCTCAGCGTCTGCAGCCAATCAGCTTCAGCGCTGATTAGTGTATTCTGGCAGTGGAGTCCCGCTGTCAGAATACAATAGCGCAGTGGTGTAGATTATTATTCCATCAGGAAGTTGGCTGATGAAAAAAAGATCCGTCTATTGTCAACGTAAGAGCCAGTTCACACCGCAAATTCTGCTCTCCTGAGGCGTTTCGTCATGAGTGTTTTTTATGCATTCGGCGAGTTTATGTATTTTTTTGATGCATTCTAGTGCATTCCCCCCCTCTTTTTCCAGTTGAGTGCAGATACATCCAATGCATTTTTTAAGCATTTTGCTATGTAACATATGCATATTATACAAAAAAAGTGCAATATATTCTATTTTATTGACTGCACTGCAACACACTGAATTGTAGTTATAAACTAGACTGGACTGCATCTGGTGTGAACCAGCCCTAACAGATTCTTTCATCCATGCAATACAAGTGCGGGTAGAAGGATTTTCAGCTGTGACTAATATATTCTGACAACAGCTACCAGTGGTTGTCCGAACACCCCAACAATGAATGCATCCGATTGCAATTTTCCATCGTGTTCCAACACTTTTTCATTCAAAGGTTGTGAGCAGGGAGACTGGTGAGGGAGCCATCCATGGGGTACATTTCCAGCTTTAAGTTGGCTCTACATAAGTGGATTTTTGAACAAATGCTAATGCAAAAATTCATAAGAAAATTGTCAGTACATTCGACGACCTGGAGAAGGTATTTAAAAATTGTTTGCTTTTAGAATTTCATTTTGGAGTAAATGAACTTTCCTGAAATTAAAAATCACTGAAAAGCCCAGTACACACTATAAAGAAAATCTGAACAATTATTGCCCAGTTTTCCTTTGTTTCTGATCATGCGTAGTCTTTTGTATCTGTTTTTTTTTTCATACAAAAACAATACACATTAAAGCGGAGTTCCACCCAAAAGTGGAACTTCCACTTTAAGCACTCCTCGCCCCCTTACATGCCACATATTTTTTTGGGGGGGGCTTAGGTTGGAGTGGGACTTCCTGTCCTACTTCCACCTACGGGCCGCCTAGGCAATCTCCTGGGACACGTGACAGGTCCCAGGAGATCGCCTGTCCACTCCTAGGCTGTATAGCCTGTAGGTGGATGGCTGGAGAGCAGTAAAACTGCAGTCAGAGGAGGCTGTTCACAAGATATAACCCTGGCGCTTTAAGTTCCTGCAAATTTAAGGGGGCACTAAAGGAATTTTTTTTTAGCTAAATAGCTTTCTTTACCTTACAGCAGTCCTGGTTTCATGTCCTCATTGTTTGTTTTTGCTGTAATCCTTCTCTGTTCTGAACACTTCCTGGTTGTCTGTTTCCTGATGAAAAAAGTCATGGGAGCTTTCTCTCTGTGGTCACTAATCAAGGAGGTGTGATTACTGTGTGTCTAAAACCCCTCAACACCAATCAGTTTCGTTTTCCAAACCATCACTGCCCTGTATTGGCTCTGTGACTCTGTACATCACATAAGCAGAAAACAATATGCACAAACTAAACTGAAACTGCAGGTACATTGTATGATTGATTTTTATCTATTTTTAATCATTTTTAAAATGAATCAGTTAACTATTATGTCTCTATACCCTGTAAACAGTCATTTCAGCAAAAACATTTTTTTCCTTTACAACTCCTTTAAGATAGCATGCCGAGTTAACAGGTGGCCAGACTCAGCCAAAAATTCAATGCCACTGTGCCAAATGTTTGGCTCACAGTGACAGCACACTAGTCCCATTCTAAAAAAAAAGGGGGCATTCCTGATGTGACTCCTAAACACCTAACAGCGACTGCTTGCAGAAGATATTTTCATCCTGCCCTTTGAAGTTTCTCGCCACTGTGGTCCAAAATTAATATTGATTTGACCCTAGTAACAATTAGAATATGGAAAAAACTTCCTTAAAGGGTCACTAAAGGAATTTTTTTTTTAGCTGAAATGACTGTTCATTGGGTTTAGAGACATAAAAGTTAACTGATTCCTTTTAAAAATGATTAAAAATTGAATTTAATCTATCATATAATGTGCCTCTAGTTTCACTTTCGGTTTTAAAGGTACATACATGAAGTTCCGGGTGAGAGGTGAGTCGGGAAGACTCACAGAACAATAACAAACAAATCCAGGGCAGTGTTTTGGTTTTAAAATGAATCTGATTGGTTCTGAGGAGTTTTAGACACACAGTAATGACAGCTTAGACAACCGTGAAAATCTCCCAGTACCATGGTTATAAGGAAACAGGCAACCAGGAAGTGTGGAGATCACAGCAGAATTACAGCTACTTCAAAGCAAAAACGAACAATGAGGACATGAAACCAGTACTGCAGTAGGGTAAAGGAAGCTATTTAGCTAAAAAAAAATCCTTTAGTCACCCTTTAATGTACATTTCTAAACAAAATTCTACTAAATGACCAATGGTGGTTATACAGACAGCTGAGCTTAATTTTACCACCCCCAGCTACCCACCTAAAGGCTAAACAGTCTGAGGATGCTGCTCACATGCTCACACACATACAATCCTGTACCCACAGTTGATCCAGAAAAAAAAACCTCTGATCCCCCGAGAGGCACAAGACTTGCTCATTTGATTTTTATAAGACGATTACTGTACTGATTAAACAAAAATCAGAAATTATTACGACTCTCGAAAGCAATGTACTAAAAAACTGAAAACCAAATGATCATTCCAAATACAGATATTTTAGTCCGATTTTCTAATAACGTGTACTAGGCTTAAAGTTGGTCATAGATGGATCGGAATTTGACTGATTCAGCGGGGACTGGGCGAATTTCAATCTATCTATGGCCGTTCCTGCACGAGTGAAGTCAATCTAATGATTCAAACAGGAATGTTGGAAAAACATAATTTGATCAGCGTCTGCAGCCAGTCAGCTTCAGCGCTGATCAGTGTATTCTGGCAGTGGAGTCCTGCTGTCAGAATACAATAGCGCAGTAGTGTAGATTTATACGTACATCAAATGTCTGGATGGGGGAATCCGTTAAATCCCCCCCCCCCCCCATCAGGAATCCATCTATTGCCAATGTAAGAGAAAATTTACACAGCAAATTGTGCTCTCTGGAGGCATTTCTGAATCGGTGGATTTTTGATGCATTCCAGTGCATTTTTCTCCCTTTTTTTTTCAGTGAGGGGCATGTGCATCCCGGTGTTTTTTTGTATAATCTTTATTTTGTAAAAAGAAAAACATAACTGGACATGTCCAACATTTTGTATAATAAAATCACTGACCCGGGGGGGGGGGGGGGGCGAGGCCTGTACATGGCAGAGTGAGGACGCTTCTGCTTTGAGCTCCTGACCTTCTCCCGGCCTGCTGAGCCTACTATACTCTAATCTCTACCTAAAATCCATACAAAATGTACTCAAAGCGCAGGAGAACAAAAGCAAAGACTAAGGCAGCAAAACCAAGAGACTCCGGAGATACCATAGATCAGTTCCTAACCCAGCCGCAGCTCAGCCCCTCAGATCCCAAGGCAATGAACACATGTGGAGATTCTAGGGAAACCCAGGCCCAGGGGAGCCAGCCGGCATCCCAGGCCACCTCGATAGAGTCCGACTCCTATTCTGCCACTCTGCAGTCGGGCTCTGCAACCCCACCGACCACCTCCACGAAAATCGGAGGAGACGCAGAGATGTGGGCGCTCCTTAGGGCCCTCCCCACCAAGGTCGACATAGAATCTCTTATCAACCGGCTGGAAACCCAGCACCGCAAGGACATACAAGAGGTGAGAGGAGAGCAAGGTTCTTTAAACACACGGCTCACAGCAGGGGCGATGGATCTGGAGAGGAAAGTGATGGCCCTGGATCGCCGGAGGCGACGGGGCCAGAAGACCTGGCAGATATGGCAATCTTCTGCAGACTTCTGGGTGACCCCCTCTCTCCGAAGCTGGAATATGACCGCATACACCACGCGCTGGGACCAAGATCTCCTGACCCTAACAGACCGAGGGACGTGATCTGCCCCTTTCACCACTACTCTTACAAGAAAATCACCCACAAAGCATGGGAGGCAGGGGCCATTGACTTTGATGGAGCGGGCGTGAAGATCCTGCCTGGTGTCTCCTGTGCTACACTGCAGAGGGCCATGCTCCGCCCTGTCCTGGACTTAGCCCAATGGCAGGATGCCACCTATCACTGGGGATAACCACTGTCAGTGATGTTCAGGAGAGGCCAGCGCTCTTCAGCCCAGACCGCAGAGGCAGCGTCGGAGATCGCAAGCACCTTCACCGAAGGGGTCACGTGAGTCCTGAGGTTTCCTTCCTCCATACCCGCCAGCTACCCTGACTTCCACCTTTCCTGTTTGACCTATTGTTTCACCCCCTTCCCTGACCTTGCACCCTCGCCCTGGCCCCCAATGGCGCCTGCTCTGTGACTCTCCCACTGGTTCCCTGCTGCTCTGCTTATCCCGCTGCCACATGTGCCCCACCGCTGCCTTTGATCCGCCGCTCCATGTGTCCCAACTTTTTGTGTCCACCGTTATTCTGTCATGGTGGGGCCCGTGACATGCCACAGCAGGAGCCCCACTGTTACACAGCCCTCAACACTGGCTGCGCCCATTCATAGACCCCATGGTTTAACGTGTTCTGGTGATGCACGAGTTCCTGGGCTGCACCGGCCTCTGTGACATATGCCCTTGGCATACCTGGAAAGTCCTGGCAGTGGCGGGAGAGGTCTCCCGCCAGCGCCAGGACTTCCCAGGTAATGACCCCTCCCTTAGGATAGCCACTATGGAGACTCTGGGCTCAGAGGTGCTACTCCCCGGCCCTCTCTCTCAAACTGAGTGGACCCCCTTCCCCCTGAGCCCCCCTTGCAGAGGTCACAGACCCCACATCTTCCGCTTAGACAGTCCTTTCAGTGGGAGACACTGTACTTCCCCACCTGAATTAGGTGGCCACCATAATCCAGGTATTACGGTTGTCAGGACTTCTCCAAAATTTGGAGCCGTATGCATAGGAACACCTACACCAAGTGCCGCCTTTAGAAGTCATGGGACTGTGCATGTGCCAAGGGGGGGGGGCCTTGCTGGGGCCACTTGAACACATGAATCCACCTCTCGCTTATGGGGCAGGAGGGACAGCCATGGTGGGAGTGTGGGATTGGGTACTCCCTCCCCTCCACTCATAATACACCCTGGGTGCTCTCGCCTGTCTAGCCCTCAGATGCAGCTGGCATGGGTGCAGGTCTACCTCCATGCATTAGAGACTATCCTGTGACTGAATATACCTGCCTGTGTTATACTCCATTGTTTGAAATTATGTCTGCTGTGTGCTGTTTACCTAATGTTATTCCATTGTTGGTATATGACTGATAGATGCCGGCCCGAGGGAGGAGGGGGAACACAAGCTGACCCTAGGGGATAGACACCTAACCGCCAACAGTTGATGTGGTTGCTTTAAGAGATGCATCTCCGTGGCTGGGGGCACCTGGGGATGGTGGTTTGTGGATGCGGGACCCACCCCTCTATGCCGGAGTGATGGGCCGGTTGGAGGGGCTGGGTGGGTATGGGTGACCGAGGTCCCCCTCTTCCTTCCTCTCTCCTCCCCCCCTTCTTTTTGAGGGGCCTTGGGGGGAGATGGAGGAGTCTGGGTGGAATGGACCACGCCTACATTAATCCCTTGGAATAAAGATTTATATAATCACAGAGTGAAGCTGTGGATACGAAAACAAAAAACAGTGCCACGTCCCGATAGATCAGATTGAAAAGAAAAAAAGTTGGCAGATGATGGACTTCATAGGCGTATTACAGTTAAAATATCTAAATTTATTTGAAGGAGAAACATACAAATTGTTTAAAAAATAAATAAAACATAAATGACAGTAATGGCCGTTCCTAGAAGGGCCTGAGAACACAAAAATACAGTAAATTGGAAAGGAGGACACCAGGGTCACTTCCTACTGGTATGTATATAAAACCATATAGTCTATGGAAGGCGATGTATCATGCTCAGCTCGACATGTTGCGCGTTATTGGAGGGAAACGCTTCTTCAGGACCGAACCGAACCCGGACTTTGACCCTAACCCGAACCCCATTAAAGTCAATGGGGACCCGGACTTTTGACTACAAAAATGTCTCTAAAAAACTAAGGGAAAGGGCTGGAGGGCTGCAAATGGCTGCAAAAAGTCAGGAAGAGCATGGCAAGTACTCTGGAAATAAATGTGGATAGGGAAATAAAAAAAATAAAAATAAAAAATATAATGATCTTGACCTTGGAGGACGAGGTCCATACAGTTTTGTTCAAAATTATTCAACCCCCCAATGCTGTAAAGGGTTTTAGGGAATTTAGTGTACATTTGTAATTGTATTCAGAATGAAATCCTAAAAGGACTTCATAAAGAACCATATGCAACTAATATGACATCAATTGGTTTTGTAATACAGTAGTAAATGCAAAATTCAAGGCAAAGGGCACTGTTGAAACGCTACCTGGTCGTGGCAGAAAGAAGATGCTGATTTCGACTGCTGTGCACTACCTGAAGCGTAGAGAAAAGTCCCCGTGTGACTGCTGAGGAACTGAGAAAAGATTTGTCAGATGTGGGTACTGAAGTTTCTGCTCAGACAATACAGCGCACACTGCATAATGAAGGCCTCCATGCCAGAACTCCCAGGCGCACCCCCTTGCTGTCTCCAAAGAATAAGAAGAGTCGACTGCAGTATGCCAAAAGTCATGTGGGCAAACCACACAAGTTTTGGGATTGTGTTCTGTGGACTGATGAAACAAAATTAGAACTGTTTGGGCCCATGGATCAACGCTATGTTTGGAGGAGGAAGAACAAGGCCTATGATGAAAAGAACACCTTGCCTACTGTGAAGCATGGCGGGGGGTCAATCATGCTTTGGGGCTGTTTTGCTTCTGCAGGTACAGGGAAGCTTCAGCGTGTGCAAGGTACCATGAATTCTCTTCAGTACCAGGAGATATTGGATGACAATGTGATGCAGTAGGTCACAAACCTGAGGCTTGGGAGACGTTGGACCTTTCAACAGGACAATGATCCCAAGCATACCTCCAAGTCCACTAGAGCATGGTTGCAGATTAAAGGCTGGAACATTTTGGAGTGGCCATCGCAGTCACCAGACTTAAATCTGATTGAGAACCTCTGGTGGGACTTAAAGAAAGCAGTTGCAGTGCGCAAACCTAAGAATGTGACTGAAGGTGGAAGCGGCGGTGGAGGAGGAGGAGGTAGCCATCACAGCAGGTTTTGGTTTTTAATTGATTTATTTTTTAAATTGGGGTAAACCCCAAAAGAGTGAGACAGATCTAGGGTTGCTACCTCATCCCTTTAAACCTGAACACAGAGTTACACAGGTTCTGGGGCTAATTTAATGTCGATAAGGCACCAAGTGAGTTTAATTAGCAGCACCTTAATCAGCCAGAGAACCTGTGTAATTAATATGTTTTTGCTTTGAAAGGGATGAGATGGCAACCCTAGAAAGCTCAGAAAAAAACAATGGCTGGGTAAGGCCGGCCCGGTGTCTATTCTGCACAAGTCCTGTGGGATCCATGCCTGGTTCATTTTAATGAACGTGAGCTTGTCCACATTGGCTCTGGACAGGCGGCTGCGCTTGTCTGTGATAACGCCCCCTGCCGTGCTAAATACACATTCAGACAATACACTGGCCGCAGGGCAGGCCAGCACCTCCAAGGCGTAAAGGGCAAGCTCAGGCCATGTGCCCAATTTGGAGACCCAGAAGTTTAAGGGGCATAGCTGTCATTCAGTACGTGTAGGGGTGTGCTCACATACTGCTCCACCATGTTGCTGAAATGCTGCCTCCTGCTAAAACGTTCCATATCAGCTGGTGGTGCTGTTTGTTGTGGCATGCTGACAAAGCTTTTCCACATTTCGGCCATGCTAACCCTGCCTTCTGAGGTGCTGGTGGTGCCCCTGCTGCGTTGGCGACCTCTTCCTCCTCCTCTGCCTTCGCCTTCTGCTTCCACTGTGCCCCCGCTGCCAGGTGGGAATTGCACCAGCAGCGTGTCTAACAGCGTGCGCTTGTACTCGCGCATCTTGCGTTCACGCTCCAGTGAGGGGATTAAGGACTGTACATTGTCCTTGTAACGGGGATCCAGCAGCGTGGCCACCCAGTAATCAGCACCTGTCATAATGTGCGAAACACGCCGGTCGTTGCGGAGACACTGCAGCATGTAATTGCTCATGTGTGCCAGGCTGCCCAGAGGCAACGAAAAGCTGTCCTCTGTGGGAGGTGTATCATCTGTGTCCTCTTTATCCCCCCAGCCACGCACCAGTAATGGCCATGAGCTGGTCTGGATGCCATCCTGCTGTGAACATGGTTCCTCCTCCTCCTCCATGTCTTCCTCCTCCTCATCCTCCACCGCGTCATCCTCCAGAACTGTGCCCTTGCTAGACAATTGTGTGCCTGGCCTTTGTTGGTGCACAAACCCACCCTCGGAGCCACTTGTGAATGACTGCCCTGAAAGCCTTGCAAATGATCCCGATTCCTCCTCCTCCTCCTCCTCCTGTGCCACATCCTCTTCCATCATCGCCCGTAGCGTTTTTTCAAGGAGGCATAGAACTGGGATAGTCACGCTGAGAACGGCGTCATTGGCACTGGCCATGTTGGTGGAGTACTCAAAACAGCGCAACAAGGCACACAGGTCTCGCATGGAGGCCCAGTTATTGGTGGTAAAGTGGTTCTGTTCCGCAGAGCGACTCACGCGTGCGTGCTGCAGCTGGAACTCCACTATCACCTGCTGCTGCTCGCACAGTCTGGCCAGCATGTGCAAGGTGGAGTTCCACCTTGTGAGCACATCACATATGAGGCGGTGAGCGGGAAGGCTGAAGTTACGCTGCCAGGCGACCAGCAGCAGGGTGAGAATGCCGAAAGTGCGCACAGATGGCCGGCACTTTCTGCAGCAGCTGTGGCATATCGGGGTAAGTTCTCAGGAAACTCTGCACCACCAAATTCAGCACATGCGCCAGGCAAGGGATGTGCGTCAAACCGGCTAGGCTCAGAGCTGCTACGAGATTTTGTCCGTTATCGCACACCACCAGGCCCGGCTTGAGGCTCACTGACGCCAACCACTGTGGTAGAGATTTTTCAAATACATATTTCTAAGAGTTGTAAGAAGATGTATATGTAATTCTTTTACAAGGCTTTTTTCTTAATAATGTGACTGGGATATATCGTTAGTTGACTGTCCTGTTTTTCGATGTTAGAGTTCACCTAACAAAAGGCTTTTAAACCTATATTAGCATAGGGAGGTTATCTCAAAGGGATGGGGATCTGATAAGAAGTGTCCTCTCATTGAAGTACAAGAATTTCCTGTCATCTCCTGTTTGAAGACCACATTTAGGACTGTGTTAATTAGATAATAATACCAGGTGTGTGTGTGTGTATATTAAAAAAGGGTCCTTTCATCTTACAAGGGATTTTCACAATAGGACATTACCTACAGGGGAATGCTGGGGTGGGGGGGGTCCTTAACTGCCATTCTGAAAAGACACATATACAACCAATCATATTAGAGGGGTTTTTTTTATTCTTAGAGCGGGAAAATTACATCTGAAGGGTATAAAAATACAGTCCTAGCTTGACACAGAGCAGTGTATGATGTCTTGACCAAGCAGACTGAAGCATGATGAATGAGCTGACCCAGGCATGGTGATGTAACCTCTCTATCTCTGTCTCTCTCTGTCTCTCTCTCTGTCTGTCTCTCTGTCTGTCTCTCTCTCTGTGTCTCTCTCTGTGTGTCTCTCTCTCTGTGTCTCCCTCTCTGTGTCTCTCTCTCTCTGTGTCTCTCTCTCTGTGTCTCTCTCTCTATGTCTCTCTCTCTCTCTATGTGTCTCTGCCTAACAACAAACTAACTTTTCAGAACTTAACTTTTTCTTTTTGTCTATGCGAATGTGTTTATGAGACTAAATTTGAATAATGTAGATATATATAGAATGAAATTGCAGCAGCGTGTCAGTGCGGATAATGATTCTGTTTGGAATCTTGAAGACAGTGGCCAGAAATTCGGAAGGGACTTGCGTATCTATGCGCCTGATTCTTAGAATCGGTTACGCATAGATATCCATTAGATCCGACAGGCGTAGGTCTCTTACACCATCGGATCGTAACTGTATATTTTTTTCTGACCACTAGGTGGCGCTTCCGTCGAATTCCACGTTGAGTATGCAAATTAGCTAGATACGCGAATTCCCGAACGTATGCCCGGCCGACGCAGTAAAGTTACGTTAGGCTTTTCCCGGCGTATTGTTGCCCCTGCTATATGAGGCATAAGTGCGGTGTACCAATGTTAAGTATGGCTGTCGTTCCCGCGTCGAAGTTAGAGAAAGTTGCGTGGTTTGCATGGGTCCTCCGTGAATGGGGCTGGACGTCATTTACGTTCACGTCGAAACCAATGGCGTCCTTGCGGCGTACTTTGAAACAATGCACACTGGGAAATTCCACAGACGGCGCATGCGCCGTTCGGCAAAAATGTCAATCACATCGGGTCACAGTAGATTTACAAAAAAGACACTCCCCCCTGATCCAAATTTGAATTAGGCGGGCTTGCGCCAGCTGATTCGCGCTACACCGCCGCAACTTACAGAGCTAGTGCTTTGAGAATACAGCGCTTGCCCGTCTGGGTTCCAGAGGCGTAGCGTAGAGCGGATACGTTACACCCGCACAAATTTACCCCGCTGACTGTGAATCTGGGCCTGTGTGCCTCTATGCAGTTGACCCTTTGAATGAGATTAGGCCAATCTTTGTGAGTGAAACACACCTATGCTTTTGTAAATAAACAGTGGGGCGATGGCGCCGCTATAATGATTAATATTCAATAAGGTGTGGGTGTAGTGGTTATTAAACCTATGTGACTCAGTTGGTGAACCTCCACCAATAGTTGGTGTCCAAAAAAACCTCCACGTTAGTAGGAGAAATAGATGAATGAATAAAGTCAGGACCCTGTGCAGGCCAGCAAAGAGAAGTGACTTGTGATCAAAATTTTTTTTAAATTAGAAATAAAGCAGTTCAAATCAATATCCAGGTTGAGGCCTCTAGGGGCTAGAGACCCCAACCTGTGTATCCAACGGGTCTCATTTTGTGAGACCTGGATCTTTTTGTTGCCCCCCCCCCCCGCCAGTGGTACATGGGACTTGAATGTTGTTTTTCTCCGAGGCTGGGGTTTATTTGTTTTGCACGGTAGGCATCTCTGGCATCTCTAGAATCCTTCAAGTTCTGGACAAATATTCACTTCCCTGGGAGGATCAAGTACATTGTGGACAAGGTGTGTTCGTAGTGTTGGTGCTCTACGGTAAATGAATCTGGGTCGTAATGGCAATAACGCTGCTAAAGTTCTGTGCTCTTTCAAAATGGGCCAATACTTTTTGAAGATCTTTTCCAATTGTTGGTATTGGTTGCTGTATACTGTGATAAAGACCAGATCCATGGTAGGTGCTTAATGAAGCTTTTTCTTGTTGAGCAAAGCTTCCCTATCCATCTCACAAATGTTAATTTTCAGTTTTGTCAGCACCTATGCTTTTGGGATTCGTGTCCACTGGTGCAACTCCAATGTCGCCTGATTCAGGATGCGATTTTGAAATGCGGCTTTAGTGCGACTGTGGTGTGGCCTTGAATGCGTTTTTTGATCCAGAAGTCGCATCAAAATGGTGCAGGTACCTTTATCGGTCGCTGCAGCATTGAGCCACATAGATTGGAATGGGTGCTATTGAAATCAATTGGGTCCAAAGTCGCATGGCAAATCGCATCAGTGGAAACGGAGACTAAAATCACACTGAATTGTCTGGATGTATGTGAATCTATTCCTCTGTTTAAACAAATAATTGGGGATTGTAAGCGGTGTAATTGAATCTGGAAACACTGGCTATATTGTAACGGCTAAAAAAAAAAGAATAAAATCATAGTGTAATTAGGTGTTCGTCAGTTAAAATTGCCTCCTGTAGTACAAGCCATCATAGGGTCTAATCAAGCTTAACGCTTGGGAAGCCCTGTGGTACAGTAAGCATTTCTTTTGGAATACTTTGGAAAGTCTGCGGGGAGAGTGAAATCTCCGGGCTAATTTTTTGAAGGACTATAATCAGTACATGGATTGTTCTGGCAAGTAGTGAAAAAAAATCGGTAAAGGTGGCAGGTGCAAGCCCTGTCAACCCAATCATGTCAAAGTGTAGCTAGCTTTGGAATAAGCGACCCAAAAGGGTTGCGGGATCAGCTCAAAGTCCGTCGTCCGTAAAAAGATGGGAAATCAAATTGCTTCAAAACGGAATTCTGACCGTGGGGAACCTTACCACTTGACTCCAAGGGAAGAAATGATAGATAAATATGGACCTTGGGTTGTGAAATATATAGATGATGGGAATCGCTAGACTGGAAACTGTATTTTTAAGAGAAATGTGAGATGCTTGGAGGGCAGGGATGGTAGGATAACAGAACTGATGAGGTGAGTATTTTTTCCTTGTCAATATATCTTTATTGAACAGTATTAAAGACAAGTGTACATTTGGGAACAGTAATAATAAAATTAAATGGTATTGAACAGAAAGTATTTCCGTATCTTGCCTGTGTACAAATAATAACGTAAGTAAATTCGATAGAGGTGGCCCTATAATTAGCCTTTCCCTCCACTTATGGCATAAGAATTAAACAAAATGATAATCAGGAGCATAGAGGTGTTAAACCTGTCTATACTAAAAACTAATAACAGTCCAGGAATTGTGGCTAAGTGCTACTGGCCCAAGGATCTATAGCATACTTTGCTTCTTCTAAGGCTTCCTGAGTAGTGCGTGACTACAAATTTACTAAGTTACTTCATGACTATCCTTATACATCTAATTAGTATGGTAAAGATGGGTGCTTAAGGAAAAAAAAGAAAGAAAATCGGTCTTGGGTGAGTAGAAGAAGATGTGAGGGAAATGGAAAAAGGAAGTAAAAAGGAAGAGAAAAAAAAAAAAAAAAGGGGGGGGGGGGGGGGGGAGGGAAAGAGGGGTCTGCGGGGTCAGAACAGGAGTCTACCAACCTTGTGCATATCAATGAGCCGGACACCAACTAGATGACTGGGCTACCATGGCTTGAGTACTTCTCCATTAAATGTGTTTTGTGTTACATAATCCAGCCAGGGCTTCCATACGCTTTCAAATCTGGTGATTGTGTCAGCTTCAATAGCAGACATCTTGGCATATACCATAGCAACGTTCATTCTGTTAATAACTTCATTCAAGTGTAAGTTTGGAGATTTCCAGGCTTTCGCTATAGTCTGTTTAGCTGCCGTTAGAAGCTGGTTTGTCAAAGTAAAGTGAACGTGCGGGACATTAACCGGTTTTAGGTTAAGTAAGGCCGTTTTTTGGGTCCATGGGGATCGTTTTATTCGTGAGTACATTAATTATTTTAAATATCTCTGACCAGAATTTCTGAACTATCGGGCACAACCACCAGGTATGAAAGTAAGTCCCCCTATTTGCGCAATCTCTGAAGCATAATTCTGAGTAGTTACTCGAGAATTTGGCTACCCTAGAAGGGACCAAGTACCACCTGGAAAGTACCTTAAAGTTTGTTTCTGCCGCTAGAACGTTAATCGACATTGTTTTGGTATTGTTCCATATTTGACCCCATTCCTCCGAACTCAGCTCCTCTCCCAAATCTTCTTCCCATTTATGGACATATGGTATTTTGTTATTGCTAGAGTTCGAGAGCAGAAGGAGGTACAATGTGGATATAACTTTTCTAGCGTGCGGGTCATTATTGCATATGGTTTCAAAAGCAGATAGTCGGTTGTTGACTATTGTCGTACATGCTGTGGGTTGGAAGAAATTCTTTATCTGTAGATATCGAAAGATTTCCTTGGGGGGTATTCCATACAATTTGTTCAAGGATGGGAAGGGGATTATTGTTGTCGAGTCGAAGAACCTATATTTCTGTGTACAATCTCGATCCACCCATTCTGTAAAGGATTTAGGGGAGACCCAGGCTGGGTAAAAAGCAGGGTTTTTAATGAAAGACAGCAGGGGGGTTAAAGAGGACATCAGGAGATGTTTATTTTTTACTTTGTCCCATAGGGATAATGTGTGTTTTGTGATGGGATTATTTATGTGTTTCCGTTGTTTTGGGGTGACCCATAACAAATTCGAGGTTGAGATGGGATCACTTTCTATTGCTTCAATTGACACCCAGATCGGTGCTTCTTGCTTTGCGTGATATTTAGTCAGAATAGCTAATTGCGCGGCTTGATAGTATTTTGCAAAATTGGGGAAACCAAGCCCCCCGGCTGTCTTTGGGAGGTGTAAGATTTGTGGTTTGATCCTAGGTTTGGAGGGCCCCCAGACAAAGGAGGAAACTCGTCTTTGGACAATCCGCAGGAAATGTGCAGGTACTGGTATAGGAAGCACTCTAAAGAGGTACAGGAGTTTGGGTAAAATGGTCATTTTTATGGCTGAGACTCTTCCAAACCAAGAAAGAGGGAGTTGTGTCCAGGATTTCATTAAGTTTGTCAGCTGCTTCAGGAGAGCTGGATAATTACAGCTATAAAGATTTGAGACGTCAGCGGTCAAGTGTACTCCCAGGTACGGGATGCTTTTGACTGGCCATTCGAATGGGAGGCCCACTTTGGCGGCCGATAGTTCTGTATGAGAAAGGGAGATGTTGAGTGCTAGGCATTTTTTGGGATTTATTGCCAAACCAGAGATTGACGCGAATTGATGTAGGATTGGGAGTAAGTTGGGCCCCGAGACTTGAGGAGAGGAAAGAAACAACAAAATATCATCAGCGTAAAGGCATAACTTATGCTTTACTCCCCCTAATTCAATACCAAGCACCTTGGGGTCAAGTCTTATCTTTTGGGCTAGGGGCTCAATCAGAAGGGCAAACAGTAACGGGGATAACGGGCAACCCTGTCTGGTCCCCCTTTGGATATCAAACATTTCCGACTTGTAGCCTGCATATTTCACATATGCTTTCGGGTTTCGATAAAGTTGCAGAACCCAGCTTATAAAGTTGGGGCCGAAGCCCCATTTTTTCAGTGCAAATTCCATATACGCCCATGAGACTGAGTCAAATGCCTGTCTGACATCCAAAGAGAGAAAACAGGCAGGGATCTTCCTTTTTTTAGCTATACATGCCAACAGGCTTGCTCTCCTGATGTTATCGCCTGCTTGCCTGCTGGGCATGAAGCCTACTTGGTCCCGGTGAATCAAGGATCCTATTGTTTTGTTTAGCCTATTGGCCAATATTTTACCGAGTAACTTCACGTCTGTGTTTAGCATGGATATCGGACGGTAGTTGTCACATAGGGTTGAGTCAGAGTGTGGCTTGGGTATCATGCAGATAGTGGCTGTGAGGGACTCCTGCCTAAAGGATTTCTGGCTCAATAAATCATTGAAGGCCACCACCATCATTGGGGAAAGTTGATTACTAAACGTTCTATAGTATCTCACGGTGAATCCATCCGGGCCCGGACGTTTATTTAATTTTAGCTCTTTAACCACTTCCCGACCCCCGCATGTACATATACGTCCACAATATGGCACGTACAGGCACATGGGCGTACAGGTACGTCCCCGCCTTACCTGGGTTCGGGGGTCCGATCGGGACCCCCTCCGGTACATGCGAGGGCCGGGAACGGTGTACGGGAGGTCCGGGAGGAGGGGGCGGCTATTGGTTTCCAGCCGTCCCCTCTCGATCTCCCTCGGCGAATCAGATTGCACCTGAGCCCTCCCTGCCTGTGTAACTGTAAACACAGGCAGGGAGGAAGTGACGTTTTCTCCCCTCTGGCGGTCTTTTCGTCCGGTTCCAGAGGAGAGAAGACGTCAGTACTGTGAGTTGCACCAACAGCACACTGACACAGCACACATAGGCACATAACCCCCCCCGATCACCCCCCCAGCAACCCCAGATCACCCCCTGTCACAGTGTCACTGATTGCAGTGATCATTTATTTTCTGATCACTGCTTTTAGTGTCAGTGTGACAGAAAAAAGTGTCAGGGCAGTTAGGTTTAGGCCCATTTAGGTCCAGGGTAGCCCCCTACCCCCCCCCCCCCCCCCCCAATAAAGGTTTAACCCCTGATTGCCCCTAAAGTTAACCCTTTCACCCCTATTGCCAGTGTCACTAAGCGATCGGTTTCTGATCGCTGTATTAGTGTCACTGTTGCCGCTAGGCAGTTAGTTTTTTTTGAGGTTCGCCGCCAGGTTTATATAGCGTTAGGTACCCCCATAAATAAAGGTTTTAACCCCTGATTGCCCCTAGAGTTAACCCTTTTACCCCTATTGCCAGTGTCACTAAGCGATCGGTTTCTGATCGCTGTATTAGTGTCACTGTTGCCGCTAGGCAGTTAGTTTTTTTTGAGGTTCGCCGCCAGGTTTATATAGTGTTAGGTACCCCCATAAATAAAGGTTTTAACCCCTGATTGCCCCTAGAGTTAACCCTTTCACCCCTATTGCCAGTGTCACTAAGCGATCGGTTTCTGATCGCTGTATTAGTGTCACTGTTGCCGCTAGGCAGTTAGTTTTTTTTGAGGTTCGCCGCCAGGTTTATATAGCGTTAGGTACCCCCATAAATAAAGGTTTTAACCCCTGATTGCCCCTAGAGTTAACCCTTTCACCACTGATCACTGTATAAGTGTCACTGGTGACGTGGTTAGCCAGTTAGTTATTTAGTTATTTTAGGTTCGCCACCAGGTTTTTAGAAAGCGTTAGGTACCCCCATATATTACCGAATAAAGGTTTTAACCCCCTGATTGCCCCCTAGTTAACCCTTTCACCAGTGATCACCGTATAAGTGTTACGGTTGACGCTGGTTGGTTAGTTTGCTGTTTATAGCATCAGAGCACCCGCCGTATATAACCCAATAGGTTTAACCCCCTGATCACCCGGCGGGTGATATAAATTTAATTTTAGCGCCAGTCAGGGTCTGCGTCGCCCCAGGCAGCGTTAGGTTAGAGCCAGTACCGCTTACACCCACTCGCTAAGCATACACCCCCCTTAGTGGTATAGGATCTGAACGGATCGATACCTGATCTGATCTATACTAGCGTACCCAGCAGTTTAGGGTACCCAAAAACGCATTGTTAGCGGAATCAGCCCAGATACCCGCTAGCACCTGCGTTTTCCCCCTCTGCCCAGCCCAACCCACCCAAGTGCAGTATCGATCGATCACTGTCACTTACAAAACACAAGACACATAACTGCAGCGTTCGCAGAGACAGGCCTGATCCCTGCGATCGCTTACAGCTTCAGGTGCTTTTTTTACCTGTGAATCCTTACCATTGTACCACTAAATTTAGAGTCCAAAATGGCAAACCGAAGGTACAATGATAAGCAGGCCTTGGAGTTCATGTGCATGTCAGATAGTGAAGAGGAGGAGGTCACGCATCTGACAGATTCTGGCTCAGAATATGAACCCATTTACGACAGCGGCTCCATGTCAGATAGCTCGCACGACGAAGTTGAGGTCCCTGCTAAGGCCAGGCGTACCCGATCCCATTCTGATGTTGTTGAGCAGCAAGAACCGCAGGACCCTCGTATGGAGCAGAGATCCAGTACTAGCGCCGCTATTCCTTCTGGTGGATTGGCAAGCACCAGCGGCCTAGTACACCCTGGTCGTTTATCCAGCACTGCAGTAACACTTGGTGACGTGGCGAGTCCCATAAGTGCAGTTAAAGCTGGCGATGTGGCAAGCACAAGTAGTGTCCCGCTGCCACCAAGAAGAAGACAGAGACAGGCCCGTCGTGCCCATAGTGCCCTTCCTGTAGAATTTGCCTATCCTGATTGGGTCCCCACCACTTCTACAGCACCTGTACTTCCCCCATTCACTGGCCAACCCGGTATTCAGGTGGATACAGCGAACTTTACGTCACTTGATTTTTATTCGCTGTATTTCACGGAAGATCTCTATAGATCTATTGTGGACCAGACTAATTTATATGCTGGTACTTACATCGCCGCTAACCCCCAGTCTCGCCTTGCCAAACATTGGAAACCTCTCGAGGTTTCCGAATTTAAGACCTTTCTGGGCCTTACCCTCAACATGGGCATACACAAATTTCCGTCATTGCGGATGTATTGGTCCACACATCCCATTGACCATATGTACATTTTCTCTGCTCACATGGCCAGGAAACGATACGAGGCGATCCTGCGGTTCCTGCATTTCAGTGACAATGCACTTTGTCGTCCACGTGGAGACCCTGAATTTGACCGGCTCTACAAAATTCGGCCCCTCGTAAACCATTTCAACGAACGTTTTGCAGCCTTGTTTAATCCCCAGCAGGTTGTATGCGTTGATGAGTCCCTGATTAAATTTGCTGGCCGCTTGTCTTTCAAACAGTACCTTCCCAGCAAGCGTTCCAGATACGGGGTCAAGCTCTATAAGCTCTGTGACAGGGCCACAGGCTACACATGGAGCTTTAGGGTTTACGAGGGAAAAGATAGTCAGGTAGAGCCGGAAGGATGCCCAGATTACATGGGGAGCGCTGCAAGATTGTTTGGGACTTGGTGTCACCCTTATTCGGAAAGGGGTACCATTTGTATGTGGACAATTTTTACAGCAGCGTGCCACTTTTTAGCCACTTATTTGATCAACAGATTGGAGCATGTGGCACCGTAGCGACCTAATCGCCGGGGCTTCCCCCAGCGGCTTGTAGATGCCCGTGTTAGGCCGGGGGCGAGAGCCTGCTGCAGATGTAAAATTTGCTCGCTGTGAAGTGGCGGGACAATAGGAATGTTTTCGTTCTTACCACCCTTCACGCAGACACGACAGTCCAAATTCGTACGGCGACTGGTGTTGTGGAGAAACCCCTCTGTGTCCACGAATATAACCAAAACATGGGAGGGGTGGACCTCAACGACCAGTTAATGGCGCCGTATCATATTGCCCGTAAGACGAGACGCTGGTACAAAAAAGTGTCTCTACATTTATTTCAATTGGCTCTACTGAATGCTCATGTCGTATACAGAGCTTCAGGACGGAATGAATCCTTCCTTCAATTCCAGAGGGATATCATCACAGAACTCCTGTATCCAGGCGGTATTGTACCTCACCATCTCCTACCAAATGCAGTAAGCCGACTGCATGAGAGGCATTTTTCTTATGTCCTCCCGAGTACCCCTACCCAACGAGCCCCCCAAAGAAAATGTCGTGTCTGTACCAAGCGCGGATTTAGGCGTGACACCCGTTATTTTTGTCCCAAATGTCCTGGCAATCCTGGTCTTTGTATTGGTGAATGTTTGAACGCTTCCACACCACACGTTAATTATTAGTGTAGGGTGAAACATTTCACAGGCTAGGCACACTCACACAGGGTCTCCCAAGATGCCATCGCATTTTGAGAGACCCAAACCTGGAACCGAAAAGTTGAAGTTACAGTTCACAGTTACAAAAAAAAGTGTTAAAAAAAAAAAAAAAAAGTAAAAAATAAAAACACACAAAAAAATATAAAATAAAAAAACCAAAAATAGTTGTCGTTTTATTGTTCTCTCCCTCTCTATTCTCTCTCTATTGTTCTGCTCTTTTTTACTGTATTCTATTCTGCAAAGTTTTATTGTTGTTATGTTTTTTCATGCTTGCTTTTCAGGTATGTAAATTATTTTACTGTTTTCAGGTACGTCATTCAGCTGTTGCGCGGACTTATTTATCTTGACAGCAACAGCGTTTGCTCCCACGATATATAAAGCCGCGACTCCAGTGCTGTAGGAGGTGATTTCACCACCACAGTTAAAAAAAAGAGCATATATGCCGAAGCATGCGGGCAGGCAGGGGCGGAGGAGCGATTTTGCTCCTAATGCCGCGTACATACGGTTGACATTCCTACGGAGGCTTTCCCGTGGAAAAGTCTGACCATGTGTACACGGCATAGAAAAGTCCGACCGTGTGTACGCGGCATAGAAAAGTCCGACCGTACGCGGCATAACTTTTTTGCGGAGGATGCCCCCATGCTTCGGCATATATATATTTTAGGCACAGGTTGCGTTAAAAAAATGTTTTATTTTTTACTATGTTTTTTTTATAGGTATTTGCTTTGCAGGTATGGTATGATCTTACTGTTATACTGGAATGTTACTTTGTTTTAATGTTAACCATCATTTGCTTAGCAGGTACGCCATTCAGTTGCAGTGCGGATTTATTAGCGTGACAGCAACAGCGTTTGCTCCCACGATATATAAAGCCGCGACTCAATGCTGTAGGAGGTGATTTCACCACTACAGTTCAAAAAAGAGCATATATGCCGGAGCATGGGGGCATTAGGGGCGGAGGAGCGATTTTGCTCCTAATGCCGCGTACATACGGGTTGACATTCCTACGGAGGCTTTCCTGTGGAAAAGTCTGACCATGTGTACACGGCATAGAAAGTCCGACCGTGTGTACGTGGCATAGAAAAGTCCGACCGTACGCGGCATAACTTTTTTGCGGGAGGATGCCCCCCATGCTTCGGCATATATAAATGGTGCATGTATGCCCATCATTAGAAGTGGGTGGATGAAGGGAGGTATTCTAATGGTGGGCATACCCACCGATCAATCTTTTTTTTGTTCAGCCAACAGACTGCATGAAAAAAAAAAAAGATTACAATACATGTCCAACAAGAACCATCAACGTACTGGTATGTTGCAGGATTTTGAATGGTTATACCAGAATGATGCCTGCGGGTTTAGGCATCATCTTGGTATCATTCTTTTCAGCCAGCGGTCGGCTTTCATGTAAAAGCAGTCCTAGCGGCCTAATAGCCTCTAGACTGCTTTTACATTCAGTGGGAGGGAATGTCCCCCCCCCCCAGATATAAAACGGCGCCATTGAGAATATGGGAAAGCATTTTATCACACCGATCTTGGTGTGGTCAGATGCTTTGAGGGCAGAGGAAAGATCTAGGGTCTAATAGACCCCATTTAAAAAAAAAAAGAGTACTGTCACTAACTATTGCTATCCATAAGGGATATTTACATTCCTGAGATAACAATAAAAATGGTAAAAAATAAATAAATGGAAGGAACAGTTAACAAATAAAATAAAAAAAGCGAAATAAATATATAAAAAAATAAAAAAATAAAAAAAAAGCATCCCTGTCCCCCCCTGCTCTTGCGCAAAGACGAACGCAAGCGTCGGTCTGGAGTCATAGGTAAACAGCAATTGCACCATGCATGTGAGGTATCACCGCGAAGGGCAGATCGAGGGCAGTCATTTTAGCAGTAGACCTACTCTGTAAATCTAATGTGGTAACCTGTAAAGGCTTTTAAAGGCTTTTAAAATGTATGTAGTTTGTCGCCACTGCGCGTTTGTGCGCAATTTTAAAGTATGTCGTGTTTGGTATCCATGTACTCGGCCTAAGATCATAATTTTTATTTCATCAATAATTTGGGCAATATAGTGTGTTTTAGTGCTTTAAAATAAAAAAAGTGTATTTTTTCCCCAAAAAAATGCGTTTGAAAAAACGCTGCGCAAACATACTGTGTGGAAATTTTTTTTGCAACACCCACCATTAAATCTGTAGGGCCTTGCTTTAAAAAATATATAATGTTTGGCGGGTTCAACTTTACATTCTTGCAAAAAAAATAATATGTTTTTATGTAAACAAACAGTGTCAGAAAGGGCTTTTTCTTCAAGTGGTTAGAAGAGTGGGTGATAGTGTGACATAAGCTTCTAATTGTTGTGCATAAAATGCCAGGACAATTGAAAACCCCCCCCAAATGACCCCATTTTGGAAGTAGGACACCCAAGCTATTTGCTGAGAGGCATCTTAAGTCCATGGAATATTTTAGATTTTGACCCAAGTTGCGGGAAATATAAATATATATATATATATATTTTTTTTTTTGCGCAAAGTTGTCACTAAATGATATATTGCTCAAACATGCCATGGGCATATGTGGAATTACACCCCAAAATGCATTCTGCTGCTTCTCCTGAGTACGGGGATACCACATGTGTGAGACTTTTTGGGGCCTAGCCGCGTACGGGACCCCAAAAACCAATCACCGCCTTCAGGCTTTCTAAGGGTGTAAATTTTTGATTTCACTCCTCACTACCTATCACAGTTTCGAAGGCCATAAAATGCCAAAATAGCACAAAAAAAACCCAAATGACCCCATTTTGGAAAGAAGACACCCCAAGGAAACTGCTGAGAGGCATGTTGAGTCCATTGATTTTTTTTTTTTTGTCCAAAGTGATTGAATAATGAGAAAAAAAAAAAAAAAAAAAATGTGTCACTAAATGATATATTGCTCACACATGCCATGGTTATATGTGGAGTTGCACCCTAAATACATTCTGCTGCTTCTCCTGAGTACGGGGATACCACATGTTTGGGACTTTTTGGGAGCCTAGCCGCGTACGGGACCCCGAAAACCAAGCACCGCCTTCAGCATTTCTAAGGGCGCAAATTTTTGATTTCACTCCTCACTACCTATCAGGCCCCGTACACACGACAGAGGAACTCGACGTGCTTGGCACGTCGAGTTCCTCGTCTCGTTTTGGGATGAAGCCGCCGAGGAGCTCGGCGGGCCGCCTTCTCCTATAGAACAACGCGGCCAACGAGAAAATAGAGAACATGTTCTCTATTTTCTCGTCGAGCTCCTCGGCGGCTCCATCGAGCCAAAACTGTACAGACGACAGAGATTCTCGGCAGAATCCGGGTTTTGACCGAGTTTCTCGGCGAATTCTGCCGAGAATCTCTGTCGTGTGTACGAGGCCTCACAGTTTCGAAGGCCATAAAATGCCAAAATAGCACAAAAAACCCCCAAATGTAGACAACCCAAGCTATTTGCTGAGAGGCATGTTGAGTCCATGGAATATTTAATTTTTTTGCCCCAAGTGATTTGAATCATGACCAAAAAAAATTAAATAAAAAAATGTACAAAACAATGTCACTAAATGATATATTTCTCACACATGCCATGGTTATATGTGGAATTGCACCCCAAAATACATTCTGCTACTTCTCCTGAGTACGGGAGATACCACATGTGTGGGACTTTTTTGGGAGCCTAGCCGCGTATGAGACCCGAAAACCAAGCACCGCCTTCAAGATTTCTAAGGACATAAATTTTTGATTTCACTCACACAAAATCTTGAAGGCAGTGCTTGGTTTTCGGGGCCCCGTACGCGGCTAGGCTCCCAAAAGTCCACACATGTGGTATCCCCGTACTCAGGAGAAGCAGCAGAATGTATTTTGGGGTGCAATTCCACATATAACCGTGGCATGTGTGAGAATAATATCATTTAGTGACAACGTTTTGTATTTTTTTTTTTTTGGTCATTATTCAGTGACTTGGGGCAAAAAAATTAAATATTCCATGGACTCAACATGCCTCTCAGCAAATAGCTTGGGGTGTCTACTTTCCAAAATGGGGTCATTTGGTGGGGTTTTGTGCTGTTTTGGCATTTTATTGCCTTCGAAACTGTGATAGGTAGTGAGGAGTGAAATCAAAAATTTATGCCCTTAGAAATCCTGAAGGCGGTGATTGGTTTTCGGTGTCCCGTACGCGGCTAGGCTCCCAAAAAGCCCCACACATGTGGTATCCCCGTACTCAGGAGAAGCAGCAGAATGTATTTTGGGGTGCAATTCCACATATAACCGTGGCATGTGTGAGAAATATATCATTTAGTGACAACGTTTTGTATTTTATTTTTTTTGGTCATTATTCAGTGACTTGGGGCAAAAAAAAAAAAATATTCCATGGACTCAACATGCCTCTCAGCAAATAGCTTGGGTGTCTACTTTCCAAAATGGGGTCATTTGGGGGGGGTTTGTGCTGTTTTGGCATTTTATTGCCTTCGAAACTGTGATAGGTAGTGAGGAGTGAAATCAAAAATTTATGCCCTTAGAAATCCTGAAGGCGGTGCTTTGTTTTCGGGGCCCCGTATGCGGCTAGGCTCACAAAAAGTCCCACATATGTGGTATCCCCGTACTCGGGAGAAGCAGCAGAATGTATTTTGGGGTGCAATTCCACATATAACTATGGCATGTGTGAGCAATATATCATTTAGTGACAACTTTGTGCAAAAAAAAATCAGTTTGTCATATTCCCGCAACTTGTGTCAAAATATAAAATATTCCATGGACTCGACATGCCTCTCAGCAAATAGCTTAGGGTGTCTACTTTCCAAAATGGGGTCATTTGGTTTTTTTTTTTGCTATTTTGGCATTTTATGGCCTTCGAAACCTTGATAGGTAGTGAGGAGTGAAATCAAAAATTTGTTGCCCTTAGAAATGCTGAAGGCGGTGCTTGGGTTTTGGGGCCCCGTATGCGGCTAGGCTCCCAAAAAGTCCCACACATGTGGTATCCCCGTACTCAGGAGAAGCAGCAGAATGTATTTTGGGGTGCAATTCCACATATAACCATGGCATGTGTGAGAAATATATCATTTAGTGACAACTTTTTGTAAACATTTTTTTTTTTTCGTCATTATTCAATCACTTGGGACAAAAAAATTAAATATTCAATGGACTCAACATGCCTCTCAGCAGTTTCCTTGGGGTGTCTACTTTCCAAAATGGGGTCATTTGGGGGGGTTTTGTACTGCCCTGCGATTTTAGCACCTCAAGAAATGAGATAGGCAGTCATAAAATAAAAGCTGTGTAAATTCCAGAAAATGTACCCTAGTTTGTAGACGCTATAACTTTTGCGAAAACCAATAAATATACGCTTATTGCGATTTTTTTTACTAAAGACATGTGGCTGAATACATTTTGGCCTAAATGTTTGACTAAAATTAGTTTATTCGATTTTTTTTACTTTTTGTTATAAGAAAAATAATTTTTTTTTCAAAATTTACGGTCTTTTTGCGTTTATATCGCAAAAAAATAAAAATCGCAGAGGCGATCAAATACCATCAAAATAAAGCTCTATTTGTGGGAAGAAAAGGACGCAAGTTTCGTTTCGGTACAACATTGCATGACCGCGCAATTACCAGTTAAAGCAGCGCATTGCCAAATTGTAAAAACACCTTGGGTCTTTAGACAGCGTATTGGTCCGGGGCTTAAGTGGTTAATGGCGCACATGACATCTTATTGCGTGATTGGTGCATCCAACAAATTTTTGTGTGATTCATTTAGTCGAGGCAATTGCAAATTGGTAAAAAAGGCATCCGCTTCCCTTTCGCTAAAAGAGTTTGATTCTGTGTACAGTTTTTTAAGATGTGTGCTAAATTTTTGCACAATTTTTGACTGGGTTACTAGAGAAGTTGCCATTTGTTGTTTTAAGATGTATCGGTTTATAGTTTTTATTGATGGAATTGAGCGATCTCGCAAGAAGAGTGCCTGATTTATTGGCTTTATTATAGAAAGAGTGTTTGCGCCTAAGTATCATCTTATCAGCCGTGTCCGTAAGAAATAGGTCTAATTCCGTTCGTGCTTTGTCCAGCCGGGCTTTTGTCACGGGTGTGTGACTGTGTTGGAAGGCCATGAAGGCTGTCTCATGTTTTTTCTCTAATTTGTGGAATAATTGTTTCCGCTCCCTTTTAAGGATCCCCATTTGCCTTTGTATTTTCCCCCGTAGCACTGGTTTGTGTGCCTCCCAGAGCGTAAGCGAGGAGACATCGGGTGATGTATTAAGTGTTATATACTCGTCTAAATCTTGTTCTATTATTGTCCTATAGGAGGGATGTTTAAGAATAATGTCAGGTAAATACCATGTCGGGTCTTGTTTTTTGGGGATCATAGAGGATAGGACAGTGAGGACTGCATTATGGTCGGACCACGGAATTGGAATGATGCTTGAGTCCAGGACTTCTGGCAGCATGCCAATCGACAGAAATATATGGTCTATGCGGCTAGACGATTTATGGGGGTTCGAGTAATAGGTATAACCACGTTTGGTGGGGTTTGTTTCCCTCCATGAATCCGCTAAATTATATTTTGCCAGTAGGCTGGAAAGGTTCCATTTATTCTGGTGGGACGGGGGAAAAGGGCGTTTTGTCAAGAAAAGGGAGGAGAACTTGATTAGAGTCTCCACAGATGAAGATGGACCCACATTTATGTGCGTTTACTACTTGCAGGAGATGCGACATAAATGGTAGGGGATTTAAATTAGGTGCATAGTATGAGACTACTGTTATTGCGTTGTCCAATAAATGACCAGTTAGGATGAGATATCGGCCCTCGGGGTCTATGATTTCTGATTTAATAGTGAATGGCGTAGATCTGTGAAATGCTCTAAGGGTACCTCTTTTTTTGGATTGGGCTGATGCAGTGTAAACCTGTGGGTAGGAGGCGTGGAAGAACTTAGGGGTCGTATTAGGGGTGAAATGTGTCTCCTGTAAACATAAAATGTGCGCTTTCTTGGTTTGGAAGTATCTGAAAGCTTTAACTCGTTTCTGCGGTATGTTTAAGCCCTGCACGTTCAAGGTTAATACATTTAGGGGAGCCATGGTAGCCTAACCATCATGTGCTTCTTACCTTGGTGTCCTGCGCATCGACATCCCGAACTGAGCCCCGCAGACTGGGGAGGGGGAGGAAGGGGGGGGGTAACTGAGAACGATAGCCTTCAAAGAAAAAGACAAAACTTTATAAATGAACAAAACAATGCACAAATCAACAAACAACGTGCATACAAATCTGGCCCGTGATCGGGGAGGGAGAACCCGATCAGGGGAAAAGGGGGTCCACGTCTGATCCTCGCAGGTGGTTGCGGAGACCAGAGGGGAACCAATGGTGGCGCAAGTGGGTTCCGTGCCCTGGAGACCCGCTGCCTAAAACATTTTTGCAAGTATCCCGAGAGGATACTATGTATAAAGAACTATAAATATATACAAGTAGTTAGCTAGGTGAGATAACCTGTCAGGGGAAGATGTCCAGCTTTTAGAAGGAGGGGGAGTGGATGCTGTGACATTCTTCCTTGTGGGCATTAAACGCTATGGGGATCCCTCCATTCTGCTTAATATTAAGGGTTATCGTGGGACTGTCTGATCCCAGGCAACACAGAGGGTAGTTGACTAATGGTAATAGTGGACTGTATGATAGTTGATATAGGAAGCTCTGAGGAAAATTAGATAAAGTAAGAGGAAAGTGAGAAAAGAGATATGTAAGGTGGGATTCAATCTGTATACTATGCTTACTAGCCCTCTGAAGGGGAGAAGCAGTGAGATAGACCTACATTGAAGGGATTAGGAGCATCTATTGCTTTTGATGGCGACATGTATGGCCTTAGATCTTATGGCATATATGTGATATGTGGAAAGAGAAGAGAGAAAGAAAGAGAGAGAAAGTAAATACATTTAAATGACAGAGTCCAGAGCTGCTGCTCTATTCAAATGGTACATCTGCAGAAAGGATTCATGTGCCATGAGGTAAGTAAATGCATAAGCTCTTAGGTATCAGTCCATCGTGTCTTCTTGATCCTGCTGTTGTTCCACGAATCTGCCACGCTTATGCAGCTGTTGAATACCGTTGCCCTGGTTTTGTTGCGGTGTGAGCTATCGCATGGGGAGTTAGATGCCGATCTTCTTCGTGCAGCTGTCGTTGTCGGTGGGGTCTCTATTATTTTAAAGTCAATCAGTGCTTGGTGAAGCTGTTCTGGGGTCCTGCACACAATTTTCGTGCCTTGATAAGTAAAGCGCAGGGAGAAGGGGAAGCCCCATTGGTACCTAATGTGGCGTTGCTGCAATTCCTGTAATAGGGGTCTCATTGCTCTTCTCTTATTGATTGTGAGTTGCGATATGTCCGCAAAGATTTGGTAGTCGTGTCCCTGAAAAGAGAGCTTGTTTTTCTCCCTGGTGTTCTGAAGGATTAGCTCTTTAGTCTTATAGAAGTGAAATTTAGCTATGATGTCCCTCGGGGGACCATCAGCTTTCCTCTGAGCTAAAGCGCGGTGGACTCTGTCCATTTCCAGCCTGTCAGCTGGTATCCCAGGCAATATTTCCTGGCACAGCGCTAACATTGTGCCATTCAGATCAATGATGGATTCAGGTATACCTCTAAATCTTAAATTAGACCTCCTGGCGCGGTTCTCAAATTCCTCCAACTTACTCTGGAGTGTTAAGTTCTCCTCCTTAAGATTTTCAATTTCAGATATGCAGTCCTGAGTAAAAATTTCTATTTCGTCCACTTTAGACTCAAGAGGATCCGTGCGATTACCAAGCTCTCTGATTTCTTTAGTGAGCTTAGTTGTAATCTGATCTGAGGTATTCTGCAGTGCCTTGTGAAGCATTTTCTCAAATTGTCTCATTATGCTGTTAGGGACCGCTGTCCCTTGAGTTATTTGTGAGGTACCATCCTGCGCTACATCCTCCTCCTCACTGTCTGTGGCGGTGCTCCTCAGGGAAGCCATCTGTTTAGATGCTTTAGCTGAGGTGGATTTAGATTTTCCTGAGGTGAGGGCATCTGAGGAGACTGGGGCCTTTTTCAGAGCAGTGCTCTTAGGATGCTGAGCGCCGCTGCTGCTATGTGCTTTCCCTCTGCCTTTTGTGCCGTTTAACACCATTTTGGTGTCAAAATGTTCTCTCACCCTTCAGTTAGCCTTTCCTGCAGTTTTCCCGGCTCTCACCCGCTCCGTTCCTCCGTTATTTGCGGGTCTTTTCCAGTCACGGTGCGGAGCTCTAGTCAGGCATGACCGACCCACTAGGCTCCGCCCACCTGCCGAGGTGAGTATTTTTTAATAGGGAATCCACATTTACAGAGAAGTGATAGACAGAGGTTATGGGTTTAAGTAGGATATAGAACATGTGGATCTGTGTAAGGTCTTGAGGTCATATTTGACCTAGCTAAACGTGTTGTGCGGAAATGTGTGAGATCCTTCTATTCTGTGAGAGTGTGTGACGTGTGTTCTCAGCTGCTGACTCAGTGCTGACAACCCAAATAACCCCCCTTCTATTCTGTGAGAGTGTGTGAACAACTGTATTGTCATGCAAATTGAGTGAGCCGATTGAAAAATAAAACAAAATAAAACAAAAAGTAAAATGCCTCATATATGTGTGTATATGTGTGTATTTTTTATTAACGGTAATCTTTGTTTCCATAGAAGAAACTTTTTGAAGTTTTCCAATGTACTCAGAATAGGTGAAGTATGACTGTCTTGCAAGACAAAAGGGAAACATAAAAAATGTGTTTGTTTTAAAACTGCTCATTTTTAACCATGGTGAATACATTTTTTAGGGGGGAATTATTGGTATACCAAAAAATAAAAATCCATATGGCATCAATATGTATTATAGTAATACATATTGATGAAAAGTTGAGCTCAACAATTTTTGGTATTTTAAAAGAAAGTGCACGGTTTATGTAATATATAGTAATGAATATTTGTGTTTTATATGCTAATGTCTTGTTACAGATATATAACCATTGTTTTTTTGTTTCCAGGTTAAGAAAAAATTGAATGTTTATTACTAACTTTTATTTTGTGTTTAATCCCTCAGAATCGATAACTGGGTTTTCAGGTTTTCAGAATAAGAGGAAATCTTTATGTTGGTCAGTCGGTCGGGTTTCACAAGGTTTAGGTTTTCATGACCATTATCTAGTTAGAACGTCTAGTGGTCAGTTCATTTGGCTATGTTTTTGGACCACCTAGTGGGGGTTACATGTTCTGATTCACTGAATAGCAGAACCAACTAACTGAGGTTCGCGTAATATTTTTTTATGAAAAGTTGAGTAAGACTGCAAGGGATAATTGGCACTCTAACACATATATTAGGCTAAGCAGCATTCAGGGGTACCACACTTAGTGTTAAAAGGGTTTTGTGGTATTCTCCAGCGGTTGAAATGGATTGGCCATAGATCCGTGGCATATCTGTTTTCTTATTACCGAAGATCAGCCATGCTGACACATGTAGTTCCATAGATCTAATAGGTAAAAGCCTGATTCTGCTTTGGCTAGACTTGTGTTTTAGGACTGCTTAAACTCCCCCCCCCCCGCTGTTAAGCCTGGCTGTACAAGGTTGCATTGCCTCAGGCTAAGGTATGCTAATGTCCCTAGCTATCTGTATGTCCCCAAAAGTTCACAACGATTTCCTTCCGTGTCACCATGCGACATTTTTTCTCCTCCTAGAGTTTATTTTTGTCAGTTGTGGTGGCTATTTGTGTGTGTCCAGGCACACTGGTCAGCTTGTGTATCCCCTACTGTTCAGTGATCCCGGCGCCGCAGGGCTACAAGGGATTTTTCTTAGTCTATTGGTCAGTTGGGTCTGGTAGCACCCATTCCCTTGATTATGCAATTCTTGTTTTCCAATTTCTTTTAGACTTACCGGCAGACATGTAGTATGAGGGCCTGCCTGGTGGCATACGAGTTGAAAGTGCATAGGTATGGCCTCGTATTGTATAGTTTTGGGGTTGAGTCTGGAGAAAAGGTGTGCAGGAAGATTGTATGGGGGGGGGTATCAGCTCTTGGCTGTTCCAGAGGCCCTCACTTCCGATATATATGTGGGCATGCAGTATTCTCCTCAGTTAATATCCATAGGTGTCCTTCCTGTCCTAGATTACTGGTGTACCCTAACTGGTGGTCTGTGACTTGTATGCCAAGAATATCAGTGCCCCAGGGTGGCACTAGACTCCTGTCTTTCATGGGAATCCTGTCTGAATGGCGAAGGCAGTTTGTTTTGTAGGGGTGAAGGATCACATCGTTTAATTACTGAATTGATAGAGGAGGGAGAAAGTGTGCAGCCTCTATGAGGGATTGGGTGTACCTGGTGGCAGGTGGTTTTCAATCCGGGTATCCAGACTATTTCCCATACTAAAGAGAGGCTCCATGGCGACTGTCTTTGGAGCGGGAGGTGGGTCATTGGGTACCGTAATCACTATAGAGCTGGAGATAATCAGGAACACTTTGGGAGGCCCTGGGCTACATATCAGGGAAGGGTTAGGTAAATCCAACTCGTTCTATTCTCATCCCTAAGGGCAGGGACTGAACTTTGGGCATGGACGGAACTTTGTGCATATATCACGGTTAATTTGGGTACTATCCTATCAGACTCTACTGGGTTACACCCTGGAGTCCATCCTGTTCTGAGGGTTATGAGTCCAGACAGGAATTGAAATGTTGGAATGGGTGACTAGTATGACATAAATGGATGTGATGCAGGTACCCAGGAGACTGGCACGTATGCATAATAGGGTGTCTGTTGGCCAAACTAGAGGGTGCCAGGTGATACATCAATGGGGTGAAAACTTCCTTGTAGAGGCTGTGTCTCAAGCTTAGCAGTCCTATAAAGAAGCTTTCAGTTACTGGACATGGGAGAGGTACACCTAGTTGATGTCTCACCTGAGAGGTTGAATCCCTGCACGAGTAATGCCAGTAACTACATACAAGAACATGCCCTGTTAAATAAAGGGAATACACGCGGGCTAACAGGGTACAGTATGCCTTCACCACATGATGCTGCAGCATCTCACAGTGGTTGATAGGACTATTGCCCTGTATGTGCTGAGTATACACTGAATCAAGTGATTGTTAAGTGACCAGTGGCTTTCTCCCAGAGATGTGCAGACACAGCATAAGGTTCACGCAGGATGCTTATTTCTGAGGAGTAACCCAACAGAGGAGGGGTGTATTCAGCACTATATAGGGGGAATAGGAGCTGGGATGGGTGTTAGTAATAGAGTGGACAGCGGTCTCCTGAGGAACAGACCCGCAGCCATGGCTTCAGACAATAAGCACGGCTTTGTTGCTCAGAGAGATTGGTGACAGTTGTGACCACATGCAACAAAGTTACATAAATACCCAGTTTAATATGGCTCACGATTTTATCGACAATGTTAAGAGGTTGGAAGAGAGTGTGATAGGGTATAGGACAAAAACATGTCATTGGCTCTGGCGTACATGCAGGGGCAGGCGGAGTTATTGACCAGTATCAGGCTGATTGTACAAATCTCTGTATGATGGGCGGTAGCCTGAGGAGTTAGCATAACCACTCAGTAAGACTTTGACAAAACTCGTCGCTTACACTAATCCAAAATGGTAGTCAAATGCCGGGATGGGCTGTACTGGTTTGGATTGTGAGAGATGAGGTGCTGTATGATCCCATATACGGAAGTGCAGACTCGGTCTGTAGATATGTTGGCATCAATGAGCTTACTGACTGGGGATTCTATCTTGGTGCATTTGGGGCTAAGTGACCCACATGAGATCAGAGGGTACGGAAGCTGAGAGCAGGTTGATATTTCCCCCTGTCAGAAGTGTGACCATGATGTCTTTTGCATTCCAGGTCAATACACAGTGGTGAAGGAGGAATGTTGGGAAGGTATTTCACTGTGGGTTCTGGATGGGGAGATCATTACGGGGGAGGAAACACCTAGGTATAATTTAGGACATAGGCAAGTTTTGTTTCTTTGTCCTGGAGGATACCGATGGGGTGTTAGTCATGGAACTAGGGTGTTCCTTGGACCTACCAGGTGGTAGTGGGGCATGGTCACTGAAATCAAGTCACAGGGATGGAGTTTTTGTGGGTTTTGTCATTGTTTCAATGGTATATGTGCTATTGTACTCAATACCGAATGCTGGGGTATGGGTGCTGGTCTAGTGATGCACTGTTGTCAGCATTAGGTTGAATTGTACTCAGCTGGGTACACTACCTCGGGGAGTCTATTGTACCTATTCTCTTGTCCTCGGGATGGATATAGACAGAACCCTGGGTTACACCCCAAGTTGCCCTGAAGAAAGGTTTTATAGCAAACCTGACATCCCCTGTACACTTACTGAAACTTCCGTTGGGATTCGGGGAGGAATTAAAAGTTAGGTAGTTAAACTTCGGGCAACAGGATTTAAATGGTGCCAACAGTTTGTGCAAGGCGTGAATAAAAAGGCCCGTCTCAAGGGGTTTATAAGCTAAGGGGAGGGGGTGGAACAAATATAACTTCTGGGAATTATCGGACATGGAGCTGGACATTTTAGGGGGAGGTGGGGTAGGCTTCACGGATAAAATAGTTTTTTTTGGACACCTAGGTGTGGAAAGGGTAGCGCCTGGTGGGACATATGGGGGTGGGGAGAATATTCCCCCATTAGAGCAAAGAGAGACCTAATAGATACTGCCTTAGGAGCAGGAGGTGTTGTCCTGAATAGCCTAAACACATGGATTTAGAGGTACTCAGAAACAAGCTAGGTAGGTTGGCACAGCAGGTTGGGGAAAGGGTTGAGGTGCAGCTAGATGTGAATCATATTCTTGAAAATCTACAACATGCTCATATTGATGCTACTGCCTCATTGTCTGAGATAATGAAACAGAAGTTCACCGGACAGATAGCGGGCTACCGTGTTACACCCCTGAGTCCATCATGATCTGATGGTTTCTGAGTCTGAACAACCTCAAATGATTGATACTGGTGGGTGCTGGAGAAAGGAAGGGGTGGTGTTATGTCAAGGGAAACAGGATAGGATCATGAGACAACAATGCTGGCACAAGGAAGGGTCGTGTCTCTTGGATGCCGAGGAATTGTCCCAACCTGTAAAATTGTAAAATACTTGGGACAAGGGTATTGGTGCTGGTATCAAATGCCCAATGATGCCCTATATTCTGCCTATGGGTTGAACTGTACTCAACGGGGTACATTACCTCAGGGAGTCTACTGTACATCTTCCCCGGTCCTGGAAATAGATATAGCCGGGACACAAGGACGTACCCCTGTTACCCCAGAGGAAAGGCTTGATATCAAACCTGACACCACCATACATCTACAGAAACTTCCTCTGGGATTTGGGGCTGAGTTAAAGGCTTGGCTGGTAGATTTTGAACAGGATGAAATATTAAATGTGCTGAGAGATGCTGAGAAAGAAGCCACTATACGACTCACCCATGATCAAAATAAGTTGATCCAAGTATCCCACGCTTTAGAGGCAGACGCTAGGATTTCATGGTGGGAAAGTATATTTGAATATAGTCCTAACGCATCAGCTTTCCTAAACATTGTGCTCCGCCCTGTTGTTCTAATCTGTGTAGCTTTATTGCTCTCCCTGATGCTAGTAATGAGGTGCATTACTATCAGGAGAATGAACGCCAAAACTATGAGAATGTGCACCTCAACGAGGTATCTTCTCTCAAGGAACAGAAAAGCCACTAACTCAGAAACAAATTTCTGAAGAAGCCTGTTCCAATCCAGACCAATACAAATGTACCGTTTTTAATACTCCTAGTTTAAATTTTTATCATGTTCGTGTAATTTTTTTTTGTCATTTTTTATTTCTATTTTTTTATTCATTTTTTATTCCATTACCATTTTTTTCACTTTTCCTTTTTATACGTTTTTTTAAAATTTTTGTAAAAGTTATTTTTTTATTCATTTTTTTCTCTCTCAGTTTTTTTCAATTGTTATTAATTTTTTAATCAATTTTCTCATTTCTCATATTTTTTATTGTTGTCAGTTTTATTTTTTTATTTTTTTCTCTCATTTTTCTCCCTGAAATGTTATGGTTATAATTTTTTACTTTTAATTTTTTTAAAGTTTTTTCATTATTATTATTTTTTTTCTCTCTCATTCCATTCAGGTGAGAAAAGTTCCAAAAGCTTTGAACTTTGTCCACCTGAAGGGGGGAGTAGTGCATAGACCTGGAAGGAAAAAAATAAATAATGCATTCGACTTGTACATTGTTATGTGACCATGATCATGTTCACCTGTTGATCACCAATAGGGCAGAAGAGTCAATTTTTTTTTTTTGTTTTGTTTTGTTCTTGTTTTTTTTTAAGAGAGGACCCTAGAACTATATTTTTTCCTGTTGATCTAGGAATAAGCCTCTTCAATTCGTAATAATAAAGTGCGGTCAGGTTTACCTCTCTCGTTATTATCTGTGTACCTGACCAGCAAAAATACCACCAATTACTAGTAGGAGAGAGGAGTCGTTTTTTTTAACGGAACAATGTTCTATTTTTTTTTTTATTATTATTATTTTTATTTTTTTTCTCGCTGTCAGCTAAAATTGACAGGGCAACTAGATATTACGTTTTTTTGAATACCGATTCAATGCTCTTTAACAATCGAAAGTGGAATCTAAACTGGAGAGCTTGGTTGGAGTAGCATTAAATCTGTAGTTTTTATTTTTTGTGTTTTTTTTCTATTCTCCATATTCCTTTTTTATTACTCATCTCTTTTCCTTTCCTCCTTTAATATTATGCTCTCTAAGTTTTTATTTTTGGCTTCTATCATACAGCTTCTCAGGATAATGTAACTAGAACTTCAGTCATATTTTGTTTCTAAGGCGCGTGAGCATTCCTGCCCGCCAGTGCCATATTGTACACCCATTTGACCAAAGTATCCCTGGACATCCAGGTTTTCATGTCTTAAAGTAATTCTACCTCCCCTAGTCTACCTACAGCTTTATAGTCTTAAAGGCCACCCCACGGCTCCTGTCTGACATTCCTCCAATAACTGTACACTGACGTTCTCCTTTCTCCTTTTGTATTCATACATGACTGTCTGGAGGCCCACCCAACCACCACCTGAAGAAACAATGACAACCAAGTCATCTTTTTTGAAGACAAACGTGCCATGAATAAGACACTCCGAAACCCTTCTTCACCATGCTGAAAAGGTGCTGTCTCGCGGTCCGATCCAATGGTGACAATCAGAACACCATCTTTCCAAGATACAGGACTAAATATATAAGGATCCCGCCATCGATGTTGGAATTCCACTCCTCCAATGCAGAGGGGCGATGAAACATTGCAGTATAGACACTCAGGGTTCGGATCGGAAGTCTCAAAGGCACCAGGACTGTCTACGGCAAGTTCAAGAAAGGAAGAGGCCGCAGTGGTGGTGGTGGAAGGGTCGGGGCTTCTGGGCCGTTGTGGGGGGGGTACCGAATCATTGAAGGAGGACATAAGTTCAAGGATGAACTTCAGGGGGAACTGTGGTAGAGATTTTCCAAATCCATATTCCTAAGAGTTGTATGAAGATGTATATGTAATTCTTTTACAAGGCTTTTTTCTTAATAATGTGACTGGGATATATCGTTAGTTGACTGTCCTGTTTTTCGATGTTAGAGTTCACCTAACAAAAGGCTTTTAAACCTATATTAGCATAGGGAGGTTATCTAAAAGGGATGGGGATCTGATAAGAAGTGTCCTCTCATTGAAGTACAAGAATTTCCTGTCATCTCCTGTTTGAAGACCACATTTAGGACTGTGTTAATTAGATAATAATACCAGGTGTGTGTGTGTATATTAAAAAAGGGTCCTTTCATCTATTGTCTGATTACAGGCCACAATAGGACATTACCTACAGGGGAATGCTGGGGGGGGGGGGTCCTTAACTGCCATTCTGAAAAGGCACATATACAACCAATCATATTAGAGGGGTTTTTTTGATTCTAAGAGCGGGAAAATTACATCTGAAGGGTATAAAAAGACAGTCCTAGCTTGACACAGAGCAGTGTATGATGTCTTGACCAAGCAGACTGAAGCATGATGGATGAGCTGACCCAGGCGTGGTGATGTAACCTCTCTATCTCTGTCTCTCTCTGTCTGTCTCTCTGTCTCTCTCTCTGTCTGTCTCTCTGTCTATCTCTCTCTCTCTGTGTCTCTCTCTCTGTGTCTCTCTCTCTCTCTCCCTCTGTCTCTCTCTACAATTTAGCATTACTTATTGTTGAATCCTCTATAGCCATATTATCATGTATGTTGTATCAGTATTCAGCAATATCCTCTCTGTTTTAACAAGTGATATCCTTTATGTTATGGTTGGAAACATTGGAGTAATACAAGTTTCTTCTCTGTATCAATAAATGTAATATTTTTCTCTTTTTCGCAGCGCTATTCTTTGTTTTAATTTTTATATAGACAAAAAGGTTTTTATAGCTTATTTTAATTATTTACGTGCGATATTAATATTTCTCTGATTATTAATTATGTACGTGCGTTATTAATATTTCTTTGACACCACTCATTGGTCTGTTGTTCCATGTCCCTCCACAACTCCTGCGCGGTGTGTGGTTTTTCCCCCAAACAGGAAAGTTTTAAAACTGCCTGCTGGCATTTACCCATAGTTAAAACGAGGGGAAAGGACAGGGAAGGGATGAGTGCAAGATGTCCACTAGTATGTATAGAGAATAATATTGATTCTCTAACCCGATCTAGTACCCAAATGGGTTGTGTTGCTGTAATCAAAAAACGTAATAACAAAATAAATAGAATGAATGCGGGGAAGGGAAATTTAGAAGAAAGGATGAGGGGATGGAGAAAAAGGAGGGAAATCAGCCAGTAAGGCTTAAAGGGATTACTATAGGCAACACTGTAATGATCAATGGAAAAAACAAAGATACATTTAAATAAATTTATTTGTATCAAAAATATGAAAGATAAGCATTAAATATTACAAGTTACATAATGGGTATTTAGGTTGCCATAAGGATATATTGAATGTGGCTACCTTAAAATTTACGAATAAACACTAAGAATTAGAAGACAAGACAGGGACAAACATTTAACAGAAAACGTGATCCGGACACATGGTGTTCAGACCTATCATATATTGACACTCAAGTAAATATGAATTTTTAATGCAATAAACAAGTTAGTGAAATGAGAGGAAAATGCAATGATTATCCACTCTGCAAGATCAAATGGGGTGTCAATAATAGATGGTGGGGCTGAACACTGGCTTGGTGGGGGATGGACGGTGGGAGGGTTAGGTGTGTTTAGGATGGATATGCATGTATCATGCTTATCTTGTTGGTCGACTTTGCGCTTGATGATTTGTTAGTTCACAAAGAGTTCAGTATTCAGAAGTTTTGACAATAAAGAAATTAAATGGTAATGGTTGGTAAAAAAATATAATAGTATAGAACAACTGGATATTGATCATTTGTCAATGTGACATTTGGCAGGGCACAAGTGGATTGCCTGGTATTGGTTAGTATATATAGACACACCAGTAGTTAGTTCAGAATCATGAACATGTATTTAGGCAGTTAAATTGATATGCCAAACAAAGGAGAAACGGGATCATTCATACACAGGAGGAAATCCAGCCTGTATTTGTGTACTAAACCGAACACCTGATTCAAGGATAGTTGCTGGTAAAAGTGTAGAGAGATGACATGACTGGCCGTCCCATTGAAGGGAGGCTAATACATTACCAGTCCGCTGCCTGTTAAGGTAATTGGATAAGTCCATCCATGAGATGCAGCTTTTTGTCAGGGCCACTCTGGTGCTCAACTACTTGCTGGCTGGTCACATCAGTGACATGCCGTATCAGGTTCAGTAAGGTGCATTCATCCGTGGATAAAGATCCGCTTGAGGTCTCCTTTTGTGCCGTATGGCAGCTCCAGGCATCAGGCGCCACTTACGGATCGAGCAAGGCCATCCATCCGGAGCTGATGCTCGTGAGTTTCCGTCCTCCGTCCAGCCAAACGAACCTCCGGGGTCACGTGATCACGTTGTTTCAGGTGACGTCAACGCGTTTCGCCATGCGCACTGGCGTAGCTTCGTCTTGGACGTGTCATCTCTCTACACTTTTACCAGCAACTATCCTTGAATCAGGTGTTCGGTTTAGTACACAAATACAGGCTGGATTTCCTCCTGTGTATGAATGATCCCGTTTCTCCTTTGTTTGGCATATCAATTTAACTGCTTAAATACATGTTCATGATTCTGAACTAACTACTGGTGTGTCTATATATACTAACCAATACCAGGCAATCCACTTGTGCCCTGCCAAATGTCACATTGACAAATGATCAATATCCAGTTGTTCTATACTATTATATTTTTTTACCAACCATTACCATTTAATTTCTTTATTGTCAAAACTTCTGAATACTGAACTCTTTGTGAACTAACAAATCATCAAGCGCAAAGTCGACCAACAAGATAAGCATGATACATGCATATCCATCCTAAACACACCTAACCCTCCCACCGTCCATCCCCCACCAAGCCAGTGTTCAGCCCCACCATCTATTATTGACACCCCATTTGATCTTGCAGAGTGGATAATCATTGCATTTTCCTCTCATTTCACTAACTTGTTTATTGCATTAAAAATTCATATTTACTTGAGTGTCAATATATGATAGGTCTGAACACCATGTGTCCGGATCACGTTTTCTGTTAAATGTTTGTCCCTGTCTTGTCTTCTAATTCTTAGTGTTTATTCGTAAATTTTAAGGTAGCCACATTCAATATATCCTTATGGCAACCTAAATACCCATTATGTAACTTGTAATATTTAATGCTTATCTTTCATATTTTTGATACAAATAAATTTATTTAAATGTATCTTTGTTTTTTCCATTGATCATTACAGTGTTGCCTATAGTAATCCCTTTAAGCCTTACTGGCTGATTTCCCTCCTTTTTCTCCATCCCCTCATCCTTTCTTCTAAATTTCCCTTCCCCGCATTCATTCTATTTATTTTGTTATGGCATTTACCCATGGCTGTGCTGAAGTTGGTGGTGAATTTGTTACGCTGACTGGATGAGGAGGCGGTAGAGGATGAGGAAGCGGAGGAGAAGGATTTAGGAACAGGAGGCAAACTGAAGCGCCCTGCAATCCTCGGTGGTGGAAGGACATGCGCCAAACTGCTATCCGCCTCAGGCCCATCCGTAGATAGGTGGACCTTGGCACAGATGGCGTTGCGCAGTGCACACCTGATTTTGTCCCCCACTTGGTTGTGCAGGGAAGGGATGGCTCGCCTGGAAAAGTAGTGGCGGCTGGGCACGACGTACTGTGGGACAGCCAATGCCATCAGGCTTTTAAAACTGCGTCTCCACCAGACGGAATGACAGCATTTCAAAGGCCAGTAATTTTGAAATGCTGGCATTCAGGGCCAGGGATCGCGGGTGGGTAGAGGGGGTACTTCCTCTTACGCTCCAGTGTTTGGGAGATGGAGAGCTGAATGCTTCCATGGGACATTGTGGAGATGTTTGGTGACCCAGGTGGTAGTGTTGCTTGCAGGTCCTCTAATTGAGGGGTGGCAGGTGGCACTGTCACTACGGAGGTGGATGAAGAGGCAGAGAGGCCCGAGACTGATGCAGAAGAGGAAGCAGGAGGAGTCAGAGACCTTTCTTGGTTTTTGAGGTGTCTACTCCACTGCAGCTCGTGCTTTGCACTTAGATGCCTGGTCATGCAGGTTGTGCTCAGGTTGAGAACGTTTATGCCTCGCTTCAGGCTCTGATTGCACAACGTGCAAACCACGCGTGTCTTGTCATCAGCACATTGTGTGAAGAACTGCCACGCTAGGGAACTCCTTGGACCTGGCTTTGGTGTGCTCGGTCCCTTGCTGCGTTGGGCAGTAGCAGGCGTACTGTCTAGGGGACGGATGCTCTGCTTTGGCACCCTGCTCCCTCTTCTGCTGTGCTGGTGGCTCTTTGCGACCACCGCCTCTTCCTCCGAACTACACGGGTCACCTGCATGAGGTTGATTCCACGTCGGGTCGAGGACCTCATCGTCCTGCACATCATCTTCCACCACTGCCCTCCTCGTCGGTCTGCACAATTGCAAAAGCACCAGCAGTTGGCAACTGTGTTTAATCATCATCCAAGACGTGCTGTGATGGTCCCCCCATGTACTCATCTTGAAATATAAGTGGTTGGGCATCGGTGCACTCAATCTCTTCCCCTTCTGGGGCTGGGCTAGGTGGATGGCCCTGGGAACACATGCTAACAGACTCATCAAAAAGAAGAAGAGACTGCTGCATGCTTTGGGGCTCAGACTGTTTGGCTGATTTGCAAGGGGGTGAGGTGAAAGACTGATGGTGGACATCGGCTGCAGGCGCCAACTCTGAACTTTCAGCACAAGACTGGTTGGAAAACAATGTGAAGGAACTGGAGGCACTGTCAGCAACCCAATCAACTACTGCCTGTTCTGCTCCTGGCCTCAACATTTGTAGAGCTGGATTAGGCCCAACCAAATACCGCTGCAGGCTCTGTCGGCTACTCGCACCTGAGAAAGGTGTTTCACTTGTGCTTGTAGCTGGCACAGATCGACCACGTCCTCTCCCTGTAACAGGAGCTCCACCAGCAGCACCACGACCGCGGCCACGTCCCTTATTTGACGTTTTCCTCATATTTCTCAAATTTAGGGTCTTGCCCTAATTTTGAGAAATTTTAAAGACAAAAATAGTGTAAGCTGGTGAAATAGGCAAAGATTCACCTATATATTTCTCTACCTATAGCAATAAGCAGGAAGCCAGCACTAAACAATGTACTGCACAGACAGTATATCACAGGGGACAGGTGGAGTGCTGGTGAAATGGGCAGAGATTCACCTATATATTTCTCAAATTTAGGGTCTTGCCCTAATTTTGAGAAATTTTAAATACAAAAATAGTGTAAGCTGGTGAAATAGGCAGAGATTCACCTATATATTTCTCTACCTATAGCAATAAGCAGGAAGCCAGCATTAAACAATGTACTGCACAGACAGTATATCACAGGGGACAGGTGGAGTGCTGGTGAAATGGGCAGAGATTCACCTATATATTTCTCCACCTATAGCAAGAAGCAGGAACCCAGCCCTAAACAATGTACTGCACAGACAGTATATCACAGGGGGCAGGTGCAGTGCTGTTGAAATATTCAGAGTCACCTATAGATTGCTGACTGTCCCTATAGGAACATTTCTGGAACCTCTCCCTGAACTATGTACTGGACATAAACACAGTGGGGCAGATTCAGTTACCGCTGCGCACTTCTTACGGAGGAGCAGTGTCTCGTTTTTGCCCTGCGCCCCCGCAAATTATTTGCGCTATGCTTCATTCACGAAGCAGTAGCCACGTAATTTGCGTGGGCGCTCCTCAAAAATGCCCGGCGTAAGGGCGCGTAATTTAAATGATCCCGTAGGGGGCGTGGATCATTTAAATTAGGCGCGTTCCCGCGCCGAACGTAGTGCGCATGCTCCGTCTGGAAACTTTCCCGACGTGCATTGCGGCAAATGACGTCGCAAGGACTTATGCAAACGACGTAAAATTTAAACTTTGCGACGCGGGAACGATGGGTATATGTAGCATTGGCTGCCCCTGCTATTAGCAGGAGCAGCCTTACGCGAAACCCGACGTACGCAAACGACGTAAACTGCGTACGCAGGGCTCGCGTAGGGTTGTGAATCGGCGTTAGTATGCAATTTGCATACTATACGCTGACCACAACGGGAACGCCCCCTAGCGGCCAACGTAAGAATGCAGCCTACGATATGACTGGCATAAGAGCCTTATGCTAGTCATATCTTAGGCTGCCGTCGGCGTAACAAGGTTCCTGAATCAGGAGCATTTGAAACGCCGGCGCAAGAAAGCAATTGCGCTCCGTAACTATGGTTACGCAGACGCAATTGCTTCTTGAATCTGGGCCAGTATATCACAGGTGCACAGGTGGTGGCAGGTGCAGTGCTGTTGAAATATTCAGAGCCACCTATAGATTGCTGACTGTCCCTATAGGAACATTTCTGGAACCTGTCCCTGAACTATGTACTGGACAAAAAACACAGTATATCACAGGTGCACAGGTGGTGGCAGGTGCAGTGCTGTTGAAATATTCAGTCACCTATAGATTGCTGACTGTCCCTATAGGAAAATTTCTGGAACCTGTTCCTGAACTATGTACTGGACACAAACACAGTATATCACAGGTGCACAGGTGGTGGCAGGTGCAGTGCTGTTGAAAAATTCAGAGTCACCTATAGATTGCTGACTGTCCCTATAGGAACATTTCTGGAACCTGTCCCTGAACTATGTACTGGACAAAAAAACAGTATATCACAGGTGCACAGGTGGTGGCAGGTGCAGTGCTGTTGAAATATTCAGAGTCACCTATAGATTGCTGACTGTCCCTATAGGAAAATTTCTGGAACCTGTCCCTGAACTATGTACTGGACAAAAAAAACACAGTATATCACAGGTGCACAGGTGGTGGCAGGTGCAGTGCTGTTGAAATATTCAGAGTAACCTATAGATTGCTGACTGTCCCTATAGGAACATTTCTGGAACCTGTCCCTGAACTATGTACTGGACAAAAAAACACAGTATATCACAGGTGCACAGGCGGTGGCAGGTGCAGTGCTGTTGAAATATTCAGTCACCTATAGATTGCTGACTGTCCCTATAGGAAAATTTCTGGAACCTGTCCCTGAACTATGTACTGGACACAAACACAGTGACAGGGTACCATTTACTCAAAGATGCGCCAAGGGTTTAGAATATAATGCTTCTATTAACCTAAGGATTCTAGGACCCATTCCTATATGTCTTAATGTTGCTGACATGAATTTCCAGTCTAGTCTATCGAACGATTTTTCAGCGTCGAGAGACATAAACATTACCGATTTTCTGTTCTTCCTGGCTTTTTGCATCAGGAGGAGCCCCCTCAGCACATTGTCTCTTGTTTCCCTCCCAGGTACAAACCCTGCCTGATCTTTATCTATCAACCTTGCCATTAACGGTTTTATTCTTTCAGCCATTATCTTTGCATATATCTTTATGTCGACATTAATCAGGGATATGGGCCTGTAACTAGTACAGATCGTAGGATCTCTTCCCTCCTTTCCTATCAGGGTTATGTGAGCTCCCAAAGCTTCTTCACGGATTGCAAGGCCTCCTTCTATGGAATTCACATAATCCTGAAAGTACGGGACAAGAGTTTCTCAAAATCTTTTGTAGTAGAGAGAGGTATATCCATCTGGGCCCGGGCTCTTTCCCATTTTGATATTTTTAATTGTTTGACTTATCTCCTCTCTGGATATCTCTCTCTCTCTCTCTCTAGATTGGTAGCATCTTCTGCTGACAATCGCAAAATCTTTGATCCCTCTAGATATTGTCCTATTTTTCTCTCTCTATTCTGCGTTTCTATCATGTCTTGGTCTTTGTTGATTTTATATAGATTTTGATAGTAATCTTTAAGAGTATCTATAATGTCTTTAGTCGAATGCTTCATATCCCCTTTCTTATCCCTCATTTTTAGTATGTAATTTTGTGCATTTTTAGGTTTAATTATCCTTGCTAGGAGTTTCCCTGTTTTGTTACCCGAGGCATAGAACCTTTGGTTCGTATTATCAAATACCCACTTAGTATCCTGGTCTAGTAATTCCCGTAAGCTCTCTCTCTTCCTAGTTAACAAGATCAGGGTTTTCCCCTCCAGGCTATCTTTATGCTTCTGTTCCAATACCTGTATCTCTTCCAGCAGGGTTCTTTTCTGGGCCTGCCTAAATTTACTCCTTTTAGCCTTCTCCGATATCATTTTCCCTCTCATATATACTTTATGGGTTTCCCATAGAACTGCTCTATCAATATTGTCCTTGTCGTTATCTTTAAAAAATAGACACATGTCCTTCTCCAATTCATCGGCTATTTTAGTATTTCTCAGAAGCGATTCCTCCATTCTCCAAACTCTCTGGCCCAAAGGGCTCCCTCCCATGTCCAGAGACATCTCCACTGGGGCATGGTCGGAGAGTGTTATTGATTCTAACAGCTGATGATCCAGAAAGACATGATCTATTCTAGAATAGGACCCATGCACCGAAGAAAAAAACGTGAAATCATTGTCTCTTGGATGGAATATTCTCCATGCCTCGACCAAATGCATTTGATATAATTTATGTTTTATTGCACATAAGTGCTTACCCTCTGACCTTAAGGAAACTGGTTGGGTGTCTAGTTCTGGGTCAAACACAAAGTTGAAGTCTCCTGCCATGACCAACCTACCCTCTCTGAAACCCTCCACTCTATTCAAAATCTTCCTTAGGTACTTAACTGGGCGGGAGTTGGGACAATATACATTCACAAGGGTGTATCTCTTATTGAGTATGGACCCCCTAATGAAGATATATATTCCATCAGGGTCTATTTCCATGGCATCCAGAATAAACCATGTGTTTTTATCGAAACCTATCGCGGTGCCCTTGGATCTTTTATTTGGAGAATAGCAATGGAACCACAGAGGATAGTCCTTTGAATACAGTGTAGATCTTGTTGTCACTTTAAAATGAGTTTCTTGGAGAAATACTATATTAGCTGCCATGTTCTTCATCTCCTGCAGGACCTGGTAGCTCTTCTTGGGGCTGTTAAGACCTCTAACATTATAAGTTATTATATTTAATCTAGACATCATTTTTACTTTTCCCCCCTTATTTTCTTCCTTTTTTTAGTCTTAGTCTTCCAGCCCTTACCGTACCCTATCCTTACACAGCTCCGGAGGTGAGAGTTTCGCACTGTCCCCCCTCCCTCCGGATACATTACTTTTTTGCTGGCTTCAAAACTCCCCATACAACCTTTTATACTACCGGTTAGAATGATAATCTCTACCCTTGAGCCCGGAACCTCTTAATCTACTTTCAAAATCTTCTATGTAAAACACATTGAGACCCCTCCCCCCCCCCCTCCCCACCCGAACACATTGAACATCAATATTTGAACTCTCTCGGTCCGCGCTCATCCTGGCGACCTGCCGAGTTGGCCATCCCATGGAGAGACCAGCGTGTCCTCCCCTTCCCCGAGACCTAGCCCAAAATCTGGAATTGGTCTCAGGAGGGCAGGCTGGTACCTTACTCCATTTCGCCCCCCCCCCCCAAGAAGTAAAGTCCTTATTAGTCCAATCTCCAAGAAAAAAAACAATTCTTCCTTTCTTAAAGTCTAAAGTTCTTCATTTATGCTCTATTCCAGTCCTGTTCTTTCCATCTTTTCAATGCTGGCGGTCTTTTTTCCCAGTTTTCAACTTGTACTGGTTGTTAGAGTTGAGCAGACACCTGGATGTTCGGGTTCGGACCCGAACCCGGACTTTGAAAAAAAAGTTCCGGTTCGGGACCGAACCCCGAACCCGGACTTTTACCCGAACCCGATTGAAGTCAATGGGGACCCGGACTTTTGACTACAAAAATGTCTCTAAAAAACGAAGGGAAAGGGCTGGAGGGCTGAAAATGGCAGCAAAATGTTGGGAAGAGCATGGCAAATACTCTGGAAATAAATGTGGATAGGGAAATAACTTAAAATAACAAAAAAAAAATTTGACCTAGGAGGACGAGGTCCATACAGTTTTGTTCAAAATTATTCAACCCACCAATGCTGTAAAGGGTTTTAGGGAATTTAGTGTACATTTGTAATTGTATTCAGAATGAAATCCTACAAGGACGTCTTAAAGAACCATATGCAACTAACATTACATCAATTGGTTTTGTAATACAGTAGTAAATGTTTATTTTGTGAATTCTTCATTTACACAATTATTCAACCCCTTAAAGACTACCACTCTGAAGAACAGAGGTTCATTGAAGTGTTTTCAATCAGGTATTGAAAACAACTGTGGATGTCAGGGAGCAGCAATAAAGCCTAATAAGCACTAGGAAGACAAGAGAAGAGGTGATTACTCTTCACAGGAAGGGCAATGGCTATAAGAAGATTGCAAAGATGTTAAACATACCAAGAGACACCATAGGAAGCATCATTCGCAAATTCAAGGCAAAGGGCACTGTTGAAACGCTACCTGGTCGTGGCAGAAAGAAGATGCTGACTTCGACTGCTGTGCGCTACCTGAAGCGTAGAGTGGAGAAAAGTCCCCGTGTGACTGCTGAGGAACTGAGAAAAGATTTGTCAGATGTGGGTACTGAAGTTTCTGCTCAGACAATACGGCGCACGCTGCGTAATGAAGGCCTCCATGCCAGAACTCCCAGGCGCACCCCCTTGCTGTCTCCAAAGAATAAGAAGAGTCGACTGCAGTATGCCAAAAGTCATGTGGACAAACCACAGAAGTTTTGGGATTGTGTTCTGTGGACTGATGAAACAAAATTAGAACTGTTTGGGCCCATGGATCAACGCTATGTTTGGAGGAGGAAGAACAAGGCCTATGATGAAAAGAACACCTTGCTTACTGTGAAGCATGGCGGGGGGTCAATCATGCTTTGGGCTGTTTTGCTTCTGCAGGTACAGGGAAGCTTCAGCGTGTGCAAGGTACCATGAATTCTCTTCAGTACCAGGAGATATTGGATGACAATGTGATGCAGTCCGTCACAAACCTGAGGCTTGGGAGACGTTGGACCTTTCAACAGGACAATGATCCCAAGCATACCTCCAAGTCCACTAGAGCATGGTTGCAGATTAAAGGCTGGAACATTTTGGAGTGGCCATCGCAGTCACCAGACTTAAATCCGATTGAGAACCTCTGGTGGGACTTAAAGAAAGCAGTTGCAGTGCGCAAGCCTAAGAATGTGACTGAAGGTGGAAGCGGCGGTGGAGGAGGAGGAGGTAGCCAACACAGCAGGTTTTGGTTTTTAATTGATTTATTTTTTAAATTAGGGTAAACCCCAAAAGAGTGAGAAAGATCTAGGGTTGCTACCTCATCCCTTTAAACCACAGAGTAATTACACAGGTTCTGGGGCTAATTTAATGACGATAAGGCACCAAGTGAGTTTAATTAGCAGCACCTTAATCAGCCAGAGAACCTGTGTAATTAATATGTTTTTGCTTTTAAAGGGATGAGATGGCAACCCTAGAAAGATCAGAAAAAAAACAATGGCAGGGTAAGGCATGCCCCGTGTCTATTCTGCACAAGGTACGGACAAGTCCTCTGGGATCCATGCCTGGTTCATTTTAATGAACATGAGCTTGTCCACATTGGCTCTGGACAGGCGGCTGCGCTTGTCTGTGATAACGCCCCCTGCCGTGCTAAATACACGTTCAGACAATACACTGGCCACAGGGCAGGCCAGCACCTCCAAGGCGTAAAGGGCAAGCTCAGGCCATGTGCCCAATTTGGAGACCCAGAAGTTTAAGGGGGCATAGCCGTCATTCAGTACGTGTAGGCGTGTGCACACATACTGCTCCACCATGTTGCTGAAATTCTGCCTCCTGCTAAAACGTTCCATATCAGCTGGTGGTGCTGTTTGTTGTGGCGTGCTGACAAAGCTTTTCCACATTTCGGCCATGCTAACCCTGCCTTCTGAGGTGCTGGCGGTGCCCCCTGCTGCGTTGGCAACCTCTTCCTTCTTCTCTGCCTTCCACTGTGCCCCCGCTGCCAGGTGGGAATTGCACCAGCAGCGCATCTACCAGCGTGCGCTTGTACTCGCGCATCTTACGTTCACGCTCCAGTGAGGGAATTAAGGACGGTACGTTGTCCTTGTAATGGGGATCCAGCAGCGTGGCCACCCAGTAATCAGCACCTATTATAATGTGTGAAACACGCCTGTCGTTGCGGAGACACTGCAGCATGTAATTGCTCATGTGTGCCAGGCTGCCCAGAGGCAACGAAAAGCTGTCCTCTGTGGGAGGTGTATCATCTGTGTCCTCTGTATCCCCCAGCCACGCAGCAGTAATGGCCATGAGCTGGTCTGGATGCCATCCTGCTGTGAACATGGTTCCTCCTCCTCTTCCATGTCTTCCTCCTCCTCATCCTCCACTGCGTCATCCTCCAGAACTGTGCCCTTGCTGGACAATTGTGTACCTGGCCTTTGTTGGTGCAGGAACCCACCCTCGGAGCCACTTGTGAATGACTGCCCTGAAAGCCTTGGAAATGATCCCGATCCCGATTCCTCCTCCTCCTGTGCCACATCCTCTTCCATCATCGCCCATAGCGTTTTTTCAAGGAGGCATAGAACTGGGATAGTCACGCTAAGAGTGGCGTCATCGGCACTGGCCATGTTGGTGGAGTACTCGAAACAGAGCAACAAGGCACACAGGTCTCGCATGGAGGCCCAGTTATTGGTGGTGAAGTGGTTCTGTTCCGCAGAGCGACTCACGTGTGCGTGCTGCAGCTGGAACTCCACTATTGCCTGCTGCTGCTCGCACAGTGTGGCCAGCATGTGCAAGGTGGAGTTCCACCTTGTGGGCACATCACATATGAGGCGGTGAGCGGGAAGGCCGAAGTTACGCTGCAGCGCTGCCAGGCGAGCAGCAGCAGGGTGAGAACGCCGAAAGTGTGCACAGACGGACCGCACATTCTGCAGCAGCTGTGGCATATCGGGGTAAGTTTTCAGGAAACTCTGCACCACCAAATTCAGGACATGCGCCAGGCAAGGGATGTGCGTCAAACCGGCTAGGCCCAGAGCTGCTACGAGATTTCGCCTGTTATCGCACACCACCAGGCCCGGATTGAGGCTCACTGATGCCAACCACTCATCGGTCTGTTGTTCCATGTCCCTCCACAACTCCTGCTCGGTGTGTGGTTTTTCCCCCAAACAGGAAAGTTTTAAAACTGCCTGCTGGCGTTTACCCATGGCTGTGCTGAAGTTGGTGGTGAATTTGTTACGCTGACTGGATGAGGAGGCAGTAGAGGATGAGGAAGCGGAGTAGGAGGAGTTAGGAACAGGAGGCAAACAGGTGGTGGAAGGACATGCGCCAAACTGCTATCCGCCTCAGGCCCAGCCGCCACAGCATTTACCCAGTGCGCTGTTAGGGAGATATAACGTCCCTCACCGTGCTTACTGGTCCACGTATCTGTAGTTAGGTGGACCTTGGCACAGATGGCGTTGCGCAGTGCACACCTGATTTTGTCACCCACTTGGTTGTGCAGGGAAGGGATGGCTCGCCTGGAAAAGTAGTGGCGGCTGGGCACGACGTACTGTGGGACAGCCAATGCCATCAGGCTTTTAAAACTCTGCGTCTCCACCAGACGGAATGACAGCATTTCAAAGGCCAGTAATTTTAAAAATGCTGGCATTCAGGGCCAGGGATCGCGGGTGGGTAGGGGGGTACTTCCTCTTCCGCTCCAGTGTTTGGGAGATAGAGAGCTGAATGCTTCCATGGGACATTGTGGAGATGTTTGGTGACCCAGGTGGTAGTGTTGCTTGTCAGTCCTCTAATTGAGGGGTGGCAGGTGGCACTGTCACTACAGAGGTGGATGAAGAGGCCGAGAGGCCCGAGACTGATGCAGAAGAGGAAGCAGGAGGAGCCAGAGACCTTTCTTGGTTTTTGAGGTGTCTACTGCACTGCAGCTCGTGCTTTGGACTTAGATGCCTGGTCATGCAGGTTGTGCTCAGGTTGAGAACGTTTATGCCTTGCTTTAGGCTCTGATTGCACAACGTGCAAACCACGCGTGTCTTGTCATCAGCACATTGTGTGAAGAACTGCCATGCTAGGGAACTCCTTGGACCTGGCTTTGGTGTGCTCGGTCCCTTGCTGCGTTGGGCAGTAGCAGGCATACTGTCTAGGGGACGGACGCTCTGCTTTGGCACCCTGATCCCTCTTCTGCTGTGCTGGTGGCTCTGTGCGACCACCGCCTCTTCCTCCGAACTACATGGGTCACCTGCATGAGGTTGATTCCATGTCGGGTCGAGGACCTCATCGTCTTCCACATCATCTTCCACCCAGTCTTCACCACTGCCCTCCTTGTCGGTCTGCACAATTGCAAAAGCACCAGCTGGCAGTTGGCAACTGTGTTTCATCATCATCATCATGAGTACATGGTCCCCCCATGTACTCATCTTGAAATATAAGTGGTTGGGCATCGGTGCACTCAATCTCTTCCACTTCTGGGGCTGGGCTAGGTGGATGGCCCTGGGAACACATGCTAACAGACTCATCAAAAAGAAGAAGAGACTGCTGCATGATTTGGGGCTCAGACTGCTTGGCTGATTTGCAAGGGGGTGAGGTGAAAGACTGATGGTGGACATCGGCTGCAGGCGCCAACTCTGAACTTTCAGCACAAGACTGGTTGGAAAACAATGTGAAGGAACTGGAGGCACTGTCAGCAACCCAATGTACTACCCGCCTGTTCTGCTCCTGGCCTCAACATTCGTAGAGCTGGATTAGGCCCGACCAAATACCGCTGCAGGCTCTGTCGGCTACTCGCACCTGAGAAAGGTGTTTCACTTGTGCGTGTAGCTGGCACAGATCGACCACGTCTTCTCCCTGTAACAGGAGCTCCACCAACAGCACCACGACCGCGGCCACGTCCCTTATTTGACGTTTTCCTCATATTTCTCAAATGTAGGATCTTCCCCTAAATGGGTGTTTTTTAAATACAACAATAGTGTAATATGGTGTAATATGCAGAGATTCACCTATATATTTCTCTACCTATAGCAAGAAGCAGGAACCTACCCCTAAACAATGTACTGCACAGACAGTATATCACAGGGGACAGGTGGAGTGCTGGTGAAATAGGCAGAGATTCACCTATATATTTCTCTACCTATAGCAAGAAGCAGGAACCTACCCCTAAACAATGTACTGCACAGACAGTATATCACAGGGTACAGGTGGAGTGCTGGTGAAATAGGCAGAGATTCACCTATGTATTTCTCTACCTATAGCAAGAAGCAGCAACCTACCCCTAAACAATGTACTGCACAGACAGTATATCACAGGGGACAGGTGGAGTGCTGGTGAAATAGGCAGAGATTCACCTATATATTTCTCTACCTATAGAAAGAAGCAGGAACCTACCCTTAAACAATGTACTGCACCGACAGTATATCACAGGGGACAGGTGGAGTGCTGGTGAAATATGCAGAGATTCACCTATATATTTCTCTACCTATAGCAAGAAGCAGGAACCTACCCCTAAACAATGTACTGCACAGAAAGTATATCACAGGGGACAGGTGGAGTGCTGGTTAAATAGGCAGAGATTCACCTATATATTTCTCTACCTATAGCAAGAAGCAGGAACCTACCCCTAAACAATGTACTGCACAGACAGTATATCACAGGGGACAGGTGGAGTGCTGGTGAAATAGGCAGAGATTCACCTATGTATTTCTCTACCTATAGCAAGAAGCAGCAACCTACCCCTAAACAATGTACTGCACAGACAGTATATCACAGGGACAGGTGGAGTGCTGGTGAAATAGGCAGAGATTCACCTATATATTTCTCTACCTATAGCAAGATGCAGGAACTTACCCCTAAACAATGTACTGCACAGACAGTATATCACAGGGGACAGGTGGAGTGCTGGTGAAATAGGCAGAGATTCACCTATATATTTCTCTACCTATAGCAAGAAGCAGGAACCTACCCCTAAACAATGTACTGCACAGACAGTATATCACAGGGGACAGGTGGAGTGCTAGTGAAATAGGCAGAGATTCACCTATATATTTCTCTACCTATAGCAAGAAGCAGGAACCTAGCCCTAAACAATGTACCACACAGACAGTATATCACAGGGGACAGGTGGAGTGCTGGTGAAATAGGCAGAGATTCACCAATATATTTCTCTAGCTATAGCAAGAGGCAGGAACCTAGCCCTAAACAATGTACTGCACACAGAATATCACAGGGGACAGGTGGAGTGCTGGTGAAATAGGCAGAGAGTCACCTTTAGATTGCTGTCCCTATAGCAAATAGCTGGAACCTCTCCCTCAACTATGTACTGGACACACACAGTATATTACAGGTGGTGACAGGTGCAGTGCTGTGGAAATATACAGGAGAGTCACCCATAGATTGCTGTCCCTATAGGAAATAGCTGGAACCTCTCCCTCAACTATGTACTGGACACACACACACAGTATATCACAGGTGGTGACAGGTGCAGTGCTGTTGAAATATAGAGAGTCACCTATAGATTGCTGTCCCTATAGGAAATAGCTGGAACCTCTCCCTCAACTATGTACTGGGCACACACAGTATATCACAGGTGGTGGCAGGTGCAGTGCTGTTGAAATATACAGAGAGTCACCTATAGATTGCTGTCCCTATAGGAAATAGCTGGAACCTCTCCCTCAACTATGTACTGGACACACACAGTATATCACAGGTGCAGTGCCGTTGAAATATATAGAGAGTCACCTATAGATTGCTGTCCCTATAGGAAATAGCTGGAACCTCTCCTTCAACTATAAGATGCAGATGTCACAGAAATAAAGAGTGCTTGTGTAGATTTTTGAAGCAGGATACACCTCTCTGACACTGTCCCTCAATAAACAGCAGCCTGTGCCTATAGCAAATAGCTGAACACAATTCCTAAACTATAAGATGCAGATGTCACAGAAATAAAGAGTGCTTGTGTAGATTTCTGAAGCAGGATACACCTCTCTGACACTGTCCCTCAACCAGCAGCAGCCTCTCCCTACACTAGCTAATGCAGAGTGACGACCTGTGCTGTGTGCCTCTATCTAATATAGAGGCTGGTCACATGCTGGGTCACATGCTGCACTGGCCAATCACAGCCATGCCATTAGTAGGCATGGCTGTGATGGCTTCCTAGTAACTCTAGTATAACAAATGGCGATTGGCTGCCGTGCAGCGTGCCATAAAATAGCCGAACTCCGAACCCAAACTTTTTCCAAATATTTGGGTTCGGAAGCAAAAAAAAAAACCAAAGTCCGTACCGAACCCGAACTTTACAGTTCGGGTTCGCTCAACCCTACTGGTTGTAGATTCAATCTATTGCAGAATTCCCTTACATCTTCTGGGAATCGGACATAGGCAGATATTCCCTGATACTTAACGGATAGGCAGGCTGGGAATCCCCACCTATAGGGGATCTCCTTTGTTTGCAAAATGTTAATCAGGGGTTTCAGAGCCCTTTTACGGGCCAATGTCTCCGGGGACAGATCTGAAAAGATCAACATTTTATTTCCCTTATATTCCATAGGGACAGAGTTCCTGGTACTTTGGGAAACCTGTTTCTTATGACCATACTCCTGAAACCTTACTACTATGTCCCTAGGGATGTCCCTTTGGACATTATAGGACCTCTGGATCCTGTGGACTCTTTCAAACTGCATGGGCAAGGATAAGTCCAGTTTTAAAGCCGTATTAAATAATTCCTCAAGGACATCACCCAAATCTTCATCTTTAACTTCCTCAGGAAGACCTTTTATCCGGAGGTTCTTCCTCCTGCTACGGTTTTCTTGGTCTTCGAGTTTATAGCGGGCATTCCTTATCTCTATCCAGTCCATGTCTGCTCTATCTCTTAATTCCGATATGGAATTTCTGTGTTCTTCCAGTTGTTCTTCTATCCCTTTTACTCTTAGGACACTATGTATATCCTTCCTTGTGGCTCCCATCTCACCTTTAATGGTGCGTTCTAAACGGCAGATCATGTCAGTCATGTCTACCATATCTTGTTTAGTGGGGGGTAGATGTAGCTCTTCTTGATTTGTTTCCTTTTGCTGCTGTCTCTCGGCGGTGTTCAATTTTTTTCCATTTTTTTTTACTTCTGGAGTTTGATCATAGGAGATTTTACTTTTCTCCTTCCCTGGGGTAAGCTTTCCCGGGGACAAACCAGTTATCAATTCACCCACTTTCTTCCCCATATCCACAAACTTTCTCTGGGGAAGGCATCTCCTTAGTTGGAGTCGCTTGGGCAGAATTTAAGCCCGCTTTATTGGAACTCCCCGATTGAGCCTCACTTCAGATATGAGGTATGCTTTAATTGTTTTTTTGCTTAATGCCTCCCCCTGATTTGTTTTTGGAGCTTTTTTTACCATTTTCCCTGGGAGAAAAGGGAGAACGGATTCCTTTCCAGGCTCAGACTTTTGCTTACTATATGCCCTAGGGCACTTTCTGCTTGTGATATCTGGTGATGGCTAACATTAGCTATGGCGGTAGCTGTTGGCTAAATATATAACACTCTAAGAGTCTGGCTTTTAGTTGATAACAGTTCTTTCCTGTATAATGGCTGTATAGTGGCTGACAGAGGCTGGACGGACTGCCCTTAATATTTGAACAATTAATCGATATATACTTCAACCGTTACAGCAGATACAGCGAAGCAGCAGATGCAGTGACATCAATGATTATGTTATAGTGTGTGAAATACTATTAAATCTATTCATCCATGGTTCCTTTGGATCCTTAATCAAAGTACATCCTTTAAATAAGATTTAAATCATTGAGCATAGTCTTTAATCATTTGTTCTCTGTGAGACCTACACACCCTTTATGTCCTTTTTCATCTTTAAAGAAAGAAAAAAAACATCCGTCTTACCTGCTATATTTCTCTACCTATAGCAAGAAGCAGGAACCTAGCCCTAAACAATGTACCGCACAGACAGTATATCACAGGGGACAGGTGGAGTGCTGGTGAAATAGGCAGAGATTCACCAATATATTTCTCTAGCTATAGCAAGAGGCAGGAACCTAGCCCTAAACAATGTACTGCACACAGAATATCACAGGGGACAGGTGGAGTGCTGGTGAAATAGGCAGAGAGTCACCTTTAGATTGCTGTCCCTATAGCAAATAGCTGGAACCTCTCCCTCAACTATGTACTGGACACACACAGTATATTACAGGTGGTGACAGGTGCAGTGCTGTGGAAATATACAGGAGAGTCACCCATAGATTGCTGTCCCTATAGGAAATAGCTGGAACCTCTCCCTCAACTATGTACTGGACACACACACACAGTATATCACAGGTGGTGACAGGTGCAGTGCTGTTGAAATATAGAGAGTCACCTATAGATTGCTGTCCCTATAGGAAATAGCTGGAACCTCTCCCTCAACTATGTACTGGGCACACACAGTATATCACAGGTGGTGGCAGGTGCAGTGCTGTTGAAATATACAGAGAGTCACCTATAGATTGCTGTCCCTATAGGAAATAGCTGGAACCTCTCCCTCAACTATGTACTGGACACACACAGTATATCACAGGTGCAGTGCCGTTGAAATATATAGAGAGTCACCTATAGATTGCTGTCCCTATAGGAAATAGCTGGAACCTCTCCTTCAACTATAAGATGCAGATGTCACAGAAATAAAGAGTGCTTGTGTAGATTTTTGAAGCAGGATACACCTCTCTGACACTGTCCCTCAATAAACAGCAGCCTGTGCCTATAGCAAATAGCTGAACACAATTCCTAAACTATAAGATGCAGATGTCACAGAAATAAAGAGTGCTTGTGTAGATTTCTGAAGCAGGATACACCTCTCTGACACTGTCCCTCAACCAGCAGCAGCCTCTCCCTACACTAGCTAATGCAGAGTGACGACCTGTGCTGTGTGCCTCTATCTAATATAGAGGCTGGTCACATGCTGGGTCACATGCTGCACTGGCCAATCACAGCCATGCCATTAGTAGGCATGGCTGTGATGGCTTCCTAGTAACTCTAGTATAACAAATGGCGATTGGCTGCCGTGCAGCGTGCCATAAAATAGCCGAACTCCGAACCCAAACTTTTTCCAAATATTTGGGTTCGGGAGCAAAAAAAAACCAAAGTCCGTACCGAACCCGAACTTTACAGTTCGGGTTCGCTCAACCCTACTGGTTGTAGATTCAATCTATTGCTGAATTTCCCTTACATCTTCTGGGAATCGGACATAGGCAGATATTCCCTGATACTTAACGGATAGGCAGGCTGGAATCCCCACCTATAGGGGATCTCCTTTGTTTGCAAAATGTTAATCAGGGGTTTCAGAGCCCTTTTACGGGCCAATGTCTCCGGGGACAGATCTGAAAAGATCAACATTTTATTTCCCTTATATTCCATAGGGACAGAGTTCCTGGTACTTTGGGAAACCTGTTTCTTATGACCATACTCCCTGAAACCTTACTACTATGTCCCTAGGGATGTCCCTTTGGACATTATAGGACCTCTGGATCCTGTGGACTCTTTCAAACTGCATGGGCAAGGATAAGTCCAGTTTTTAAAGCCGTATTAAATAATTCCTCAAGGACATCACCCAAATCTTCATCTTTAACTTCCTCAGGAAGACCTTTTATCCGGAGGTTCTTCCTCCTGCTACGGTTTTCTTGGTCTTCGAGTTTATAGCGGGCATTCCTTATCTCTATCCAGTCCATGTCTGCTCTATCTCTTAATTCCGATATGGAATTTCTGTGTTCTTCCAGTTGTTCTTCTATCCCTTTTACTCTTAGGACACTATGTATATCCTTCCTTGTGGCTCCCATCTCACCTTTAATGGTGCGTTCTAAACGGCAGATCATGTCAGTCATGTCTACCATATCTTGTTTAGTGGGGGGTAGATGTAGCTCTTCTTGATTTGTTTCCTTTTGCTGTTTGTCTCTCGGCGGTGTTCAATTTTTTTTCCATTTTTTTTTTACTTCTGGAGTTTGATCATAGGAGATTTTACTTTTCTCCTTCCCTGGGGTAAGCTTTCCCGGGGACAAACCAGTTATCAATTCACCCACTTTCTTCCCCCATATCCACAACTTTCTCTGGGGAAGGCATCTCCTTAGTTGGAGTCGCTTGGGCAGAATTTAAGCCCGCTTTATTGGAACTCCCCGATTGAGCCTCACCTTCAGATATGAGGTATGCTTTAATTGTTTTTTTTGCTTAATGCCTCCCCCTGATTTGTTTTTGGAGCTTTTTTTACCATTTTCCCTGGGAGAAAAGGGGAGAACGGATTCCTTTCCAGGCTCAGACTTTTGCTTACTATATGCCCTAGGGCACTTTCTGCTTGTGATATCTGGTGATGGCTAACATTAGCTATGGCGGTAGCTGTTGGCTAAATATATAACACTCTAAGAGTCTGGCTTTTAGTTGATAACAGTTCTTTCCTGTATAATGGCTGTATAGTGGCTGACAGAGGCTGGACGGACTGCCCTTAATATTTGAACAATTAATCGATATATACTTCAACCGTTACAGCAGATACAGCGAAGCAGCAGATGCAGTGACATCAATGATTATGTTATAGTGTGTGAAATACTATTAAATCTATTCATCCATGGTTCCTTTGGATCCTTAATCAAAGTACATCCTTTAAATAAGATTTAAATCATTGAGCATAGTCTTTAATCATTTGTTCTCTGTGAGACCTACACACCCTTTATGTCCTTTTTCATCTTTAAAGAAAGAAAAAAAACATCCGTCTTACCTGCTGCCGCTGCTGCTAGTACTTCTCTGGATCCAATTATCTGTTCAGCTCTGTTGAGGGTCACGGTCCCATGGATCCTTACCTCCAGCTGTTTACAAGCCTCACTCCTCTGCTGATCTTTGTCCCCCTTACAGGAGACTGAGCGGGGGGGGGGGGTCAGGCTGGGGGTTGCTGCTCGCCTTTACCCCTGCTCTCTCCCTCCTCACAGGGGAGGCAGCTCCTCCATCCTCCACCCTCCGTCCTCGATATATCCTTGGTCCTTGGACCTCCGCTCCTTCCCGGGACCCTCACTCCTTCTTGATCCCCGGCTCTTCCTTAGTGGCAGAGCGTAAGTGCTGTCTCCTGCTCTGCGCCTCCTTGCGACTCCGCTCACCTGAACGCCGTCACTGACCCGGAGAGGAATACCCGGAGATGCATGCGATCAGCCTCTATACGTCACAGGGACAGCCCGGGGGCTTAATCCTTTTGTATGCTCGTACCGGAGTGGGGCGTTCCACCGTGCCTCCAACGACTTCACCATAGCCCAGGTTAGTCCTTTCCCTTCTTTCTGACACCTTTTGCTGCCTTCTAGACCTTCAAAGCCTCATTCCCTGGGGAGATTTGGGAGCCTGGAGCTCGGAGCTACAGCCCTACGCCGCCATGTCTGTTAGCTCCCCCCCCCCGTGATCGTGCCATTCACACATTCAACCGTGAGTCTGACCATATCAAATAGGCACATTCTACAACCCAACAACGCATTGGCAAATGAACTTAAAACAGTGCCCCTAATTGCACATAGAAGCAACAAAACACTTTGGCCCGGATTCACAAAGCACTTACGTATCTCGAGATACGCCGCGTAAGTGCAAATATGCGCCGTTGTATCTATGTGCCGTGCTCACAAACCGAGATACGCCTAAAAATAGGCTTTGTCCGACCGACGTAACTTGCCTACGCCGCCGTATCGTGGGCGCATATTTACGCTGGACGCAAGTGGCGCTCCCATTGATTTCCTATTTAAATATGGAAATGTGGGAGATACGTCGATTCACGAAAGTACTTGCGCCCGGCGCATAATATACGCGGTTTGCGTAAGTCATCTGTCAGCCTAAAGTTATTCCCCATATAGGAGGCGCAACCCATGCAAAGGTATGGACCAGGGAACACAAGCCGCCGTATCTTATGTCATTTACGTTGTACGTGAATATGAATAGGCGTAGGTTATGTTCACGTCATAGGCAGTGATCCGTCGTATCTTAGGGAGTAGTTCCGACATGATTCTGAGCATGCACCGTGGGATGCGTCCACGGGATGGCGCATGCGCCGTTCGTTATTCGTATCTTTATGGTGCTCGGCCCATCATTTGCATGGGTTCACACCTCATTTGCATGGCTCACGCCCACTTCCACTTATGACGACTTACACATAGGAAACCCAGCACAGATTTGGCAGCACTGGCTTTGTGAATCCAGTGCTTGCCTCTCTGCGCTACGTCGGCGTAGCATATATCAGATACGCTACGGCGGCATAAATATGTGCCGATGTATGTGAATCCGGGCTTTGTGACTTTCTCGTACAAGCTGATCCCAGACATAAATATGCCAGAACCATAACAAGAATTTCCCAGAAGACCGGCTGCTATAAAAGCCACAATTGCAATGTGTGTAATTCCCTTATATGCGGCGAACACTTTATGCACCATGTGGGAGTTTAGGTACTCTTTGTTGCGATAGCGTTATGTGAGGGGTAGCCGCTAGAGTACCTAAACTGATAACACCGACTACTGCATTTACATCCTCAAATGCCATGTTGGCAAAACAACCGGCCCTTTTAAAGGAGGTTTCAAAAAACACAAAAGCCACACTAGACTCGCCCTGTCTAAAACAGAGGAGGATATGCAGATCGACCTTAATAAACCAGTGGCCGTGCATTTTTGTCAAACACAGACATCAAATATATGAACTAAGGGAAATGGTCATCGAACATGTCCAACAGCCCATTAGAGATGGTAACCATGACCGTCAACTGCTACAACGTGAAGCCTATTTGGTCCATACCCTGGGCACGGTGCATCCTAGAGGACTCAATGCCATTCACATGCTTCTTAAACGAGAGATAACTGACCTGTATTCTTGACATGAACGATGATCGAACTATCTTCCTTTGACCATTGAGTTTCTTTCTCCTTTTCCCTGTTTCCTTTTGCTGTCTATCTCGGCAATGATCTGATGACGAACCCATGGCAACTTATTTTGGGATTACATTGTAACTGCTGTGACCATGTCACCTGCATTTTTCCTTGCATTATATGGACTTGAGTTTCCTTTTGAACGTAGCTTAATGGGTCTTCCACATCTAGGCATCCCCCTCTCTTCTTCCACACTTCCCGCCTCCTCATTTTCCTCTACTCCCCCCCCCCCCCCCCAGCCCTCGTCCTCCCTTTTTTTTATTTCTTTCTTCCTTTCCTTTTCTTTTTCTTTTCCTTTTAATTACATTTTCTTGTTTTCTTTTTCTTTATTTTTGTTTTCTTTCTTTTAATTTTATCTTTATATTTATTTTTATTTCATTATCATCACTGGGGTAGATTCAGTAACATTTGCACAGTTTTTTACGTAGGCGCAGGGCACCGTTTTTGCCCTGCGCCCCCGCAAATTTTCTGCGCTACCCTCGATTCACGGAGCAGTAGCTCCGTAAATTGCGTGGGCGCTCCGGCAAAATGCCCGGCGTAAGCACGTAGGGGGCGGGAAATCATTTAAATTAGGCCGCGTTCCCGCGCCGAGCGTAGTGCGCATGCTCCATCGGGAAACCTTTCGCAAGGACCGTCATTTGCTTCAAAGTGAACGTGAATGGCGTCCAGCGCCATTCACGATTCACTTACGCAAACAACGTAAATTTCAAATTTTGCGACGTGGGAACGACGGGTATACTTTAGCATTGGCTGCCCCTGCTATAGAAGGGGCAGCCTTACGCAAGAAACCGACATACGCAAACGACGTAAACTGCGTACGCAGGGCTCGCGTAGGGTAGTGAATCGGCGTTAGTATGCAATTTGCATACTATACGCTAACCACTACCGGAACGCCACCTAGCGGCCTGCGTAAGAATGCAGCCTAAGATATGAGGGCATAAGAGCCTTATGCCACGCATATCTTAGGCTGCAGTCGGCGTAACAAGCTCTCTGAATCAGGAGAAGTCGTTACGCCAGGCAAGTAAGCAATTGCGCTGCGTAACTATGGTTACGCAGGCGCAATTGCTCTTTGATTATTATTCTTTTTTCTCTTCTTTTTGTTTTATTTTATTTTTTTCTATCTTTCGCTTTATTATTTCTTTATCATTATTATTTTGTCTGGTATTGTTTATTTCACTTTGTTTTTCTTAAGGCCCCTTTCACATGTGCGGACCGTATGTCCGCATTTTCATCCATCCATTTGCGGATGAAAACGGGACATACATTGGTCCTTATGTGATTGCGGGTGTCAGCAGATGAACATCCGCTGACACCGTAATCACCCCGCCTCCGCAAAGCTCCGATTTTGCAGACGGAAGAAAATCCTATTTTTTCTTCCGTCTGCGGATCGGATGAACACGGACACACGGTCCGTGTTCATCCGATCCCCCCATAGGGGAGAGCGGAGAAAAGACAGGGCGGTCCCTGCACAGTGTGCGGGGACCGCCCTGTCAGCCGACGGCTCAGCGGGGATTTTACGGAGGATCCTCGCTGAGCTGACGGACACACGGATAACTGATCCGCCCCGTGTAAAAGGGCTCTCTGGTCCCACTCGTTGTCTCTTTTTCTCTTTCTTTTTTCTTTTCTCTTTTTTCTTTTCCTTTTCCTTTTCTTTCCTTTTCCCCTCTTTCTCTTTCCTTTTTTTTCTTCATACTCTCATGCTCTATTCCATTTTCTTTTCCTGGTTTCTTATTCTACGGCTGTTCTTTCCTTTGTTTACTTACTCACGTTCCTTACTCTCACCTCCCTTGATTGGACGTAATCCACCTTATGGGCGGGGTCCGCCAATGTCACTTGTTTCTATGACATTGATGGCCCCAGGCACTTCTGTCACGTACCTGGTTATAGAGCCCAACGTGCAGGGAGCGGCCTCTCGTAAGCCTCCGACCCAAGACCTCCTGGTAGAATGGACAGAGGGTCAAGGGTCCGGAGGGACACAAGTGCCTGGTGGTAAAGCTGAGTAGTGGTCCAGGAACGGTAGCAGGTAGGTATGCTGGTTCAGGCAGGGCACTTAAGCAGCAGACAAAGACTGTGGTATGGCACTTGCAGGTACAGGGATCAGGCAGGTAAGTAAGCCGGTCGGGTCACCGGTAAGTGGTTCAGGTAACAAGGAAAGTCCAGAGAATCGTGGGTAGTCCAAGCCGGGTCGGTAACACGGGCGGGCAGCGACAAGCCAGGGATTGAGCAGAAGCCGTAGTCAGATGAAGCCGGGGTCAAAGGCAGGTTGCAGACAAGGAAGGTCAAGGAAAGCCGGGTCAGGTAAACAGGTGAATCAATAGGTAGCAGATGCAGGTTCTCAGGTAAACGCTGTAGACTGGTCAGCAAGATGGTGAGGGACTGACCAGTTTAAATAGAGTTTCCTTGGCGCCAAACGCCATCAGCGGGCACGTGCACCTCCCGCGCCGCGCGCATGCGCGCGCAAACGCGCGCCAATGCGCACACGCTGGGGCTGAATTCCCCTGACATTGACAGGACTGCGGAATCTCCTTTCGTGACATTGCCCCCCCTCTACGGGCAGCCTCCGGATGCCCAACTGGGCCAATCTTCTTGGGTGTGCCCTTTTATAAGCTTGATCAGTCTCTGGGCATGAATGTTGGCTTCTGGTTCCAGGAATTTCTTCCGGACCATACCCTTCCACTTCACTAGGTATTGTACTTGGTTACGTCTCTTCCGACAATCTAGGATGGATTCCACCTCAAATTCCTCCTCACCGTCGATAAGTACCGGCTCGGGGGGACCGACATTCCGGTCGGTGAAGGGATCCGGGATCGCAGGCTTGAGTAGTGCCACATGGAAAACTGGATGGATCCGGAAAGAAGCAGGTAGTTTTAACTCGTAGGCCACTTCGTTAATCCTCCTGAGAATCTGGAAAGGCCCCACAATCTTGGGACCAAGTTTCTTGGACGGGCAGGCTAGTTTTAGATTCAAAGTGGACAGCCAAACTTGGTCTCCTGGAGCCAGATCAAGTTCCCCCCTTCTCCTCCTGTCGAACACCTCTTTATTATGTTCTTGGGCCTTTGCCATTGTCTCCTTGGAGTAATTTGTTATCAGTGGCGAAAAAATCCAAGGTTTCTTGGGCAGCTGGTACTGAGCATTCCGGGATAGTGTTGGATAGGAAGAGAGGGTGGAAGCCATAATTAGCAAAAAATGGAGATTGGTTGGTGGCCGAATGGACCCAGTTGTTGTAGGCGAACTCTGCAAGAGGCAAATAGTCAATCGTCCTGTGAAAAATGGAGAAACATCGCAGATATTGCTCGAGCGTCTGATTGGTGCGCTCCGTTTGGCCATTGGTCTGCGGGGTGGTACGCAGAAGAAAAGAAAGATCAATCTTCAGTGCCCCGCACAGAGCCTTCCAAAACCTTGAGGTGAATTGCACCCGCAGGTCAGATACAATATTAGCAGGTATGCCATGAAGTCTCACAATCTCTCTTATGAAAATTTTGCTGTTTCAGCCGCAGAAGGGTGTCCCAGCATTGGTAAGAAGTGCGCCATCTTTGAGAAGCCTATCCACCACCACAAAGATAGTGGTATATTCTCCGAAGGGGGTAGCTCAACAATGAAGTCCATTGAATCCTTCTCCACGGTTTCTCTGGAACAGGCAGTGGTTTGAGTAAACCCCAAGCTTTGGTTCTGCTACCCTTATGCTGAATACAGTGATACAGGATTCTACGTAATTTTTACAGTCCTGAAGTAGTTGGGGCCACCAGAAGGTGCGCTGGAGGAGCTCAGCCGTCTTATGTATCCCAAAATGACCAGCTAGCTCATGGTCATGGCAGGACCTTAAAGAGCTGCTACTCGTAGCTGTTGAGGGACAAAAATCTTGTCCTTGTTCCAGAGTAAGTCGTCCCTTAACTGTAGAGTAGGATCTGGAGCTAAGGAACTTCCTGAAGAAGCCTGCTTGATTTGAGAGAGAAGGTCTCCTTGTAACATGAGAAAATTTCCAGGAGTAAGGATGGTGTCTGAAGATGAAGGGACTTCAAGACCACTGAACATCCGGGAGAGAGCGTCGGGCTTGGTGTTTCTTGATCCAGGTCTGTAGGTTATATGGAACGAAAAACGGGTGAAGAACAATGCCCACCTGGCCTGGCGTTGGCTTCAGTCTATTGGCAACTTTAAATACTCTAAGTTCTTATGATCCGTTTGAAGATCAGAATAGGGTGTGCAGCACCCTCCAGGAGTAGCGCCATTCTTCGAGGGCTGCTTTGATTGCCAAAAGCTCCCTGTCCCCAACATCATAATTCCTCTCGGCTTCTGAAAGTTTGCGGGAAAAAAAAAGCGACTGGATGTAGGAGAGATTTGGACCCCTGTCTCTGAGAGAGCACTGCCCCGAACGCCACTTCAGAGGCATCTACTTCCAAGGTATAGGGTAGGACCGGATCAGGATGCTTCAGGATAGAGGCTGAAATAAACAGATCCTTCAAGGTGGCAAAAGCAGCTTGTGCCTCGGGAGACCACTGAAAACGGATGCCCCTGTTTGGTTAAACTTGTGATAGGAGCGATTATTGAAGAGAAGCCCTTGATGAATTTACGATAAAAATTCGCAAATCCACGAAGCGTTGGACTGTTTTTTTATCGGTGGGAGCAGGCCACTCTGTGATAGCAGTGACCTTTTTGAGGATCCATCCTGACACCTCTGAAATTATTAAGACCAGAAACTGAATACTTTCTTGTTCAAACTCGCATTTCTCGGCTTTAGCGTATAGGTATGTCTGGACGGAGCCAAGCTAGAAACTCTTTGGACATGCTTCCGATGATCTGGCAGGGAGGAAGAGAAAGACCAGGATGTCGTCCAGATAGATAATGACGAATAGATCAAGGTAAGTCTCTAAATATATCATTTACGAAATGTTGGAAGGTGGCTGGGGCGTTGCACCAACCGAAGGGCATAACTAAATATCAAAGTGCCCGAATCTGGTGCGGAACGCTGTCTTCCACTCGTCTCCGTCTCTAATACGGACAAGGTTGTAGGCCCCGCGGAGATCGAGTTTGGTAAAGATGACGGCTGCTCCTAGTCTCTGGAATAATTCGGGGACAAGAGGAAGGGGATATCTGTTTTTAATTGTGATCTTGTTTCAAATCCGATAGTCTACGCAGGGGCGTAGAGAATGGTCTTTCTCTCCACAAAGGAATATGCCGGCTCCCGTGGGGGATGTGGAAGGGCGTATGAAGCCTTATTCAAGGTTTTCGTCGATATAGGATCTTAACGTGCCCAATTCCAGTTCTGTCAAGGGGAATATCCTACCGAACGGATTTCTGCACCAGGTAAAAGTTCAATTGGGCAGTCGTAGGACCTGTGTGGAGGTAAGGTTTCTGCCCCTTTTTTACTAAAACATCCAGGAAACCATGATACGCCTCCGGAAACCAGTTGACGGTTTCCAACTTCAGAGTCTAGACACATTAAGGGAGATGAGGTAACTGCAGACTCCTGGAGGCAATGTTGGCGGCAGTAAGAGGAAGGGAAGTTGATCTCCCCGGACTCCAGTCAATCTGGGGATTATGGGTCTTTAACCAGGGCATTCCAAGATAACTGGAAAGATAGGTGACACAATGATGTCAAACAAAGAACTTCCCGATGGTTGTTAGCAATGAGCGTGTATAAGGGGGCAGTTTCCTGTGTGACAGGGCGGATCTGATGGCCGATCCGTCGGCTAAATGACGGTGAGTTCGAGCGTCTAGGTCGAAGAGGAACTCCATGTCGGGCGGCAAAGGAAGCATCCATGAAGCCGCTGCAAGCGCCAGAAATCAATAATCACGGGTACTTGGACGTCCCTTCCTGGGAGCTGCAGAGAGATTGAAATTACCAGGTAGTATCCTTATTACATAAAGTGGATGAAAGGGTAGAAGGCAGAACTGAACACTTACGGAAACTTGACAGGGCAGGTGTTTACATAGTGCCCGGATCCTCCGCAATACAGACAGAGATTATTGCGTCCGGCGCCGCTGGCGCTCTTCCAGTGTTAGAGAGGGCCGCAGTAGGCCTAGTTGCATTGGCTCTGGGGCATCGGCAGAGGTCGATACAGATTTGGAGGAGGTAGGTACGGAGAGCTTGGTACCCGTGGCATCATCCATGTGGGTCGTGCGGGAACGGACGTACGTCAGCACGCTGTTCCCTTAAACGTCTGTCGATTTGCACAGAGAGGAGGATGAGGGCTTCAAGCGTTGCGGGAATGCCCACTCGAGCCAGTTCGTCCTTTAATGAGTCCGAGAGGCCCGCACGGAACTGGTGACGCAGGGCAGCATCGTTCCAGTTGGTGTCGGAACTCCACTGTCTAATTCAGCTACATAGTCCTCTACTGCCCTGCGCCCTGTTGGAGTACACATAACGCTGCTTCAGCGGTTGCCGCTAACTGAGTATCCCTCATAAATAAGGTCATGGCTTGAAAAAAGGCAACAAGATGGTAAGGCATTCTTCCTTGCGTTCCAACAGGCGATGTGCCCAGGTTTGGGTGTTCGGCCGGATAACAGCGAGATGACGAAGCCACTTTTGTAGCTTCAAGCGAGAAAGTTTAGGTTGTAGCGCAAAGAAAAGTTTGCAGGCGTTGCGGAAGGCTCTGTATTTGCTGCGGTCACCAGAAAATCTTTCAGGCATGGGCACACGGGGTTCCGGTGGCAGCATCACTACAGAAGGGGTGGGACTGAAGTTCCGGATGCGCAGGAGCGGTTGTAGCCAAAGGTTTGGCGCGCTCCTCCAGACGGGTATAACCCTCTTGTAGGTTCCTTACAGCCGTAGTAAGACCATCCAGATGGCGGCATAGTCCTCCATAGGAGACGCTCCCACGTCTCTTACCTGGTTATAGAGGCCCAACGTGCAGGGAGCGGCCTCTCGTAAGCCTCCGACCAAGACCTCTGGTAGAATGGACAGAGGGTCAAGGGTCCGGAGGGACACAAGTGCCTGGTGGGTAAAGCTGAGTAGTGGTCCAGGAACGGTAGCAGGTAGGTATGCTGGTTCAGGCAGGGCACTTAAGCAGCAGACAAGACGGTGGTATGGCACTTGCAGGTACAGGGATCAGGCAGGTAAGTAAGCCGGATCGGGTCACCGGTAAGTGGTTCAGGTAACAAGGAAAGTCAGAGAATCGTGGTAGTCCAAGCCGGGTCGGTAACACGGGCGCGGCAGCGACAAGCCAGGGATTGAGCAGAAGCCGTAGTCAGGATGAAGCCGGGGTCAAAGGCAAGTTGCAGACAAGGAAGGTCAAGGAAAGCGGGTCAGGTAAACAGGTGAATCAATAGGTAGCAGATGCAGGTTCTCAGGTAAACGCTGTAGACTGGTCAGCAAGATGGTGAGGGACTGACCAGTTTAAATAGGCGTTTCCTTGGCGCCAAACGCGTCAGCGGGCACGCGCACTCCCGCGCCGCGCGCCACGCACACGAACGCGCGCATGCGCGGGCAAACGCGCGCCAATGCGCACGCGCTGGGGCTGAATTCCCCTGACATTGACAGGGACTGCGGAATCTCCTTTCGTGACAAACTTCCCTTGTTATTGGCTGTTATAAGCCCAAGCATTCTCGCACTGACAACGTCACACGTCTTCCACGCCACAGTGCCTCAGCACTACAGCATCCTGGTTGCTCGGATACTGCCACTGCATTGCGCAAGCGCGGCCTGCGATCGGTGCCATGATCTGCCCTACAGCTTCTAAGCCCTGCACTGGCGCCGATCTATAACAAGATCGTGCGCTGCATACAGAGGCCCCCCAGCAGCTGGTCTGTCCCACAAGTGATTAGGGACACACGCCATTACAATAATAGAATGGTACGAGTGGCGTCACTAGGGTTGGTGTCACCCGGTGCTGAAAAAATTGGTGTCACCCCCCCCCTTTGACCAACTATAGTCCCCCTTCAGTACAGACCACCCTCCTCATTATAGACCCCCCCCCACTAAGTACAGACTCCCTTTCCTCAATATAACCCCCTTCATTAAGTACATACCCCCTCCATCATTATAGACCTCCCCTCAGTGCAGACCCCCCCCCATCAGCATAGACACCCCCCACAACAGACCCCTTCCATAAGCATAGACCCCCCTTAGTGCAGCCCCTCTCATAAGCAGACCCCCCCCTTCAGTGCAGGCCCCCCCACTCTATAAGCATAAAACCCCCTCAGTGCAGCCCTCTCCATAAACATAGATCCCCCTCAGGCAGACCCCCCTCTCCATAAACATAGATCCCCTCAGGGCAGACCCCCTCTCCATAAGCATAGTAGATCCCCTCAGTGCAGCCCCCCTCCATAACATAGATCCCCTCAGGGCAGACCCCCCTCTACATAAACATAGATCCCCCTCAGGCCCCTCAGGGAAGACCCCCCTCTCCATAAGCATAGAACCCCCTCAGTGAAAACCCCCCTCTCATAAGCATAGGACCCCCCTTTAATGCAGGCCCCCTCTCCATAAGCATAGTAGACCCCCCTCAGTGCAGCCCCCCTTCATAAAAATAGATCCCCCTCAGGGCAGACCCCCCTATCCATAAGCAGAGATCCCCCTCAGTGCAGACCCCCCTCAATGCAGGCCCCCTCTACATACGCATAGACCCCCCTCAGTGCAGAACCCCCTCTCACCACCCCATGGCACCCCCAGGCTATATATATATATATTATATATATATATATATATATATAGCCCTCCAAAAATTCCACTCGCTGCTCGCATTTTGCGAGTGGAATTTAGTGCAGGGCGAGTGAGGTGAAGGGATGAGCAGGCTGACCATTTTCTGGCTGAAGCCATCAGCCAGGAAAACTGTCAGCACGAGGAAACAGAGCGGCATGGTGGACTGCCGTGGCGCCGCATTGAGCTGAAGCTGCAAGCGGTCTCCTTTATCACACACACAGCCTGTATCCCCTGGACGGAAGAGAGGAGGGGCCGCGTGCTGTGAGAGGTAGCACATCGGGTGAGGCGCTGTTTTGAGTCTGGAGGCAGATTGAGGGGGCGGCAGTCCACCCCCGGGTGCCACACACTGGGGGGGGTGTCAGGCCGGCATGGGCACGGGCACACACTGCGTGTCGGGGGATGTCAGGCTTGCACAGGAGAGGATTTTTTACTACACCGGACTGGCATTGTGACAAGCCGCCAGACTGACACAGACAGGAGCAGGTGAAAACAGGAGAAACTACGGTCTCAATCTCTCCAGTACCGCAGAGTAGGGAGAGAGAGAGACAGTGGGGCAGCGCTGAACAGAAGATGGGAAATTCTGTCAACTAGCAGGTGATTGGTTGCTAGGAGGTCCTAGCAACAAATCATTAGCATTGTTAATTTGAAAAGTCGTTCAGTAATTCCCGCGCTCTGTTCAGCGCTGGTGTGTCTCTCTCCCCTATGCAGGTAGGAAGGGGCTGCATTTGATGGGGCAGGGTGACGCTGCATTTGATGGGGCACGGTGACGCTGCATTTGATGGGGCACGGTGACGCTGCATTTGATGGGGCACGGTGACTCTGCATTTGATGGGGCAGGGTGACGCTGCATTTGATGGGGCACGGTGACGCTGCATTTGATGGAGCAGGGTGACGCTTGCATTTGATGGAGCAGGGTGACGCTGCATTTGATGGAGCAGGGTGACGCTGCATTTGATGGAGCAGGGTGACGCTGCATTTGATGGGGCACAGCGATGCTGCATTTGGGGGCACGGTGATGCTGCATTTGATGGGGCACGGTGACGCTGCGTTTGGGGCACGGTGATGCTGCGTTTGGGGCACGGTGACGCTGCGTTTGATGGGGCACGGTGACGCTCGTTTGATGGGCATGGTGACGCTGCGTTTGATGGTGCGCGGTGACGCTGCGTTTGATGGGGCGCGGGTGACGCTGCATTTGGGGCACGGTGACGCTGCATTTGATGGGGCACGGTGACACTGCGTTTTGGGCACGGTGACGCTGCGTTTGATGGGGCACGGTGACGCTGCGTTTGATGGGGCACGGTGACGCTGCGTTTGATGGGGCGTGGTGAGACTGCACTGATGGGTACTGATAAGTTTTGGGTGAATATTGTTAACGTTGATGTTAATATTTATTTTTGGAACTTAATTCTGCTTAAAACATTTAACAGTGTAATTTCATGATATAATTTACAAGGGTGTGTTTAGGGGCGGACTTAGGGGTGGGGCAGGGTTGTGTGGTGCAAACTAGTGGCGAGTAACTTGGAAGGCCTGGCTAGTGGCTCAGGACTTTTTGAGCCCTGTATTATATATAGCTGTGTCCAGTTCCCCCCCCTCCCTATCATCAGACCAGCACGGGCTACCGACACCATGGCAATCCCCCCCTCCTCTCACCTTGGGTCAGCGGCGGTCAACCCCTCAACACATGCTGACACCCTTCCGGCGCTCCCGCCCATTAAAGCATCAGCTTGGGGCCACGCAGACACACGTCCCGGGCAGCAGCTGGAGAGGAGAGAACAATGTGCAGCCGCCCGGGCAGAGATAGTGCAGGCACATGTGACAGGCTCAGCACGCACTGCGCAGCAGGGAAGTTGGTGGCAGGAAGGACACACACGCGGCTGCGGCACTAGAGATGTTTGGCCAGGACCCTCCTCACTCTCAGAAGAGTCAGGATGGTGTAAAAAAAATGCTCAATGTCGTTGGGATGGTGTCACCCCTCTAGCGGGTGTCACTCGGGTGCAGACCGCACCCCCCTAGCAACGCCTCTGAATGGTACCACAAAGGCATTATCAACATGTCATTTTACTAAACCCTTCTTTTGACATATGTTTTTTTCTCAAATCTGTGATATTGTGCTAATGCATTTTAATTATGTTGAGCTGTTTTGGCGAGATTTGTGACATCATACCAGTCTGGGGGTGGGAGGAGCAAAAAGGCCCATATTCAAAATATCATGTACTAGGCACCAAGATAAAGTACAGGAAGCTATGTTTAAAAAAACTGATGCAAAGTAATTGCTGTAATGGCAATTTCATGCATTAGACTGGATGGCCCAGATTCTCAAAGTGCTTACGACGGCGCAACGCCATGTACGCCGTCGTAAGTCCTAATCTGTGCCGTCGTATCTATGCGACTGATTCTTAGAATCAGTTACGCATAGATATCCATTAGATCCGACAGGCGTAAGGCTCTTACGCTGTCGGATCTTAAATGCATTTTTTTTTTCGCCGCTAGGTCTCGCCTCCGTCGTTTTCCCCGTCGAGTATGCAAATTAGCTAGCTACGCGAATTCCCGAACGTACGTTGCGGTCGACGCAGTGAAGTTACGACATTTACGTTAGGTTTGCGCGGCGTAAAGTTGCCCGTGCTATATGAGGGGCAACCAATGTTAAGTATGGCCGTCGTTCCCGTGTCTAAATTTAAAAAATGTACGTTGTTTGCGTAAGTCGTCCGTGAATGGGGCTGGACGCCATTTACGTTCACGTCGAAACCAATGACGTCCTTGCGACGTCATTTGGAGCAATGCACCCTGGGATATTTTCCGGACGGCGCATGCGCAGTACGTTCGGCGCGGGGAACGCGCTTAATTTAAATGCTCCACGCCCCTACCCGGCTAATTTGAAATTACGCAGGCTTGCGCCGGGTGATTTACGCACCGCCGCCGCAACTTTACAGGCAACTGCTTTGTGAATAAGCACTTGCTTGTAAAACTTGCGGCGGCGTAACACCCGCGGAGTTTTACACCCATCTACGAGAATATGGGCCGATGTTTTTAAGTAAGCACAGGCTCAGTTTACTTCACTCAATAGTGTTTTTGATATAGTATATGTTTTCCATTATGTTTGTACTAAAACAAAATATCTATCTATCGATCTATAGATCTATCTATCTATCTATCTATAGATCTATCTATCTATAGATCTATCTATCCCTGCTGCTTTTACTAAATCAACTCTGTAGCATAACTAACACATATTCATCAAATGAACAAATGTATCTTGTGACAGACTCTGATTAAAACACAATAGGGTGGTTGTTGTACTATAGGGAGGGGTGATGATGCCCCCTCACCTGCATGTCTGGAAAATGTAGTTGAAGCCAAGTATTACGAAGGGAGGGGGGAAGGGATCATTAGCATTTTCAGTGGCAGCTGGCCGAGTGGAGAATTTGTGCTTTCTATTTAGTTCTAAAATGACACATTGTTCGTAGGGGCACAATTCTCCTTGCAGGAGAGCAGCCGAGAGTGTGCCAATGTATTGTGTAAATCAGAGAGTTTTTGTGTGTGAATTAGCCAAATAAGGATTAAGAGAGAAAGCCTGAAGGCCACTAATAGCAGGGATGAGGTCCTAGAGACTTTAGATATGTAAAATAGCTTTCATCAGAAGGAGATGCTAAGCACATCAGTGTGTAGTGGATATGTCTGTGATTTTGGCTGTTGCTGCATTTGTGTATATATAGGATTTACATTCAGGCCAGTGACAAGTGCTGCACAGCTCAGGCTTCATATTGTACAGTGAGTAAATGTCTTGTATAGTGTCCAATTTTTTTTCCAACTCAGAGAACACTAACCAGAGACATAATCAATTTTGCGTTCATACGCTGTCTCCATCCCTGGTTCGCATCATGGTAGGAAGTTGCTTTTTTTGCTTTGTTTGTTATATCAATATATAGGTATAGACATACTGAGCCTATATGGCCATAAAATGGAAAAATACAAATAGTGCTAGTGTTTACATAGTAATAAAAAGTGCCCCTACCCAAATCCTCTAACCCAAGCCCTCCCCCTTCTCTCCGAACTTCAGTCTCTTAACTTATCAACTTTTACTAAATGCGCTTCCTGCTCTATACCATCTTAACTAGATAACTCTGTGATGACTTATAATCGACCCAATCCTGCCATTTCAGTTTAAATCCCCCTTCACCTTCCTCCCCCATAAACTTGAGCTGTTCAATATAATAGATGTCATTTATTTTGCCAAGACAATTCCTCATTGTTGGGCTCATTGTTGGGCTCTCGGGATCTTTCCACTGTCTGATCAGGCTCTTTACTGCATTCAAGATATGGGGGGAGCAAGGTTCTCATATACTGTTTACTAGTCATGTTCCATAACAAGCACACCACAGGTCGACTGCTATTTTAATTCCAGTAATTTCCTTGATTACTGATACAACTTTGTGCCAATATTATTGATTTTGGGGCACGTCCACCAGAGGTGTGACATGGTTCCAGGTTCCATACAACCCCTCCAGCAGAATCTGGAAGTCTCCCCTTGGAATTGGTGTGCAATATCCGGGGTGATATACCATTGTGATAGACATTTAAAATTCATTTCTATCTATTAGTTGATGTGATGTGCACCATCTTCAATATTTTCCCAAAATCTTTCTCCGTATCCCCTGTTGCCAGCTCCTCATCCCATGTTTTAATATACAGAGGTGGCCCCTTATTTTTTAATCCCAACAGTATTTTATAGATCTGTGAGATCCGCTCTTCGTTTGTTCGGCGCTGAGCACATACGCTCTAGTGGGAGCAGATTTCCCTCTAGCCAGTGAGGCCCGGAGCAACTGCAAGTCAGTGTAGGGCCGGCCATGACAGGGTTAACAGAAAACCCTGGTAGCTGGGGGGGGAGGAGTAACAGCGGTGGGAGGGGAGATATATATATCTCCTACCCTCCGTTTCCCGGGCAAGTGAGGCGTGGGGGAGCGAAGTTGCTGTGAGGTCTGCACAGCCTGCAGTGGATTCGTTTGGCCCAGGTAGTAACGGCGGTGGCGATGGCGGCGATCAAGGATTTATTTGTTAGACTGAGGGCGGAGGCGGCTATCCGGGGGAGGACTGGCTGCAACGGCAGCTGGGAACGCTTCTCCAGCAGGACGGAGGGGACACTGGGCGCATGGCGTCGGGGCCTAGCCGCATTCAAGCTGGGCAAGCAGCATCGGGGCCGGAGCACACAGGTGTGGTGCGGGCGGCGTCGGGGGCCTGAACGCTCAGTCCGGGGGGCAGCGCGGGCGCACGGGGACGCAAGTACAAGCCGCATCGGGGGCCTGATCACACAGGCGTGGGAGCAGCGGCGTCGGGGCCTAATCGCACAGGCCGGGGGGCCTCGCGGACGCGCTCGTCCCGCCCCCCCGTCGGTATTCGCCAAGTCTATCCCCGGGACGGCAGAGGGGGGATAGCGGACATAGCAGGGCCCCATCGGGCCCCCCCGCGAAGCGTGCGGCTGGTGCTGTTTCTGAGGGCCCAGCCGGGGGCACCAGGAGTAGCGTGGGTACGAGGGGAGACGGCCAGGGGGCTCAGATGCGGTGGCCTTGCCCGCCCAGCGTGTGGATCAGTCAGTGACGGGCCCGGTGGTGGGGTCTCGGCGAGTGGGATCGCAGGCCACGGTGGCTAGCCCCCCAGCTTCCTCGGCTAGCCACTTGCAGGAGATGGAGCGCGTCGGCAGCAAACAGGGTCTCCGGGACGAGCCGCCCGGTGGGTCATCATCAGAGGAGGAGGACCGGTCGGAGGGGGAGCGGTCGGATCAGAGGACGAGGTCTTGCCCAGGACGGTTGCCAGCAACGAGGGATCGAGACGTTCGGCTGATGGGATTGCTTCCACGCAGCCCGGTAAGTCAATTTACACTGATGTTTCTAATGTGCAATGTGTGATGTGGTTGAGCGGAATGTGGTTATTGCACCGGCGTCCCAGGTTACGGATGCACAGGTGGGATTGCTGGAGGGGATGTGGGTTTGCAGAGATTTCTGTCGGGGTTAGAGGCTCTGGTTAGTCAGCTTAAAGGGGGTGACAGACCTCCCGCAAGCCCGGCGGCGGCTCGGGGGCCGGTCGGGGGAGCTCCGGGGGTGACCGCGGCGGCGGCGGTTGCCCCAACGACAGTGGTGGTAGCTGGAAAGGAGGCAAGTGGGGGTGGCTTGGGGGCCGGGGCATCGGTGCAGCGGAGGTTACCGCCGAATCGGCGGGGGCCGCTTCTAAAAAACGAGATTTGGTACGTTTGGCGGATGAGGCTAGGGGGCAGGTTTACACCTGTTACGATGCGCCACTGGGGTCGCACCTGAAACAGGAGGTACGGGAGAAGATCTGGAAGAGCGAGTACATGGAGATATTCGCGCTGTTACCGTTGGAAAAATTTAATTTGGACAGGGTTAAACCGGAGGATTCTAAGAAGGAAGATGAGGAGAAGAGGAGGTACAGGCTGATACCTCGCACGTTTGCGAACTGGTCGCAGGCGTATTCTATTTTGGCCAGTGTGATTGGCGAGAAGAACCCTGAGCACTGCTCGGCGCTCTTCAGTTACCAGGAGGCGATCAGTGAGGCCTACAGGTGCTATGGGGGCACGGGTTGGCTTAGATATGATGAACAGTTCAGGCAACGGCGGGCGATCAGGCCAGAAATTCGGTGGGACGCCAAGAACATCAGCCTTTGGATGCGGCTTATGACGGCTCCGAGGACGTCTGCGCCGTTTTTTCAGGGGGGGGGGGGCGGCGGGGCCTCTTCCCTGGGACAGTCGGCCGGAAAGAAAAAGGGGGTTTGTTGGCAGTTCAACGAGGGCAGCTGCAAGTTTGGAGGGTCGTGCCGATACAAGCATGAATGCTCCGGGTGTGGGGGTAATCACCCCTCTTCCCGCTGCTTCAAGCAGGGCAAGGGCCGTCCCGGGGATTCTTCAGGTAAGAGGGAGCACCCCGGTGATGGTGAGAAGGATGCTGCCGTTTCTCGGTAGGTATCCGGACAGAGCGGCGGCTCAGCTTCTGGAGGAAGGTTTTACTGTTGGTTTCCGTATTCCTTGTAGTTTGACGGTGGTTCTGCCACTGTCCAAGAATTTGCGTTCTGCTCTCCAGCACCCGGAAGTGGTTTCTGAGAAACTGCGGAAGGAGGTCGGGCTGGGCCGAATGGGGGGCCCGTTTGAGTCCCCCCCTTTGGAGGGTCTGGTGGTATCACCGTTGGGGGTGGTACCGAAGAAGGAACCAAACAAGTTCAGACTCATTCACCACCTCTCATTTCCGAAAGGGGGGTCGGTCAATGATGCGATTGATGCGTGTGATTGTTCGGTGTGCTACACATCGTTTGACGCGGCAGTGGGATGGGTCAGGAAGTACGGCCGGGGGGCGTTGATGGCCAAGTCAGACATCGAGGCGGCCTTCCGGCTGTTGCCGGTGCACCCGGACAGCTTCAGGTTGTTGGGGTGTCACTGGGAAGGGGAGTTCTATGTGGACAAATGTCTGCCCATGGGTTGCTCGGTATCCTGTGCGTTGTTCGAACAATTCAGTTCCTTTCTGGAATGGGTGGTGCGAGACGTGGCGGGAGTGAATTCGGTTATCCACTATCTGGATGACTTTCTCTGCATCGGCCCGGGGGGGGTCACGGATTTGTGCGGTTTTGTTATCTACGCTAGAACACATAGCGGAACGTTTTGGGGTGCCATTGGCGCCTGAAAAAACGGAAGGGCCTAGGTCAGTCATTCAATTCCTGGGCATAGTCATCGACGCCGAGAAGATGGAATGCCGGTTGCCGGAGGATAAGCTAGAAGGCCTCAAGGCGGAGGTCAGGGGGATGATTGGAGTGCATAAGGCGCAGCTGCGGGCTTTGCAGTCGCTGTTGGGTAAGCTAAATTTTGCCTGCAGGATCATCCCGATGGGGAGAGTTTTTTGTCGACGGCTGTGTTAGGTTGCCCAATCATTATGTGCGGCTCGTGAAGGAGCATAAGGAGGACCTGCGGGTATGGCACTCTTTTCTAGAGGTTTTTAACGGCAGGGCCTTGTGGATGTCCGGCCCGGTCAGCAACTTTGACCTGGAGCTGTATACGGATGCGGCCAGGGGTTCGGGTTTTGGTGCTTTCTTTCAGGGTGAGTGGAGTGCTGGCCCTTGGCCTCAGTCCTGGGTGGCTGCGGGTTTTACAAAGAATTTGGTGCTGCTGGAGCTGTTTCCAGTGGTGCTGGCGGTTGAGTTATGGGGCAAGTCTTTCCGGGATCGGAAGGTGCGCTTCCATGGGGATAACTTGGGGGTCGTGCAAATGATCAATCGAGTTACCGTGTCTTCTCCCCCAGTGATTCGTCTCCTGAGACACTTGGTGCTGCGCTGTATGCAGCTGAATGTGTTTGTGTATGCGGTGCACTTACCAGGTGTGGACAATGTCGTGGCTGACGCTTTGTCTCGGTTTCAGTGGGACAGGTTCCGGGAGCTGGTGCCGGAGGCAGAGGAACGAGGGGGTCCCTTGTCCGGAGTGGCTGTGGCAGATTGGAACAATCTCCACCTGGATTAGGAAATCGTTGAGTGAGGGTACTTGGGCGGCCTATGAGAAGGTATGGTCGGAGTGGAGCGATTTGGTGAGGGAATCGGAGGTGCACCTTTCGGGACCGGAGGTGAGGACACTGGTTTTGTATTTTTTGTCTAGAAACATGGAAGCGGGAGTGTCGCCGTTGGCGTTGGATAAGAAATTGGCCGGGTTGGCATTTCTGTACAAGTGGCAGGGGTGGCCGGATCTTACAAAGGACTTCTGGGTGCGACAAGCTCTCAAGGGGTACAGGAAACAGGGGCGGCGACCTGACGCTCGCCGCCCGGTGTCTTTCGAAGTTTTGAGAGGGCTCCTGGCTAAAGTGGGGTCAGTATGTTCGTCCGGTTTTGAAGTTACATTGTTCTGCGCGGCATTTGCGCTGGCATTTTTTGGGGCCTTTAGGGTGGGCGAGCTGGTGAGCCCGTCGAAATTGGTCCAGGGGGGCATGGGGGTCTCGGATGTTGGTTGGACCCCGGAGGGGGTCACGTTGTGGCTCAGAAGGTCCAAAACGGACCAGAGTGGCAGGGGAAGGGCGGTACACGTGTTCCCAATTGAAGGGTCAGAGTTGTGCCCGGTCGGGCTGGTGCGGGACTACCTGGACATCCGTCCGGGGGTGGGGGGTGCCTTTTTGGTACACGAAAATGGGTCCCCGATGTCACGATATCAGTTTGTGGCAGTGTTTAGGAAGTGTCTAGGGGCATTGGGCCTGGTGGCAAAGGAGTTCTCGGCTCATTCATTTAGGATCGGGGCAGCTACGGAGGCAGCAATGAATGGACTGGGTGAAGAGGCAATAAAGAGGATAGGGCGTTGGGAATCCAGGTGTTTTCGTTTATATGTCAGGCCGCAGCTGGTGGCTAGTTTGGGTTGAAGGTCTGGGGAGTTGGTTTTGAGTTAAGGGGCAAAGGGGTGGCAGTGATTGCTTGAAAGGGGGTTGTCTCTGTGTGGGTATGTTGGTGACATGTTCTTTGTTTACTGTTTTTCAGGTACTGGACCGCTTTTGGTCTGGATAATGGGCCACTCCTATGTGGTTCGGGGGGCCAGACGGGCGGATGATCGCCCGACCAGTCGCCAGCTGGGGATATCGAGACAGGAGGCGAGTGTAAGGTGGTTGGGGGTCCCCGGGATGTTGTGGAGCAAGGTGGTGTCGGAGGTGCACAAATTTGCACGGCTGGACAGGCCACCAGAGGTTCTTGTTATTCATGCCGGGGCGAATGACCTTGGAGTGAGATCGATGATGGAGATAGCACGGGACATTAAATTTGACTTTCAGCGGATCCGGATGTCCTTTCCGGATACGATAGTGGTGTGGTCAGACATGGTGGCCAGGTCAACATGGAGGATGGCCAGGTCGGTGGAGGGGGTGAATCGGGAGCGCAGGAAGATAAACAGAAATGTGGGGCGGTTTGTGCTCAGGAACGGGGGGCTAGTGGTTCGGCACCCCGAATTGGAAGTGGACACATGGCGATACCGCAGGAGTGATGGTGTTCACCTCACGGACGTGGGGATTGACATGTGGGTGTTGCGTTTGGAAGAGGGGGTACAGCAAGCGATGAGGGTGTGGAGGTGCGCCCATAGGTAAGGGGTTACCTTTGGGTGCTGGTGGCGGGTGTTTTGGACTTTGCAGGAGAAGATATTACCCCAAAGATGGACGCCAGTACCCAGCAGTGGGAGGGGTCCTGAAGGGGTTTCTAGTTGCCAGTCTACTAATGTAGCTGGAAGGTTGGTGAATGGGGGCACTGCGGTCAATGGTCATCTTTGAGCCAGCTTCAGCTTGAGGCCTATGACCAGAGGTTAGGACACCGCAGTGCCAAAAAGTGTTACATAGTTACAAAGTTTAAAGGTTAACGAGTTTAATAGTTAATGGGTCCTGCAAAGTCCAGCACCATGTTAGGAGAGGTTATTATCTCAGGAAATACGTGTTTTTTCTATATGTGTTATTGGTTATTCATTATTGGTTATTTATGATTATTTAAAGAGTATTTAAAATAAAGGAGGCTGCTACGGCCAGTTTTTACTCCAACATTAAGTAGTGGTCTCATTCTTTATTAAAGGTTAATGTGGGGGGTATTAACTGTAAAGGGGGCTTAGCGGTCAGGGGGTTATACTCTGGTATACCATAGTCAAGTGAGGCCCGGAGCAACTGCAAGTCAGTGTAGGGCCGGCCATGACAGGGTTAACAGAAAACCCTGGTAGCTGGGGGGGGAGGAGTAACAACGGTGGGAGGGGAGATATATATATCTCCTACCCTCCGTTTCCCGGGCAAGTGAGGCGTGGGGGAGCGAAGTTCTCACCCACCCTCCCTTCTTTTTGGGTTATGGAGTATGGTACTGATGGGATTTGATGACTTGGTATGTGTTTGGTGCTGTTTTGTGTTTTGTTTCATTGCAGGTGGAAGGATCACGTCGTCGTGGCAGTGGCGGGTGTTTTGGACTTTGCAGGAGAAGATATTACCCCAAAGATGGACGCCAGTACCCAGCGGTGGGAGGGGTCCTGAAGGGGTTTCTAGTTGCCAGTCTACTAATGTAGCTGGAAGGTTGGTGAATGGGGGCACTGTGGTCAATGGTCGTCTTTGAGCCAGCTTCGGCTTGAGGCCTATGACCAGAGGTTAGGACACCGCAGTGCCAAAAAGTGTTACATAGTTACAAAGTTTAAAGGTTAACGAGTTTAATAGTTAATGGGTCTGCAAAGTCCAGCACCATGTTAGGAGAGGTTATTATCTCAGGAAATAAGTGTTTTTTCTATATGTGTTATTGGTTATTCATTATTGGTTATTTATGATTATTTAAAGAGTATTTAAAATAAAGGAGGCTGCTACGGACAGTTTTTACTCCAACATTAAGTAGTGGTCTCATTCTTTATTAAAGGTTAATGTGGGGGGTATTAACTGTAAAGGGGGCTTAGCGGTCAGGGGGTTATACTCTGGTATACCATAGTCATGATCGGATGAGGGAGGGAGTCCACAAAATGTTTCAGCTGTAGATATCTCAACCAATTTAACTCAAACATTTCTTTGTATTCCCCAAGTTCCTGATACGTACAAATTTTACCGTCTTTCAGTATATCCGTTAATTTTATGTCAATTTTTTTAATCCAACTTCCAGACAAACTTACTTTCCCCGGTGAAAAATAATTTGTATCATTAGTGGGGAATTATATCCCCATTTTTCATTTTTGTGTACCCTATCCCATATTAACATCGATGTCCATGTGATCGTGTACATGTGCTCTTTTGACTGTCTAAATTGTGCCAGAATCCAAATCTCCTTCCCTAACCTAGATTTATTTAAACTACTTTCCAATTTAACCCACAATTTTTCTTAATTTTCTCTAACCCATTCAACCACCCATGTCATGTGAATGGCCCTATAGTATGCCTTGATGTCTGGTAACACCAAACCACCATGCGCCTTGTCTCTGATTAATATAGACATACTTATACACGCTTTCTTTTTCCGCCATATGAATCTGCTTAATAACTTTTTTAACGTTTTAAAGTATGCTTCTGGTATTGCAATCGGCAGCATTTGTAATTTATATAGGATCTTGGGCAGGGTTAAAATTTTAAAACTGTTTATTCTTCCTAATATGAACCTCTGTCTGGAAGCAATTTTGTTTAAATCCATTTTAATATCATTCAATAATGGGATAAAATTATGTTGATAAATTGACTCGAGAGATGCTGTTATATTGACTCCTAGATATTTTAATTCAGTGTCTCTCCAAATAAATGGGAAGTCTTTTTTATATCTGCTTACGTCCTGTGCTTTCACACTAATATTCAAGATTTCAGATTTTAAGGGATTCATTTTGAAATTGGATACTTCTCCGTAAACTTTAAGAGTTTTTAAAATGTTAGGGAAAGATGTGGTTGGATTCACTATGTATAACAGAATATCATCGGCGTATGCCGCGATTTTATGTTCCCCGTCATCTGTCTGTATGCCCTCAATGTCGGGGTTGTTTCTAATCCCAGACAGTAAAGGTTCTAGAGACAAGATAAACAATAAGGCTGTCGGGTCCCGTTAAACATCTCGAAAAGCCCGGATACCATCCCATTTACCTTAACCCTGGCAGTTGGGTGGTTATATAGAGCTTTTATCCACCCCAACATCTTGGGACCTACCCCATAAAACTCTAGAGTAGTCTGAAGAAATCCCCAGTCTACTCTGTCAAACGCTTTTTCAGCGTCGATTGACAGAAGTATACCTGGGGACTTACCATCTTTTATTCTCTGTATCAGTAGTAGTGTCTCAATACTGTTATCCCTACTTTCCCTACCTGGGATAAACCCCACTTGATCATTATATACCAGTTTATTCATAATATTCTTCATTCTACCAGCTAAGATTTTAGGGAACAGCTTCACGTCCGCATTAAATAGGGAGATAGGTCTATAACTGGAGCACAATAAGGGATCTTTACCTACTTTGGGAATAATCGTAATCGCAGCCTCCAATACCTCACGGCGAATGTCCCAATTAGTGCAGATGCCGTTCATATAAGAACACATCCTAGGGACTAAGATATCACTAAATGTCCTATAATACACGGTTGTTAGCCCATCAGGGCCTGGGCTTTTCCCTGTTGGGGACTCACTTAGGTTTTTCCTAATTTCCATTTCTGTTATAGAGTCCTCTAAAAAGCTGAGTTTATCTGCTGGTATTTTTTTTGAAACCTGCTTCATTTAGGAATTTTTTATTATATGCTGGTCTCCTTTTCACCTTCTCAGGGGGATCGTTTTGAGATATTGAGTACAGCCTCCCATAGTATTCTTGGAATACTCCCGCAATTTCAGGGGTTGTGTATACCTTGTTACCTTTACTCGTTTGTATGCTTTCAATAAAATTTCCTTTAAATTCGTTTTTTTTACATTTTAGCTAGGTATTTACTCGACAGGTCCCCCCATTGATACCTCTCTTTCTTAATACTGTGACAGGCTGTTCTATTTTCTTGTTCAATAAGGTCCCTTAGTTCCTCCCTTTTCAGAATAACTGAGTGTCCAGCTACACAATCACCTGTTTGTTCATGTCTCAATTCGAGGTCAAGGATTGATTTATGTAACTCATCTCGTTTCTTCCTACTTTCTTTTTTTTTAGCTGTTCCAATTGCGATCAGAATGCCCCTAATATAGGTCTTGAGAGCTTACCATACTAATGCTTCTGACAGATGTTCTGAACTATTTTCTTTAACCACTTAAGGACCGGACCAATATGCTGCTAAAAGACCCAAGGTGTTTTTATAATTTGGCACTGCGCTGCTTTAACTGGTAATTGCGCGGTCATGCAATGTTGTACCAAAACAAAACTTGCGTCCTTTTCTTCCCACAAATAGAGCTTTATTTTAATGGTATTTGATTGCCTCTAAGATTTTTCTTATAACAAAAAGTTAAAAAATATCGAATAAACTAAATTTTAGTCAAACATTTAGACCAAAATGTATTCAGCCACATGTCTTTAGTAAAAAAAATCGCAATAAGCGTATATTTATTGGTTTTCGCAAAAATTATAGCGTCTACAAACTAGGGTACTGTGGCAAACCTAGCCACTTCTGGAACGCTGGACGTTACATATCAAAGGGTTGTCTGTATTTTATGCTATGTATTCTGCTGGGTCTTATGTGGGCATAGTAATTCGTATGCTAGCAGCCGTAAGCCACTAGCATTCAAGTACTTCGTTTTATGTTGCCCAATCGGTGTTCGGCAGTTTTAAACCAAACTCTCACAACACATAACCCCCAGACCCCAGCTATCAACCGACTTTTCCCTCATGCAGCAATGCCTGATGGGAGAATTATCCAAAATGTTAAGTTCCCCATGTGGTCCTCACTGTATTACCCCTGCTAAATCTGTTTGGCTGTTTGGAAACCCCTTGCATTGGGGAATTATATAAATATGGAAGCCTGTGAATAAAAAGTCTGTTGACTCCCAGAGATGTGTTTCGTCCGGTTACTGGGGGGGGGATTTGGGACATTGCCTTACTTTTCAGCGCTGACTGTGGATTTACCCTGGTTACCAGCGGAGATCGTGGATTTTAATATGGTACTCTGCTACAATTGGTGGCAAGCGACGGGATCCAACCTTACAGCCGATAAGCGCAATTCGTGCAATGTGAACTACCGATGTAAATGAAGACGGATTATTCTATGCTAAAGCGGCAGACATTAAAGGAACTGCTAGAAGCCAGGGGTAAGGTAGCCAGCAACAAATCCAAAGCTGTACTAACTGCCGAGCTGATGGAGGGAGACAGAGCCCGCAGCACTACACCACCAGCAGCCATGGAAGAAACCCTCTACCAGAGAGAAATGAGGACCTGGCTGGAATTTTTGCCACAGCCTATATCAGATGCCATGCTGCACATGGTAATGGCGAATGTGCAGGAGTACGTGATGGCACACAGTCTGCAGCATACACCATCTCGAGCAGAATCCACTACTGGGTCACTCTACAACCAGGTAAAACCCAAAATTCCCTATCATGCCTTTAAAATGTTTTGCGAGGAGAAGGATGAGATTAATGGGTATTTACAGGATTTTGAGAGACTGTGATTTACATGACTTGGAACGGACGGTATGGGTCCCATTGCTAGCAGGCAAGCTGGCAGGTCGGGCAGCAGAAGCATATCGCGCTGTACCCAGTGAGGACAGCAAGGATTATGATAAAGTGAAGCGAGCGATATTAGAGAGATACGCCATTACTCCAGAGGCATACCGGCGCAAGTTTAGAAACCTGTGCAAACCAGATAAGGATTCACATGCTGAATGGGCACACAAGCTGGACCAAGCTTCCCAAGGGTGGATACAAGCCAGCCAAGCCACTACTATGGAAGAATTGCGACAGTTAATTCTGTTGGAGCAATTCTTCAACGGTTTGTCCCCAGAGGCACAAGAATGGGTGCGAGACAGGAAACCTCTCACCCTAACCGAAGCGGCTCGATTAGCGGATCAGCATTTTGATGCAAGGAGACATCATGGGCCCCTAACCAAGAGTTATCCTCGACCCCCGGGACCACCCAGTACTCTACCACCCCCCGCTCTCACAGCCTCCCCTTTTCATCAATCCAAAGGGACTTCACCACCACCCTCCAGATATAGCGGACGTGCCAACATCCAATGCCACACCTGCAAACAGTGGGGACATATGACACGCGAGTGCACCCAAAACCGGGACAGACCCACCTGGAACCAAGGCCGACCGAACCCGGCACCAAGGGCTGCTGCCCATCATTATCAACGGGAGCCGGCTGCTCAAGAGATGTTTAGCATTCCAGCGGAAGAACCCCTGGGAATCTTGCATGAGGTGATGACAGTCCGAACCACGGATAACCGGCAGCATCATCGACAGCTAGTGACCTTGGAGGGGAAAGAAGTCCAGGGGCTTCGGGATTCAGGAGCTACTTTAACCTTGATAGCACCCCATTTGGTCCCTGACTCGGCACACACTGGTGGATCCGTGGCAGTACGAGTAGCAGGGGGAGCAGTGTACCAACTACCCACTGCCAAAGTACATTTGGATTGGGGTGTGGGAGGGGGGACGGTAGAAGTGGGCCTCATGCTAAATTTACCAGCAGATGTTGTGCTGGGAAATGACTTGGGCCAGATGACCTCTGCTTTTGTACCCCAGGCTCCATACCAGGAAGCCCATCCAGTGACCACACGGTAACAGGCTCGCACCACGGTTCCACCGACACACTCTGAGGCTCCGGTAAGAGACCATGACCCCCACACGACACGTATGTCCTGGGACACCCCGACTTAGTTTGAGGCCGAGGTGAGGTCAGACCCCACGCTACAGGTATACAGGGACAGGGTACACGCTGACCAGGCTGGGCTAGAGGGGAAGCGGTACACCTGGGAGAAAGGGCTACTTTACCGCATTGCTGAAAGAGGAGTGGGAGGGTCGGCCACAGTAACGACTAAACAATTAGTGGTTCCCCAGAAGTATAGACAAGAACTGCTTCGGATTGCCCACGACATTCCCCTGTCTGGGCATCTGGGGATGACACGTACCCAATACAGGTTGACCCACGCTTTCTTCTGGCCGTGGATCTCCAAGGATGTGAGGCAATACTGCACCTCCTGTGACATTTGCCAGCGAGTAGGCAAGCGAGGTGACCGCCACAAAGCCAAGTTATGTCCTCTTCCCATTATTGAAGAACCCTTCAGTAGGGTGGCTGTAGATATAGTGGGGCCCTTACCAAAACCCAGTCCCTCCGGGAAAAGATATATTTTAACTGTAGTGGACTATGCCACCCGGTACCCCAAGGCTATAGCCCTCACCAACATTCATGCCGAAACTGTGGCAGAGGCCTTAATGAAAATATTTTCCAGGGTGGGGTTTCCCCAAGAAATCATATCCGATAGAGGCACCCAGTTCACCGCCGAGGTAACCCAACAACTATGGAAGAAATGTGGCATTAAGCCAATAGTAAATTCAGTGTACCACCCCCAGTCCAATGGTCAATGCGAAAGGTTTAATAGTACACCGAAGCAGATGCTCCGTACATTTGGAGAGGCATATAAAGACTGGGAGCGCTTTCTACCCCATCTGCTCTTCGCTTATAGAGAGGTACCCCAAGAGTCAACAGGGTTTTCCCCTTTTGAATTACTGTTTGGGAGAAGGGTGTGAGGGCCACTAGACCTAATTAGAGAGCATTGGGAGGGGGAGAGTAGCCCAGGCGCTAACCCAGGCTGTGCGCACCGACCTCCGGGCGGCCCAACAATGTCAGCCCCGCTGGTACGATAGGGGAGCCAGAGACCGCAGCTTTCAGGTGGGACAAAAGGTTTTGATTTTAAAACCGGTCCACACAGACAAGCTGCAGGCCATCTGGCAAGGCCTATACCAGGTGGTGGAACAGAGATGTGACACCACCTATGTGATTGGCCCCTGCTCAGGGGTAGGGGAGAGACGCATGCTCCATGTGAATATGCTCAAACCATACCATGAGAGGATAGAGGACGTGGCCACCATATGCGCTTCCGCCTCGGAGAATCAGGATAATCTGCCACTACCTGACCTCTTAGAACAGGAGGGACAGACGGAGCCCTCCAAGGGGGTTCAGCTGGGGGAGCGGCTAAGCCCTCAGGAGCGTGCCCAGGTACAAGAGCTGATTGTAGCTAAAGGGGCTACCTTCTCCAATTTACCTGGGTACACTCCGCTGGCCCCTCACCGAGTCGAGACCCCAGGACAGCTACCTATGCGGCAAACCCCATATCGTGTCCCTGAAGCAGTGAAGACGCATATGAAGACTGAGATTGACGAGATGTTGCAGCTAGGGGTTATCGAACCTTCCGATAGCCCCTGGGCATCGCCGGTAGTGTTGGTACCAAAGAAGGACGGCACGACACATTTCTGTGTCGACTACCAGAGGCTAAATGACAAAACGGTGTCTGATGCCTATCCGATGCCCCGGATAGACGAGCTGCTGGATAAGATGGCACGGGGCCAGTATCTCACTACCATAGACTTATGTAAGGGATACTGGCAGATTCCACTGGCCGAGGAGGCCATCCCCAAGTCGGCGTTTGTCACCCCGTTTGGCCTGTATCAATTTTGGGTCATGCCATTCGGGATGAAGAACGCTCCGGCAACTTTTCAGCGGATGGTCGATCAGTTATTGGACGGATTCCAGGAATACGCATGTGCCTATTTAGACGACATCACCATATTTAGCCAGACCTGGGCAGAGCACCTACAACACATAGGGGCCATTCTAGATCGTATTGGAGAGGCAGGGTTAACACTGAAACCCAGCAAGTGTCATATAGGGATGGCCGAAGTGCAGTACTTGGGCCACCGGGTGGGGAGCGGGCGACAGAAACCCGAACCAGCTAAAGTTGAAGCCGTAGCTAAATGGCACACCCCCCAGGATGAAAACCCAAGTGCTAGCGTTTCTAGGTACTGCGGGGTACTATAGAAAATTCGTACACAATTATAGTGCCCTGGCCAAACCCTTAACTGACTTGACACGCAAGAACCTGCCCTGACAGGTTGTCTGGGCCCCAGAGTGTGATCAGGCATTCCAACAACTAAAGACTGCTCTAACTAATGCCCCTGTACTTGCTGCTCCTGATCCAACTAAAAGATTTCTTGTCCACACAGACGCTTCAATGTTCGGATTGGGAGCAGTGCTGAGCCAAGTGGGAGCCGATGGCGGAGAACACCCCGTAGCTTACCTGAGCCGAAAGTTATTGCCACGAGGAGTAAGTTACGCCGCCATTGAGAAGGAATGCCTGGCCGTGGTGTGGGCCCTCAAAAAGTTGCAGCCGTATTTGTATGGACAACCTTTTTCGCTACTCACAGATCACAACCCGTTGGTGTGGCTAAACCGTGTGGCGGGAGACAATGCCCGGCTGCTGCGCTGGAGTTTGGCGCTGCAGCCGTTTGACTTTACAATCCACTACCGACCAGGGAAGCAAAACGGTAACGCCGACAGGGTTATCTAGACAAACTGAACTTGAAAAGTGATCTGTGAGTACTTCCCAGGACATCCCCAAGCCGATCCGTTGGGATCAGACTGTGTATGCCGGCTTGGTTCTGGGGGAGCATTGTGGCAAACCTAGCCACTTCTGGAACGCTGGACGTTACATATCAAAGGGTTGTCTGTATTATATGCTATGTATTCTGCTGGGTCTTATGTGGGCATAGTAATTTGTATGCTAGCAGCCGTAAGCCACTAAGATTCAAGTACTTCGTTTTATGTTGCCCAATCGGTGTTCGGCAGTTTTAAACCGAACTCTCACAACACATAACCCCAGACCCCAGCTATCAACCGACTTTTCCCTCGTGCAGCAATGCCTGATGGGAGAATTATCCAAAATGTTAAGTTCCCCATGTGGTCCTCACTGTATTACCCCTGCTAAATCTGTTTGGCTGTTTGGATACCCCTTGCATGGGCAATTATATAAATATGGAAGCCTGTGAATAAAAAGTCTGTTGACTCCCAGAGCTGTGTTTCGCCCGGTTACTGGGGGGGATTTGGGACATTGCCTTACTTTTCAGCGCTGACTGTGGATTTACCCTGGTTACCAGTGCAGATCGTGGATTTTAATATTGTACTCCGCCTTCAGTAAAAAAAATCGGCCGTTTTTCTGGAGCAGCGATTTTAATGATGTTTAAAGTGAAAAAAAAAATGAAAAATTCCTTCAAATATCACACCTGCTGTGTGTCTATAGTAGTGGCACATGTTTAGAAATGTCCCTGCACAACATGAAATTATTATAGGAACAAAGTAATTTAATACTGCTTGCGCACGTGCTGTGTGGGAACAATATCTCGATTATTTTAGGGGTGGTGGGGGGGGGCATTATTTGTTTGGGAAAGCAAAATTGTAGAAAAAAGGGCACCCCTCAAACATACTGTAATTGTAGCGCAACAAAGAGCCACGTGCAAAGTATTGCATCAAAAATTGTTATTATGCGCCCCTGTTACACAGGGACACCAAAATTTGTCCGTAGGCACAACACAACACTGCAACCCCTCCCAATATCTGTAATTGGAGCACAACAAGGAGCCACGTGCAAAGTATTGCATCAAAAATTGTTATTCGGCGCCCCTGTTACACAGGGGCACAAAAATGTGTCCGTAGACGCAACACAACACTGCAACCCCTCCCAATATCTGTAATTGAAGCGCAACAAGGAGCCACGTGCAAAGTATTGCATCAAAAATTGTTATCAGATGCCCCTGTTACACAGAGGCATAAAAATTTGTCCGTAGGCACAACACAACACTGCAACCCCTCCCAATATCTGTAATTGGAGCGCAACAAGGAGCCACGTGCAAAGTATTGCATCAAAAATTGTTATTAGACGCCCCTGTTACACAGGGGCAGAAAAATTAGGCCTTAGGCACTGGTGGCGGAGCACAGAAAAACAAAATTTCTTACTAGCTATCAGCAAGAAAAGTGAGGAGGAGAAGGATATTCCATCAGCAGCATAACAGGACAGTCACTCAGCATCAGCAGTCTCAAAGGGATCTGACATTTCAACAAAAAATTATTATTCAGTAACATCAGCATCAGCTGCTTGGTAGCTGGTGTTGATCCAAGGCTGATTCATTTTGATGAAGGTCAGTCGATCAACAGAGTCGGTAGAGAGGCGCACCCTGTGATCGGTCACAAAGCCTCCAGCAGCACTGAATGTGCGTTCTGAAAGAACACTGGATGCAGGGCAAGCCAGTAGCTCAATTGCGTACTGTGCAAGCTCTGGCCAGTGATCCATCCTCAAGACCCAGTAAGCCAGAGGATTTTCGGTGGGGAAGGTGTCCAAGTCGGATCTTGCCGCTAGGTATTCCCGGACCATGTAAACCAGACGCTGGCGATGGTTGCTGGAACCGGTCAGACCTTGGGGCTGCGGACTAAAAAATTGTCTGAACGCATCGGTCAGACGGGCACCTTCTCCACCGCTCCTTCTCTGACTCACCGAAGCCTCAGCAAGACGTTGTCCATGGCCAGGTTTTGGTAATCCCCCCGGTTCTGGGAACGCATTGCACAGACCCTTCTGCATGGCCTCCCGCAGAAGTTTCATCTTCTGCTCCCTCTGCGATGGCAACATAAGGTCCGCTACCTTACTCTTGTAACGTGGATCAAGGAGAGTTGCCAGCCAGTAAAGATCCCTCTCCTTGATAGCACGTACACGAGGATCCTTATGCAGGCTTTGCAGGATCAGGGAGGCCATGCAGCGTAGGTTTGCAGAGGCATTCGGGGCACAGTCCTCTGGGTCACTGAGGACGACAGGATCGGCAGCCACCTCATCCCAGCCACGTAAAAGTCCACGTGTTCCTTGGGACTGTAAATGATCCCTTGAAGACTGCTGCTGTTGATGCTGAGTGCTAGGCTCCACTTCCATGCTGCTGATACAATCATCCTCCTCATCCTGCTCTTCCTGTGTTCCAGGTGGGCAAGCAGGAACAGTGTCTGGATAAAGGGGGCCTTGAGAGGTAAGGAAGTCCTCCTCTTCCTCCCTCTGTTCTGCCTCAAGGGCCCTGTCCATTATTCCACGTAGGGTGTGCTCCAACATGTGAATAAGTGGGACAGTTTCACTGATGCATGCACTGTCACTGCTCACCATCCTCGTGGCCTCCTCAGATGGTGACAGGACAGTGCATGCATCCCTGATCAAGGACCACTGGCGTGGTGAAAAAAACCCAAGCTCCCCTGAGCCAGTTTGGCTGCCATATTGGCACAGGTACTCATTGATGGCCCTCTGCTGCGTGTGCAGCCGCTGCAGCATGGCCAACGTAGTGTTCCATCTGGTGGGCATGTCACAGATTAGGCGGTTCTTGGGCAGGTTGTATTCCCTCTGGAGGTCTGTCAGCCAAGCAGTGGCATAATATGACCTTAGGAAATGCACACAGACTTTCCTGGCCTGCCTCAGGACATCGTGTAAGCCAGGGTACCTGCCCAAGAACCGCTGCACCTCCAAATTGAGAACATGCGCAAAACAGGGCACATGGGTGAGTTTTCCCTGTCGCAGGGCAGAGAGGAGGTTGGTGCCATTATCGCTGACCACCATTCCAGGCTTCAGCTGGCGTGGCGTCAACCACCTCTGAGCCTGCCCCTGCAGAGCTGAAAGAACCTCTTCCCCAGTGTGGCTCCTGTCTCCCAAGCACACCAGCTCTAGCACCGCATGGCATCTCTTGGCCTGCATTCCTGCGTAGCCCGTCGTACGCCTACGGAGCACGGCTGGTTCTGAGCCAACATCACCACAGGAAGAGGCCACAGAGGAAGAAGAAGAGGAGGGGGTGGAGGAGAGAGGTGTGTCACAAGCAGTAGTAGTGTTTTGGAGGCGTGGTGGCGGAACAACCTCCAAAACTACTGTACCTTGCCCTGCGTCCTTCCCAGCTGCCAGCAGAGTACTTCTTTCGGCGCTGCAGCAGCTGGGGCAGGGAAATTTGTCTGGTACTATCAGTAGATTGCCCGCATGTACTACCACTACTACGTTGTGACACACCTATTTCTACACCTTCGGTGCAGGCTTCAGAGAGGACTGGGGGTCTAGTGGGGTTGGAGGTCACAGAAGGGCAAGGGGAGGTCCGCTTTGGTCTTTGGTGTGGGTCTTTCTGGTATGCCTGCCAACGAGCTGCATGGCAGGTCGACATATGTCTGGACAAGCATGTGGTGCCCAAGCGGTTGATGTTTTGGCCACGCGAGATACGCTTGAGACATATGTTGCAAACAGCAAAGGTACGATCTGATGGACAGGTTTCAAAAAAGGCCCACACCAAAGAACTTTTGCTGTACCGTTGAGACACAGCAGCTCCACGTAATGCAGTTGGTGTGCTGCCCTTAAGCTGACCCCTGGAGGGCATTCTGCCTCTTTGGAGATGTGCCTGTGCCTCATCCTCCTCCTCCTCTTCCTCCTTCTCCTCTCTCCTATCAGGCACCCAGGTAGAGTCAATGACCTCATCATCCCCTCCCTCCTCATCATCACTGGCGAAAACCTGGCAGTATGCTCCAGCTGGGGGAACATCACTCCCAGATTGTTGTCCCTCTCGGCCACCCCCTCTCCCTGGGCTCACATCAATGCCTTCCTCTATCAGTGTTCCGTCATTGGAGTCTTCAAAACGCTGCGCATCTTCATGTAGCATGTACCAAACACTGTGTTGAAACAGTTCGGGGGACTCCTCAGGAGGACACGGTGGGACTAGGGAAGGATTGTGTGATGCCATTGTGCAGAGGGTAGAGGACGCCTTGGCAGCTGCTTTGCCAGACAAACTATGATCAGTCTGTGTGAGAGAGGATGAGGAGGATGAGGACGGCTTGGTCATCCACTCAACTAATTTCTCTGCATGTTGAGGCTCAACACGGCCAGCTCCCGAAAAGAAGGACGAGCGGCCACGGCCACGTGCTGAAGAGGATGCACCACATCCACCACCAGCGTTACCTCTAGATGCAGAGCCTGCTTGCCCTCGTGACTCTCTGCCTCTCTTTGTCCTTCCAGCCATATTTATGCGTTCAGGTGCTATGTAACAAATAGTCGGAGTCACACCAACTGCATTCAGGTGGTATTAAACAGCAACCGCACAGTAAGAGCGACTGCACTCAAATGCTATTTAACAGCACACACGCAGTGACACCAACTGCGTTCAGGTGGTATTAAACAGCAACCGCACAGTAAGAGCGACTGCGCTCAAGTGCTATGTAACAAAATAGTCGCAGTCACACCAACTGCGTTCAGGTGGTATTAAACAGCAACCGCACAGTAAGAGCGACTTCGCTCAAGTGTTATGTAACAAAATAGTCGCAGTCACACCAACTGCGTTCAGGTGGTATTAAACAGCAACCCCACAGTAAGAGCGACTTCGCTCAAGTGGTATGTAACAAAATAGTCGCAGTCACACCAACTGCATTCAGGTGGTATTAAACAGCAACCGCACAGTAAGAGCGACTTCGCTCAAGTGTTATGTAACAAAATAGTCGCAGTCGCACCAACTGCGTTCAGGTGGTATTAAACAGCAACCCCACAGTAAGAGCGACTTCGCTCAAGTGGTATGTAACAAAATAGTCACACCAACTGCGTTCAGGTGGTATTAAACAGCAACCCCACAGTAAGAGCAACTTCGCTCAAGTGGTATGTAACAAAATAGTCGCAGTCACACCAACTGCGTTCAGGTGGTATTAAACAGCAACCGCACAGTAAGAGCGACTGCGCTCAAGTGTTATGTAACAAAATAGTCGCAGTCACACCAACTGCATTCAGGTGGTATTAAACAGCAACCCCACAGTAAGAGCGACTTCGCTCAAGTGGTATGTAACAAAATAGTCGCAGTCACACCAACTGCGTTCAGGTGGTATTAAACAGCAACCGCACAGTAAGAGCGACTGCGCTCAAGTGCTATGTAACAAAATAGTCGCAGTCACACCAACTGCGTTCAGGTGGTATTAAACAGCAACCGCACAGTAAGAGCGACTTCGCTCAAGTGCTATGTAACAAAATAGTCACACCAACTGCGTTCAGGTGGTATTAAACAGCAACCGCACTGATTCATATACTTTGGTTTTGTAAAAAAATAAGAGTTTATTGGTTGTCAATTATGAGAATCTTGCAAAAAATTTCTGAGTTAAAAATACCCAATGATCCCGCTTTTTTCCTACTTCACCTATCTGAGATCCCAGTTCAGACTTATCGGAACTCAGTACTGTGCCATTTGGTGAATGCAGCTAAAGCAGGTATACCCTTACGGTGGAGGGATACTACGTCACCAACAGTTTTAGAGTGGATAAATAGAGTTAGAGATATAGAAGCTATGGAAGACCTAGTTCTCTCAGCTAAGGGTAAAAATAAACTATACAAAGAAACGTGGAAGAGCTGGAATTTGTTTAAAAATTCAGATGAGGGGAAAAGATTAATGACTGAACCTGATAAATGAAGAATCGGATACGCGCAGGGAATTATAATGTAAAATATAATATGAAGGATAAACCGACTTTCCTGTTATGAATTGTGGTTTAAGGGAGGGAGAGGATGGGGTTCCCCTTCTCTCTCCCCCTCTTTTATCTTTTTTTCTTTTTTTTCTCTTTTTTTTTTTTTTTTCCTCTTGTCTTTTGAGGGTTGGGGAGCTGGGAAAGGGCAGATGCATCACTTGTCTCTCTGTGAGAGAGAGTGATGACTAAGAAAAGGGTTAGAGTGGGAAGATTTAGTGAGGGAGTTTATGGGAGGGTCCAGAGCGAATATGTATGTATTTTTTTTGTCAAGAGGATTGTATTCATGTTTGTTTTTGGCAGAGTATTTGCCCTGTGCCTTTCCATATGCTGTTTTATGTAAAGAAAAGAAAAAAACAAATAAACATATAAAGTACAAAAAAAAAAAAACAGCAACCGCACAGTAAGAGCGACTGCGCTCAAGTGCTATGTAACAAAATAGTCGGAGTCACACCAACTGCGTTCAGGTGGTATTAACCAGTTCCCGACCCGCTCATGTACATTTACGTCAGCAGAATGGCACGGACAGGCACATCAACATACCTGTACGTGCCCTGCTTGACGGGGGTCGGGGGTCCGATCGGGACCCCCCCCCCGGTACATGCCGTGGGTCGGTAAGCTGCAGAAGCGATCCGGGATGTGGGGGCGGCTGTTCGTTTTCAGCCACCCCCCTTTGATCGCTCTCAGCCAATGCCAGCGCTCCCCTCCTCTTCCTGTGTTTAGTGTAAACACAGGAAGAGGGAAATGTGTGATCTCTCCTCGTGGTGGTCATATCGACCACCGCTGCGGAGAGAAGACATCACACAAGTAAGTTGCACCCCAACACTACTCTAACACCAGCACATTAGGCACATTTGACCCCCCCAGTCACCGCCGATCACCCCCCCCCCCCAGTCTCCTGTAACAGTGTCACTGAATGCAGTAATCATTTATTTTCTGATTGCTGCATTTAGTGTCCGTGTTACAGAAAAAAGTGTTAGGGCAGTTAGTTTTAGCCCCCTTTAGGTCCAGGGTAGCCCCCTACCCCCCCTAATAAAGGTTTAACCCCTTGATCACTGCCCTAGTTAACCCTTTCACCCCCTATTGCCAGTGTCACTAAGCGATCGATTTTCTGATCGCTGTATTAGTGTCACTGTTGCCGCTAGGCAGTTAGTTTTTTTTTAGGTTCGCCGCCAGGTTCTATAGCGTTAGGTACCCCCATAAATAAAGTTTTTAACCCCTGATTGCCCCCTAGTTAACCCTTTCACCCCCTATTGCCAGTGTCACTAAGCGATCGATTTTCTGATCGCTGTATTAGTGTCACTGTTGCCGCTAGGTAGTTAGTTTTTTTTTAGGTTCGCCGCCAGGTTCTATAGCGTTAGGTACCCCCATAAATAAAGTTTTTAACCCCTGATTGCCCCCTAGTTAACCCTTTCACCAGTGATCACCGTATAAGTGTTACGGTTGACGCTGGTTAGTTAGTTTGCTGTTTATAGCATCAGGGCACCCGCCGTATATAACCCAATAAAGGTTTAACCCCCTGATCGCCCGGCGGGTGATATAAATTAAATTTTAGCATCAGTCAGGGTCTGCGTCACCCCAGGTAGCGTTAGGTTAGTGCCAGTACCGCTTACACCCACTCGCAAAGCATACACCCCCCTTAGTGGTATAGTATCTGAACAGATCGATACCTGATCTGATCATATCTATACTAGCGTACCCAGCAGTTTAGGGTACCCAAAAACGCATTGTTAGCGCCTGCGTTTTCCCCCTCTGCCCAGCCCAACCCACCCAAGTGCAGTATCGATCGATCACTGTCACTTCAAAAACACAAGACACATAACTGCAGCGTTCGCAGAGACAGGCCTGATCCCTGCGATCACTAACAGTTTTTTTCGAAGCGTTTTCTACATTTCCCTTTCTATAGTCAGGTGCTTTTTTTACCTGTGAATCATCACCAGTGTACCACTAAATTTAGAGCCCAAAATGGCAAAGCGAATGTACACTGGTGAAGAGGCCGTCAGGATTCTGTGCATGTCAGATAGTGAAGAAGAGGAGGTCACGCATCTGTCAGAATCAGGCTCAGAATACGAACCCGTTTACGACAGCGGCTCCATGTCAGATAGCTCGGACGACGGAGTGGTGGTCCCTGCTAAGGCCAGGCGTACCCGACCCCGTTCTGATGTTGTTGAGCAGCAAGAACCGCAGGTCCCTCGTATGGAGCAGAGAGCCAGTACTAGCGCCGCTATTCCTTCTGGTGGATTGGCAAGCACCAGCGGCCTAGTACACCCTGGTCGTTCATCCAGCACTGCAGTATCACGTGGTGACATGGCGAGTCCCATAAGTGCAGTTCAAGCTGGCGAGGTGGCAAGCACAAGTAGTGTCCCGCTGCCACCAAGAAGAAGACAAAGACAGGCCCGTCGTGCCCATAGTGCCCTTCCTGCAGAATTCGCCTATCCGGATTGGGTCCCCACCACTTCTGCAGAACCCGTACTTCCCCCATTCACTGGCCAACCCGGTATTCAGGTGGATACAGCGAATTTTATGGCACTTGATTTTTATTCGCTGTATTTCACGGAAGATCTCTATAGATCTATTGTGGACCAGAGTAATTTATATGCTGGTACCTACATCGCTGCTAATCCCCAGTCTCTCCTTGCCAAAGAATGGAAACCTATTGAGGTTTCCGAATTTAAAACCTTTCTGGGCCTTACCCTCAACATGGGCATACACCCATTTCCGGAATTGCGGATGTATTGGTCCACACATCCAATTGACCATATGCCCGTGTTCTCTGCTCACATGGCCAGGAAACGATACGAGGCGATCCTGCGGTTCCTGCATTTCAGTGACAATGCACTTTGTCGTCCACGTGGAGACCCTGAATTTGACCGGCTCTACAAAATTCGGCCCCTCGTAAACCATTTCAAAGAACGTTTTGCAGCCTTGTTTAATCCCCAGCAGGTTGTATGCGTTGATGAGTCCCTGGTTAAATTTGCTGGCCGCTTGTCTTTCAAACAGTACATTCCCAGCAAGCGTGCCAGATACGGGGTCAAGCTCTATAAGCTCTGTGACAGGGCCACAGGCTACACATGGAGCTTTAGGGTTTACGAGGGCAAAGATAGTCAGGTAGAGCCGGAAGGATGCCCAGATTACATGGGGAGTGCTGGCAAGATCGTTTGGGACTTGGTGTCACCCTTATTCGGAAAGGGGTACCACTTGTATGTGGACAATTTTTACAGCAGCGTGCCACTTTTTAGTCACTTGTTTGATCGTCAGATTGGAGCATGTGGAACCGTGCGACCTAATCGCCGGGGCTTTCCCCAGAGGTTTGTAGATTCTCATCTAAGGCTGGGGGCGAGAGCCTGCTTCAGATGTAAAAATTTGCTCGCTGTGAAGTGGCGGGACAATAGGAATGTTTTCGTTCTTACCACCCTTCACGCAGACACGACAGTACAAATTCGTACGGCGACTGGTGTTGTGGAGAAATCCCTCTGTGTCCACGAATATAACCAAAATATGGGAGGGGTGGACCTCAACGACCAGTTGATGGCGCCGTATCATATTGCCCGCAAGACGAGACGCTGGTACAAAAAAGTGTCTCTACATTTATTTCAATTGGCTCTACTGAATGCTCATGTCTTATACAGAGCTTCAGGACAGAATGGATCCTTCCTTCAATTCCAGAAGGATATCATCACAGAACTCCTGTATCCAGGCGGTACTGTACCTCACCATCCCCAACCAAATGCAGTAAGCCGACTGCATGAGAGGCATTTTTCATATGCCCTCGAGAGTACCCTTACCCAACGAGCCCCCCAAAGAAGATGTCGTGTCTGTAGCAAGCGCGAATTTAGGCGTGACACCCGTTATTTTTGTCCCAAATGTCCTGCCGATCCTGGTCTTTGTATTGGTGAATGTTTTGAACGCTTCCACACACAAGTTCATTATTAGTGTAGGGTAAAAAGATTTCACAGGCCAGGCTCACTTACACAGGGTCTCCCAAGATGCCATTGCATTTTGAGAGACCCAAACCTGGAACCGAAAAGTTGAACAGTTACAAAAAAAAAGTGTTAAAAAAATAAATAAAAAATAGTTGTCGTTTTATTGTTCTCTCCCTCTCTATTCTCTCTCTATTGTTCTGCTCTTTTTTACTGTATTCTATTCTGCAAAGTTTTATTGTTATGTTTTTTCATGCTTGCTTTTCAGGTATGTAATTTACTTTACTGTTTTCAGGTACGCCATTCAGCTGTTGTGCGGACTTATTTATCTTGACAGCAACAGCGTTTGCTCCCACGATATATAAAGCCGCGACTCCAGTGCTGTAGGAGGTGATTTCACCACCACAGTTAAAAAAAAGAGCATATATGCCGAAGCATGGGGGCAGCAGGGGCGGAGGAGCGATTTTGCTCCTAATGCCGCGTACATACGGTTGACATTCTTACGGAGGCTTTTCCGTGGAAAATTCTGACCATGTGTACACGGCATAGAAAAGTCCGACCGTGTGTACGCGGCATAGAAAAGTCCGACCGTGTGTACGCGGCATAACTTTTTTGCGGGAGGATGCCCCCATGCTTCGGCATATATAAATGGTGCATGTATGCCCATCATTAGAAGTGGGTGGATGAAGGGAGGTATTCTAATGGTGGGCATACCCACCGATCAATCTTTTTTTCGTTCAGCCAACAGGCTGCATGAAAAAAAAAGGTTACAATACATGTCCAACAAGAACCATCAACGTACTGGTATGTTGCTGGACTTTGAATGGTTATACCAGAATGATGCCTGTGGGTTTAGGCATCATCTTGGTATCATTCTTTTCAGCCAGCGGTCGGCTTTCATGTAAAAGCAGTCCTAGCAGCTAATTAGCCTCTAGACTGCTTTTACATTCAGTGGGAGGGAATGTCCCCCCCCCCGGATATAAACAGCGCCATTGGGAATATGGGAAAGCATTTTATCACACCAATCTTGGTGTGGTCAGATGCTTTGAGGGCAGAGGAAAGATCTAGGGTCTAATAGACCCCATTTTTTTTTAAAAAGAGTACCTGTCACTAACTATTGCTATCATAAGGGATATTTACATTCCCTGAGATAACAATAAAAATGGTAAAAAATAAAAGAAATGGAAGGAACCGTTAACAAATAAAATAAAAAAAGCGAAATAAATATAAAAAAAAAAAAAAAAGCATCTCTGTCCCCCCCTGCTCTTGCGCAAAGGCGAACGCAAGCGTCGGTCTGGAGTCATATGTATCACCGCGAAGGGCAGATCGAGGGCAGTCAATTTAGCAGTAGACCTACTCTGTAAATCTAATGTGGTAACCTGTAAAGGCTTTTAAAGGCTTTTAAAATGTTTGTAGTTTGTTGCCACTGCGCGTTTGTGCGCAATTTTAAAGTATGGCCTAAGATCATCATTTTTATTTCATCAATAATTTGGGCAATATAGTGTGTTTTAGTGCTTTAAAATAAAAAAAAGTGTATTTTTTCCCCCAAAAATGCGTTTGAAAAAACGCAGCGCAAATACTGTGTGGAAAAAAAATTGCAACACCCACCATTTTAATCTGTAGGGCCTTTGCTTTAAAAAAAATATATAATGTTTGGGGGTTCAACTTAACTTTCTTGCAAAAAAAAAATGTTTTTATGTAAACAAACAGTGTCAGAAAGGGCTTTTTCTTCAAGTGGTTAGAAGAGTGGGTGATGTGTGACATAAGCTTCTAAATGTTGTGCATAAAATGCCAGGACAATTCAAAACCCCCCCAAATGACCCCATTTTGGAAAGTAGACACCCCAAGCTATTTGCTGAGAGGCATATCAAGTCCATGGAATATTTTAGATTTTGACCCACGTTGCGGGAAAAATAAATATATATATATATATATTTTTTTTTTGCTCAAAGTTGTCACTAAATGATATATTGCTCAAATATGCCATGGACATATGTGGAATTGCACCCCAAAATTCATTCTGCTGCTTCTCCTGAGTACAGGGATACCACATGTGTGAGACTTTTTGGGAGCCTAGCCGCGTACGGGACCCCAAAAACCAATCACCGCCTTCAGGCTTTCTAAGGGTGTACATTTTTGATTTCACTCCTCACTACTTATCACAGTTTCGAAGGCCATAAAATGCCAAAATAGCACAAAAAAAACCAAATGACCCCATTTTGGAAAGAAGACACCCCAAGGAAACTGGTGAGAGGCATGTTGAGTCCATTGATTTTTTTTTTTTTTGTCCAAAGTGATTGAATAATGACAAAAAAAAAAATTGTCACTAAATGATATATTGCTCACACATGCCATGGTTATATGTGGAGTTGCACCCTAAAATACATTCTGCTGCTTCTCCTGAGTATGGGGATACCACATGTTTGGGACTTTTTGGGAGCCTAGCCGCGTATGGGACCCCGAAAACCAAGCACCGCCTTCAGCATTTCTAAGGGCGCAAATTTTTGATTTCACTCCTCACTACCTATCACAGTTTCGAAAGCCATAAAATGCCAAAATAGCACAAAACCCCCCCAAATGACCCCATTTTGGAAAGTAGACACCCCAAGCTATTTGCTGAGAGGCATGTTGAGTCCATGGAATATTTTATTTTTTTGCCCCAAGTGATTGAATAATGACCAAAAAAAATAAAAATAAAAAAATGTACAAAACATTGTCACTAAATGATATATTTCTCACACATGCCACTGTTATATGTGGAATTGCACCCCAAAATACATTCTGCTGCTTCTCCTGAGTACGGGGATACCACATGTGTGGGACTTTTTTGGAGCCTAGCCACGTATGAGACCCCGAAAACCAATCACCACCTTCAAGATTTCTAAGGACATACATTTTTGATTTCACTCACACAAATCTTGAAGGCAGTGCTTGGTTTTCGGGGCCCTGTACGCGGCTAGGCTCCCAAAAAGTCCCACACATGTGGTATCCCCGTACTCAGGAGAAGCAGCAGAATGTATTTTGGGGTGTAATTCCACATATGCCTATGGCATGTGTGAGAAATATATCATTTAGTGACAACGTTTTGTAATTTTTTTTTTTGGTCATTATTCAGTGACTTGGGGCAAAAAAATTAAATACTCCATGGACTCAACATGCCTCTCAGCAAATAGCTTGGGGTGTCTTCTTTCCAAAATGGGGTCATTTGGGGGGGTTGTGTGCCATCTTGGCATTTTATGGCCTTCAAAACTGTGATAGGTAGTGAGGAGTGAAATCAAAAATGTATGCCCTTAGAAATCTTGAAGGCGGTGCTTGGTTTTCGGGGTCCCGTACGCGGCTAGGCTCCCAAAAAGTCCCACACATGTGGTATACCCGTACTCAGGAGAAGCAGCAGAATGTATTTTGGGGTGTAATTCCACATATGCCCATGGCATATGTGAGAAATATATCATTTAGTGACAACGTTTTGTAATTTTTTTTGGTCATTATTCAGTGACTTGGGGCAAAAAAATGTAATATTCCATGGACTCAACATGCCTCTCAGCAAATAGCTTGGGGTGTCTTCTTTCGAAAATGGGGTCATTTGGGGGGGTTGTGTGACATCTTGGCATTTTATGGCCTTCAAAACTGTGATAGGTAGTGATAGGTAGTGAGGAGTGAAAGCAAAAATTTATGCCCTTAGAAATCTTGAAGGCGGTGCTTTGTTTTCGGGGCCCCGTATGCGGCTAGGCTCACAAAAAGTCCCACACATGTGGTATCCCCGTACTCAGGAGAAGCAGCCAGCAGAATGTATTTTGGGGTGCAATTCCACATATAACCATGGCATGTGTGAGAAATATATAATTTAGTGACAACTTTTTGTAATTTTATTTTTTTTATTTTTTTTTTGTCATTATTCAATCACTTGGGACCAAAAAAACGGAAAATTGTATCATACTTACCAGTAATTTCCTGGTGCCTATCCATGGCAGCATACCTGTGACAAGCTCCGCCTTGGCTCCTCCCTCAGGATTAGTGAATATTATAAAAGAGGCGGTGAATACCACCCCCACATTCTCCGTAATATAGAAAACCGAGGGTGGGAGCGTATGCTGCCATGGATAGGCACCAGGAAAGGAAAATTACTGGTAAGTATGATACAATTTTCCGTTTTCCTGGTGCCTCCATGGCAGCATACCTGTGACAAATAACTAGCTGAAACGGGTGGGATGCTGCTTAGAAGTTTTATTACAAGGACATCATTAACAAAGGTTAACAAATAGAGGAGGCGACGGCTGACTTGATCGCCCGTCTGCCAAACTCCACCGAAGAAAGAGCTCCTGGGTCCACCCGGTAATGTTTCATAAACGTGTGTTGGGACGACCAGGTCGCCGCCCTACAGATAGTCTCGATCGACACGTTCGCTCTTGCTGCCCAAGAGGCAGAGACTGCCCTCGTGGAGTGCGCCTTAACCAACAAAGGAGGATCCAGACCTCTCGCCCCGTACGCCTTATGAATTAGCTTCACAATCCAGGAGGAGATTGTTCTCGCTGACGCCTCCTCACCTTTTCTTTTCCCCCAGGGGATTATGAGCAACTTGGGAGAGTTTCTGAAAGACGCTGTGGCCTGGAGATAATGCTTCAGCGTGGAGGCAATATCTAGCTCGTGGAAAGAGCCTGAGTCCTGCTCTAGGAATGTTGGGAGTGCCCAGGGTTCCGACATGGATAAGGATGATGCAACTTTGGGGATAAACCCCCGAACTGTCCTGAGTTCCACCCTGTCGGGGTAGAACACAATGTGATTGTCGTCTGCTCCTAGTGCTTGGAGCTCTGAAACCCGTCTGCCCGATGTTATGGCTATCAAAAATGTAAGCTTCAAGGTTAGATTCCACAGTGATGCTGAGCCCGAAGGGGCAAAGGGCGGATTGACTAGGGACTCTAGGATGATAGCGAGGTCCCAGGTGGGAAAAGACTGCCTAGTTGGTGGCCGGATTCTTCTGACGGCCTTGAAGAATTGGACTATTAGTGGGTCCTCGGCCCACCTCTTCCTGGTTGCCGATGAAATTGCTGCTACTTGTACCTTTAATGTACTTAGGGCAAGACCCTTGTTTAGGCCTGCCTGCAAAAAATCAAGAATTTGAGAAGATGATGGAAGCTCCGGATCGCAGCTTTTGTCAGACATGAAGGACCTGAACTTGTTCCACACTTTCCCGTATATACTGTTTGTGGAAGGCTTTCTAGCCCTTAGGAGGGTAGCAATAACTTCGCTGGAGCAACCTAGAGATTCGAATTTTTGCCTTTCAGTCGCCAGATGTGAAGGTTCAGCCTGCCTGGATCTGGATGAGTGTGACACCCCTGAGACAGGAGGAAGGGTATCAGAGGAATCTTGACTGGGGGTTGCAGACTCAGGAACATTGCTGTCGGAAACCAGGGACGTCTCGGCCAGTATGGTAGGACTGCCATTACTATTGTGGGTTCGATTATTACCCTCGCCAGGAATTTTGGTATCAGAGGCCGTGGCGGGAATGCATAGGCCAGATCGCATGTCCAAGGGGCTGTGAGAGCGTCCACTGCCTCCGCTTGGGGATGCGGTAGCCTTGAGATGAACCTCGGAAGCTTGGAATTGCTGGCAGTTGCGAATAGGTCCAGCTCGGGGAGCCCCCAGTGGTCTGTTATCCAATTGAAGATGTTGGGGTGAAGAGACCACTCGTTGGCGTCTACGAACCTTCGAGATAGGAGGTCGGCTTGCACGTTGAGACGTCCTGGCAGATAAACTGCCCTTAAGTCCTCAAGGTTTTTTTCTGCCCACAGGATTATGGGTTCCACTTCCCTCAGCAGGGATCTGCTGTGTGTCCCTCCTTGACGATGTATGTAAGATACGGCGGCCCTGTTGTCCATCCGTAAGAGCACTGGTTTCCCTGAGATCTCGAACTCTAGGGCTAGAAATGCCCGGTAGACTGCCCGGATTTCCAGGATATTGGATACCAGGCCTGTCGCCTGAAAAGACCATCTGCCTTGTACTGAAATTTGATTGCAGTGTGCGCCCCAGCCTGCTAAGCTGGCGTCGGTGGTAATTATGGTCCAGTTGACATGCCCTAACGCACGTGGCTTCATCAGGGTTTGTTTCTTCATCCACCAATGGAGGCTTTTGAGCATCAGGGTCGTCAGGCATATGTGTTGAGCTAGAAACCGTTTGTTCCACTGCCTCAAGAACTCCAGTTGAAAATATCTCAAATGCCAATGGGCCCAAGGGACCATCGGGATATATGATGACATCCTGCCTATCAGGCTCAGGCAGTTCGAGGCAGTCAGATATGGTCTGGAACTCACATTCTTCATCTGTCGGATGATAGACTTCACCTTCTGGGGTGGAAGGGACACTGTACCCTTCTCTGTGTTGAAAAGTGCTCCCAGATAGATCATTTCCTGGGTTGGAGAAAGATGACTCTTCTCCTGGTTTACCTTCCATCCGAATCTCGTCGGTGCTGTCAGGAGAACTTCTCTGTGTTCCAGTAGCTGGGCTGGATCTTTATCTAGGAGAAGAAGATCGTCTAAATAGTGGTATACTCGGAGCCCTTGTTCCCTTAAAGGGGCTATGAAGGCGATCAGGGTCTTCGTGAAGACTCTTGGAGATGTGCAGAGGCCGAAGGGGAGACTGCGAAACTGAAGATGTACTTGGCCTACTGCGACCCTCAGATACTTCTGGAAGGATGGGAGTATGGGTAAATGCAGGTAGGCATCCTGCAGGTCTATGGACAGCATCCAGTCCCCCGGTTGGACTACTCGAATGATCGTTTGTAATGATTCCATCTTGAATTTCTCTAGGAAGATGTAGCGATTTAGCCTTTTCAAGTCTATAACTGGTCTCCAGCCACCCGTTTTTTCGGGGACCAGAAACAGGGTGGAATAAAAACCTGAAAACCTTTCTGATGGAGGTACGGGAACCACCGCTTGCTGATCCTGTAAGGAGAGAAGATACTGTTGCAGCGCCTCTGCTTTTTGTGGAGACTTTGACATCTCTGTCGGAGAGAAGAAATCTTTGGGGGGTTTGTCTAAAAACGTCCAGAAATGACCGTATTTGATCGTGGAAACTACCCACGGATCCTTGCACTCTTGTTCCCAGATCTTTGAGAAGAGTTGAAGTCTGGCTCCCACAGGGACTGCTTGGGACGGCTTGGCGTCAAAAAGACTTAGCGGGATCCTGTGGAGTAGGGGTTGTTGCCTGTCTGCGGTTTTTCAGGAAGGTGGACTGGGTGCTTCTCCAGTTTTGTCTGAAGCCCTTTCCCTGTCTGGGTTGACGATAGTCCCTGTTCTTGGAATACTGGAATCTAGGCGCAAAAGACCTGGAGCGCCTGGGCCGTCTGTCTTGGGGTAACAGGCCCGATTTCCCACCAGTGACGCGAGAGATGGCTTTATCTAATTTCTCCCCAAAGAGGGCTTTCCCATCAAAGGGTATTTTACACCAATTTTGTTTCGACGCGACATCTGCTGACCAAGGCTTCAGCCATAGAGCCCGCTTGGCCAATACTGTGTGGAGCATGGATCTTGCGGAGCATCGAATTGAATCGATGGCAGCTTCGCCAATAAAGTCTGCTGACAGTTTAAGTTCATCTAAGGCTTTAATAATGTCTTCCTTCGGCATCTCCTGCTGGATTGCCGCCTCTATATTATCCGTCCACACGCGTAGTGCGTTGGACACTGACGTCAGGGCTATTGCAGGTTTACAGGCATTGCCCGCCATCTGGTAAGCTTTCTTTAAATCCAGGTCCATTCTCCTATCGAGGGGATCTTTGAATGAAGTCGAGTCCTCCATCGGTAGTGTAACGTTCTTTGCTAATCTTACCACGGCTGCATCAACTGTTGGTGGGCCTTCAAGCATTGCGGAGTCGGCCTCTGAAAGGGGGTATAGTTTCCCCAGGCGATTGAGGGAAAATCTTTTCTCTGTTCTCTTCCACTCTTCCTCAATAACGCCCTTAATTTCGTCCATAAGGGGAAAAACGGAAATCTGACGCTTGAGATGGGGAAAGAAGGCTTTTGACTTTCTGATCTCTGTCTCGGGCTCATCCCAGCCGATTGCTTGCTTTACAGCTTGTACATAGGGCTGGACCATGGCAAAGGCAAAGCCAGACGCTTCCATGTCGTCAGAGGAGTCATCTGAGATGTCCTTCTCTTCTTGAGGTTTGGAGGAGGAAGCGGGCGCTGGGCGCGAGATTCCACTTGTGGAGGGCCCAGGGGTGGCCTCCTCAGCCGAATGGTCCTGAGGAGGAGACGCCTGCTGCTGTGGCGGCATTGTGGCCACTAATTCCGCAAAAGAGTCTTTTATCGCCTTCTTAAGGAGGTCCGCCACTTGTCTGCTTTCGGACTCTCTGTCTGTTGCATAGTCCTTCAGGCAGACACGGCAAAGCCGCTTATGTGGAAGTGGGGTAGCCCCACAGGCCTGGCATTTTGGCGACCTCTGTCTCGGGGAGCGTGAGTGATGACGCTTTTTGGCTGATGCCTTTTTGCCATTCCCATGGTCGTCACGCCTGGGGGACCTGCCTCTGCTGAGGCTAGACTCTGAGTCTTCACGTCGCCTGGAGGTCTTCTTAGACGTCTTCTGGCGTACAGGGCTGTAATAGAAAAAGTTACCAGCCTCAGTGCACTCTTTTTTTTTTTTTTTTTTTTAAAACACATGACCTACCTGGATGTAGGTCCTTACCTTAGGAGTGGAGTAGGCTCTTGTGTGGGCGGCGAATGGCTCATTTTAGGCGGCTTAGCGGAGGCAGCAGCTAATGAAACTATAGGAAGAGAACAAAGGGTTAACCTCTCAGCCTTAGCCCGGATCAGGGGGGTCATTGATCCCCTAATTTGTATAAGAATTAAGCCCTAGGATTTTTTTTTTTTTTTTTTGTGTGTCGCCCCCGTCCCCAAAAATAAACGATTTGTTTCCCCTTTACTTCCTTTCCCTTTTTTTTTTTTTTTAAAGTTTTATATTATATAAATATTTTTGTGGCACCCCCGTCCCCCAAAATAAACAATTTGTTTCCCCTTTCCTTCCTTCCTTTTTTTTTTTTTTAAGGTTTTATATTATATATATATATATATATATTTTTCCCATTTTTTTTTTTTTGTACCTGGAACGACAGGTATCTTATGCCTGGAGCTCTGGGCGGATGGACCTCTTCCCGACAGCCTCAGAGCCCTTCTGAGGCCGTCGGGGAGCTAAAATAGGGTCCACCCGATCAGGCACCGCCTCTGCCCTGAGCTCAGAGAGCTATTGGCAAGAGAACGCCGCTCTTCCCTGATCAAAGATGGCCGCCGCGGCTTCCGCGTCTATCGCGCATGCGCAAACCGGCTGCCCTAGGACCCGGAGGTCCCGGCCGCCGGCGCATGCGCAGAACGCGGCGAGGGACGCCGTGAGCAAAGAAAAGTAGATAGAGATGGCGCGCGCGCTCCCTAGGGGGGGGAGAAGGCCCGGGAAAGGGTCACACAGCGCGTGCAGAGGGACCAGGCAACCGGCAGTAGCGAGGGGGGGCCCCAAGAAGGGATAGGGGAAGGATGAACAGAAGGCACACCTGAGTGCTTAAAGGAGACAGATAGAGAGGTAAAATACATTTTTCTAAAAAAAAGATGCAGGAATAGCTGCTGCCTCTGAGCCATGGAGAGCTAATGCCTGGTAAACATGTTGCAGATAGCGCTCAAGTTAAGGGCTAATGCTTCTTGTCCCAAAAGAACCTACAGAAGGGACTCCCAGCCTTATAAGCGCGTTTAGCTGCCCAAGAGAAGGGACCGCATCCGGGAGAGGCTTGAACCCGGATGGACGCTGCCGAATGCAGAAGGTAAGGACGCTGCTACCAAATTCACTGCCATGGGGTTTGAGGAAAAAAAGGAGAATGTGGGGGTGGTATTCACCGACTCTTTTATAATATTCACTAATCCTGAGGGAGGAGCCAAGGCGGAGCTTGTCACAGGTATGCTGCCATGGAGGCACCAGGAAAAAAAATATTCAATGGACTCAACATGCCTCTCAGCAGTTTCCTTGGGGTGTCTACTTTCCAAAATGGGGTCATTTGGGGGGGTTTTGTACTGCCTTGCCATTTTAGCACCTCAAGAAATGAGATAGGCAGTCATAAAATAAAAGTTGTGTAAATTCCAGAAAATGTACCCTAGTTTGTAGACGCTATAATATTTGCGAAAACCAATAAATATACGCTTATTGTGATTTTTTTTACAAAAGACATGTGGCTGAATACATTTTGGCCTAAATGTTTGACTAAAATTTAGTTTATTCGATATTTTTTACTTTTTGTTATAAGAAAAATCATTTTTTTTTCAAAATTTTCGGTATTTTTCCGTTTATATCGCAAAAAATAAAAATCGCATAGGCAATCAAATACCATCAAAAGAAAGCTCTATTTGTGGGAAGAAAAGGACGCAAATTTCGTTTCGGTACAACATTGCATGACCGCGCAATTACCAGTTAAAGCAGCGCAGTGACAAATTGTAAAAACACCTTGGGTCTTTAGACAGCGTATTGGTCCGGGGGCTTAAGTGGTTAAACAGCAACCGCACAGTAAGAGCGACTGCGCTCAAGTGGTATGTAACAAAATAGTCGCAGTCACACCAACTGCGTTCAGGTGGTATTAAACAGCAACCCCACAGTAAGAGCGACTTTGCTCAAGTGGTATGTAACAAAATAGTCACAGTCACACCAACTGCGTTCAGGTGGTATTAAACAGCAACCGCACAGTAAGAGCGACTGCGCTCAAGTGCTATGTAACAAAATAGTCGCAGTCACACCAACTGCGTTCAGGTGGTATTAAACAGCAACCGCACAGTAAGAGCGACTTCGCTCAAGTGCTATGTAACAAAATAGTCGCAGTCACACCAACTGCGTTCAGGTGGTATTAAACAGCAACCGCACAGTAAGAGCAACTGCGCTCAAGTGCTATGTAACAAAATAGTCGCAGTCACACCAACTGCGTTCAGGTGGTATTAAACAGCAACCGCACAGTAAGAGCGACTGCGCTCAAATGCTATTTAACAGCACACACACAGTGAGACCAACTGCGTTCAGGTGGTATTAAACAGCAACCGCACAGTAATAGCGACTGCGCTCAAATGCTATTTAACAGCACACACGCAGTGACACCAACTGCGTTTAGGTGGTATTAAACAGCAACCGCACAGTAATAGCGACTGCGCTCAAATGCTATTTAACAGCACACACGCAGTGACACCAACTGTGTTTAGTTGCTATTAAACAGCACACACGCAGTAAGAATGTCTGCGTTTCTGTGCAATTCAATAGCCCAGTTGCATTAACAGCGACTGCGTTTCTGTGCAAATAAATTGCACACGTGCAGTAACAGGTAATGCATGTGTGTGCAATTAAATAGCACACGTTGAATAACACGGAGTACTATGTTTAAGCTAATCCCTAATGCAGGCAATACAACACGTTAGAGTGCTGCATGAAGAACAATCTCCTGACAGACAGATAATAATAGCAGATCTAGCTGAGCTATACAGTTTATAAATATATTAACAACTCCTAGGGATGAGAATATATTCTCTACAAACTGTAGATTTAACTGTACTGACTAACCTTCCTACTCTATCTATCTATCTATCTATCTATCTATCTGGTAGAAAATACAATGGGGCGGATTTACTATTGTCAGTGCGCTGCGCTGGTTCATGCCTTAATTAGTGCGCCGGATGAAGCCTTAATTAGGCGCATGAACCAGCGTAGCAGCCGGCGCATTGAAAGTAATATGTAAAGCCGCGCCGAACTCCCTATAGAAGTCTATGGGAGAAATCAAAAGTGTTCATTTTAAAGGCTAATCTGCAAGTTTTTTCCTAAAAAGTGTTTGGGGACCTCAGTCCTGCCCCAGGGAACATGTATCAATGCTTTTTTTATTTTTTAAAACGGACGTTTTTTTGGGAGCAGTGAAATTAATAATGCTTAAAGTGAAACAATAAAAGTGAAATATTCCTTTACATTTCGTACCTGGGGGGGGGGGGTGTAATGTCAGCATGTGAAATAGCACATTTTTCCCGCACTTAGAACTGTCTCTGCAAAAAATGACATTCTGAAGGAAAAAAAACATTTAATATTCACAGGCGGCTCTAATGAATTGTCGGCTCCCGGCAATTCTAAAGGGATTCATTCATAAAGGAAAAAAAAAATGTATGGGGGTCCCCCAAATTAAACTACCAGGGCCTTCAGGTCTGATATGGATATTAAGGGGAACCCCGCCGTAAAAAAAAAAAAAAAAAAGACGTGCGGTTCCCGGCAAATATCCATGCCAGGCCCTTCAGGTCTGGTGTGGATTTTAAGGGGAACTCCACCCCAAATTTTTTAAAAAAATGGCGTGGAGTCCCCCTAAAAATCCACACCAGACCCTTATTCGAGCATGGTAACCTGGCCGGCCGCAGAAAAGAGGGGGGGACAGAGTGCGGCCCCCCCCCTCTCCTGAACTACACCAGGCCACATGCCCTCAACATGGGGAGGATGTCCCCATGTTGATGGGGACAAGGGCCTCATCCCCACAACCCTTGCCCGGTGGTTGTGGGGGTCTGCGGGCGGGGGGCTTATCAGAATCTGGAAGATCCCTTTAACAAAGGGACCCCCAGATCCTGCCCCCCCCCTATGTGAAATGGTAATGGGGTACATTGTACCTCTACCATTTCACCCCAAAAAAAATTTCAAAGTGTTAAAAATGACAGTAGCCGGTTTTTGACAAATCTTTTAATAAAATATTTTCTTCTTTCATTCGGGTTTCTTCCGCTGCTTCTTTCTTGGGTCTTCTCGTCTACATCTTGCCCGACGTGTTCTTCTATCTTCTCCGTCCGTCCTTCAGCCTTCTCGTCTACATCTTGCCCGGTGTCTTCTCCTGTCTTCTCCGTCCTTCAGCCTCCTCGTCCGCATCTTGCCCAGTGTCTTCTCCTATCTTCTTCTCGGCCCACCTCTTTTTCTTAAAGTGGCGGTCATTTTTTATTTGATTTCCAACGGTATTTGTGCAATCATTTTTCTAACGCCTTTTTTTTTTGGCCCAAAAAAAAAACACGGTCCATGAATTAAAAAATAACAAAACAGTAAAGTTAGCCCAATTTTTATGGATAATGTGAAAGATGATGTTACACCGAGTAAATAGATACCAACTTGTCACACACTCATGGAATGGCGCCAAACTTCGGGACATAAAAATATCCATAGGCGATGCTTGTTTTTTTTATACAGGTGACCAGTTCAGAGTTACAGAGGAGGTCTAGGGCTAGAATTATTGCTCTTGCTCTAACACATGCGCCAATACCTCACATGTGTGGTTTGAATGGTGTTTACATATGTGGGGACTTACATGCATATTCGCTTCTGAGTGCGAGCTTCTAGGGACAGGGGCGTTTTTTTTTTTAGCTCATATTTTTCTGATTGCACTTTTTTGTCACTTTTTTTATTTTGGATCACTTTTCTTCCTATTACAAGGAATGTAAACATCCCTTGTAATAGGACTAGTGTGTGACAGGTCCTCTTTATGGAGAGAGGCGGGGTCAATAAGGCTGGAAAGCATGGTATTGGAAAAAAAAAAAAAAGATCTCATGCTTTCAGCTGCAATCATGTTCGTTCAGCACAGTGGTGTAGTGTATAGCACTTTGACCTAGCGGCAAAAGAGTCGCTGGTTCGAATCCCGCCCATGACACCATCTGCATGGAGTTTGCATGTTCTCCCTGTGCCTGTGTGGGTTTCCTCCCACACTATAAAAACATGCTGTAAATCGGATCCGGTCTAAATAAGCCCTAATATGCAGTAGTATATTTAGGTTTTGTGCTGCCTAGGCCTGACTACATTTCTGCACCTCCTAATAGAAAAATGACCCACCCCTTCCTGTCAAAGCCACACCCTGTTTTTGTATCACCCGCCCAGGAATTTTCAGGGCACACACACACACTAGTTCTGGGGGGGAGGGGGTTACTGGACTCCCTTAATTTGCATAGTTTTTCTCTCACTTCCTGTTTGGCTATGGGGCAGGAAGTGAAGGCAAATCTCCCCAATTGGACACAGATAATACAAAATAAACTGACAGGGCCTATAACCCTCCCTCACTCTATCCAAAATTAAAGAAAATAAAAAGTGTTGATTATAGTTCTAGTTTAAGCACAAATTTCATAGAGTTTTATTGAGGCCTAAGAAAATATAACCATGCCAATAGGCCAGGATACAGCGTTGCTAATATGTATGAATGTGTGTGTTAGGGCACCCCACAAACACCACCCAATGTTAACTAAAAAATTATTAATTTGCAAATAAGTATTATCTGCTCATTTTTTGGGGATGTCTGCACCCCTGATAGTGACAACATTTGTGAGGTGTCTTCACCCTTTCTAATTAAAATTCATTCACTTCCTGTCACATAGCCAAACAGGAAGTGAGGGTAAAACCTTACTAATATATTTTCTTGGGGACACAGAGATCAATCTAAATAGTTTCCCATTATGTAAATTGCACTCTAGCATTTTGCTGTGTACACCCCAAATTATTAGGGATCTTGGACTTTGGGGTCCATTTACTAAAGGCAAATCCACTTTGCACTACAAGTGCAAAGCACGGAAGAAAACAAAACAACTTTGCTTCTACAGGATTGGATGTTAACCATCAGTGCTTCCTCTCTCATTTTCAGAAACTATGCTTGTACTTGCAGAGTGGCTTTGTCTTTACTAAACCCCAAACGAAATAATCATTTGGGGCAGGGATCCTCAAACTACGGCCCTCCAGCTGTTGTAGAACTACACATCCCATGAGGCCTTGTAATGCACTGACATTCACAGACATGACTAGGCATGATGGGAATTGTAGTTCCTGAACAACTGGAGGGCCGTAGTTTGAATACCCATGATTTGGGGTGTACCCAGCAGTGCTGGAGTGCAATTTGCTTAATGGGGACACTAGTTAGATTGACCTGTGTCCCCAAAAAAAGACACTGGTAGGGTTTTAACCTCACTTCCTGTTCAGCTGTGTGAAAGGAAGTGAAGCCAATTTTTAGAAAAGGGACACAAAGCTCAACCCAAAAAAAACACAAGCAGGGGTTCTAACACTCACTTGGCTTCCCTCAAACACTCACACTTAGAATAGGATTGCCTTGCGCTAGATTTAAGCACAGTGCTGTAAATCAGCACTTCAAGCCTGTCCACCAATAGCAAACACCCCCCCCCCCCAACAGGCCATGTTTGCAGGTTTTCCTTAATCTTGCTTTAAAAGACAGTCTGGACAGCAATTCTTGATAAGAGAAATCCACAAAACATGTCCTGTCGGGGGTACTTGAGGGCTGAGGACCACTGCAGTAAAAAGAAAATACTTACCACTTTGTCTTTAAAGTCATGGAGAATAAACATGGCAAACATTTCATGATTACACACCAGGAAAGAAGCTTAGACAAAAATCACACATAATTTGTTAGGCCCAAACCTATTTCAGCTGCAGCTGTCAAAATATGTAGCATGAAAAAGTAACAAAAAACAAACTTCAAAAATTTAAAGTAATTTTTATTGGTCAACAAAACAAGGAAAGCATAAAAAGACAAACACACACACACACACACACACACACACACAAACAAAAATACATTTCAAAAATCAAAATAAACATAGGTTTAACGTCGCAACATCTTCACAAATTTTTCATAAAATAAGGCAGCAGAGACAAATACATCAAAGTGAACATCATTTAAAAATAAACAAAAACCATTGGCAAAATAAAACAAAAACATGCAACAAACCACATTTGTGTTTGGCAACAGCATTTCTGCCTGCCTGCCCCTATGAGGGCAGCTGAGGACTGATCGATCTACGCTTTTTATAACAGTGCTAGTAATGAAGCAATTGAAATCACATGAACAAATTGCAGTATCTAGTTTGGGTGAGCTTGTAAGTGCTTCCACCTGGTATTAACCCAACCAAGCTTCTATGACCATCCAAGTGATTTTCACCTTTTAAAAAGAAAGGATAATTTTTTTCTAAGTGTCTGAGCAGACTCAGTTCATTACACATGTAGGAACAAAGCTGCAATGGCATGAGAGCTTTTTTTTTCCCCCTGATCTCATGCTTTCCAGCCTGAAGGGGAGGTCTTAATGAATTCATATGTAACAAAACTAAAGAATAAGAATTAAAATGCCCCTGTCCTTACAGACAGAAGTGAACACGCACATTTAATAATCTATTTGTGGGAAAAAAAAGGTTGCCAATTTTGTTTGGGAGCCACCTCGTACGACTGCGCAATTGTCAGTTAAAGCGACGCCGTGCCGAATCACAAAAACTGGCCCGGTCATTGACCAGCAATATGGTCCGGGGCTCAAGTGGTTAAAAATTAACAAAACACTAAAGTTAGCCCAATTTTTGGTGATAATGTGAAAGATGATGTTACACCGAGTAAATAGATACCTTATATGTCACGCTTTACTATTGCAAACACGCCTGTAATGGGGCCAAAATTCAGTACTTGAAAATTCCCATAGGCGACTTTTTTTTTTTTTTCAGGTTACCAGTTGATAGTTACAAAGAAGGTCTAGTGCTAAAAGTATTGCTCTCGCTCTAACGCACGCGTCAATACCTCACATGTGTGGTTTGAACGATGTTTATATATGTGGGCGGGACTTGCGTATTTTGGCCCCATTCCAGGAGTGTTTGCAATAGTAAAGCGTGACATGTAAGGTATCTATTTACTCGGTGTAACATCTTCACATTATCACCAAAAATTGGGCTAACTTTAGTGTTTTGTTAATTTGTAACCACTTGAGCCCCGGACCATATTGCTGGTCAATGACCGGGCCAGTTTTTGTGATTCGGCACGGCGTCGCTTTAACTGACAATTGCGCAGTTGTGCGACGTGGCTCCCAAACAAAATTGGCAGCCTTTTTTTTCCCACAAAGAGAGCTTTATTTTGGTGGTATTTGATCACCTCTGCGGTTTTGAATTTTTTAGAGCTATAACCAAAAATAGAGCGACAATTTAAAAAAAAAAGAATAATTGTGACTTTTGCTATAATAAATATCCCCAAAAATATATATTCTAAAAAATAAAAAAATACCTCAGTTTAGGCCGATACATATTCTACATCTTTTTGGTTCCAAAAACTCGCAAATAGCGTTTATTGATTGGTTTTGGAAAAAGTTATAGCGTCTACAAAAAATGGCATTTTGGTTATTTTTTTTTAACTAGTTATTGCGGCGATCATCGATTTTTATCGGTACTGCGACATTATGGCGGACACATCGGACACTTTTTTGGAACCATTGGCATTTTTCTAGCGATCAGTGCTATAAAAATGCATTGCTTACTATAAAAATGCCACTGGCAGGGAAGGAGTTAACACTAGGTGCGAGGGAGGGGTTAAATATGTTCCCTGGGTGTGTTCTAACTGAAGGGGTGTGGGACTGACATGGGGAAATGACAGATCGCTGTGCATGAAGGAGAGCTCCAGACACAACCGGTGCTGAGAGCTCCTGGAGATCCCAGAGGCTATGGAGGCTTCAAGCCCAGGGGATGGCTCAAATCCCCAGTCAATGTCTCAGGTTTTGCCAGTGGAGAGTGGGCCTGGAGGCTCACATAAGATCTCAGGTTCTTTGGATGGATTAAAGCCAAGTAAGGTTGAAGTACTTTACCTACATTCCCAGGAGAAAGTCTGTTGGCTTGCAGCACAGCCGGGGGAAGATGTCAGTAAGAGAGATCTCAGGATTCAAGCCATGTATTGCCTAATGGCGAAAGTGGTGGTGTATCTTGAGGCTGCATATGCTGAGCTGGCCCGGCTGAGGAGTGCTAGAGACTCTGGGCCATATTCTCAAACAAGTTACACCGGCGTATATGGAGATGCGCGGCGTAAGTGTAAAGATGCGCCGTCCTATCTATGCGCCATAGTCACAGAACCAGATCCGCCAGAAATCAGGCTACTCCTGTCCGTCTTAACTAGTTTAAGTTTACGCAGCGTAGGCGTATATTTCAGCTGATGGCATCCTAGGCTGCCATAGAATTAGTATTCAAATATGCAAATGATGTAGATGCGCGGATTCCCGAACCTACGCGCGATCGGCTTAGGCTACGCGCTGTGCGCGTAAGACGATTGTCCGGCTGAAAGTTACCCCTTATAAAGCTCGGTTAACTTTGCTCCAGACCTGAGTAAGTTAGCTTGAAAAAAGCAAATACAGCAGCACCATCCCGGACGAGCTGAGCAACCAAATTTTACGGACAACACATTCGTATGCCAACATGCCAGGGGCAGGCGTGGTCTTAGCACTGCTAGTGTGTGAGGAGGAAGAGGCACTTAGAAGGAGGAGGGCACGGAGGAGGGCACGTGAGAGGATCTACCCACAGCGCATTAGCCTCTTTGGCATGGCTGATGTGGATGTGTATCACCGTTATAGATTCAACCCTGATGCCATCCTTGAAATTACCAGAGCCCTGAAGAATGACATCAGCAGCCCAACACAACGATCCCATGCAGTGCAGCCACTGGTGAAGGTCCTGGCAACATTGCATTTTCTTGCCACAGGCTCTTTTCAAAGAACCAGTGGAGACGTGGTTGGGATATCCCAAACCAGCATGAGTAGATGCGTGCACCAAGTTGTCTCCGCAATACTCCGACGCATGTCGCACCACATAATCAGACCCACCCAGGAGGACATGCGGCTGAAGGCAATGACAGATTTCTGCCTAATTGATGGTTTCCCACGCACTGTGGGTGCAATTGATTGTACCCATGTGGCAATACAGCCCCCCCACGAGACCGAGCACATATACCGCAACAGAAAACATTGGCATTCTATCAATGTCCAAGTGATCGTGGATGCACATGGCCTCATATGGCACGTCCGTGCAAAACACCCCGGATCCAGCCATGACAGCTTTATATTCAGGCAAAGTGACATCCCAAGACAATTTGAGCAGAATGTGTATGGGGACAGCTGGCTGGTTGGTGAGTGACATGGGTGTCAGGTATGACTGTCCCCCCCCCATGATGCAGACATCACGAGGGGCACATGCATGACTAACATCCTCCTGTCTTTTCCCTTCCAGGTGACTCTGCCTATGCACTGGGACCTCATCTCATGACTCCATTCCGCAATCCGCAAACACCAGGAGAGAGAAGATATAACGAAGCACACGCACGCACCCGTGCAGTGGTTGAGCGAACATTTGGCATCCTTAAGTCACGCTTTCGATGCCTGGATAAGACTGGGGGTACCCTGCTGTATTCCCCCAACTTTGTGTGCCAAATCATCGCTGCATGTTGCGTGCTGCACAACTTCGCAGTGAGAAAGGGCCTGCAGATTGACCTACGTGATGACCTGACCCCCCAACCACCATGTCCCCCCCCCTAACCGAGGCTATCCCGTCTGCTGATGGTACAGCAGTCAGGAGATGTCTCGTGGAGCGAATCTTTGAACGTTAAACACACACATTAAACATGGCACACAGAAAATGCACGCATGCACACCACTGTGGTCCCTAGCACACACACCCCACATGCACATCCCATTGGATTAGACCGAAGTACACCGCACGGTACTAAGGAGCAGCAACGCCGCGTCAAGGCTCCAATGATGTTGCTGTCCATTCATACACCTTTCACACGGACCTGGGGAGAACTTATCCCCAGCGACCGAGGGTGACACCCCTTACTGGCAGGAGTGTCACCCCCCCCACATTCACACACCATTCACACTGTGCTATGCACTACTTTGTGCAGCACAAAAAATACAACAGCTCTTACTTAGAGCATAAATAAAATAATATTAAAAAGCTCTTACTTAGAGCATAAATAAAAAATTAAATAAAAAATCATACTTAGAGCATAAGAAGCCCAAATAAATCACCGGCCCCGGCGCGGACTCCGCCTGGTGCCCAGGTTCCTGGCCCTCGCTTGTCTGGGGGAGCCTCATTTGGGGGTGGTGGGGCATCAGGTGGAGGAGCCTCCCTCGGTGGATTAACATCCCCAGGTGCCTCCCTGGCTGGCTGGCTGTCTGCCCTCTAGAGCCACTGCTATACGGCTGAGCAGGGCCTCCTGGCATGCAGTCTGGGCCTGCACAGCCATCCGCAGGCCCCTGACCTCCCCCACAAGTTCGGCTGTGGTGGTTTGCAGCTCACCCAGACTTGTAATGGTGGCTGCAGAGTTTCCTGCCACATCCTGCAGAGCGTCGGGCACTGCTCCAGAGGAGGACAGGCTATTATTGAGCCGCCTCAACTCCTCCAAAATGTCCCCCATATGGCGGCTCTGCTGGTCCTGCTGCCTGACCAGCTTTTCCTGCAGGACTCCTGCCACACCCCTGGTCTTATGGGTGGCCTTCCTGGGGACAGGAGTGCCTGGGGCCCTTGAATAGGGGGAGGGCCGTGAGGGGCTGGTGGTGAGGGGCATGGGACGGGAGGGGCTGGAGAGGGTGATGGAAGACCCTGAGGGGCTGGTGATTGGGTGGTGCTGTGATGTTCCGGGCATCTCATGTGAGTCGTCAAGAAATAAAATGACCTCCTGCACACTCTGGGCCACCTCCTCTTCATTGCCCACCACCTCCTCATGGGCAATATCCTCCTCAACCACCTCCTGTGCGGAGGACTGGCCACTCCCCTCCAAAAAGGCCTGTAGGCTTCCCAGGGGGTCAGCCACTGTAGCAGACTGCTGGGGGGATGGTGTTGGACGGACAGCAGAAGACGGCCCAGCTCCCTCCTGCACACCTGTGGATGACACAAAAAAATCCCATGTTGGTAGACCCACACACTTGTCACATGTCCCCCCCCCCCCCAAACATGCTACACACCATATAGAAGATAAAACACACTTACCTGTCCTCATGGGTGGGTCACTGGAGTCATGGCCCTCCAGGCCCTCCACCTGCTCCCTCCGCAGGCATCTGGCAATAATTTCCTCCTCCTCTGACAGCCGGATCGGACAGGGTGGCCCACCTCCAGTGCCCCTGGCATGTTTGGCAATGGTGGCCATTTTATTTCTGACCACCCCCCGCAGGTCATTCATTTTTTTAATGATGTCCTGGGGGGGTCCTCACCTCATGGCCAAGGGCATTGACCTGTGCCGTCACTTTGCGTAAGATTTCTTCCTTTTTGATTTTGCTGGTATTGCCACTCTCAGCACCATGGAGCCTGGCATCAAAGATAATAACTGAGATAATAACTTCCCTCTCAGCAGGGCTGAAGTTTTTTTCCTGCGGTCTTTCTTTGGCATAGCAGCAGCAGCAAAGTGAAAACTCCAATAGGGAAATACAAGGGAGTCACTTTGCACTAGCTGGGCGGCCCAACTGGGCCGGCCCAACTTAGCATGGATTTACGCCTATTGTCATTGTGCGCATGCGCAGAGGGCGGAGCACGTCCGGCACATGCGCCGTTAGGTCTGGACATCATTTGCATGGGGTCACGGATCATTATAATGCTTCACGCCCACATCCCTCCTACCGTCACTTGCGCCTACTTACGCCAACACATTTAAGTTACGCGAGCGCAGCGTAGGACGCAGGGGGTTCGGGAATATGGTTCGGCTCTCGCCAAGTTAAGCTGGCGGTGCGCATCGGAGATCCGCTCCGCCTCACTAAATATGCGCCGATCTACGAGAATATGGCCCTCTGTTAATAAGAACCGCAGAAAGGGTTTTCGGCTAAACATCCAAACCCTGAGGGATGTAAGGCCGGGTACACACGAACAAACATGTACGGTGAAAGCGGTCCGTCGGACCGTTTTCACCGTACATGTCTGCCAGAGGGCTTCTGTACGATGGTTGTACACACCATCGTACAGAAGTCCGCGTGTAAACATTACGCGGGGCGTGTCCGCGTCGTCGCCGCGGCGATGACGCGGAGACGTGGGCGGGCCTGCCATTTAAAGGCTTCCACGCATGCGTTGAAGTCATTCGACGCATGCGAGGGACGGCGAGCGCCTGGACATGTACGGTAGGTCTGTACTGACGACCGTACATGTCCGAGCGGGCAGGATTCCAGCGGACGGTTTTAAAACACGTCCAGGAATATTTGTCCGCTGGGAAAAGGCCCGGCGGGCAAATGTTTGCTGGAATTCGGCCCGCTCGCGCCCACACACGACCAAACATGTCTGCTGAAACTGGCCCGCGGACCAGTTTCAGCATACATGTTTGGTCGTGTGTACAGGGCCTTACAGTTAAATACACTGCCCTACTAAATGGACTTGTCATGTCTGCAGGTACTGTAACTCCCGAGATGTTTGATTTCAATCAGCGGATTGTGGTTGCCCATGGAAACTGCAGCCAGGCCGTTAGACGGGGTTCCCGGGCCGGGACCTCTGTTGCATCTCGGCCGCTAGGTGGCGCTGTTCCCGCTCGCGGGAGTCCCGCAAGTGCCGTGTGTGAGTCCAACCAGGAAGTGTTTGTGATGGACGGAGGTGCTGCTGCTGCTGAGTGTATGGAGGTCGGAGGTGCCACGATGGAGGATGAGAGAGCTGAGGGAGCCGAGATGGAGGTCATGGTGGGAGGTGAGAGACTCGATCCGGCGGAGGTCACAGTGACGGAGGTCCCGCATGGACTATCTGGTGCAGCGGCAGCTGTGTCCCCAAAAACGGAACTGACACAGCCAGGTGCTGTCCCCCCAGTAGAGTTGCCCCCTGTGTCCTTCTCCCCTGTTGTCCCCCCCAGGGGAGTTGCCTTCTGTGTCCCCACCCTCCCCAGCCTTGATGTGTTCGGCTGCGGCAATGACCCCTCTGCCCGGTGAGTGGGGTGAGTGTGAGCAGGGTGAATCACCAGGCTCAAGCCTCGCCATTAATTATATCAGGCAGATAGAGGGTGAGCCGTGTAAAGTGGTTCAGGGTGCGGATGGTGTCATCATGGACAATTTGTCATCAGATGTTCTAGTGGTCCCTTCTGGGGGTGACCAGCAAAGTGGACAAGTTCAATCTCAGGGGGTTGGTGTTGGGTCACCTCTGGTGGCTGGGGGTAATACTGGTACACCCAGTGTTCCTGATGCTCCTGTGGGCGACCAGAGCAATATGGTCAATGTCATGTTAGATGCTGATAATGTTTTGGTGGATAATGGTGCCCCCCATGTTGTTCTCCCTGTTGTGCCCCCTGCTGTCTCTCCCGTTCCTGCTGCCCTCCCTGCCCCCCCTGTTCCCTGCGTTTCCCCTGCCCCACCCCCCCCCCCCAGATTAGTGGGTCTCAAAGAGGCCCAAGTGGTGTCGGCTTTAAGAACTGGTATGTCATTTGCGGATGTTGCTGGGGATAGGGTGCAGCTTGGGCGATTTTATGCCAGCATGGCACTATGGCTTTCACGGGCACTGTGCCAGCTGCTGCCCGTGCCGCGGCGGTAGAGAGGAAGCGCCGCAATGTGGTGCAGCTGCGCTGGCAGGGCGGTTTATGTATTTCAGATCGTGCTACGGGGAGGAGTGCGGTGGTGGATATGGTGCTGGCCCTAGGTTTCAAGGTGGCAGATATTTTCGCCATTATTCACCCCGGAGTATGATATCAGTTTTTGTACAGCAACTCTGATGGAGAGCTTCCTTACTAAATTGGAAGTAGTTAAAAATCGCCCTGCCTGAAGCCTTTTAAGGCAGGATGATGTAAAAAAAGTTACAATCGTGGTCCGCAACGAATCCGTGCCCGCGGAAGACATTACAACATGGTTGGGGAGGTTTGGGCAGGTTATGGGCCCCCCAAAAAAGGAGTTGGGTTCTAAGGGGATTTGGACAGGGGCATGGTTTGTCCCTGTCAAGCTCCGAGAATCGGGTCAACTGTCACCCATATTCCAGCTACTGGGTACATTGGGCGTGATAGATTGGTGGCTTTCTACCTGGGGCAACCAAGGCTTTGCTTCAAGTGTGGCAGCCCTTTGCACTTTAGTGCGGAGTGTGCTGCCACACGTTGCTCTAAGTGTGATGAGGTGGGGCATAGGGCGGAGGGGTGTACCCGGATTCGGTGCAATTTGTGCGGAGTCTTGGGGCACCCCTTCAGTCGTTGCCCTGCAGCTTTTAGGTCACCTGAGGAAAAGACTGACTCTCCTGTAGGCCCAATGCTGTTGGTTCCATCTCAACCAGCTGCTGGTCATAGTGACTCTCCTGTAGGCCCGGTGCTGACAGTTTCGCCTCAACCAGCTGCAGGTCAGTGTGCTCAGCCTCAGGGGTTCACAATTGGTTCTGAGGACCCGGGGTCATCCGCAGGTTGTGGGTCGGCCCGAGGGCCGGGGACCCCAAAAATCCCACTCCCAAGGTGAGGAGGGTAAGAGTTAAGAAATCTCCCTTGGGGTCAGGGGCGCCCAGTTCTGGGGTGCCGGGGGAGGGGCAGCTGTTTATAGAGGTACCTCAGGGGGTTTTCAAGGTACCTACACCCCAAGTCTTGAGTTCTGGTGAGCCTGTCAAGCATCCTAAAATGGTTAAAGCGTGTGCCTGTGGTGGTGCTCCATCCTTTGGATGGTGGTTCACAGTCCATTCCTACCTGGACCCCATCCCCTGCCCCCATTTCCTGTTCTAACCTCTGCCCCATCCTCTACTTCATCCCCTGGTCCATCTCCTGCACCTTCAGAGTGTGAGGATGAGGTTTTTTCCTTTGATAAAGCTTGCAATGTTTTTTCTGAGTCAGATTCGGATGTGTACAACAATACAACAATAGATTCCGATTCTCCGACTCCTCTGATCTCTCCGATGCTCCTAGTGAATCTCGGGGGGAGAAGAGGAGGAGGGAGAAGAGTCGAGAGGTTTGAATGGGAATCTGTCAAGGGGAAGGGCAAGAAAAAACAGACCTCAGTGTCTTGTGTTGGTCTTGGTCCTGGTCCCCCTCCTTCTAATCCAGTGTCCGTACACAATAAATTTCTTGTGTTGGACACTGCAGTTGTGGGTCCCTCAGATGGAGACCCCAAACATGGAGGCTGAGTAAATTTGGTATATTAAAGTAAATAATATTTAGAAAAAAAAAATGAAGTAATTAAGAGGAGGTTTCTAGAGTATTTGGTAATGTTGGGGAATTGTTAATGTTGGATTTTAATGAGTTGGAGTTTCTTTTGTAAAGACTTTGTTTTGTACAGTGTAAGTAAGTTGTGGGGTGTTGATGTATTAATGTTGTAATGACATAATTATGTTACTCTGTTTTAAAGCCAATTGGGGCTTGGCTTTTTATGTCGTGTCTTTTAAATAAAAAAAATCTCCAGACCAAAAAGCTTCAAGCTCCTCCCACTTTTGTCATTCCACTTCCTGCTGGAGTAGAGAGAAGACCTGTCTTCCAGAGCTCCTGGTGTTCCAGAGACAGCCACCAGGACCAGCCTCCAGCCCCAGCCCAGCCCCTGGCCCCGGAAGAGGGGAGGGATGGCCTCCCTCAGCCCAGGAGAAGGACCTGCCCTCGGCCTCCGGAGTAACCAGCAGCACCTGCCCTCCTCCAGCCAGACGAAGATCAGCAGGGAACCCGCCTCTTCTGGGCACCCAGCAGGGTCTCTCGGACTGGACACCATTCAACCAGGTGAGACTGAGGCCAAAGCCAGGAAGAGGTGTGATAAGATCAAGTCCCTGCTGGTTAGGATAGCCCAGGCCTGCGTGGAAAAAATGTCAGCTCTCGCAGGCCTGAGGGACAAGAGGGACAGGTGCTCCAGGCAGTAAGAGGTCGGAGTACAGGTAGTCCAATCACACCCACCGGCAGCCAGGTGAAAGAAATTTGGGGACTATCTTGGGGGATTTTGGAACGTGGGGCTGGAGAAGTTGCTTGTCCTTGATGGAGCTCAGGAAAGACCCTCCAGCCAGGCCACGCAGGAATGGAAGTCAGGCGGGCAAGAGGAGCAGGGGCAGTCGGGTGGACCCAAACCTCCAAGCAGCCGGGGGGAAGTCAGGAGAGCCTGGGGTAGTGGGGGGGGGGGTGGAAGCTCTGGTGGTGCTAGGGGCCCAGTAAGGCCATAAAACCTGGGGAGGGCTCCCGAGAGCCTATCCCTCGGCCGTGAAAAAAAGGGGCTGGGGGGTTAGTGGCTATCATGAAGGGGGAGCCCAGTGATCCAGGAGGTCTCGCAGGGCCCAAGCGCCGCCGGGGTACCCCCCCTGCGTCTACGGGTCATGCACACCCGGGCTCCCACAGGAAGGGCCACGCTGCATGCAATTGTGGAAGCCCGCTGTGTGCCTGTCTCCAGGACCCCTCAGACCTGCAGTAGAGCGGGAGGACCTGGCAGAGGCCAGCGCCAGTGACTGCTCCTGCGGCTGGTAGTGAACGGGTGAGAGGCAGGTGCATGGCGGTGAAGTACCAGTAAAAACATTAAAAGTACTTGTCTGCAGCGTGGCCAAGATGGCGCCGGCTGCTGGGGGAGGAGGCAGCCAGCATTAGGGACCCGGAAGTACCCCCCCACGAACCGGAAGAGTGCCCCCCCCGCGGGACCACTCCCCCCCTGCGACCGGAAGTGCTTCCCCCGCGACCGGAAGTGACTGCCGGTGAATTTTCTGCTGGTTGTCACCAGCACGGGAGTGGACCTGGGGGGTGATGGGCCGGGGGGGTGCTGGGGTGCCCAGTCCCGGTTATTGCCAGCAAGCACCTCTGGGCACCCGCCGGCAGGACGGATGGACGGTATGGACGGTAAGCTGCCTACCCCCCCAGGTCCCTATGGACACCAGCCCTGAAGGGCTTCCAGCGGCACAGGTAGGGTGGGGGATTGTCAGGTGGGGCCCACTCCCGGAGGACAGTGCTGCATATGATTTTATCCGTCAGCTGGAGGGGTCCCAGGGGGGCATCCCCCAGAGACAAGTGTGCGGGTTGAGTCCCAAGGGGCTGGTGAGGTCGCAGAGGGGTCTGGTTGGGGGAGTTTGGTGGGGGAGGTACCCCCCTCTGCTGTGGCCCCAGGGGGGGAGGGGCCTGTAGTCAGGCCAAGGGTGGTGGGTCAGGGGGGTCAGGGTAGTTCAGTGGGGGTGGGTGCAACACCACCGGCAGGGATGGGGGCCCCCCCGTCCCCCCCACTTCTGGGGGTGCTGAGGGGGGTGCCCCGCTTCCGGAGAACATCTTTCGGGGGTCTCCGGAGGCCAACTTATTATCTGCCCTAAAGGGGGGTCGCTCTTTCGCCCAGGTGGCGGGCTCTCGTGCCCCTCTGGACCACCTGTACAGCCGGTTTGGCGCCCAGAATTTCCGCGCCCCCCCTGCTGACCAGGAGAGGACGCAGGGGTTCGGCGTGGACGAGGGGTACAGGTGGTCCAGAGAGGAGGCGTAGGAATGTTGTCCAGCTTCGGTACGAGGGTCCGGACCCCTGCCCCGCCCGAGGTGAGGTGGTGGGCCTGGTACTCTCCTTGGGTTTTGGGGTGGGTGACCTTTTTGCTGTCATCCATCCCACCAACACACGGGAGTTTGATATCAGTTTTGTCACTCACCGTGGTGTATGGAACGCTTCATCACCAGCTTTGGGCTGGTGAGGGGCGTTGACCCTTGGAAGAAGTACAGGCTCATTCCCATCTCCAGGCAGGAGGAGGTTAAGAACATCACCATCCTGGTGAGGAATGGAGTCGCTCCCTCCGGAGGGACATTGCCACCTGGCTAGGGAGGTACGGGCAGTTGCAAACCCCCCTGAGAAAGAACCTCAATGAGCGCGGGGGTTTGGACCGGGGCTTGGTTGACCAGGATCCGGCTCAAGAGGGAGGGCAACAGTGTTGCCCACCTCCCTGGCAGTGCCCTTCCTGGGCAGAGACCGGATCCTGGCCTTCTACCCGGGCCAGCCCCCGCCGCTGCTTTAAGTGTGGCAGCCCGACCCACATGAGTCGGACTGTACGGTGGTCAGATGTAGCCGGTGCCTGAGTTTGGCCACCAGTCCGACTCATGTGGAAGATCTGTTGCAATCTGTGTGGTGAGATGGGGCATCCCATTCAGTCGGTGCACCCAAAGCATATCGGGGTTCTTTCTCAGGGGGGGGACCTCCCGGGCCGGGAGTGGCCGAAGCCCCCCGGCGAGTGATTGGCCGGGGGGGGTGGGGATCCTGGGGCCCCTAATGCCCCTCCGGAGGGACCAACAGGCCCACAGCCTCAAAAGGCGGAGCAGGCGTGGGCGATGGGCTCCCCCCCCGGGAGATACGGGCTCAGTTGGCCAGGAGCTCCCGATCCTCCGGAAGGCGAAGCGGTGGGGAGGAGTCGGGGAGGCCTGGGGGTCCCGGGCCCTAGGGTTCGGAGCCCCGGCTTTCCCTCCTTTTGTTGCAGGGCCGATCCCCGTCCCCTTCCCCCTCCTCGCCTTTTGCCCTTCCCCTCACCTGTTCCTATCTGCCTCCCCAATGCAGCCCCCCCCTCATCTTCCCATCCCCCGTACCCCCCCCTCGCCCCCCCCCCTCCCAAGTCCCGTCCCCCCCCTCCCCCTTCTTCTGCCGATCCCCTTCCTGTCCCCCCCCTGTCTCTGGCCCCCCTCCTGCCTCTCCCATCCCCCCCCCCCTCTGGACCCAAAGTCTCCTCTGGCCTTGTGGCCATGGAGACGGAAGCTGCTCGAGCCTCATCTAAGAGGGAAATCTCGAGCAGCGGGTCCGAGGAGGGGGGTGGCGTAGTCACCTCAGAGAGATGGCAGGAGTGGGAGCAGGTGAGACGCAGGAAGAGGGGGAAGGCTGTAAAGTCTGGGGGCGGGAGGTCCCCTGTGAAGGGTGGGGTTCCCCCAGGGGCACAAAGTGGGCTGTCCCTGGGGAACCCGTTTGGGTCCTCTCCTCCTCCTCGACTCAGAGGAGGAGGAGGGAGTGTAAATATGTAAATATGTTTTGGTGTTTGTTAGTATGAAGGAGAACGTGACCCTTTCAATCTTTTGATGGCGGTACCCTCTCCAATACGGCTTGCGACCATTAATGTCGCAAGTATTCGTTCTGCAGGAGCTCGTTTTATGGCCTTTGATTTTCCACCGTGTTGAAGCTGACATTTTGTTTTGCAGGAGACCCTGGCTGGCATCTGTGGCAGAGATGCATCTAGCAAAGTAGGAGTGGAGATGTGGGCCCTCCCCTTGGTCTCTTGCGGCCGAGCCCTGCAGTGGTGTTGCGGTCCTTTTTAAGACTGGTTCGGTGGCTTGCCGGCGAGTGATTGAAGTGGAGATTGGTAGATGTCTGGTGGTGGTCGCTGTCGTGAGGGGGCAATTCCTCGGCTCATTAATTTTTAAGGGCCTCAAAACCAAGAGGGAGAGGAAGAGCCTCCTTACGGCGGTTAAGCCTTATCTTTATACATCCAGCAAGTGATCTTTGGTGATGACTTCAATATGATCACTAGGCCCAAAGACCGGGCAGGTGCCGCCAACACCCTCTGGGATATGATAGTACTTTATTGAATAGCGTAGTGAGGGAGGCCGGGTTGGTGGATGTGCACGTTCGTCACCTCCCCAACCTCACTGGTTTCACATTTTCCCGAGGTAGTTCTAAGAGTAGATTAGATAGGTTTTTTTTAAAGGGGACTCTGCTTGCTCGGCTCCAGAGCTGCAGTCGGTGGAGTTCTCCGATCACTGTATGGTATCTGTGGCCCTGAATGTCGCCGACACTCTCAGAAAGGGAGGGGTTTGTGGCGCCTGAATGGGTCGCTACTGGAGGATCCTGAGGTTAGGGAAGCCTATGAGGTTTTCATCCATGGACCAGACCTCGCTCCTTGAGGGAACTGCTCCCGCCTTGAATGGTGGGAAGTAGTTAAAAAGAGGTCCTGGTGACTTTTTCCGGGAAATCTCTGGGTACAGGGCAGCTTTCAAGTACCAGGCTACCAGAGACACACGCAGGCAGCTTGACCGCCTGGTGTCCTCTGGGGGGCTCTCGGAACAGATATCCGGTCTGAAGGCGCAGATGAAGAGTGTCAGTACGACCGTCTCCGCCTCCCTGTTTTTTTAGAGGGATTATGGGAAGTTTATCTCTCCTGATCCTACAGAAGCTGTGGTGAGGCGGCGAGTTCGAAGGTCGTACACGGCCCTGAAGGATGCCTCGGGATCTCTGGTCCGGTCAAGATCGGGGATCCTGGGGTGTCGTCAGAGACCACTTTTCGGACCTCCTGAAGAAGCGGCCTCTAGAGAAATGGAGAAAGTCAGGGTATTCCTTGATGAGACCCCACTGGAAGTGGGTCTGACCTTCCTGACTCTCTGACAGAAGAGATCTCGGTTAGCTGAAGTCGAGCAGGCTATCAGCTCTTTAGCATCTAAAAAGTCGCCTGGGCCCGATGGACTCACGGCAGAGTTTTACAAAACCTTTAAGAGCCTCTTGGCTCCTGATTTGAGGGACGTGTACCGTGAATGTGTGGCCTATGGCCTGCTGCCTCCCTAAATGAGAAGGTCAGCTCTGATCCTTCTGTCAAAGGGAAAAGACCCGTCTGTGGTGGAGAATTGGCGTCCGATCGCCCTTCTTACCACAGATAGGAAGATACTGGCAAAGATCTTGTTTACACGTCTGTCTGCTTTGGCGGGGGGCCAGGATGCTGTCTCCCCTCTCAGCACTGCACAATTCCTGGCCGGGGCACTTTTGGTGCCGTCCTGAACGTCCGGGAGGCTGTGGAAAGGTGCAGGGCTGATGGAGCGAGCGGTATCTGCTTGCACTGGATCAGGCTAAGGCGTTTGATCGGGTGAACCATGAGTACCTTTGGCTGCTTCTGAGGAGATATCGGTCTGCCTGAGCAATTTGTTGATTGGCTACAGGTATTGTATAGGGGAGCTGAGAGCTTCCCTCTTGTCAACGGTTGGGTGGGTCGGGCCTTTTCTGTGGACTCTGGCGTCCGGCAGGGCTGCCCCGTTGAGCCCCCTCCTGTACGTCTTTGCGGTTGACCCCTTCGTAAGGAGGCTAGACTGCGAGCGTCTTGTGGGGGTTCCGGTGGGACCTGTCGGGGGTACCGGTTTCGGCAGTGAAGGTCGTGGCCTACGCGGATGACGTCTCGGTGGTGGTATCTGGTCAGTGAGGAGGCCCAATATGTGGATCCCAGATCGGGTGCTACTCTGAGGCGTCAGGTTCGCTGGTCAATGGGACAAGAGTGAAGTTTTTCTGGATGGGGAAGGAGGGGGAGCAGTTCCCCCTTCCGGACGTGTTCCCCACGCCGTACCAGAGATTCGAGTACTTGGCATTCATTTCGGCCAGGGTGATTATCCCAAGCTAAATTGGAGGCAGGCTGGTGAGTGCCACTCGGAAGGTGAAGGCCTGGAGAGGTTGGAAACTTTCCCTGAGGAAAGGGTATGCTTGGTCAAGACGTACTTACTGCCTGAGGTTCTCTTTGTGAGCTACGTGTGTCTTTTGCCAGCATCTCTCTATGCTCGGGTCTCTGGTCTGTTCTTCCTGCTGTTGTGGGGAAACAGACTGAACCTGATCAAGAGGGAGGTCACATACCGCCAGCGAAGGCAAGGAGGGTTGGACATGGTCAACCCGGTGGTGTTCTTCATCATCATTTTTGTAAAGTACAACTTGCAGTCCATCTTTGTGGACGCGCCTTCCTGGTGGGAATGTTCATGCAAGGACTGGCTCTTGCTGTTCCTGAGGAGGTGGGGGAGGGGGGGAGGCCCGGCGATCTGAGGAGATCGCATGGGTATCTCCCATCCTACGTCCCCCTGGCATTGAAGGTACTGAGGCAGTGGCGGATAACTGCCCTTGAGGTGGGCTCTCTGGGTCGGCGTGAGCTGTACCTGAGGGTCATGGCCTCGGACATTTTGAAGCCCCTGTCTTTAAGGGACTGTCCTGAGAGGGTCCTCACGGAGGGGTTAGCCCTCTTGAATTCTTCCAGAATTCCGAACAAGTTTTGGGATCTTGCATGGAGGTCGTTCCATGGACGACTGTACGTCCGTGCAAATCTCATATATCTGAACCTAGGGGACAGGGGCTGTCCCCGACGGGAATGTGGAGGGACATTGGAGACCATGGACCATTTTCTGGTCCAATGTCCCTTCAACATGGAGGTTCTTACGGGGGTAGGGGGTGCCATTGGCTACCCCCGCCTTCCGGCCCTGACCTATGCTGAGCGGGTGTATGGTGACTTCGGGGTCCGCAGGGGTTTTGAGTTATCGTCACTTTATTTAGTCAGCGTAGTTGTGCTTTACTACACTTGGCACGCTCGGTGTTTGGTGTCCACTAGGGACAAAATCCTGTCTGTGCATGAGGTGGTGGGCGATATCTTTCGGGAGTTGGTGAAGGTGCGGGATCTGGAAAGGAGCAGGGTCGGGCCTGAGAGGTGTGCCCATTTATGGAGGGGGTTCCTCTTCCAGCCCCCTTAGGCCATGACCCTGCCCCTCTCCATGGGTAGGGGCAACTTTCCTTTCTCACCCCCCTTAGATTTTGTTTATAGTTTATTTTTGAAATAAGGCTACAGACATGTCTGATTATCATGTTCTCGCTCATACGTGGGTTGTAGGTATTTGTTGTTCTGGTGGTGGGGTGTGTTGTGGGTTGGCAATGATCTGGACAGTAGTGGTTTTTATGGACTTTAATATTTCCCTACTGTACCAGTGAGCCGTTTTAAGTTGGTTTTGTTCTTTTTTTTTTTTTGTTGGCAATGATCTGGACAAGCTTTTTCTGATGGACTATAAAGACTTTTTCTTGTACCAGTGAGCCTGTTGTAAATACCCGTTCTAATGTTGTTTATGGTTTTTTTTTTTGCAGTTTTTTTGCAGTTTTTTTTTTGGAGGGTGGTATGATGGTTTGTGTGTGTTGTTTGTTTTGTGTTATTTAGTTTATTTTGTATATTAACTTTTTTATGGTCGTAGTTTTAAAAATAAAAATCTCCAGACCAAAAAAAAGGGGGTTCCCCTCCAGGTGCATACCAGGCTCTTAGGCTTGGTCTGGAACATAAGAGGTTAAACCCGCGCAGAAAACCAGCGTGGGGTCCCCCCCAAGATCCAAACCAAGCACTTATCCCAGGCACGCAGTCTGGCCGGACAGGAATGGGGGTGGGGACGAGCGAGCGCCCCCCCCCCCCCTGAGCCGTACCAGACCACATGCCCTCAAAATGGGGGAGTGTGTGCTGTGGGGGAGGGGGGCACTGCCCCCCCACCCCAAAGCACTCTTGTCCCCATGTCGATAGGGACAAGAGCCTCTTCCCCACAACCCTGGCCGTTGGTTGTCGGGGTATGCGGGCGGGGGGCTTATCAGAATCTGAGAGGCCCCTTTAATAAGGTGGCCCCCAGATTCCGGCCCCCCACCCTATGTGAATGAGTATGGGGTACATTGTACCCCTACCCATTCACCTGGGGGGAAAAAATGTAAATAAATAAAACACCACACATGAATAAATTAATTTATTAGTCAGCCGGGGGTCTTCTGCCGGGGCCCCCCACCACCACCCCATTAGGCCCCGGGCTTCGCCGTCTTCTGCCGGGACCCCCTTCACCATGAGGCTCCTGCCTATGGGGGAGGGCTCCGGGCTTCGTCGATTTCTGCCGGGGGGGTGTGCTGTAGCCCCCCGGGCTGTTTTCTGCCGGGACCCCCTTCACCATGAGGCTCCTGCCTATGGGGCAGGACTCCGGGCTTCGTCGATTTCTGCTGGGGGGGGTGTTCTGTAGCCCCCCGGGCTGTTTTCTGCCGGAGCCCCCTTCACCATGAGGCTCCTGCCTATGGGGGAGGGCTCCAGGTTTCGTCGCTTTCTGCGGGGGGGTTCACCTACCCCCCGTCTTCTGCGCCGTATTTCGCCGGGACCCCCTTCACCATGAGGCTTCCTGCCTATGGGGGAGGGTCCCGGGCTTCGTCGGTTTCTGCGGTGGGGGGCACCTGCCCTCTCCCGTCTTCAGCGCCGTATTTCGCCGGGACCCCCTTCACCATGAGGCTTCCTGCCTATGGGGGAGGGTCCCGGGCTTCGACGGTTTCTGCGGGGGGGGGGGCACCTGCCCTCTCCCGTCTTCAGCGCCGTATTTCGCCGGGACCCCCTTCACCATGAGGCTTCCTGCCTATGGGGGAGGGTCCCGGACTTCGTCGGTTTCTGCAGGGGGGCACCTGCCCTCTCCCGTCTTCAGCGCTGTATTTCGCCGGGACCCCCTTCACCATGAGGCTTCCTGCCTATGGGGGAGGGTCCCGGGCTTCGTTGGTTTCTGCGGGGGGGGGGGGGCCCCTGCCCTCCCCCGTCTTCAGCGCCGTATTTCTCCGATGTTTTCCCCCGGAGGGCCCAATCCTCCGGGCTTCTGCGGTGCCTTCCGCTTCTGCCTGGCTCCTCCGCGGAGCCAGGGCTTGTCTTCTCCCTTCTCTTCCATTCGATGTTGACACGACGAGGTCCGGCGCTGGAATGCCGTGAGCGATGGGCATTGACTTATATAGGGCAATGCCACCATGTGACCTCAACCCATGTGACATCACATTCCCATCATGCCCAGGGAATGTGATGTCACATGGGTTGAGGTCACATGGTGGCATTGCCCTATATAAGTCCATGCCCGCCGCTCAGACGGCATTCCAGCGCGGAACCTCGTCGTGTCAACATCGAATGGAAGAGAAGAGAGAACACAGCGAGACAAGCCCTGGCTCCCGGAGGAGACAGGCAGAAGGAACAGAGAAGAAAGAAGAGGAAGAAAGCCCTGGCTCCGCGGGGGAGCCAGGCAGAAGAGGGAGCAGAGAAAAGACCGGGGAGTTGGCGCACCCCCGGCAGAAGACCAGGAAGACCGGAACCCTGGCGGAAGGCACCGGAAAGACCGGGGGATAGGCGCCATCCCCCGCAGAACTCGCGAAGTCCGGATGCCCCCCCCAATGTAAAAGAGCTTAAATGGGGTGGGGGCCCCGGCGGAAGGCTCCGGAGAGGACCGAGGGATGGCGCCCTCCCCCGGCAGAAATCACCGAAGCCCAGGTCCCGGCGGAAGATCGGGAGAGAAGAAACCCCCCCTTGTGAAAGAGCTAAAGAAGAAAGGGGGGCCCGGAGCTGATTAATAAATATTTTATTCTGTGTGGTGTGTTTTATTTTACTTTCACTTTCCCCAGGTGAATGGGTAGAGGTACGATGTACCCCATACTCATTCACATAGGGTGGGGGGCCGGCATCTGGGGGCCCCCTTATTAAAGGGGCTCGCAGATTCCGATTAGCCCCGCCCGCATACCCCGACAACCAATGGCAAGGGTTGTCGGGAAGAGGCTCTTGTCCCTATCGACATGGGGACAAGAGTGCTGTGGGGTGGGGGGGCAGTGCTCGCTCGTCCCCACCCCCATTCCTGTCCGGGCCAGACTGCTGCTTGGGATGAGGGCTTGGTTTGGATCTGGGGGGGACCCCGCGCCGAATCGGCGCGGGTTTAACCCCTCACGTTCCGGACCAAGCCTAAGAGCCTAATGTACCCTGGAGGGGGACCCGCGCGATTTCAAGTTTGAAATTTGGCGCGGAGTTCCCCTTCATGGCTGAAAACAGCTCGGATATTCCCGTGTGCCGCGTCACGCAGCGCAATCACGGGTACGCCGCTTGGTATTTACCAAGATTTTCTCGGCGTACTGACAAGGCGCACGGGAATCCCTGACATTTCTCTCTACGCATGCCCAGTATGCAAATGAACCTCCCGAGGTTCAGGCGCACTGTGTAATCTGTTTTCAAAAAACACTTTTTTCAATTCGGCCCGCCAAACACTTTAAAACACATGTCACTTCACTTCCCCTGCATCACCCCACCTCCCCCCCTAATAAACTCCCGCCCGAATCCCCGATATTTACATTTCAATGTGCCGTGCGCCAGGTCTATAGTGGTGCACAATGCGCCCTCTCCTGGGCGCACTGAGCACATTAGTAACTAGAAATACACTGCACTAGCAGCGTATTTCTAGTAAATGTCAAAACGGCTGCTACTCCTGCTTTTACTCCATGAGTCATGGAGTAAAGGCTTGGTAAATCAGCCCCAAAGTGTCATTTCTGAAAGAAAAAACTTACGTTAGATCTACCGGTAACGGTATTTCTACGAGCCTTCCAGGACGGCACACCAGAGAGATGAGGGCTCCTCCCACAGGAAACACAATCAATTGACAAGTTTGTTATAAGTCCCCACCCATCCCCTTGCTCCTCAGTATTTATTAAAGTAATCTTGAACTGGTTCACAAGGGGCATCCCCATAGGTACTTACCATCTAGCATATAGCTTACCTTTTTCCCCCTTTTTTCACATAGGGTGGGTAGTAGGCCTGCCGTCCTGGAAGGCTCGTAGAAATACCGTTACCGGTAGATCTAACGTAAGTTTTCTCCTATCGCCTTCCAGGACGGCACACCAGAGAGGATATTAAAGAACCTCAGGCCTACCTCAGGGTGGGACCACAGCTTGGAGGACCTTCCGACCGAAAGCCAGGTCTTGCTGTGACAACAACTCTACACGGTAGTGCTTCAAGAAGGTGTGATGACTTGACCAGGTAGCCGCACTACGGATTTGTTCCCAGGAGGCACCTGCTTTCTCAGCCCAGGATGTCGCCAGGGATCTGGTTGAATGAGCTTTGATATTAAGTGGAGCTGGTTCTCCTGAGCACTGATAAGCCTCTGAGCTTCTCTAATCCATCTTGAGACTGATGGCTTTGAGGCCTGCAGTCCCTCCCTGGCTCCAGCATAGAGAATTAGGAGATGGTTAGATTTTCTAAAGCTTTTAGTTTTCTCTAGATAATTAAGAAGACATCTTCTTACATCCAAACAGTGAAACTTAAATTCCTTCTCGTTCTTTGGTTCTGAACAAAAGGACGGCAATATTATTTCTTGCGTCCTGTTGGGTAAGGATGCTACTTTAGGTAGGTATAGGGGATCTGCCCTTAGAGTGACCCTATCTGGTTGTACCCTAAGGAAAGGCTCTTTCATGGACAGAGCTTGCAGATCTCCCACCCTCCTAGCTGTAGTAATAGCTAACAGAAAGGCTAACTTTAAAGTAAGAAACCTAAAGGAAACTTTCTCTATAGGTTCAAAAGGGGGCATAGATAATGACTCTAATACCCTAGTAAGGTCCCAGGGCGGACAGATACTTCTAAGGACGGGGGACATCCTTTCCCTAGCTAAAAAGAATCTCTTAACTAGGTCGTCCTTAGCTAATCTTTTGTCCAGGTAAACGGAGAGGGCTGCTACCTGTACCCGAAGGGTGCTAACCTTAAGCCCGGTGTCTGCTGCATCCTGGAGAAAATCCAGGATAACCGGAACCGACTGGGAAGACACTTGTCTTTCTCTACTCCAGGTCTGGAAGGTTTTCCATACTTTTAAGTAGATTTTCCTGGTGATCGGCTTTCTACTTGTAAGGAGAGTATTTATCACCTTTTCTGAACAACCTTTTTGTTTCAGGATCTGGCGCTCACTAACCAGGCTGTTAGTTGAAAAAATTCTGGTCTTGGGTGAAAAACTGGACCCTGCTTGAGGAGATCTACTCTGGCTGGCAGTTTCAGAGGTTCTGCTACTGACATGAATCTCAGATTCGCAAACCACGTCCTCCTTGGCCACCATGGGGCAATAAGGAGGACCTGACCGGGGGACCTGCTGATTTTTTGGAGTACCCGCGG